>NC_134862.1:56443392-57180058 GCF_049852395.1 Peromyscus maniculatus bairdii
TTTGTTAAGACAGGGTTTCTCCATGTAGTTTTGGTGCCTGTCCTGGATCTTGCTCTGTAGACCAGTCTGGCCTCAAACTCACAGAGATCCGACTGACTCTACCTCCTGAGTACTGGGATTAAAGGCCTGTGCCACCACCGCCTGGCCCATTGATTTTTTTGTAGCTTTCTTTTCCTTCCCAGTTTGCTAAAGAGATCTAGAGTTACATTTAGGAATAATGTGGCTTTACAGTTGTGCACTGCTCTTTATGGAAAGGAATGGCACTGAATGTTATGAGTGTTCAATGAGGTGGTTCCACTCAACTAAAGATTGGTGATGTTCCAAACCCTAGATAAAATCTAGATGTTTCTGAATGAAAATTATGCCCTGATTTTTTCCTACAATGTTTTACAGGGTTTTATCCCATATACATGCAGCTTAATATTTTTTAAAAAATCTTCAAAGAAAACTCCAGGAGGATTTGGTGAATTTTTTGTTACAGTAAGTCTTCTTCATTGATACTGAGGCAGAGTCAGTTTCCTCGTTCATTCATGTAAATTGATCGTTTGCATACGTACACATGATGTCAAATGTTTTACTGGCAACTATTATAATATCCTGGAAAATGAATAATTGCATCTAGGGACTATGACTTCTGATTAATACTTACACATAATTTTTCAGGGCTTACCAGACTTAGTTACAAAGACTGAGTCTCAAGAGTAAGGAATCTAGGTAAATTTCCTGAAAGCTACAAGACATCTCAGTCAGAAGTTCTCATTCCTAGCTTGGGATCTGCTGCAGTGCTTGAAACACCTGTGTGACACTCTCACTGATTTGCTTTCATGAAAGAGCCACACAGGCAGGTCCCTGGAGCTATTTGAAATGACACTTTCCTAGCTTCCCTTTTGTCTATGTGGGACTGTCTCTACAGAAATGTAACACGAATCTTAAAAGTTCTTATTAATAAAAACAAACCCAGAGCCAGGTATTGAGGTGAATACTGGAAGATCAGAAAGGCAGAACAAGCCACAGCTAACCTCACTTTGCCAATTCCTCAGCTGATCCTGCTTCTTCAGACTGGAAGCCTCTGAGTCCTCATCCAGAATGAATCTCAGCTGAACTGCTGCTCAAAAGCCTAAAAGCTCAACCAGCCTCTACTTCCTAATCCTCACATCTTAAATAACTTTCTGCTTCCTGCCATCACTTCCTGGGATTAAAGGCATGAGTCACCATGCTTAGCTGTTTTCAATGTGGCCTTGAACTCACAGAGATCCAGGCAGGTCTCTGCCCCCAGAATGCTAGGATTAAAGGCGTGTCTGCTACCACTGTCTAACCTCTATGTTTAATATTGTATGGTGCACAATATTTTGGGGGAACACAATACCACCACACTGAAAAATTAATGTTTCTTTTTCTTTTCTCCCCCCCCCCTGCCTTCTAATTCATTTAACTATCTCTCCTTGGCAAAGTCTAGAAGTCTAGTATAGAAATTGGAAGGAAAGAAATCCATAAAAAAGGAAATCAGCACATTCAAGTTCTCATGAGCCAAGCGAGCACTATATGTGGCACTGCTTTATTTACAAATGAGATAACCAAGAAAGGAAGCCACTCCTTAAAGTTCACAGTCAGAAAACGCATGGCACTTTCTTCCCCCAAGTCTGTACTCTTCAATAAGCTCTAAGCTGCCTAACACATTCCCTAACGGGAGCAGCTATTCTAGTTTACTAATACACCTTAAGGAATTGGCACATTTTCATGTGTGTATAAGAACTAAGCACAAATTTGCTTAATTTTGAATGATTACACAAATATCCTTTTTATGTTTTTCAATACATTTTCCTTTTATTTACAAAGTAGTAGGCTTTCTTATGGAATTTTCACAATAATGATTATATTTTATCTGTCGTCCTACCATTCTATCCCCCACTTCCACCTTGCCCCACTTTTATTAAACCCTTCCTTGTCAAAAAAAAGTCCCACCTCTGCTTTTCTGTCACATGTACCCAATTATTCTTTACTTTTATTTATTCGTGATGCTACCCTTTAGATATGTTTCTCACCTTTGATATTTCCATGTGTACCTATGTAACAGACACACATGCATACATACACATACATTTGGGGTCAGCGTATAGACAAAAAACATGCAACATTTGTCTTTCTGAGCCTGTCTTGTGCCAAAAAAAACCCATCAATGACTAGTTAAGGTAATGAACTGAATAAACATTTCTCAAATGGAGAAACATAAATACCAAATAATCATTTAAGAATGTGCTCAGTATCCTTACTCATCGTTGAAATGCAAATGGAAACTGCTCTAAGTGTCTGTCTCACCCCAGTCAGAATGCTCTTCATCAGGACAGGAAATGCCAATCAATACTGGTGAGAATCTGGGGAAAAAGGAATCAAAGACACTGCTGGTGAGAAGAGAGACTACTACATCTCCTTGGAAACCAGAGAAGGTTCCTAAAACCACACTCAAACTAAATCCACCCTACGACCCACTCTTGGGCTTTCATTGGGAATCTGATAGTACAGCATGGTACAGAGATGCTGCACATCTGCATTACTGCTGCGCCAGTCACAACAACTAGGTAGAACCAGAATGAATGCCTTTCAAGATGAATGGAATAAAAAATGTGGTAATATTTAAGGGAAATATGTTTGTTCATAAAACTTGACTAAGTTTTTAAAATATTCCCCTCTGTTACTTTCCATACGTATATGTATTGCAAATTGTTACACTGATAAAGTTTCTGGAAGGTTCTCTAAGGCCTCTGAGTTTGCAGGTGGTAAATGTCCTCCTGTTAGTTATTTTATGTTGTTCCCCTTTCACTTTCCACACACCTCAATCCAAAGAACAGGGAGAGGGGAGTCCTATCCTGACGTCTTCCACACTTTTACATCTTGTGAATGGTTCTATGGATATTGTGAATTGACCAGTGGATATTCTTTCATACTGTTGTTTTTTTCCCTTTTCACCTGTAACATTTTATTCTTTTTAATTTTGTAAAAAAAAAAAACTGTTCAATTTTTTTTCTCACCACTTTGATTTTTATATTATTTTATTGTTTCTATACTATTCTAGTCTCTATGGCAGGTAAAATGAGAAAACGGTGACTTTCGTTCCAAACTGATCAACTAATCTCACACATCATGTTCTCTCACACCTAACAGGAAAAGCAATTCCAAATGCTATTTTTTTTTTGTCTTTGTGACTGCTTTCTTTAAGACCCAGTTTAGAAAATTTAAATTGGTGGTTCTCTCTTTTAATTTATTTCATCACTTGACAGCCTACCAACATTTCGATGAGTGCAGCATGGGGTGAGTATAAAAATTGATTTTTTTTTCCCAAAGATGACTCAGTGAGCACTAATAGAAATGTGGGTTTTTCGGGAAGTTTGCTGTAAGAATGTGTCTCCTACCAATGTGAGAAGCTTCACACAAGACATCTCACCAATATGATTGCCTAAACAGGAGCATAACAAAGACAACAATCGACCTGTCAAAGGGGACAGCAGAAAGATCACAAGTCTTTTCTACACATAAAACTGTAAGCAACTAAGTAATACTGAGGGCCAGAGAAATAGTCTTCCCCATGGAAGAGTATACCAATCAACCAGCTGTTTATCCAATACCAAATGGCTAGCCCTGAAAAGATATATACATTAGCAACATTATGCAAACTGAGAAATCTATATTTAGGAATATATATGCATATATATATATATATATATATATATATATATCAGCACATATACACATATGTAACTACAATTGATTAAAAAAAAGAGGCCATGAATTTTAAAGAGAGCATGAGGTTATATGGGAGGCTTAAAAGAGATTAAAGAAATGGGGGTAGAATGATATACTTGTATTATGATTCCAAAAACTAAAGGAAATAGTTAAGAAATGAGAAACTGTGAGTTATTTTTCAAATTATGTTAGGAGGTACAAAACACTATGGAAGTATGTAACGATATTGTTATTTAATAAGGATTGATGATCCACTTGCCCAGATAGAGAGGAGCTGATGAGGAAGAACAAGTATACCCTTCAGTTAACAGTTCAAGTTCTGGATTTATTTATTTACTTTTTCAGACAGTGATGTTACAGAACATGTTTTTATTCTCAGTTGTGAGTATCCCCTCTTGAGTCCGCCAAAATTCACAATTTGCTCACAATGTTAAATACTCCATCCTAGGAAGGTTTGTGAGAGGTTTCAGTGGTTAATGGTACTGGCAGCTAAGCCTGACACTGACTTTGATCCCCAGAAACCACAAAGTAGAGAGAACAGATTCCCACAAGGTATCCCCTGACTTCCATATATGTTGTGGAATATTATTTTAAGATGTGTTGCATTTGTTTGTGCTGTGGAACATTTGTTTAATGATGCAAAGAGTTGTTACATTCTTTTATGTTGCATTTGTTTAACTCTGTGAAGCTGTGTTACTTTGCCTGTCTAAAACACCTGCTTGCTCTAATAAAGATCTGAATGGTCAATAGCAAGGTAGGAGAAAGCATAGGCAGGGCTGGCAGGCAGAGAGAATAAATAGGAGAAATCTAGAGAAGGGAAATGAAGGACTAGGAGAGGAAGGGGGTGGACTTTGGGGCCAGCCACCCAGCTACACAGCAGATACCAAGTAAGAAGAAAATAAATGGTATATAGAGATAGAGAAAGGTAAAAATCCCAAGGACAAATCATAGAAGAGATAATTTAAATTAAGAAAAGATGTCTAGAAACAAGCCAAGCAAAGGCCAGGCATTCATTCATAAGTAAGTATAAAACTCAGTGTGTGATTTATTTGGGAGCTGGGTGGTGCTCCCACCTCAAAAGAACAAAGAACAAAGAGCCCAAAGAACAAAGAATAAAAAAAATACACACACATGTGTGCCATGGTTCCTACATGTACACACACACACACACACACACACACACACACACACACACACACACCTGTGATTAAACAACAACAAAGACAAGAAACTGCTGCAGGAGCAATGCTTTTCTGTAGTTTAGCAGTGTCATGTCTTTCTGAGTAATGTTGACATTTTTGCTCCTCACTCTCCATTATTATGCTACATACTAATTTTCACTTGCTGTTCCAGCAATAAACACACACCATATATTGTAAAGTTTGCTAATAAAGGTCAAAACATTCTACATATATTTTATTATGATACTGTTTTCCTAGCACTGATAGAACATGTATATTTAACAAAAATACACTGAAATCATGTTTAACTTGACATGTGCTCTAATTACTAACTCTAGAACTAGGCACCATTTTTGATTTATTTTTAAGTGGTAAAATAAGTACATCATCAAATGCACATCAATAATACAAATTAATTTAAACTGGAATAAACTTTGTGATAAGAAATACATGAGGAAATAATACTTAGGTTCCAAGTGCATACTTATGACCTGTAGTTGTAAGAATCCAGGGAGGGTAAGAGCTATTGTGATCAGTTATATACCAATGCTAAACTTATAAGAAACTACTGTCAATTTTCAGCATCCTTCTACAGTCAACATTACAAAGCATATCCTACCACATATTTTCCACAAGAGACTCTTTGTAAGAGTGCAAGAAGAGGAATCAGATGCATCCTTGGTGTTTGATGTGGAGTCATCTGCAGCAAGGTTGCAGAGTGCAAGTTCCATGTACATAGATACTTTCAGTGGAACCTCTCTGGGACTTGTCACACAGGGATATCTCTGACTTATTTGAATCTCTGTGTTAGACTTACCTCTCTCTTTCTATCAGGAGAAACATCATCTTGAAACAAATAAGCCACAGAATATCAACATGGAAGCAATTAAAGAATATTTATACTCATTAAATTTACTCAGTGGAATTTACTCAGGCTAAAATATAGTGTTCTCAGCATAATAGACACTTTCCAGGTGCGTGTATGTGTGACTGTGTGACTCTGTGTGAGTGTGTGTGTGTGTGTGTGTGTGTGTGTGTGTGTGTGTGTGTGTTAGTGAAGCAGAACTTTGTTACTCCACACACAGCCAACATTAGGAAAAGGACACGTTTTCAGAGTGGTCCTCACGGTCTGATTATAAGCCAAGAATGACAGTGAGGGAATGTACATGTTCATCTTAGCCTTTTTCCAGAAGGGTGACAATGGGTTTGTTCTGTTCAAGAGCCAATGTACTTCACTGAGTGTTTGACACTCCAAGGGAATTTCAGCCAAAATGAGAAGATAAACTTTAATTTTATAAGATGTTTAAAAGAAAAATGAGAGGAAAATATCTAATAACTTTTGATGAGTTCGAATCTTCATGGGATTTTTCTTACATATCGGTTTTTTAGCATACTGATTTCACCAGAAGGCTTTATTTTGTATTATGGAAGAAGAAGTCTAGCATAATTGGAAAGACTGAAATTATTCAATGTGTTTTTTTTTTAATTTTTATAATTATTTAATCTACTTCTACTGTCTTGCAAAAAGAGAATGACCTCAATAGTTTCTGCTTTGGGGATTTAATTAACTTATACACTATTTGATGTAATGTTTGTTAAATAGAAAAGAGTTATATGTACTTCAGAATGACACAAATTCTTGTATAGTTAGGGAAAGCATAATTTCTCTCTCTCTCTCTCTCTCTCAGTTGGATCTTTCATTCAAGTGTTGTGTCACCCTCATATCCATTTTATTTTTCAAACATTGGAAGTATGCATAAGTAATTATCTACTGCATCAACTTTATTTCTAATTTAAAAAGATTTTAAACTTCACAGTATTAAACATACTTTGAATATGGTTCATTTTGACCCAGTTTTTCTTTCTAATATAAAAGGGCTGCTTTTTAATATAAAACTTAATATGTTCCTAGATGATACATTTTCAATAAAATATGAATGTTTTCCCCTGTTAAACTAGCAGAAAAAATTTTTTATTGAGTTATCTTGAAGTAAATACTTATTACACTCCACACACATATGACCAGAAAGAGGCATATACTTGGCAGAAAGAGGGGGGCTGTACAAATGCTCACCCTGGCAGGAACTGGCAGATCAGCCTGGTGGATCTGGGAAGTTAAGAGAGAAGCTAGCAAATATGCTGTCTGGTTATATAGACTGAGGCATGATTTTGGAGGTCCTGTTTAAATGTGGGTTCTATGTAATGTGCAGGCTGAAATGCTGACTGATATAATTAATCAATGATTGTTCAACATAAGAATAAACAACAAAAGCAAGAAAATAATTCTTGATCTACCTGATTTAACTATGGCAGTGGAGATGAGAGAAAATGCTGCTTTATACCAGAGAGGTTACAATAGAGACTATGAGAGTAAACAAATATAAGACAGGATTTGAAGAATTACAGAAGACTGTTAACTATGATAACTGAACAGTATAGATGAAGGTAGGAAAAATGGGTAATTTTTAAATTCTTCTTATATGTTGGAGTTACTCATGTTGGGCAAGCTTAAATTAAGAATAAGGTAGTTTTATAGAGCACAGAGAACCTAGGATTCTGAGTAATCTCTATTAAAAGAGGATGTCAGAAAGTCTTTTGGATGGGGGCACCAAGAGTGAGAAGCACAACACTGTAAATGAGAATAAGACAAAAATGCACAGCTTAATATAAATCTATGACCAGAACAATAAGCAATATTAATACAAATCTTGGAATGTTGAAATATTTACTGCTTACTTACTATGTGTCACCTAGTACAAGTAATTCCATGAATAATATCTGACAGACTTTACTAGCATTAAGGTCTAGGTCTATATTACAAATTGAAAATCCAGGTAGTGTTTTAGTTGAGTGGTATAATAAGAATCACACTGGACAACTGTGTGGACAACAAATTCTAAACCTGAATTTGAACTAGAAGCATTATTCTGGGGTGTATACTTTTTTTGGAGCCATTAAATATCATGGTACATACCCAGGTGTATACTACTGTAAGAAAGGAGAAAGGCGTGAGGGAGAGAAAATGAGAACAGAGGGGGGAAGAGGGAGAGAGGAAAGAGAGTGGATTCTGAGAGGTGCAAAGTGTTAAGAAGAGAGAAATATTCAGATTGTTTAAACTTTTAAAGAAAAAACAAACAAAACCACCAGAATTCAAAGTTGAGAGACGGCAAAAACAAGAAAATACATAATCCAACGTCATGTTCAGGTACTCCAAGAAAGCTGTGCTGGTACTTATAGCAAGAGTTATAAATCCTGCAGGGGATATCAACCAAGATTTAAGTACAGTAAATAGAAGAGGAAAGCACTTTCTGTTTTCTGATTTGTAGGTCTGATTTCTTTTTTATTACTATTATTATTTTTCAATTTAATTAATTAATTAGATTTTTTTGAGAAAGAGCTTCTCTTTGTAATGGCTTAGACTGTCCTGGAACTTGTTTTGTAGACCAGGCTTGCCTCGAACTCACAGAGATCCCCCTGCCTTTGCCTTCTGAGTACTGGGATTAAAGGCACACACTACTACCACCTGGGTCTTTCTTTAGCTTTGTTGAAAAAGATTTTCATACAATATATTCTAATTATAGTTTCCCCTCCACCAGTTCCTCCAAAATCTCTACATTACCATCCACCCAACTCCACTTGCTTTCTTTACTCTGTCTCTTGAAAATAAACAGTCAAATAAACACCAAAAACCAAACAAAAACATAGTACAAATAAAAGAAGCAAAAATAAAGAAACATTTGCAAACAAAGCAGAAAATGATGATTCAACCCACTTTCCACTGTTTTTTTTTTCTAGTACCAATATAATATTTTATTAAACTAAAGCTGAGGAAATTACTTAAGGTTTAAAGTGCCAGCCTCCCCCCGCCCCCCCAAAAAAAACAACCAACCAATCAAACAAACAGACAAAAACCCTGAGGACCAAACTTAGCAGATATAACTGCTGGATATGTGCTTCTTTCACAGTAATTCCAGCCCTGAGTATCAGAGACAGAGAATCCTAGGAGCAAGCTGGACACTCAGCATAGTCATCTCCTGAGCTCTGGGATTAATTAAATGATGCTTTGTCATGACAGCAAGAGTAGGCAGAGGGACATTTCTGACATCAAACTTTGGCTTCCATATACACTATCAGGAATGCACCACATCACATTCACATGTGCCCACACAAATGTGAACACACACACACACACACACACACACACACACACACACACACACAAACACACACACACACACTATGCATACATACCAAGAAATATATTAAACTAAAAAAAATGGCAGAATTATTTTAAGATGTGAAGAGTTATACACTTTGGCTGGTGTATCAGCATATTAAAGTACATGGGCTGTAATAATATGACAATGTGAATCTTATCTCCAGAACTCCTGGAAAACTGGAAAGAAAGAAAAAACCACCCCACAAAGCTGTCCAAGATACCTCCATGTCCACACTTAAATCCACACATGATACAAACAATAATGATATTGACAAGGTTATTGAAAACTGTCATAGAGTAAATGGAACATTAACATTAAATTCCAAATGTTCATGTAAGCATTGGCACAAAAGTTATCTTCATCATGATGACAGATGTTATAGATGTGTTTTACTTTTCCAAGCTTATTAAAATCCCATAGTATTATACATACATATTGTTGATTAAACTAAAACATTTTATGTTTTTTAGTTTAGAAAAAGTATATGTGTATTAGTTGATACTGACAAAAAGGAGCACTTTGCTTTTCACCCTTTGAACTGACTGAATGATGGTTGAAATAAACCAGGAAGAGAAACTGGTGCCATATAATTTTATTTGTAGGTAGATTTTAAAAATGTTGGTCTCATAGAAATTTTGTGTAGAGTGATAATTACTAGGGGATAGAAAGTGCAGCAGGACTTTCTGTGCATTTTATATACATAAATCAGAATAGGAGGAAGAATTTCTGATGTACTATTATACAATAGGATGGAGACAGATGGACACGCAGCAATAATGTACCTTTTAATGAAAAATCCTGAAAGAAAGGAGTTTTATTTGTTGTTGTTGTTGTTGTGTGTGTGTGTTTACATGTGTATGTGTGTGTGCATATGTTTGTGTAGATAAGAGATAAGAGATATCCTCATTCTTGTGTGTAGCCATAGAGGAGAAAGACTGTCATTTGGATGTCTCCTTCATTGTTTCTATCTCTGACTTTTTGATACATGGTCTCTGCCACTAAACACAGATCTCACTGCCTAAACTGAACTGTTTAAACAGAACTCAGCATCTGCATGTCTCTACCATGCTGTACCTCAAATTCTTTCACAGAGTCCTCACGATCTGAACTCCAGCCTTCATGCTTGCATGGGAAGACCTTGACCCATATCCACAAAGGGATGATAAACCATTGAGGATGAAAGTATGTTCAATCCCACTTAAACATTATGCATTTAATTCCATTAATATAACATGGTAACGAGCATGATCCAAAATATGGGGTATATCTTTATGATATTTGATGAAAGGAACATAATAGTTTTCAACATGCTTATGAATATCAAATACTGAAATTATATTCAATGGTCAACCACTTATTTAGCATTTATTCAGTGCCTCCCATTGTTCTCATCACTTGATAACAATATTTTTGCCAACAACTTTATAGGGGTTGTCAATATGCATATTTCATCGATTAAAAACACTGTGTCTGCATTTTTCTCCGGTACAAATGTATATTGTGAGCCTTTTTCTCCAGTTAATTGTTGATATAGACCATGATCACCAGTATATTCATAATTCATCAGAAAGGCAACAATATTTGGTGTCATTTCTTAAGAAAGCAGAGAGTGTGGAGATCTATAAACTTCCAGAAAGTTAAATCATTCTGCATGACTGTACTTGTGTAATATCTGAACACATACTTTGCCTCTGCCAAAAGAGAATCCATAGGTCAGTGTATCTTCAGTATGTCCTGTGGTTTACACAGATTACTACTACAATGGCCAAAAAGCACTTGGAAACATCTGAAATTAATTTTCATTCAACTTGCTGTATTGTCCTGTTTAGCTCCCACAGTGTTGACACTCACACAAATGCGTTTGTGATTGTGCCAACATGTGTCAAGCACACTGAGACAGTGAAAAAGTTTAATCGGCATGGAAGATAATTTCACCTAATTCCCAAGAGTCTGTGTCCTGATGTAATGTATTATATATGACTCCTGGGATGTTCTGCTCTGCATCGCATCACATCTCGGGGGAGATCCATCATAATAGAAGTATTTGACTTTGGGCATTGTAACACTGTCTTTGTCAAGTACTCAAATAAGTAGAAAATTGGTGTAAATGCACGTTAATGCATGATAATTATTACTTCATTATAAAATAATTCTGTCACAATAAAAATATTTCCCTGATACTTATGGTTATGTATGCCAAGTTAAAATGAATGTGAATATGGATATTCAAAAGGGTCAAGAACCATTTTTCCAACAGTGCATTTCCCTTCTTATTTTAATGCTTAGATTTCCTACTCTCTTGCTCTTCATTATGCTAACTTCTTAAGATAAAACTATCTTTCTAAAGCATTTTTTTTCTGGCAATATTGAGACAATCAAGCATTAAAATAAAGCATAGATCTGCAAATGCGAGTTTCCTTTTGATGGAAATGGATTAATAATTATGCCTCTATCTTTTCATCATGTATTGTATTCTTTAATTAAATGTAATTCATCAAAGATAAAGTTGCTCTAAGTGTATTATACATTGCATTGAATGAAAATTGTAAATATCTCAGTAAATTAATCTTATGAGTAATAGCAAAATATTGTTAATTACAAATTATTTCTAGTGTAACTTAACTTTTGCTTTTTTGGAATGATTTAAAATTGGAAACTGAAAAATTAGTATTTAAAAAATATATTTTAAATCATGCTGTTTTACATGTCTTTTATATGTTTTATACTCTCAATGATGTATATGTTGGATATCTCCTCTACAAATTATATATTTCTAGAGGCTGTTTCTGTGTGTGTGTGTGTGTGTGTGTGTGTGTGTGTGTGTGTATGTGTGTACATGCCACAGTGCACCTATAGAATACAGCAGTTTGGAGGGCTAGGTTTTGTCTTTCCCTCATGGAAGTGCCAAAGAGGATCAAGCTCAGATCACCAAAGTTGGAGCCAAGTGTCTTCCCCTCCTAGGCCATCTTGCCTGGGTCCTCTTCTTCATTATATATTTCATCCAATACTCTTTCATAGTGACAGATGTATCTTTTTTAAAAACATTTTAGTTTCTTGAGACACACACCTAGTAGAGTGCTTAATGAGCCATATGGTAGTCATATTTTTAAAAGAATTTTTAAAGGAACACCCATACTGATTTCTCCAGTGTATATACAGCTACATGCACCACCTGAAAAATATGCAAAAACTCTGCCTCCTTCATATCCTTACCAGCAATTATTTTCTTAAATCCTTTGAAAATGTCTCCTAACTAGACCAAGAGTAAAGAACACTGTGGTTATAATTTTCATATGTGAGATGATTCATGTGCAGAGAATTTTCATGTATTTACTGGGCATTTGTATGTTTTCTTTTTACAAGTTGACTGGGTCTCTTGTCAAGTTTTAATTCAGATTGTTTCTATTTTAGAGTTGATTAAATTCCTTGTGTATTAGGTCTTGAAACTCTAATGCTTTGCTTTCTAATACTAATACTAATACTAATGCATTCTCTAAATTCTCTAAAATTCTTTATTATGCTGATAACTTCATTTATATTTTGATTCTGATATATTTCGTCTTATATCTTTATTTCTCTAAGAAAGATGAGATTATCTTAAAGTAAATATCTTGAATAGGTAGGGAAATGGAGTGATTCAAGACCAAAATTAAAAAGAGTAAGGATGGAAATTCAGAACACAGTGGAATATGGCTTTTATGGTATCTTTATTATTGCTTGAAATATATTTTCAGTTTATTGTAACTTTTAAGAAAATTTTGTTTTGTTAATTTCTCACCTTCTTTTAAATTTTTCCATTTGACTGTGATTTATCTAACCAAACAATATTTTGCAGACATTTAAAATATCCATGCATTGATGTCTTGAGGTAAGGAAAATCATTTCAAAATTCTAGAACAGCATACCATTATGGGTGAGGTTTTCTTTAATAAATAGGCAGTGTTAATTACTTATCCTAACCATTTTTTTCTTATTTCTGTACATCAAAATCCTTCTAAAATTCTATATTAATAATGATTGTTCATTTTTAATGCCAAATATTTTATTGTTTTTTGGTGTCTGTGTTAGATAATTTTTATGCATTGAAATTTAGACTATGGAATAACCTTATACATTTTTTACTATTTTTGTACCTATGAAGAAAAAATGTTTAGAGAAAATAAATGCCATGTATAAAATTATACAGGTAGAAAATGGCATAGCCAGGTTAGAGATAAGTTTACTCGGTACTAGGTCTTCATACTATATCATGTTTTCCATACTTTGATTTTTGGTTTCTTATTTTTTATTTTTAGTAAATTTTAAGATTCCTAATTTTTGCAAGAAAAATTTTATTTCCAAAATTGATTTAATTTCTCTTGATTATCTATGTTCAAGGGATGGATAATTTATTTGAGCACAAGTTCATTACTAGAATGAGGTGTTCTTTGTTCATAGAACATATGTCTATAATGGAAATAGTGGAAAAATCTTTGATCTAAGACCAATCTGGCACTGTGTCCTGGAAATTTAGTATTTTCAACAAAGGAAAGAAAAAGAGGAAATCAACTAATCAAGAAAAAAAATGCATAAAAATATGTCTCCTGTGTGACTATGATAATTTTTCTAGATTATGCTTTTGATCTGCTTTTATAATATTAACAGAAGCATTTTATGCTAGGAGCCAATGTGGAAATCAAAATAGTAAAGAAAACTCTTACCTCCTGTATTCTTGAGAGTATCTTTGTGGGTGTTTTGGTGTGTTCGTTTTGTCTTGTTTATTGTTGTTGTTTTTTTGTTTTTGTTTTGTTTTTTTTAACAAGCAACTTCAACATCCTGCTATAAAACATACTTCTTCTTTTTTGTGCTTTAAAATAGAAAACTCTGTTTATCCTAAGCTAGTTCAAGGTTATCTTTGTTATATAGAATACAAAAACACTCTAGTTATAACTGATTCACATAGATAGTGGAATTTACCATGGAAAGGTCAGTGCTTAAGCATCAACACAAAGAAGTGTTCAAGTCTTCGATTCACTTTCCAAAGTTATAAAAATCAGAGGAAGGTTAAAGAAAAGTTGAAATCTTTAGTGTCTTCATATTATAAGTCACATCTGAAAAAAAATCACCAGTACAAACCCATACTTTCTTACCTATTCACAGGTTCTCCTGCCTGGTAGGAATGGAAGGTTCTCTATAGTTTATTTTTACCTAACACCAGCAATTGAAGTAATTATATAGATGGGCTCAATTGGCAGGAATTTTTGCTAATGAAACCTTCTGTTTTGAATGGACACTTTATGTCATGAGAAAGCATAACAAGCACATTTTTTAAGACTTTTGTGCTCAGGAATTCAAGTTGCTGGTTGGCATTTAAATGATGAGAAGATTTTTTTTGGATTAATAATTTTCACAAATATGTATCTGCTTTCCAGATGATTTTATGTCTGGGATGCTGACCTGTGTCACGGGAGAGCCATTAGGTTACAGCTTTGAGCTGCAGCTTTCTGTGGCAGACTACAAACTGAGAGATGTGTGAAGAAACAATTTTTAAGAGCTAATAAGAACTGACAGCAGTAAAACGACCTCAGCGATCAAACGTGGGATTACCACCTGCCAACGGAAATCGTAATAACCTAGCCATAGTGCTTTTGAGAATATTTAAAAAAAAAACAAATTAAAAAAGTCAAGAAATTAGCTCTTTAAAGACAGTAAAACACCAAGACGAGGATAAAATATCAAACAGTAGAGCCATACAGTGTATACTTTCTTATTAATTCCATATTTTTTAGCAAACAGAGTTAGTCTTCAAACTCTCACATAGAATACATCTGACCCAAAGATTATACATATCATTTTTACAAATTAATAGATTTTTATCCATTTTATTTTACATTTGCAAGATACGTGTTAGATTGCTTGATATTTATCCTATCTAAATTAAGCGAATATATTTTTCTACGTGCAATTTTCAAGGAGCTGAAGCTCAGTATAATGCTGGGTTATTTTTAAAGAGTGAGTTATCTAGAGACAAAATGGCAGGCCATGCTATTTTTATAATGTTAAAGAATGAGTTTATGCTCCTAATCATTATGTTATGGTTATATTTTATGGTTCATTAGCATGCCCTGCATGTCTTCTTTGTAATCATCTTCTTTTATGTTGATTGTTACATTTAAACAACTTTTATAAAATGGTTCCTGGTGCTTTTTATATTAAGCATATTCATATTCTTAATTACTCAGTGCTAAGTTAATGGAGACATTTTAATATTTCCTAGCTTGGTATTCGATTTAACTTAACTTCTATCAGGTGGCTAGAGGTACTGAGCACTTTATTATACTGGTTGCTGTGCTCAGTTACCTTCCTGGCAAAATCAGCCAAGTAACAATGACCTTGGCGTGCACAAAGGTCAATACTCAGATATTCAGTTCCCTGGTAATCCTATAAGATATGACTCTGATTTTTTCTCACTATTTATAAAAATATTCAATTATATTTTAGTTGTAGCCATATGTGTACTTATATTTTTTATGTATGTGTGCTATGTATGTATGCATAGGTATTTGTGTGTGTATTAGTCAGTCGTGGCCCCATACATTCAATTTGTGTTTATTTTATCGCAAACAACTCAAAAGCCTATGCAACCATTGAAATTGCTGACTCAAGGGGTAATGCTGGCCATTAAATCACTGTAATTACAGCAATTCCTTATTAAAATATAAGTGGGAGATCATAGACTAGTGTATTAAGTGCATTCAACACGAGACTTTGGCATACTTTGCTTCATCATTAATTAATATTATACTTATCAGAGACCAGGACTCTGTTTTGATGGTACATTGAGGCTATAAATAGCTTTTGATAGAATGGCCATCTTCATAATAATACTTCTTCCTATCCATGAGCACAGAAGGACTTTGTATCTCCTAGTAAGACAGTTGAATTTCAATAAGAAATACAGAGAAGGTAAATTACTAACAGAGTTAGACTGAACTGTACAACTATGTTTACTTCACCAGGAAAGCACTTTGTATTTTGCAGTAGGATAGAATACCAGAATGCCTGGGTTATCTGGGATTCCCTTTAGGTGAATGGTATTTTTGTTCTGTTGTGGCTTTATCAGAAATAATGCAATCTTTCTTTGATCAGATATCTTTGAAAACAACATGGTTAGTAGGCACAGATGACCATCAAATTATTAATGTATTCACTGGACTAGATAATCCACCATTTGAATATTTCCAATTCAACTGAGGAATAATCTCATTTTCCATGTTTGTGCTCATTCTGAAGTAAGTCTTATGGTATGCTTACCAGATTTTAGTTTCCTCCCATATTATTTTGTTTTCTGTTTGGTTTAGTTTTCAGATAGGGTTTTACTCTGTGGTTAACTCAGGGCTGCTCTCAGAATGTTCCTCTCCTGTTCTCTTTAGATCACGATAATATATTAGGATTACAACATTGCTGTAAGAACTGTGTTTATAAGCATTTGATTCAAATAATTGCATCCAACAACTGTTGGATTATTCCTCATTTTCCTTGTGCTCTGTACTTTTAAATTCACAACTCAAGACTAAACTAAGGCCAGATTAATTAAAACAAAACCAAACAAAACAACAAGTCCCTCAAACTCTCTGGAGAAGATAATGTGACCTAAGTCCAGAATAAATAAGGGCCAAAGACCAAAAATTAAAATGAAAGAATATCATGGAACAGTGATAGAACCAGTCAAGTAATGTGGAAGTGCAGTCCAGAAATTGAACTGTGACAAAAATTGCAAACCAAGGAGTTTCTGTTGTCTTTACCAATCTGGAAATGGCATGTTGCTCACACAACAAAAAAATATGTACAGAAAGAAGTAAAATGCCAGTGGTTATTACATTAATGTGAGGGAAAGGATTAATACAAATTGAAGAATAAGCTATGTGCTTCAGGAATATTATATTATGTAAAATGAAAAACATAAGAATTTACATTTACAAAATTATAATAGAACTGGAATGAGAAACAAAAACCCTTTCTCTAACACTGAAAATAAAGACAAGGAAGCATATTAGGTGTCCTGTTAGAAAGCATCAAGTGTACATTTATCTTTCCTGAAATTAAGATGTGTCAATAATTGTATTTTAAAATTGTGTGTAGTGACTCAATCTGTACATTAAACAATCAGTCACTCAGATAGGTGAGGTTCAGACTAGATGCTATGTTTCTTCAGGCAGATAAACCATCAATGAATTATTGCTTGCAGAGTGATGGAAAGAGGTATGGTTGCTGCTAAACATTCTTTATAAAAAACAATTATTTTTGACACTGGTGTCATTTACTGAAGTCTCTATCGAAGCTCTCAGCAACCATTTCCTCAAGCATTCTGTAAGTACAGGCTAAATTCTGTAAAGGCTAGCTTCTATTTATTACTTGTCCTCACAGTAGTCATGAATGGCTTCTTTACACAGTATAGTTACTGCTTTGCTGTGATAGGCATACTTTTTTATTAAAGCTATATGTCAAAAGACCTCATTGCACTGATTAGATTTTCTTCAATTATATATGCCTTAACAAAAAAAAAGAAAGAAAAATTGCCTGTTTTTATAAAAGGAGGCAACCAATTCTCAATTTTTCTTTCTTATCTTTGTGTTGAGAATATAATATTGGTTGAAAGTAGGTTCTGGGATAAAAATGCTTTCTGTAAAGAGATATTCTGTTTCTAAAAAATAATTATGATAAATACATTGAAAGGAAAAATTTATATATTGAAAAAAAAGGGAAGAAATAGATCCTGTTAGGCAATAATTAAGTGTAAACAGGCTTTTCTTTTTAGGCCACCAGTTCATGAACAATGACACAGAAACATTATTAATTATGAAAACTTGGCCTTAGTTTGGCTTGTTTCTAACTAGATCTTATAACTTAAATTAAACCATATTTTTAAATCTACATTCTTTTACATGCTCATTACCTCATTTCCATTATGCCCTTCCTGATTATTCCACACCTGGCTAGTGACTCTGCATTACTTCTTCCCAGAACTCTCTCTGTCCAAAAGTCCTGCTTATACTTCCTGCCTAGCTATTGACCATTTAGCTTTTTATTAAGCCAATCACAATGACATATCTTCACACAATGTAAAAGAATATACATTAACATTTTCCCTTTTGTCTAAATAAAATGAAAAGTTTTAACAATAACACAGTAAAGCTATATACAATAAAAAAATACCAGGTAAGAATTATATTTACAATGTCCAGTCCATTTGCATTTGGCAAGTTTAGAGAAAATAATCCATTGTCTAGTCTGTTTTAGTTAAAAGTTTTATATATAAACCATTTTGTCATAACTCATATTACCATTCTAAAAATATCTTTTTATCTTTTTAGATCTTAAAGCTTCTTTTAGATAAACAACTTAAGCTTTTATTTTTCTCAACCTAATAAATGTTACATCTGTTATGTAAGTTTAGTTTTTGAATTTTGTAACAAGGAAAAGCATAAAACTATAACCATCTGGTTCTCAATTCCCATGAGAGACCCAGGAAGGATAAAATACTACTTGAATAAACAGGAAGTGCAGAGAATGCAACTCTCAAACTGTAGAAATGACAGAGACATTTGGCTACCTGGACACTCGCCTCAAGGTTCCTCTGCAAAGTGGGTGCATCCGTCTATGACCTACAGGCCTATAATATCTGACAGAATTCTCTGTGAAGCAGGAATTTTGAAGGACTGTCCTACCCTGTCTTGACAAAGTTTGGCAATCGCTTTCCTTTGTGTCCTGCTTGTCTAATTTGGACAGCATATTTATTATCAGCCGTTGAGGCAAGGGCAGTTTCTTTGCCTAGTGTCTAGCTTTTGCTACCAAGAAAGTAAACTCTAGATGGAGGTTCTTTGATGCCCATTATGCTTTTTTGAAGTAGATTGGTGTTGCCAGGAGCAGATGTGTCTCACTGTCATGAAAAGCCTTATGCTATTAAAACATTTCAAGTGCCATATTCTATAGGTCTTTGAAGTGTTTGAATATCATTATATCACCTATCTAAAATACATCTTTGTATGACCTTGAAAACATACCTAGAATGACTCTAAATTTGATTGTTATAGATGACTAACCATTAACCTGTTTTTCTTTATTATCTTAAATAGCTTTCAAGGATTAAAACTTTGCATTACATTTTAAAATGAGTTACATGGGTACAATATCTTAAATGAGGAGAAATATACATACAGTATAACAAAAATAAAAAATTTGTATCAATATACAAAAATCTATACCAATGTAAAATATTTGAGAATATGAGACTAGTGATTGTTTAAAAGTAGACTCAACAAACTACCCTTTTATCCCATCATTTATTTACTGTAAACCCCTTTTCCCCTTGAGAAAGATATCCCTGAATCTAATCTTCTGTGCTTAATTTTTGTGTTGTAGTTGTTGTTGACCATTATCAATAACAACTTGTAATCAACTCCCCTAAATGATGGCAAACATCCATAACCCACTGAATGACCAAAGACCACCCATCCTACCTCTTGGGAATGTGGGTGTCATGTTCTCTAGACTGCTTCCTGTTGTCTGGTGATAATATCTTTAGGGGAGGTGGAGAACATTGAGATAATGTTCAAGTCCTGGAAGAGCTAGCCATAACACTTGATGTTCGGTTTCTGTGTAATGGGAAAATGCATGTCCTATCTGTAGTCCTGGTTAGAATAGTCTGTGAGGCTGGACCAACTCAGCAGCAGCCTTGAAGCTGTTTGGGATGCAGAACTCTGAGGAAACTGCAACAGAGGCACCCTGAGGGGCTGGACCACCTGGGCCACTTATGTCCATTGGTGTCCGTTCTTTCAAAGGTAACATACATAGCTACATTAACACAAATATGAACTGTGAGTTGTAAATAAGCCAGCCAAAGATTTTTTTTGTTTTATGTTTGATGAGGTAAAATATATGTCACATGTCTTGTAGTTTTTCTAGATTTATTTCTTTGTCTGTAGCCAGGATTTTCAGGGGAGTCTTCTCCAATCAAATCTGATCTCTATCAATCTTCAATGAATCCACAGGCTTTTATTTTCTGTGGAAAACAAAAGCATAACCTCTTCCCCAGTGTAACATACTTGTTGCATATTTGTTAAAATCCATAACAAAATGGATTTTACTTCCATTTTGAAGTTAAGACATTTTTTTTAAATAGTTGGTTTAATTTAGTACTTTTTATAATACAATGTCTCTCAGCAGTTATTGTTCTCTCATCAGCAATTAAAAAAAATAAAGTCAATAAAAACACCATACAGGATGCAGTCTGTGTATTTTACATCTTTATATAGTTTGTCCTCCTTATATTATTTTATTTTTCTTTAAATTTTTTTTATCTTATTACTTATGAACTATTTTTCTATGATTGTCTATACCCATTTTATTTTCTTTTTTAAACATACACACATTTTTTAAAGCACATTGTAATCTGTCTAGAGATTTTTTTTCTGTCTAGATCTCTCTTTACTGAGCATCTGTAGGGTTGTCTGATCCCATGAGACAAATCTTAAACCGCCATGTCAGCCCCTGGAGCCGCTCAGCTCAGCACATGGCCCTGGCAGCTGGCTCCAGCCTGCAGGCAGTCTCTCTATACTGACCCTACCCGAGAGACCTTGGTCACAGGGAAGCCTAGTTTGACTTCATGGTTTGACCTTTTTCTTTTTTTTAACTTTCTCAGACCTTATGTGGATATACGTGCCTGGGCCTTTGGCATCATCTATAAATGGAATTTTCTTTTCAGGCCTCCAGATCACAAAAAAAAAAATGACCTAGAGACTTATTATTAATTATGAAAATCCAGACTTAACTTAGGCTTGTTTCTAACAAACTCTTATACCTTAAATTAACCCATATTTTTAAATCTACATTCTTTCACACACTCAACTCATCTCCATTATGCCCATCCTGGTTATTCTACATCTGGCTGGTGACTCTGCCTTTCTTCTTCCCAGAGCTCCCTCTGTCCAGAAGTCACGCTTATATATCCTTCCTAGCTATTGACCATTTAGCTTTTATTAAATCAATCACAGTGACACTGAGAGGGCCAAGCAAATACCATGACAGCCTTCCTTAATAACTCAGTTAAGAATTAGGCCTTGGTTCCTGCTTCCTAGAACTGAGCAGGCAATTTCTGAGGAAAAGCCACAAACAAAGGACAATCGATTTCCAACACAAGGACAAGGAGGCCTGGTACTGCACATACCAAGTCTGTATCAGGCCTGAGCTAGCCCTGACAGTCAGCACATACAGTCAATAGCTCAAAGTAATAACCAAATAAGGGCAAAGCCTGGGACTTGTCCAGGCCTGCCTCCAATGGAAAAGCTGTAGGCTTAACTAGACCCTGACTAGCCCTAGACAATTAAAATGTACTAATATGATTGCCACTTGCTTAAGCCAATCATATCTGAGATGACCTAACTACCCTAGGAACTCCCCTTACCTATGCTTAAAAGGAGCTGTGATCTTCTCTCAGTGTCATCACCATTCTGCCTTTGTGTAAGATGAATGGCCCCAGCATGCTGGAATAATAAATACTCCTGCAGATTGCATAATGGATAGTACTCTTTTGTGTGACTTTTCCAGGACCCTAACAACACATATTCATGCAGTGTAAAGAATTATTCCACAATGATAAGTGTTTCCTGGAATATTAAAATCTAATTCCCTTCAATACTGAGAAGAAAGTTTGAGCAATCTCATGGTAAGAAAATAATGTGGTTCTAGAATGTGTTCTGAGGATGTTGAGCACCATAATGGAAAAGCTGGGAACATTACCCACAGAAAAGGAGCAATAAAAAGATTGGGGCAGGAGTGTTAAATTAGTTTTGAAACACAGTCCACTTAAAATAGTCACAGTTAAGTTTAATATGCAAGTAGATAATCTATCTTAATTGAAGCATGAAGGGTGAAGAGAACAGGGTGTTTGAGTAACAGGGAACACATGAAGAAATATCTCCAAGACCCCTGTGGAGAAATCTGACTCTGGTATCAGAATCACTTATCAAACATTCTAACACTTCCCAAATTCTACCATTTCAAAGCCTGCTTTCCTTATCTAAAGAAAAAAAAAACTAGTTTTCTACATTCCTGTCAAGGGTAAGATATTCAAAGAGGTAAGAAAGTCAAAGAGTGTACCTAAAGATTGCTTTAATGTACAACCAACCTCCGCATATATATTTTAATATATGGCATGTTTGTTATCTTCAATGAAATTCAAAACATATTGGACGAGCACTTTTTTTTTCATTGCTTCACTGTTCTATACACATGACGTCAACAAAATCCAGCCACATAGAGAATGCTTTTACTTTTTGATGAGTTGATAAGTGAATGAATGACTGAAGGAATAGGTGTAATCATAAACAATTTTCACTCTCTGACAACAGAACCAGTAAATGTATTTTCTCCAGTAAATGTATTTTCTCCTAGATTATTTATGACTCAGTTTTTGAATTTGATTCTCAACAGTAAGTCAAATTCTTCTATACACTGAACCACAATCACTAGGTCTGTATATTTTATGTTACAATGTCCTTCCTGTGTCTATATCCTGTCTAGCATAAGCTGTGGAGTATCTCTCATCACTTGTTTTATTCTTGTGGTTTTAACTGGCCCCAAATTCTACCTTCTTTCTGTCTAGATCACATGAAAATATCATATTGTAGTCCCAACAGTCCCAATAAACAGTTATAAACTGAATCTGTGACCACAAGAATTCAGGTTCTAGAAGGATATATATATATATTTGGTTTTTCAAGACAGGGTTTCTCTGTGTAGCTTTGCGCCTTTCCTGGAACTCACTTGGTAGCCCAGGCTGGCCTCGAACTCACAGAGATCTGCCTGCCTCTGCCTCCCGAGAGCTGGGATTAAAGGCGTGCACCACCACCGCCCGGCTTATATTTTTAACCTTTCACTTATACCATGAAATAAACTTAAATGAGCTTCAAGACCTTCAAAAAATATACATATATAAAAGCATATATATATATATATATGCTTTGCTTTCTGTATGATCTCAGGTGTCTAGCATGGGAACTAGACAATAGAATGTGCACATAAATGCATAACGAATGAACAAGTAAATAAAAAAAAGATAGGTTTGATCGGTTCTACTCTGAAAGAAAAAAATTAATGAAACTTATTGAGAAGTTTATAAAATACTTAAGATATCCTTGGAAAGGTGGATGAAATATTTACTTAGATATTGTTTTATTAAGGAATTTTTTTCATTCATTTTACACACCAACCAAAGATTTCCCTCTTCCCTTCTCCCACCCCCAGCTTCCCTTGAACCCCCCCCCCCACTGCCTCCCACAAGAAGGCAAGACCTCCCACAGGGAGGCACATCTAGTAGAGGCAAGTCCAAACTCTTCCCCTGCCTCAAGCCTGCATGAAGTGTCCCATCATTGTGGTGGTATTGTGTTCCCCAAAATATTGTGTACTCTAATAAATTTATCTGGGGTCAGAGAACAGACAGCCACTAAATACAAAGGCTAGAAAATGGTGGCACTCACACCTTTAATCCTAGCATTCCAGAGATAGAAATCCCTCTGGATCTCTGTGAGTTCAAGGCCACATTGGAAATAGCCAAGCATGGTGAAACACCCCTTTATTCCCAGAAAGCCAGCCTTTAATCCCAGGGAGTGGTGGTAGAAAGCAAAAAGATATATAAGGCGTGAGGACCAGAAACTAGCAGCATTTGGCTGGTTAAAGTTTTTGGCTGGTTAAGCATTCAGGCTTTTGAGCAGTAATTAAGCTGTGACCCATTCCGGATGAAGACTCAGAGGCCTCCAGTCTGAGGAGACAAGACCAGCTGAGGATCCGGCGAGGTGAGATAGCTGTGGCTTGTTCTGTCTCTCTGATCTACCAGCATGGACCCCAATAACTCGCCTCAGGTTTGATTTTATTAATAAGAACTTTTAAGATTCCTGCTACACATCATAGGTAGTGGGCTCCAAAAAGCCCACTCATGCACCAGGGATGGATTCTATTTCTACCGCCAGGGGTCTTCTAAGCAAATGAAACTACACAACTGTCTCTCCATGCAGAGAGCCTAGTCCAGCTTATTTAGAATTTTTAAAACCTCTGAGTGATAAACATACTAACCACCATTAGAGAAGTTGTTACTATAATTAATTAAATGAAGTTTTGCTCAAAGAATTAATTAATTTTTAAGTGACACTTTAGGTACTTTTTATACATATAACATATGAGATGATTTATTTTACAAGATGATTTCTGAGATTTCAAATTCAAACTAAGAATGTTTTAGAAAATGTAAACAATTTAAACTTCACAGGATCACTTTAACTTCATAATGTGAGAGCAATTTTTTAGTTTCTAGCAATTTTCATGCTTTCAATTTACCCAGTCTACAGTAACGTTTGGAGTAATCTAGCACCTTTTAACTTTTAGTGTGGTTAGTGGAGAAAATAATGTTACAGTATCTAACAAATTTTACCTTTACCACCATCATCAGATGTGCTTTGGAGTAGGTTTTACAGACTGTTTTTGAAACATATTTGAAATATAACCTTTCTCTACTATATACTGTACTATTTTCAAACATCTTATTCTAAAATCACAAAAATCCATTCATAGAAAGTCAAGTCTGATTATTTTTGATTATGTATGAACATCTGTATTCAAAAAAGTCTTAATTCTTTAAAATATTACTATAAATTGCATTAAAAAGTTTAACCAAGACTCAAATGTGAGGGCATAGTACTGTAGTCATAATATCCCCGTGGTTACTATGTCTACACAATCACACTTAAAGTTTTCCAAAATTTGCTATAATGTGCTAGTATTTTGGGCCATCTGCCTTTCCCCACAAAACTGAAAATTTCAAATTAAGTATATGATAGATTTTGCTGATGGTGTTTGTGGTGCTATGATATAAATGTAGTATTCATAGAAAATTTGCAACAAAAAGATTAAATTTAAAAATAATGATTATCTATTTTCTAAATGGAAACTGAGGGACAAATTCTCCCATTAGTGACCACCTCAAGTCTAGGTACAGTTCACCTATGTGACTCTAGTATTTATATATACACTTTTAAATTATCACTTGAAAAAATTGCCTTGAGAAGTGTGTCCTGCATATACCATTTCTATTTTAAATTTTCTATCATTATTTTCAGACACAAAATATATCTACTCATAATCGGAGGGAAACTCAGACAGTGCCTGCCCTCTCATGGGAGGACATCTTTCCCCAAATGACAGGCATATCTGTCACAGGGCAAGATGATTTATCTGTTCTGATTTCATTCCATAAAGACGCCCTATACAAGGTGAAGTGATAATTTTCCTCCGAGTTAACATGTCCAATGTCTCATTTTTCATTCTAGTCCTTGTGAAATGACATCAAACACTAAATTGGAGACTAATTTTAGTGGTGAGGCTTGGCTGCCTGCCCACTTCTCTGGGAAAACAATCAAATTATCTGTACTTTTAAGTTGTAAAAGTTGTACAGCTCCTGGCCCTGGGCTGTTTTAACCTATACTGCAAAAACAGCAGAAAAACAACACATGATAAAATTATGTTCTTCATACAAATGAACAGAAATATGAAAATATTACATTTGTTAAAGGATTATAAACATAAAACTTAGAGAGATTCTATGATAAGAAAGGTTGGCAATGTACAGAATAAACACATGTAAAAGTAGTGATTTTTATATGACAGGAAGAAAAGAACAAAAAGACTAACTAAATTTTCAGCTGTGAATCTCCTAGTTTGATCCCCAGGTGGGGAAACACACACACACACACACACACACACACACACACACACACACACACACAAACACCTGAGCTAAAGATACTTGCCTTCTTATTATTTGTAATAACTAAGGTCTTATGAACACCAGCAAGTTATCAAATTTAATATCTACACATGATGGTATAAATTTATTTTGACAATGGTAGCTCAAGAATTTTCCAACCAAGTATTTTTTTTCTTGTATCAATTGTTCACTTGATCAGTTCAACCAGCCATAGTTTAACAAAACCAAGATGGGATAGGCATAAGTTTACAGCCAAATAACCAGGGTCTGATTTCAGCCTCCTGAACTCATTAGCAAAGTTCTTTGTCTGTTTTCTTATTTGTGAAATAAGAATAAGAATACATACCTCAAAAGGCTGTTTAGAAAAGTAAACTAGGTTAATACATATCATTTCTCAGTGATACTGACTTATAAATACCAAAACTCGATATAAAATAGTAGATAATGTTATTATGACAATTAAAATTCAAATATTCGTTTGAATATGAATATGAATAGTATATGAATATGAAACCTTAAAATTAAATATACTCTCTATTCTAATTTAGAAAGTGATCCATTATAAAATGGCTTCTATTAGTAAGGTTGAACAATTTCTACTTTAAGTGCAGCAACATGGAGAACGTATTTTGCAATCTAACAATGTGAGTATAGCTGCTTTAGAATGCTAAAATATTACTACAACTTCAGCATTGCTTTTGAAGATATTCTTTTTTCTTCTAATTAGTTTTATTGCTTTACAATTTTTTTTAAAATTTTGAATAAGACTGAGGAAATGTACACACACATACACACACACACACATACACACACACACACACACATCAATAAAGTAATGAAAAGTCTAAAGAACTCAGAAACGAATGCACACTCACGAAGCCAACTAGTTTTTGATGAGTGACAAGAACGCATCATGGATAATACACAGTCTTCTCAATAAAAATTGCTAGCAGACGATTTATGAAGATGCTTCTCTCTCACTGCATGTAAAATTCAGCATATAGCAAGTCAGTGCCCAACAATTAAAACTGAAACCCTGACAGAATCAATCAAAACATCGGTAAAATCATCCTACACAGGTTTGTAGGCAATAAGATTTTAGATATGGTTCCAATGATACAGACATTTAAAATAAAACAAAATGAAAGGGATAATACCAACTCAAGATGCATCTGCACAGTCAAGGAGATACTCAACAGAACTAGGACAGAGTGTAAAGAACAGAATGAAAATTGTTCCAATTTACCCCTCTACAAGGGATAAATAATGAAGAGAAAACTGAACATAAAAGGAAGAATTAGAGAATGTCAGAGAAATCAGGCCTCACAAACACGACGACCTACATTTAGCTTGACCAAATATGACATCAACGATATGCTAACACGAAGAAAGAATGCCTTTGAGGCTTCAACCTCATTCAAAGAATGAAAAACAGCTAAGAAATGCTGAGAGTGGGAGAAATTGTCTTCCCAGGGAAGAGCACACCAATTGATTGTCCATACCAAGTGATCAGTGCAAAAGCATATACATAAAAATTGCCTTATATAGACTGAACAGGTTGAATTTATATGTTTAGTGATGTATATGCAATGATATATATGTATATATATACACATATATATACATATATATATTCACCAATTTTTTTAAAAAAGTGATAAAAATTTCAATGTAAGAAAAGGAGAGGGTATATAGGAGTGATTGGAAGAAAAAAAAGAAAAGATAATAATCATGGGAGCTAGAAAAAAAGAATTGTTTAAATAACTAAATAGACACTTCTTAAAAGAAGACATAAATGGCTAAATGATATGAAAATTTGTAAGCTAAACAATTATTCAAAGAAACACAAGTCAAGCTAAAACCACAATGTGATATCATTGCACTACACTCAAAATGGCTACAAATACATAATACAGGAGCCTATTCTAGTAAGGATACAGAAGGGAAGGAATTAATTTATTGTTGGTTCGAATGTAAGTAATATAGAGACTGTGATATTGAATTATGTCAACTTGACAAGACCTATAATTAAATGGGACCTAGACTTCTGGTCATACCTGAAATGGTGTTTCTAGCTTTGGTTTGTTATGCGGGGAAGTCCACCTAAATATGGGCTGCACAATTCATGAGTTAAAATTCTGCACTCTCTGCTTCCTGACTGTGGATGTCATGTGACCAGCTGACATGACTTCCTAGCTATGTACTTCCTACAGACAGTCACCTCCTCAAATTGTGAGCCAAAAACAAATCTTTCATTTCTTAAGTTGTTTTTTTGCTCAGGTTATTTTGCTACAGCAATGTAGTAGAATATTTTAAGGTGTGTTACTTTTGTTCATATTGCATTTTTGCATATTACATATGTGAAGGTATGTTACTGTGCCTGTGAAAAATACCTCATGGTCTAATAAAGAACTGACCAATAGCAAGGCCATAGAAAGGATAGGTGGGGCTGGCAGGCAGAGAGTATGTATGGAAGGAGAAAACTGGGAGGAGGGATCTAAGATCACGGAGCCAGAGAAGGAGAAAGACTCCAGGGGCCAACCACCCAGCTACACAACTAGCCAAGGTGAAAGACTAGGATTTACAGAAGTAAGAAAACAGGGAAAGCTCAGAGGCAAAAAGACAGACGGTACAATTTAAGCTACACTGGCAAGAAACTAAGCCAAACTAAGGTCGGGTATTCATAACTAAGAATAAGCCTCTGTGTGTAATTTATTTGGGAGCTTGGTGGTGAGCTCCCCCCAAAAGAGTAATAAACAACACAACAATTCGAAAAGAAGCTAACATAGAGATTAATAAAACAAACAAACAAAAAAAACCAAACCCCCTAAAGCCAGGTATAGTGAATGCCTGTAACACAGCACTGAGAAGGAAGGTAGCTGGGTCTTTGTGAGTTACATACAAGCCAAAGGCTGCATAAAGCGACCCCAACTACCAAAACAAAACAAAAAACAAACAAAAATACCCCCAAAATGAAAAAAAAATCAACAAAAGACAGAAAGTATGAAAGAAATACTCTTTAAAAAAGATATCAAGTGATTCAGCAATATCCCTAGTAGGTTTCTAACCACCGGTGACAAAATACATATATTAGAAAATACCTGCCATATCTTTTTATTGTAATATTCTTCATATTAGGCAAAATAAATAATAGATACTGATTCCCTTCAATGGTGAATGGTTAAAGAAAATGGAATAAATTCATACAGTGAAATTATATTCAGTCATAAAAATATTGGTTAGCTGGGCGGTGGTGGCACACGCCTTTAATCCCAGCACTCAGGACCAGAGCCAGGAGGATCTCTGTGAGTTCGAGGCCAGCCTGGGCTACCAAGTGAGTTCCAGGAAAGGCACAAAGCTACACAGAGAAACCCTGTCTCAAAAAACCAAAAAAAAAAAAAAAAAAGTTAAAAATATTGGTCACCTATAATCTGCAGCAACATGAATGGAGGTGGTCCATCATTATATTGAGTAAAATAGGATTAATATGACCTGTTGCCAGTTATGTGTGGAAAGCTGACAATCAACTTTGTAGAAAAGTGAAAGAGACAGTGATTACTAGAGAATGGGAAAGTTTGGAGTGGTATGGTAGTCATGCAAAAACCATTGCAAGAATAAAAGAATCATTTAAAGTTCTTCTTTAGAAACAAAAGGTAACTTCTGGCTAAAGCAATTTATGATTCATTAATAAAGATGACTTGGCGGTGTAACTTCCCACATATGAAGAAGATTAACATTAAAAAAAATAGAAATATTTATTTTCCCATCATTTCCCCTGTGGGCAGTGATAGAGCCACCCCAACATTGTGGCTCTTCCTGTCTGCTCCAGAGAAGCTTCCTTCACACCTGGACACCAGCAGAGATGTGGGCCTTGGACCTACAGTCCTCCTGGAATTAGCTCACTGTTTTCACCTGCCTCATTCTGCCCCCTCAGGTTTGGCTGAATAGTGCTAGATTGAACATTCGTGTTCAGTGTTCAGTAAGCAAATTAGCGAGGCGCCTAGTTTAATCCACCACTCATGTTCCAGTTAGTTGGAAAAGGGTGCTTTGGAATTACTCCCTGTGAATCAGAGATAACATATGTAGTTCTTATTGCATTTTTATATTTGTCTCATTTTGGGTTTTATATTAAAATCACGATTGCTGTTTTCCATTTATCTTAAAATAGGGATTAGAAATGCCACATAGTAAAGACACATTAATTGTAGGCATTGTCTGATACTTGTATAAAATAATTTGTGAAAGTTAGTATGTGTAGGTACTCATCAAACAAGCATGTATGAAGTAATTAGATTTTTCTAACACATATTAACTCATATATTATAGGAACAACTGTCTAGATTTTGGACAACTGTGTGATTTGATTATGTAACATATAATAACTGGATTTACTATCCTGGTTTCATGTGAAACTGTTAGGATTTTCTTGGTAACAAGTTCTTTCTTGGCCTCCAAAACTACCTATATTTTTCTTAATGACTTCTGTTCCCTTAGTTTTTATTACAGTCTGAAGAAAACATTGCATTCAGAACCATCTACTTCTAGTAAAAGCCTCTGGTAGCAATAAAATGTGATCTGTAAATGTTGTCTGTTTTTATTAAAGGATTTGGTAAATTTGTGTACTTTGTTGAAGGGCTCACCATTATGATTTCCATAGAGTTCCTCATATCTATTAACCCAGATAATCACCAATCACTTTCTGTACAATTTCCTTTTCTGAACGTTTCATGCAATTAGATTTGTATGTTATATCATGTCATATTTGATGTATTTACTTCCCCTTCATGTGCTTGAAGCTCATATTATGAACAGCAGTTTGCTAACTGACATAGGGTGTCTTGTGTTTTGCTTTCTATTTCTCTACATTTCCCTACTTATTAAGTATTCAACTGTGTCTATTTTTTTTCACTGTTGGAATCATGCTTCTTTGAGCACTCACATGGAAGAATTTAATTTTTCTCACAGTTCTGGAACATGACTAGGGTGAAAATACTGTTGTTATTTGACCAACTTTAGAGCTGGTTAAACAAGAAAATCCTAGCTGTTAGAGTAACAGTTGAAAATGATAAACCAAAATTTTAAAAACCTGCTATTGCTTTTAATGGGACAATAACAATTCTGTAATTTGAAATTATAGTCAAATATTTTAAAAGGAATATCTAGAAATTCAGTTTTCAAGGAGAATATGAATATCTTAGACATATTTTAGGAAACATAGAAACTGAACATATTTTCAGATATGTATCCTTGAATATGAAGAAACTGACAGATAGTTCTTCACTTTGACTGATGTTTAAGGCCTCCCTCTGCAAGCAGGAAACAAAGGCATTTTATTACAAGGACCTAGGATGGGGGAGGGGCTGATGTACAGGTGTTTCTTCCCAACTGAAACTTTCCAGGAGACGTGGGGAAGCACATGAGATTCATGAGGGAAATAAAATGTCACATGTGAAGAAAAGTGGACACTAGCAAATTTATGGGAGGGCTCTCCCTAGATTTACTCAATCAGTAAACAGCAGCTTCTGGAGGAGCTGCCTAACCACCAAATTGAGTCCTAAGATCTATCAAGTTATCTCTAAGTCGAGCAGAGAGCTCTGGGGTTAGAGATTTTGTGTGATATCACCTGTGTTGGGGTATGCTTTTCAGAGATGCAGCTGCATTTTTGAGTCATCCTTGCTCCTATAAGGAACTGCACACCCAAATTTGATTAGAAACCCCCCCAAAAAGACACTGATTCATCATTTGGGCTTTGGTGCAATCATTAGTTGGATTGGTTAATGGAAAGGCCAGACTGAAGAGGTGAATAGGTGTGTGTGTGTGTGTGTGTGTGTGTGTGTGTGTGTGTGTGTGTGTAGACTATCAACTTTGATTAGATGCACACACACACACACATACACACACACACACAGAATATAGGCATGATGGTAAGGAAGAAGAAGGTGTTTGTTGAAAGCAGAAAGGTGAGGAGATAGAATAGCTAGGACAACTCCAAATGCATCCACACTTAACAGTGCTTCTTAAACTGCTGCTAGTTTTTCAGCTGTTTTGTTCATGATGCTGCAGGATTTCAGGGATTCCACAGAACCAAGGAGAGGGTGTGGCAGGATTCCAGATTAAGATACAAATTTGTGCTGTCGTTCAGAGATGTTTCTTAAATAAATAACTTTTAAAAGACTTTAAGTGTTTAGCTAAATTTTAGAATTATGAAAAAGCTGAATTTGATAACTCAACTATTTGTTGTAATATGAAGTAAGTAAAACTTCAAGAAGACATCCTACAACCATTAAATGAAGTTTTGTCTCCCCAAACACTTTGTTTTTAAGCATTTATTATAGAATGTTGGATAATTATGATAACACATATCTTACTCAACACCAAACAATGGAAAAAGTACAGTATAAACTCATGTAAGCATTATAACATTTCCATGAATTACAAATTACCATTGCTCTTATTTCAAACATGGAAGATGAACCTTGAACATTATAAATGAAATAATGAACTATCAATGTCAGGCAGCTGATATGTAGAAAATCAAGTTTGAGAGCATGATTTATAATTTCAGAAGCTTTCCTACTAACCTTCATTTCTTCTTTCTTCCTCTTCTTTCTCTTCTTCCTCTTCTTTCTCCTCTTCTTCCTCTTCTTCCTCCTCCTCTCCTCCTCCTCCTCCTCCTTCTTCTTCTTCAGCAAGTCAGGGTTTTTCTTTGTAGCCTTGGCTGTCCTGGAACTTGCTCTGTAAATCAGACTAGCCTAGAACTCACAGAAATCTGCCTCCCAATTTCTAGAATTAAAGGTGTGTGCCACTGCCGCCTAGCTACCTTCATGTTTTCTATACTTCCAAAGCAGCTGTCTTCTGCTTTTTTAGGCATGTGATACTGAGGTCTGTGGTAGCTTCATTTTTCTCCTCCTTAGATTCATCATGCTTTTGATGTCTCTTTGTGTTCTAGTACATCTATTGTGTTGGCTGCATTTAATTTTTGGAAATGATGTTCATCATGATCCTTACAAATTGACTTTAAATTACTCCACTGGTTTTCCAAATGATTTATGGTTTGAATATAGCATACACTCACCCATGAAGCATTATATAGTATTTAGAAGGTTTTAAGTTCTGTCATTCTTATAGTAAGTACTTTAAAAATAATTAAAAACATTATATATATTTTCTACAATTAATATAAATTCCATCAAGGTTAGACTAATAAACAAGCTCCAATTATCAGCAAATATCATAGTAGCAAATTGTTTCCTTTGCAAGGTTTATTATTTTAATTTATGCTTATAGAATTTAATTATGTTGGTGGTACCACCCTTACTATCACTCTAATAATATACAACCATTCTTTATACTCTTCTAGTAACAGAAATATATTCTTTTTCACCTTACTATTGGTCACTTTGTTCTCAAATTGCTACAACAATAACATGCTATGTTTCAATTGAAGAATAAAGGATCCTACTTGAATATAAGCCATAATTAGGTTTGTATCCCACAGTTTTTATTTTTATTTTTGTTTACTGTAGGTTGAGTAGTTTTAATAAACCATTCTGAGAAAGACTATTATAATTTGTCATTTAAATCACAATATTAAAACGAATACTCCACAGATTTATTGTCATAGGAAAGTATTTGAATATGTGTTCAGACTTTATTAACTTTTAGCTCATTTAGTATATTACAGTATTAGTAGTATTAGTATCAACTTTACTACATATAAGAAGCTTTATGAAGACAAATGTCATATTTCCATTTATTTTCAATTTTGATTACAATGTGGAATATATTTATATATTGATAAGTTTTCAAGTTATTAAGAAATACTTATATTTTATGTGTGTTGCATAGGTGCACTATATATGCATTTATTTACATACACATATATATATAAATTGAGAAATAATCCTGCTGTGTGTCACTCTGCCTTGCTTCTGAATAGCTCTTCTTCAATGATCAACTAGAGATTCCACAGATACATTGTTACCAATTATTGTTGTCATGACAAGTGATAAGCATCTTGGAAATCATATCCCACATAGAAAAATGTGCTTCATTTCCTAGGTCCTTCCATTAAATTCTGGGAAGATTATATTCTATGAAACTCCTATCACTTAAATATATAAAACCGAAAGCAAAAAAAACATGAACAAAAATGTTCGAAAGGAATGGGAATTACATGTTTTATAGCAAATACAGTGAATTTTGACACACTTTAGAAAGAGGAAATTAGAGGTGTTAAAAGCCAGCTTGCTTAATCTGTTTTTCACTAAAATGACTTTCACCATGTTCACATCTGTTTCATCAAATTAACTTTGCAACCATTACACTTTGGCACTAACATTTTACGGTGTGCACTTGTTAAGACAGTCAATGCAGAAGCTCATTTGGTCTTTTTTAAAGGAGTCATCTATATAACATTTCGGGTGATTTTGTTGTATTTGCTTAACTTCCTGCTTTAAGCTCATCCAAACACTAAAACTCTGTGTTTATTCCTTTGTAGACAGAATCTCTAGCTAGCAAGGGATTGCTTCTTGTTTCTGGTTTGCAATTCTATTTTCCAATGTTCACTTACCCTGTGAGTGAGATTTGCCTCAGCATGAAGCATCATGCTTATTTCAAAGTAGACTCCCTTCATTTTTCTTTCAAGACTTTCAGTGTTTCTAAGAATGTGCTCAGCAGGGAATAGCACTTTATGGACATTCTGCCTTTGCTGCTTCAGTTGACAATGTCTGTGTTTACACAGTGAGTGACATTCAGATGGAGAATAGAAATGTTCCTTTAATTTGGATTGAGTTTTCTAATCTTTTCTTGTTTTCCAGTACAAAAGGAAGCGTGAATGAGGTTCAAACACCTCTAAAAGCAATTTAGTTAGAGTAAGTATGTTAATCATCAGGTAATACTGTAGGAAAATTGTTTAAACCCACAAACTAAAGGGAAATTAAAAAAAAAAACAGACAGTGGGCAAGTATCCACTAGTTATAATTGAATTGTTTTAATGTAAATTAAATAAGACTTCAAAATAAATAGAGTAGAGGAAAATAGTAAGAATACTTAAGGGATTTTTGGTAGGAAGGAATAAATACTACTTTGCAAAGGAAGGTATTTGTCAATAATATGTCAATTTTATAAATAACATAAATAGTTATTTGTTTTCTGGCATAAAATCATTCTCTGGAATCTAGATGTGGTATAATTTCACTATCTCAGGGCTAATTACCAAGTAAGAAAATCAAAAGTTTGAGTCTTGTCCATGTTACTTTCTAAACAGGATGTATAGAGACATATTTTTAAATGAGCCTCAAATGTTTTACTGACATAATAATCATTGTTGTTTTCATGGTTCATCAGTTTTAGTAAAAGCTTAATGAGATCAGAAACAAACAGTCTTCCAAGTCCATTCTTCTGTGTCTATGTGAGTACCTAAATTAATTCATTGAATACTTTGAAGTTCCAAAATACTTTGAGGCCCATAGGTCTGCAAAAGAAGCCCAATCCATCCTGTTATAGGTTAGTACTCCCTCTTGCCTAAGAAGAATGAAGCACAATTTTCTATGTGGGATATGATTTCCAAGATACTTATCACTTGTCATGACAACAATAATTGGTAACAATGTATCTGTGGAATCTCTAGTTGATGATTGAAGAAGAGCTTTTCAGAAGCAAGGCAGAGTGATACACAGCAGGACTATTTCTCAACGTAGTAAAGTAAACTAAGGGTATATGAAAAGAGGGCTCATGTAGCTTCAAAGTAAAACATAGTGATTTGTGATTACTTGCACAGTTCTTAAAACCAAAGCAATTCCTAAATTTACACCCAAGGGAAGGTAGGATCCTTATGAAGTAGGGTTGAGTTTCTGTGGTAAGAATTTTATGGTTTGTGTGCTGACAAGATTGCTCAGCTGCTGAAGACACTTGGCAACAAAGAAATATAGTTTGATTTCAATCCCCAGGTCTAATGTAGTGGAAGACGAGAATTGACTCCTGCACATCATACACATGTTTGCACTTACACACACACACACACACACACACACACACACACACACACACACACACACATTAAATGTGATGTAACACATTTAAACAGTTTTTAGATTATTTTATTCTTCTGTGTATGAGCATTTGCCTGGAAATATCTTCGCAGAGAGGTCAGAAAACGGCATCAGGTCTCCTGTAAGTAGAATCTCAAATAGTTTTGAGTCACCATGTAAGTGCTGCAGACCATTTCTTGGTCCTCTGCAAAAGCAACACATGCTCTTAACTGCTGAGACATCACCCTACCCCAGATAAAAACTGAATTACATGCTTTCTTATCAAAGTAACCCATTGTCATTTACTATATCCCCTATAATTTGTGAAAGTTAAATATCTAAAGATGTTTTAGAAATGGACAATGACTTTGAGTGGCCATTTATACTGGGAAAATAATACTATCCTAAAATCTTTTTGTTCTGGATGCATACGGGACTAAGTAATAAATGGAAGTCTAGCTCAGACATGGCTCATTAGCTGCACATGGACGTACAGTACTTGCTCTACTCTCCAAGTAGATAATGTGAATGGATATATTTGTAGTTGATAGAAACTCTGGAAACTTGGTTCCTAGAACAATGACATCTTCTGTATAGAGAAAGGCTGACAGGAACTTAAAATTCCAGCCCTCCTCACAGTCATACAGCTTGGAATAAATTAGCAGATAGGAAACTTTTCCACCATGATGGAGTGGCAGAAAATGATGACACACTTACAGACCTAAAGGAATCATTACAGTTCATACCCATTATATCATAATTTATAAGTTCACTTTGTACCAACAATAATTTCAGGTATCAGGATCACAGAAGGTTATCTCAAATACAAGTAATTAGCAGCCTTGTTATGTTATGGTGCCAAAAATGAATCAGCTGAGGCTTATCCAGACAGAATCAGTTGAGTGATCTGTGTCATTGAGCAAGCTAATTATTGTGTTATGAGTATCACTTATAAGAAATTGTCAAATTCAGAAAAAAGATTTGCTTTTTAAGATTCAGAATATGTTTATTGTATGATATTCAGAGTAACTGATACAGAAAATATATTTATAGTTTATGATAAACATTGACAGACATCCATATGCAGAGATATTATAAAATACTTCGTAAGATTGAAATGTCATCTATGACAGTAAACAGAATATCATTTGCAAAAACAGTGAAAAACCTGACCATGAACTAGTCTTTCTGGATGCTGTAATTGGTCATAGGTTGATAATACATTATTTTCATGGGTAGAGAGGTGAGGGACGATCTGGAAGAAGTTGTGGGAAAGGAAAGTATGATCAAAACCTAGTGTTTTTTTAAACAAGTTTTTAAAGTTATTTTATATGTGTATGTGTTTAGTCTGCATGTATGTCTGTGTACCAGTGCAGGCCTGATTCCAACAGAGGTCAGAACAGGGAATCTGGTTCACCTGGAACTGGAGTTATAGGAGGTTGTGAGCCACCATGTGGGTGCTGAGAAATGAACCTAGGATTAAAACATATTGTAAAAAAAGAAAATATTTATAATTTCTAGCTTTCAAATTCTACACTATTGCTTTGTGTACTACTGTTATTATACATGTGTGTATTACTGAATATATCTTGATTATTTATAGGTGGAATATATTTTATAAGTTATTTAAAATTCAAATTATTATATCTTAAAATACTTCTCCAAACCCATCATTTAAGATAGTCTTAAGAAAGCATTCTTCAGACAGATGGATCATCAGTTAAAAGCACTTATTGCTCCTGCAGAAGAAGATCTGGATTCAACTCCCAGCCCCCACGTGGTGGCTCACAATCATCTCTAACTCCAGTTCCAGGTATTAGATAAATATGCAGCATATATGTACATACTTATATACAGGCAAAACACTTATGTATAAAATACAATGAATAAATGTTCTTAAATCATTCTTTGTGGCTCAGGCTGGTTCCCAGGGGCCAGGGAGAACAGAGAAAAATGAGTGGAATGAGAAACTAATAATACATACTTGTTTTTAAAAAATCAGAATATTTCTACCAATAATAATTTGTATGATAATTAAAAATAGAAATACATTTTAAAATACGAAGAACAAGAAATTTGGTTACTGGAACTGTAATCTATACTGCTGTGGCAATTAGAACATCTTACTTTTTATCTGCAAAATTAAAAATACTTAAATCTGCAAGATTAAAATCACTGAGATAAAAATTCTTATTTTGCTTAAATATGAGCAGGTGATTTTTAAAATCAAACTTACAAATAACTGTAGCTAACAGTTTAATTTTTAAATTATAATTTGATATTATTTCCTATTTACAAATCCACTGTTCTTGGATAATTGAAAATTTCTACTTGCTAGTAAGAAGGAAAGCTAACACTACGCTTATAAAAGGTAGAAGAGAATATGGTGACATTAGAAAGGTTTTCATTCTTACAAATGGCTTTGTCATGTAGTTATCTATGTATATTATTCTTTCTATGTTTTAAGCATTTTTTTTTACAAAATAATCAATGTAAGAGGTGGTTGTTATGTTTATGGTTGCCATCATTTTAAAGTGATTTTTTAATAATCTAAGATCACCCGATATTACAAGTTGCCTTCCTTTCAGAAAGAAACAGAAATAAGGAAGGGAGGGAGGGAGGGAGAGAGGGAAGGAGGGAGGTAGGAAGAAAGATGTAAGATGAATTGCTAAACGGTCTTATTAATAAAAACCCAGAGCCAGATATTGGGGTTAAAACCAAGAGATCAGAAAAGCAGGAAAAAGCCAGCCACGTTCTTACCAGCCCTTAGCCTTCAAAGAGACCTACTTCCTGTATACCCATGCCTATATCCCTTTCTGTTCTGCCATCTCATTTTCTCGCTCCACCCAGCTGTATCACTTCCTCTTCCTGCCCAGCTCTGTCACTTCCTGTCTGTCTGTACAGACCTCTAGACCTTTATGATTAGTGCTGGGATTTAAGGTATGTACCACCACACCTGACTCTGTTTTCCAGTGTGGCCTTGGACTCACAGAGATCCAGATGGACCTCTGCCTCCTGTGAGATAGGATGAATGGCATGTGCTACCATTGCCTGACTTCTATGTTTACTATAGTGGTTGGCTTTTTCCTCTGATTCTCAGATAAACTTTATTAGGGTGCACAATATATTGGGGACACAGTACATCACCACAGAAAGGAAGGAAGGAAGGAAGGGAGGGAGGGAGGGAGGGAGGGAGGGAGGGAGGGAGGGAGGGAGGGAGGGAGGGAGGGAAAGAAAGAAAGAAAGAAAGAAAGAAAGAAAGAAAGAAAGAAAGAAAGAAAGAAAGAAAGAAAGAAAGAAAGAAAGAAAGAAAGAAAGAAAGAAAGAAAGAAAAATAGGGAGGAAAAAAGCAAGCAAACAAGCAAGAAAATCTCACTAAAGCATTAAAGTTTTGGCCACCCTGTAGAGGTTATGTAGATTTTCTAAATCCTAAGAAAATTCACAGCTACGAAAGAGGAGACTTTGGAGCTCAACTGAATAATCTGTGAATAGAAATTTCAGATTAGGCAAGCATAGTAGTGAATATGAGCATGGTAGAGAATGCCAGTAATTATAAGGATGAGACTTTTCATAATTTATACAGTTTAATATATCTACAATGTTTAATATTACTTTTAGAAGTCATAATGTTAGTTTATAGATAATGTTAGTATTTAATAAAAGAATCTGGGAGTTTGTCATCCTGGGGATTTATGAGTCCTCAGATAATAAACAATTCAAGAAAAATCTCCTTTTGGCTCAACCCCTTTGCCATTATAATGACTCCTCATATTTGCAATGAAGCAACAATGTTTACATGCTACACTAATAATTAAAGAGATGAGGTTATCAGTTTCATAGCAAGTGGTGGTGGACAAGAGGAGCTGGGATGAGGAATAGGAAGAGTCTAAATGCTGTAAATAGAGTATTCATGTATGAAATTCTCAAATAATACTTTATTTAAAAAAATCTACATTCCCTGTTTAAACTGTGGCTGAAGAAATAGATGTCAGAATTTACATTCATGGTGTTTTTATTAGACTCTGAAATACTGCGAAAGTATTAAAAGTTGAATAATTTATGGAGATTTAAAGTGCAGATATTCAAATTTACAGAATTAAAAATATAATTCCTGAGTGATTTCTTTTAATTTCTCTCATTCTTTCTCCTCCTCCTTTCTCTTTCATAACTCTTTACTACTGAGATTTTTACTATTATCAAGAAAATTACTCCTGAGACCATGCTTAGATATTTAAATAAAATAATTATTTGCTAGAATCACAAAAATTATTATTTAAGATTACATGTATAGAACATATTTTGATCATTTCTACTCTCCCCCTTATGCCCACACACTATTTTTATGTCAAAATGGAAGCTTATAGACATAGAGCAAATCTTTTTGAATAACAAAATTAATGAAAGAAGTTAGTAGACCTCCCTAGAGTTATGAATTACAATTACTTAGAGGATGTGTGTTTATAATCATCTAAAGAAATCTAAAAGCATAGATAAAGTCTGTTGCAACTGAAAACATGTGTTTCCCATGTTTTGTTGTAAATCCTCATCATAAACAAGTAAAAGGGATTAGATTTTCAGGTCAGAGCTCTGGAATTCTGTGGACTTGATTTCTCACAATCATGGTAGCCACTTAGCAGGGCACATATGGGAAAGAAGGAGGAGAGAAGGTCAGCACACCTAGGACATCAGCTGAGTGTGTTTCATCCCTGGGAAGGGATAATTGTGTGGTTCTACTGATCCAATGGTTTCCTGATACAAATGATTGTCCTCCTTTTGCCTGAACAAGTCCCATGGGATGAATGACTATTTTTTTAAAAGCCCCTTTGAGAAAGCTGAGTGTGTATAACTTTACTTGACCAACCACTGTCATTAAAGAATTTGATGTAGCTAGGAATGTTAGACATGTGACGTGTATGATGTCAACAATGTAGGAAGCACTGAGGAGCTTCATTTGTGCATATTACACATGAAGCAAAAACTATAAATACAAAAAAAACCCCTATATTTTCAAATTGACATTTCAAATTGCAGCATGTTTGAAAACCTAATAATTGTTGATAATTACATGGAGCAAAATACAACTTAAAGGAAACAAACTGTTGTGCTTCGAACAATAAAATTTAAAAGATCAGGGGTTTTGGCTTATTTGTTTGTTTGTTTTTATGAATTAAACAGAATGAGACCCGTTTGGTTTTCAAAGAGCTCCATCATACTGCATCTGACTCTTGCATCATTTGGTGCTACCAGCACACTGTTTGCCATAATCCTCTGATTTATCACTTCACTGAAGTTTTATTAAACAGTTCTGTCTGATGTATTTTATCTCTCTAAACTCACATGAAAGGGCTTCAGAAGTTCAAAATAATTTAGCACTGGGGAAAATGATCAGGGTAAATTGCTTTGGATTTGGAGGCCTTTCTAGAGATAAAAATAAATGACTAATAGCCAGTTAGTAAATGTCAACTACAAAGAAAATGGCCAAGCAGAGGGGAACCAATAAATGTTTTCACAGTTGTTTTGACAAGTATGTAAAAGTGACAAGAAATAAGAGAATTTATGTGATAGCATTGAATCTACTCAGTACATATGAAAGTATACATCCAGGTGCATGCACACTTAAAATGTTTAAAAGAGGGGCCCTTAAAGACATGCAGACACCCCAGCACACAAATCCTCCAAATTGTCAGGAATTTCAGCTTATATTAAAAAAAAACCTACTATTAAAAAATGTCTTTTAGAGGATTTAGAGTATCTCAATACATTTTGATGCAACAATGGAAGAGGAGGGTATCATTCAATTTTTTTTTAATTTTATAAGAAATGCTGGAGTTTTATTTATGTTTTATATTCAGTGATGAAGCTTAAAGTCCCTACTTTTCAGAAGATTCACATTGACTGAGACATTATTATGTCCTATTACTATGAGCCAAGGAAGGGTACAAGGGTGCTTGTTAATCTTATACCAATAAGTAGAAACTAAGAGAAAGGCCAATTTTTCCATTTTCTGACTCATATTTAACATAGATGTCTATATTAAAATTTCTTAAATATTCAAATAAAATATAAAAATAAGCATTTTCAAAATATCATATAAAGTACCTCATTGAGATATGATAATGCATACAAGGATGAAAATAAATCTGACATATGATACATTTATATAAGGGCTGCTTACTTTAGCCAAGTCTGTTTACTTGTCATCAATTTGTTCAACCTATGTGACTTCATTCTTCATTGCTCTTATTGTACAGAAAAATAGATATTATATTGACTAGAAACACACTCCTTTTAAAATTATTTTTACACTCTTTATGTATTAGCATGATATAAATAATTTGTAATATTATATGAAAGTATCCCAAAATCTAATATCATTGAGAACTTGGTACTTTTAAACTTATTTTTTTTCTTTGAAGATACCTTTAATTTTGTGGTCACTGATGAATTAAAAAAACACATTTTCAGCATTTCCTAGCTATAGTAGTGCATAGGAAATTCCACTCTAAACAGAGAAGTAATTAATGAAATAACAACGCACCTTACATCTTACACTGAAAGCTTACAGTTTCCAAGGTGCTTTTACATACTTTATTTCATTGGATTGTTACAACAAGCAGAAGGAAAGAAAAACAGTCAGTTGGGAAGGGTAATCATCTAGTCTCAGGCTTACAATGAGCAGGTTCTTCAGACCAAGGGGCAATCAGTACAGGAACATACCAAGAACAAGACAGCAATACCCATAAGCCATGGTATCTTTTTGGTAGGCTGACAGTTTGATATCCAGTGTATTTTAGCATCATTGGAGAGTAAAGAATGGGACAGACAAAGGTCTTATGATAGTTAAAGGATTTTCAGAACATTGTCAGAGGAAAGAGGAAGGACACACAGAAATGTATCACTGTACAGAAACTTACTTCAAAGTATGATGTCCCTTAAGAGTATTAGATAAAGAGGGAACCTTGACCTAACATGGGGAATTGGAAGGGACCCCAGAAAATGCCTGTCCAGTTCTTCTGTCTGCAGCTGACATCACTCCAGTATGGTTTCACTGTCAATCCAGGGCTCCTTCCTGCACAATGCTTTTTCTTTATTTTCTGGGCAAAATCATCATTTCTTTTGTTTTGTGTAATATAATTTGTGCTGGTTGTGGTGGCACTTTTAAACTTATAACTGCTGTTAATTTATAAAATGATATTCTTAGTACTGATTATTAGTATGTTAATAATGAATGACTTGTAACAGCTTATTAGTTGATATTTATAATTGTCAGCCCAGTATTCATCACTAGGATAGAATGGCTCTTCATATGGCTGGCTTACACTTATATAAACTTCAAACTACTCCCCATCTTTGCGTTATAAGCACAGGCTGAGCAGTCTCTTTTTCAATTGGCTACACTAAATATTCCATTAGCCATGGCCTTTTCACACTCCTCTCTCTTTTTCAGCTTAATGCCTTGAAAATAATAAATATTTAACTAATGTTTGTTTCATTACATCATTTATTTGTCTTAGATCTCTGCACTTCACATGAATTGCTTAATATTGGTTATTTTTATAATTTTATCAAATAATTTTGTTTGTTCTACATTGATTATAAAACTATTGACCTATTTTTCATAATGAAACATCCAGGCTTATTTCTCGAAGAGCATAAAACTAGATATTATGATAATTCTAAAGTTGAACTGAGATGATTTTCATGCCTATATAAAATGCTACAATCTCACTGACTATAATCTATTGACTTGTTTATGTTAATGCATATTTTAAAGCATCTTAAAAATATGGACATAAAATGTCTAAAGTCATAAAAACGCATTGCAATTTTTATATAGATGTGGAATAGATATATGTACAAATATTTGCCTTCTAAATTCAATAATTTATTTTACTTTAATTCCAATCTGTATACTCCAATGTTTATTTTCTTTTATTTCTCACTCAACCTTATTCAGCTAATTTCATGCAGGTCTTGGAATTATTCATTATTGAGCAACCCTGCATAAGAGAGGAGGTTAATGATATCCATGCTTCCATGTGTGAACTGTGAAGCCACATACATAGACAAAGAAGATGGAAGAACACCTCTAGGAAATCAGAAATCAGGTGTAAAATCCAATTTGTTTTATACTCTACCAACACCAGATCGAGATAAATCATCAGGAGGCTTACTAATTTGCAGTGTTCAATTTCACGTGTGAGGAACAATAAGTCAATACTAGTCTATGGTGACATTGCAGTACCAGTATAAACAGAAGCATAAAATGACAAGATTAGAAAGGATTAATTAGTAACATATGTATTTAAATTCTATCAGGAAAGGAAAAGACATGGAGTTAAACTCAGTAAATTACTAAAGGAACAATAAAAAAAGTAGCTAAAGTATTCTCACAGGAGGAAAATAAAATCATTTTTCAAGATGCATTACCCAAGCATTCATTTTCTTTGAAAATGTTGTCCTACTCAATGTTCTATTTCCTTGAAGAGACACAGTGACTACAGCAACTCTTAGTTTTTTCAAAAAGGCATTTAACTGGGGCTTACTTAAAATTTTAGAGGTTTAGTTCATTATCCTTATGGCAGGAAGCATGGTGGCACACAGACAGACATGGTATTAAACAGTTAGCTGAGAGTTCTATATACCTGATCCACAGGCAGCAGGAAGAGTGAAAACCACTGGGCTTGGCTTGGGCTTTAGAACCTTCCTCCAACAAGGCCATACCAACGCCAACAAATAGTGTTACTCCCTAGTGCCAATTCCTAAAAAAGCATTCAAATGCATGAGGCTATGGGGGGCTATTCTTATTCAAACTACCACAAATATATTGTTTATTTGACACAGAATAATTGCACAAATGTATGGGATATAGTGTGATTTTTTTATACATTTATATACTGTGTATCAATTTAAATCCATCCATTTAAACATAATTTTTTTCCTAGTTGCATTAGCGTATGTACATTTGTATTTCCTTATTTTATTTGTATTTTTGTATTTTAAGAATTTATATATGTGTATTATATTTGTATCCTTTTACCCTCCCCCTTTCTTCCATCCAATTCTTTGCTTGTCCACCTGCCTCCGTCTCAAATCCATGGCCTCTGTTTCTTAATTGCTGTTGTTATACCCAGACACGTGTACACATATACATATATATGTGTACACACTCATAAAGGAGTTAATAAGTACAACCTATTGAATCCCTTTAGCGTTTAGTGCTTATATGCAGCTGTTTAGTTGGTGAAATTCACATCTGGTGCTTTGCTTGTGTCTTCTGTGTTGTCTGTGCTTTTATTGTGAAACCTGAAGGATGTGGGTCTTCTCACATCTGTTGCAGTACTTCTCATAGTGTTCTAGCCGATCCATGGAGTCTGTGTAACTATTTCTACAGTTGTTTCTACAGTCTTCTTAGTTAGCTCCCCTTTGTGAGCATGACTCTGTGTTGCTAGAGCTCGTCCTCTAATGGCTCAGATACTATTTTGGTTTATGCACCATTCCTTTTTCTTCATATTCATCAGACTGGAAATTTACATTCATCTCTCCACAATGACAGGAACTTTTCTGCCACTTTAAGCTTTGCTTTAAATTTTAAATATCTTCTAGAGATTATGCTTTTCACTACAGAACTTTCATGTAACTCATATATATATATATATACATATATATAATAAAAACTCATATATATACATATATATATAATTGAAAACCTAGATTTTGTTATTAGAAGTACTAAGAAGATATATTTTATATTATACAACATAATTCAACAAACTGAAAAATATTCCAGAAGAAAACTCTTCCTTCACAGTTGAATTTAGGCAAGTACTTATCCATTGCTAGTCTCGTCAACTAGTTCATTTTCCAAGGATGTGCATGGATAGGAGGTCATGGCAAAGTGTATTCTATCAGCAGGGACATGGACAACATATATTTTTTTTATTTTTAATCTATCTATCTATCTATCTATCTATCTATCTATCTATCTATCTATCTACCTACCTATCTATCTATTGGTTTTTCGAGACAGGGCTTCTCTGTGTAGTTTTGGTGCCTGTCCTGGATCTCGCTCTGTAGACTAGGCTGGCCTCGAACTCAGAGAGATCCGCCTGACTCTGCCTACTGAGTGTTGGGATTATAGGCATGCACCACCGCTGCCTGGCTCAACATGTATTTTTAATGGACTTCATTTTTCTTTAGCTTTGTATTAATTTTAATTTTCTTTAAATAATGTTGCCTAACATTTAGCTAAAATGAACAAAGACAGAAGTCACCCTGTTTATGATGCTCTGGTAACGGAACACATTAATCTTTCTTTTAAAAGCCATTAGTTTCTGAATAACATTTACTTTGCCATGTGTTTTTCTTTGTATAATACAGTTTCCATTTGCCACAGACATTTAAAATATATAAATAAAATATTTGGTCTGAAAAAAATGTATCCAGATAAGTACCATCAGTATTTCCCTGATAGAACTTAAAAGGCTCAAACTTACCTTCATTGCACTGTGCTGCATCCAGTGGATATCTGCTCCTCATAGCAAGTCTTCTTTTAGTTCTGAATGGTGCACAAATCTGTAGCAGAGTGGTTTTATCAGCTGTTTGTGGTCTGGAGAACTGAGGGTGTCATTTAGACCTTTGTTGAGCTCATGCTTTCTGCCCTGTTTCATCTCCCTGACAATGTTTCTTCACATCTAAATCTCTCAAGAACTTCATTCATCTCCCTGATTCATTCCATTAAACCAGAGATGCATATTGACCTCTTCCTGAATTATTCCCTTGCTTAAGATCGGGAACTTTAACCATTACCTCATCTCAACACTGCTCTTGTTTAGTTGAGTCTTTTAAAGAACACTGGTGATGCCACAGACAAAACTGTGGATTTCAACTTCTCTATCTGCTGATGGTTTCAGGAAAGGATTATCCAGTCACATATGTTTTTCTCCTTGAAAACCTTCAGGATCCATTTCTAACTTTTAGTTTCCTTGCCATCTAAAAGAGCTGATACTTTTCAAAATATTATCTTTGGTCTTTGGACTTTTTCTCTCATCCAGACCTATCGTGTCTATTTATCTATTTCCTGTCGAAGCCAGGTGAAGAAATCCTGCCCAGAAATTTCTTTTCATAAATATCTGGAGTCATTACTTTCAACATTGGCCTTGCACATCGTTAGAGGGCACAGTGTTACTAAGATTCTCCTACTAGGTCAGCAGGACAGCTCAGAGGGTAAAAGTGCCTTCTGCTGAGCCTGAAGCCCTGAATTAGAGCCCAGGTATTCACATGGTGTGAGCAGAAAAACTATTTGCCGCTATAGAGACCTGGCATTCCTTCCTTCATAACAGGCTTCTTAAAGTCCAAATTTCATAATCTATTTCCTTGATAATTAACTTGCCTCAAAGTCAGCTTATGATTTCTTCAGGAGTTCCTTATTTAGTGCAGAGTCTTCACCAACATTGTCCTTAAATTCACTTTTCTACCTATAGTCATTTCCAGTTAACCCATAATTTTCTATGAAACTATATTGAAAATTCCTCCATTATCTACTGACCTATTCCCTGTTTGATTCTGAAGCCATTTCAAAAATTTTAAGAAGTAAAAGGCAAAAGATTTATACGATCTGAAGGGAAAAGGCTGAGGGGCCCCCAACTGGATCAGGCCCTCTGAATAGGTGAGACAGTTGATTGGCTTGATCTGTTTGGGAGGCATCTAGGCAGTGGTACCAGATCCTGGGCTCATTGCATGAGTTGGCTGTTTGAAACCTGGAGCTTATGCAGGGACGCTTGGCTCAATCTGGGAGGAGGGGACTGGATCTGCCTGGACTGAGTCTATCAGGTCGATCTCAGTCCTCTGGGGAGACCTTGATCTGGAGGAGGTGGGAATGGGGGGTGTGCTGGGGGGAAGGGGAGGGGGGCAGGAGGGGGGAGAACAAGGGAATCCATGGCTGATATGTAGAACTGAATGGTATTGTAAAATAAAATAAAAGGGAAAAAAAGAAATATTAAAATTTCAATATTAAAATATTATGTGTAATTAAAAAAATAATTAAATTTGACCACATATGTAAGACAAAAAAATTTTTAAGAAGTTTTTACATCGAGCATCCCACTTTGGGGAATGAACTCCTGTTTTTATCTTATTTTTCCTAAATTGTATTATTACTTGTTGTTTTTGTTGCTGTGTGTGTACATATGGGTGCACATTCAGGTGTGTGTGTGTGTGTGTGTGTGTGTGTGTGTGTGTGTGTGTGCCAATACCATTGTTACATAATGAGTTCAGAGAATAACTTCAGAGATCAGTTCTTTCTTTCTTCCTCGTGGAATCAAACCTACCTCATCAAGTTGGGTAACAAGAATGCTTGCCCTCTGAACAACCTAGCTAGCCTTTATCTAAGTTTTATAGATTTACTTTTTATTTATGCTTATTTACGTGTCTGTGCATGGGTATACTATTTGTGTTTTTGTGCTACAGAGACCAGAAGAGTGTATCCAACCTCCAGGAACTAGAGTCACAAGCAGTTTTGAGCAGGCTAACATGAGTGTTAGGAACCAAATTCAGGTCGTTTGGAAGGGCAGCTACAGCTCTTAAATAGGCTGTCCTGAGGACAGCTTAATTTTCTATTGCAGATTTGCCTCGTGAAGTACCACACAGGCTTTTCAATTTTGTTTTTTGAAGAACAGATTCACCTTTGTAATAATGGATGTGTTATATTATAATTTATTGACATTTATCTGACTAGTTTTAAGGTTATCAATCTTTAGTATAATTATATTTTCTGTTAAAAGAATAATGATATGGTAAATAATAGTGCTGTATTTATTTATATGCAAGCATAAGAGCAAAAGCACCACAGGGTTCTAGTTTTTAGCTGATATTGCAGGAAAGGAGAATTCTTTACCATACTTTAAAAAAAAACGTAGAGTATACACATATATAAGTAGAGTTATACATAGAGAAATAAAGTTAGATTAAAATATTTCATTATATTAGAATGCAAATTTTTGTGAGACTGTGAAGGTTGGATAAGTTCACATTTGAATCTCCAGATCAAAGTAGACTATGAATAAGTAGTATTAAAATAAAATAGATATACTGTTAAAGATTGATGTAACACTTTTTATTGTTATGATTTATCCCAAACAATGACATTGATGACATACCATTCCATTTGCTTAAAGATATTTTTATTCCATACAGTTTCATCTTGAGAATCACTGAAGCAAAAACAGCACCAAAGTCAATATAAACATTATCAATAATGATTTTAATCACTAAAACTAATACCAATATTTGAACAGAAATTTCAATGAGAACATTTAGTTATCATTAGACACAAATCTATGGGCATGCTGAATTAAAAATTGAACTAGGCCTAACACAGATGGTTGTTGCAATTACGTATCAGCAAGACATTATTGTTGAAATTAAATTAACATTGCTAATTTGAATATTGCCATATAATGTTCACTATTAATTTTAAATTAGTTTTTGCTGTACATCTGTTAAAACAATAGTAATTCACATATTAGTCTATGTTTTGAATTTTATAAGCAATATTGAAATAAGTTCTAAGAGAAGGTAGCAAGTTTGTTAGTTTATACATAAACATGCAGATATATTTCTACTAAAACAATATTATGTACTTATAAAAATAAAAATAATATAAGTGGTTTTTGCTTGTACTATATTTGATAATCTAAAGAGAAAAATTTTTCTCCAGTGTATGTTTCAATAAAGAAAATACGTTTCCAAAAACTTCTTAGAAATAGTTACTCTTCCTTATGATTATTTGTATCAAATAAACAATATTTCAAAAGGTTAACAATTCTTTAAATTCTCTCTCTCTCTCTCTCTCTCTCTCTCTCTCTCTCTCTCTCTCTCTCTCTCTCTCTCTCTTTATGTTTCCGCAAAATCCACTCTAGGGTGTAAAACCCTAACTGTTGCATCTGCAGTCCAGTCCCTGCATTTAAGACTCAGAGAACAGCATGGAAGATGTGTCAGGAAGACTGTAAGAGTCAAAAACCAAGAGGTCAGCTGTGAAATGGGGTCTCCTGTGAACCACAGCAGAATGACACAGATAAAATCTCAGTAAATGCAGAAGGATTAGTGTCTATATAGATAGGTGTATACATGTGTCTCTGTGTATAAAATAATAATAATCAAAAAGGGGGCATGAATTTGCGAGGGAGTGAGGATATATGAGGAGTTGAAGAGAGAAGAGGGAGAGGTGTAAATTGTGCAGATAGAATACTCATGTATGAAATTCTAAGAAAAATTTAAATTTTAAAAAAGAAACATTTTACAATGTTTTCAGATATTGAATGAGATTTTTCACCTTGAAGACTCAAAATACTCCCCTGATTTTCAGTTTGTGAGCTGGATATAGCCCTGGAGACAAAAGGTCCACAGAGTGGGAATTGTAGGATGCACTGAGGAGGGAAGTGGAGCTTGTGTCCATTTGAGAACAGAGGTTTGACTGCCACTAGGAAGGCAGAGATGAGTTTCGTATGAGCAATATGAGTAATATGAATACCATTGGAGTCTCGGATATCTGTTCATATGGCCAGGGCACACAGACTCTCTCAGCATCTATTTATTTCTTACCACACCCCCAGTCCAGATTGCTTCTTTTGGGCTGCTTTCCATAGTCTCAGATCAGAGTCTAAGAGGTATTTGATAGGAAACACTGCAATATCTGGGATATATTCTATACCAGTGTACAAACTTGCTGATGGCCTGTGGCAAAAGAAGCATCTAATAGAGTGGTCCAAAGATGCTGTGAAAGGGGCAGTTTATGAGCATTGCCCCCATACGTGCTACATTGCTGAATTTGTACAGACAGAACAATGGCAGGAACTCAGCCCAGTTCTCATCAAAGCTGTCTGGGGCAAGCCAAAAGAGGTGTGGCTCCATTTTGTGGTAGTCAAATATTGGTGGCCCTTGTAGATAAAATGTGAATGACTAGTTACAAACTTGCCTCCCATATGGACCATCTCCTTCACTCTTATATTTAATATTTTATCCTGTAATTTTCCTCTTTATGCTACATTGCATATTCTCTTTTTGGGCTTCACTGATCTTTAATTTTATCACTTACAAATTATTTTACATAAACTGAGAATTTTTTGGTGTTCTAATTCGTTTTTAATTGTGTACATATCTTAGCACATTTCTCTTTTTAAAGCATTTTTTTTAATTTTTGAGATTATAGCTTAATTATATTCCTTCCTTCTCTTTCCTCTTTTTAACCTCTCTAATATACCCTTTCTCTCTCTCCTTCTAATTCATGGCTTATTATTTTATTAATTGTTATTATATATACATAGCGCCTTTCTCTTTATCATGAGTCTGGGTCTTGTTTTTTATTTTATTTATTTATTTATTTATTTATTTATTTATTTATTTATTTATTTGCTGTTGTAGTTTTGTTTTTCTTTTACTATATGTAGGTAACGGGATGTTTGCCTGACAAATTGATTCAAATAAATAAAGTTGACTGGTGATTTTTGGCTGACAGGAATTTGTGACTTGGTCTTGACTTTCTTCAGAAATTCCTGAGGCTGAGACACTCTGCCTAAGCAGGTAAAATGCACCTTAATGTCTGCTGTGCTAGGATTTTACTTTCTGCATAATCTTCTATGACTGATGCTCTGGGGAAGTAGAAGATCCACTTGTTCTTGTTTGACTTCTATTATTGGGAGTTCTCTTCATGACTGGAAATAAGTGATTTTTAGCCTACTTGATGTCATGTTTATTTATCTGTGTGTTCATTTCCTTTTTTTTTTCTTGTCTGAGTATACTCACTCCTAGCAGCAGAGACTTTCAAACCCCACCCGCTCCTTCCATTTTCCTGCTGCTGCATATCCAGGCAATGGTGACCATCATAGTTCATTCCAAGACGGTACTCTAGGATGCTATGAGAATTTTGGCGGCAGGCGACAACTCTTCTTCCATGGAGGATCTTGCTCAGTTGCAAATCTGACACTCATTCTGGGTCTCTCCAACGTTTGGGTCTTATAGAGCCCATCTTCAGAAGGGGCAGAACCTTGCATGCCGCTACTGTTTTCCCCTTCCCAATGCCAGCAGCACAGTGACTGGGACCCTGGAGGCAGCCTCTGACGGCTGCTTTCCTGCAGGCCATGGCTTGCTTACTAGTTCATTGTCTTGTTTGCACAGTCCTATTGGGTACTCTTTAACTCTGTAAATTTCCAACTTTTCCTTTTGCTAGTGATTTGAACCAGAGTTTGTTTTTTCTTATTCTGACTTACTTCGTCACTCGGCCACATGCAAGCAACTTCCAGCATATTATCTTGCCTGAAAGGAGTTAAAATTCTTTTGAATTTTTATGAACATCTTCAGATTTTAAATCTGCAGTTCTGGTGAATTATGGGATTTTATGGTTGTTCTCTTAATAATTTTGGTTATTCCATTCATTGGAATCGCAAGATGTCCAGACACATCACATACTCTTTTGAGCCCTTAGCAATCACAGTCACCTCTCTCCAGTCTCTGTCGTATGTGAATGAGAAAACAAATTCTTTCCATCTCATCTCAATAGAATCTGGCTGAGTTTATACTGTTATTCTAGAATTTTTGAATCATAAGTTCTGGCAATTTTCTGTCATTTGGCTTGTTGTTATCTGTCTTGTTTGACTCTGAGCCATCGAGATTTATAAAATGAATGGAAGTTATAATAATATTTCCCCCTATGAGGTGGTGTCACTCTACACTGTCACCTTCCTCTGTAGTGCAAAAGAAATCTACAGAGTCACATGCCTTGCCTGTTTCCTCTTCTTGTTTAATTTTGGTAAAAATGATCCAAGGCCTTTCCTGAGGATAATCATTATAATGCACAGACATGGACAATATTTAACGGCCTTTCCTATGACACAGCCCAGGAGCAATAAAGACAGGGATTAAAATCTACACTTGTTTGAAAAGACTTTTGCATATACAGAGGAATCTGTCAATCCTGTTTCATCAGAAGGATGTGACTCTCCCATATGCAGGGAAGTGTAAAAGAGGCTAAAAGTCTGTTTTTCATTGGGTTCCTATCAGTATTTTTGGGATGTAAAAAGCATTTTTCCATGATAAGTTTCATTTAGAATCATACTGTGGTTAAATGTTCAAGCTCTCATTTTCCTGCAGTCATAAATAGGTTCCCATCTTTCTTGGTCCATGAGAATATGAGTGTCTACATCTGTAAACACCTCTATTAGCCAAGGAAGAATTTTAACAAGCTAAGGTAATATAAGTATTCTGCTTTATATATACCTTGGTGATTAAATATTGCCATTGACTTTTTTTCATGTGCAACATGTCATTTGGTAGTTCCAACTGATACAGGCAGTGGGAATGCAAATAGCAGACCTCTATGAATTTTGTTTGCTTCCTTTGGTTCCCAACTCTGCTAAACTCATTTTTTCTAGCCTAGCACCAGGATGCTGTTCAGAACCTGCTCTCCAATCCATTTCAAAACCATAAGAAGAACTATCTCCCAGTGGAAAGCAGGGAGACATCCCGTTTGGTAACCAGGGTTTTGACTCTTGATAGTTAACTAAAAGACCCAAAGTTGCTATTAGGATCCTCATTTGGGGATAATATAAAGATTGCTGATGATAGTTACCAATAACAAAACCCAGAAAACTCTACCAAAAAAATATGTTCAATATCAACTCCAAAATAAGTGCTGAGCTGAAATTTTCCATTCCCCATGGACCTTCACAACTTAGATATGATTGTTAGCCGAGAACTTTTTCTCATCTCCTGGGCTTGCTGCCTTTTTAGATCAAACTGGTGAGATGTATAATGCTTCACTCAGAAAGAGGACCTTTGCCTGTCATCCCTCAGATTCCAACACACATCTCTACCTCTGTCTCCTGAACCCTGCTCCTTTTGATACAGCAAGTCCAGAACACAAAGCCTTTTCTACTTCTTTCTTCCAAAGCCAGAGCTCTAATTACCAATTAGAAAGGTTTTGTTCTTTCGGGTGGTAGCTCTAATCCTTAGGAACATAAATTATTATCTAGATTACCTGAAGACATGAAACAATTCAACAAAATCATAAAAATACTTCCTCACCCTGTAGACCTAGGAAAGCGTTTCTGGGGGAAAATTTAGTCAAAAATAAAACCACAGTGAAGTTTCAATGCCATCATGCCCTGCGGTTTTTTAATCCACACTTGAGTGCACCATGATCCTTCTGGCCTATCTTCCTCTATTCAGAATTTTAACACTGACAATTCAATAGCCTTTAAAAGTTTTTACAAAGTGCCAACTCTGTAACATTCTTACTTTCCTGAAATAAAATAAGTTTTCACTGAAGTCCATGAATGAAAAGTAGTTATTGAAACTGACAGTTATTCTAAATTTTTCTAAATACTTGGATTACTTCTTGTTTCAAGTGATATGAAAACATTCACAAAGTCCTTTTGTAAAGTACATTTTACAAACAAATCACCAGTATGAGTTTTTAGGAATTCTTATGTGAATTCAATTTAAATTAGAGAAGCAGAGAGATAAAGGCCAATGAGTCATACAATGAGCTTACACTGAAATTTATAATTTAATTAAGGAGTACATGATTCTTTTATGGAATGGTTCTTTTTCTTTCAAACATTTGAATCTGAAGAACACTGATTCAGTGTTTGTTCAATAAAATGAGATTCACATGTGTGCAGAACTCATTAGGTAACTTTGTCATTGTAAGTGTGTACTGTGTTGAATTTTCTGCTTTTTTTCAATGTCCTATTATTTCTGTTTATGCTTAGAATGTCATTTAAAAGAAAAATTAAATTGTCAGACACACACTTCAGTTTTGGTGTGCAGTATGTCAATGCAGAAGTATGATGAATTCTGTTGTGATCTTCCAGGGATAAAGGGATTTTGCATATGCATTAGTTGTCCAAAATTTAGGTCTCATATGTCTTTTTACAAGAGATGACTCATTGGAAGAACATTTATTGAAAACTAGAAAAAAGGCAATGTTGCAATTAACATATATTTGTTAACGTAAGTATATCATCTTGATTACACAGTGTATAAGTTTGGTTGACAATATTCTTTGACTACTTGCATAAGCTTCGTGACTCTGAATATATAGGTATGTCTGTGTATGATATTTATACAGATATAGCAAATATGCATCTTTACATATCTCTTAATCTTCTTTGGCCGCATTAAGACAAATCTTTCTCTGATTTCAACATATTCTGACATATGCCAGTATACATGGAGTCCCATATCCCTCATTATCTTAGAGGCATTCAACTCAAAGGATTTGTGCTCTTTATTCTTTAGGTGCTATCCAACTTTTGAAATGGTTGTAGACATCTTCAGGGAGTCCTATGTATTTATCTACAGCCACATGATAGTCTAATTCTCTTCTTAGGACATTCCTCCTAGCTGTTGGTTTAATTGAAAGCTCTATTTCCTGTGGTGAATGCCACTTTCCTTATAGTCCCCTAAGGTGACTATTGCTTTGTTCCAAGTGACCTGCTCATGAAGGATTCTGCATTTGAGTTTCTAACATTCTTGGTATTCACTCTTTGTTTTGTAATATTTTTTATCCCTATTAGTTAAATGACCTCAAATATAAACTTTGACAACAGAGTATACACTCACTATAAATCCTTTTGGCTAACATGCACAAAGAATCAAATGACAGTGTGTGTGTGTGTGTGTGTGTGTGTGTGTGTGTGTGTGTGTGTGTGTGTGTAAAACTGCATATCCTTGGGAGACCTCTGTCAATATAGTTTCAATTGTACCACCATCATGTAGACTCATAATGCATCATTCATACAAAATTTAGTACCTGGCTATGTTTCCTTTAATCTAGCATTAATGTTGCCTTTGATCATAATTACCTAAAAATCGTCCATGTACTTTACTTAATAATTTTTTTCTTTTTAAAAATTTTTCTTTATTAAGAAATTTTCTACTCACTCTACATACCCCCCACAGATTCCACCTCCTCCCTCCTCCCACCCACTACTAGATCTCCCTCAAAGGCACCCCACATCCCCAGATCCCCAAATCAAGATCTCTCATGGGGATTCAGCAGAGCCCGACACCCTGAGCCTAGGTAGGTCCAAGCCCCTTCCTACTGTACCAAGGCTGTGCAAGTCACCCCACAGGCACTGGGCTCCCAAAAGCCTACCCATGCACCAGGGATGGATCCCGATTCCCCCACCTGGGTGGCCCCCAAACATTTTGAGCCAAACAACTGTCTTCTGTATCCAGAGGGCCTAGTCCCGTCCCATGGGGGCTGCACAATGTTGGTGGAAATGCAAACTTGTGCAGTCACTCTGGAAATCAGTATGGCGGTTTCTCAGAAAGTTGGGAATAAGTCTTCCTCAAGACCCAGCTATACCACTCTTGGGCATCAAGGAATGCTCAATCTTTCTACAAGGACACATGCTCAACTATGTTCATATCAGCATTATTTGTAATAACAAGAACCTGAAAACAACCTAGATGCCCCTCAACTGAAGAATGGATAAAGAAAATATGGCACATATACACAATGGAGTACTACTCAGCAATAAAAAAAAAAAAAAAAACAATGATATCATGAAATTTGCAGGCAAATGGACGGAACTAGAAAATATCATCCTGAGTGAGGTAACCCAGACTCAGAAGGACAAACATAGTATATACTCACTCTTAAGTGGATACTAGATGTGAGGGAAGGGATGGCCAGACTGCAACCTGCAGCTCCAGAGAGGCTAGCTAACAGGGAAAGACCCTAGGAGGGACACCTGGATGACCCTGTGAAGGAGAAGTGGATGAGATCTACATGAGCGAACTGGGAGTGGGGGGCGGTGGCAGAGGGTGAGGAGTGGGGATGAGAACACAGGGAAATGAGAGGGTCAAGCTGGAACAGGGACAGAGTGGGAGGGCAGGGAGGAAGATACCATGATAGATGAGGACATCATGGGAATAGGAAGAGGCAGAGTGCTAGGGAGTGCTGTGGGATGGTCTGTATGTCAAATCTGTTGCTCTGATTGGTCAATAAATAAAACACTGATTGGCCAGTGGCCAGGCAGAAAGTATTGGCGGGACTAACAGAGAGGAGAATTGAGAGAAAAGGAAGGCAGAGGGAGTCACTGCCAGCCGCCACCATGACAAGAAGCATGTGAAGGCACCTGTAAGCCAGGAGCCACATGGCAAGGTACAGATTTATGGAAATGGATTAATTTAAGCTATAAGAACAGTTGGCAAGAAGCCTGCCACAGCCATACAGTTTGTAAGCAATATAAGTCTCTGTGTTTACTTGGTTGGGTCTGAGTGGCTGTGGGACTGGGGGGTGACAAAGATTTGTCCTGACTGTGGACAAGGCAGGAAAACTCTAGCTACAGGGGAGGCTATCAGGAATCCACACGGATGACCCCACCTTGGATTGCTGGCAGTAGTCAAGAGGGTGCCTAGACTGGTCTACTCTGGTGACCGGTCAAGTGAATACCCTAACTGTCATCATCGAGTCTTTGTCCAGTGACTGATGGAGGCAGATGCAGAGATCAACAACCAGGCACCAGGCTGAGCTCCAGGAATCCAATTGATGAGAGAGAGGAGGGATACTGCAAGCGAGGGATGTTGAGATCATGATGGGAGGACGTGCAGAGATGACTGGCCATACTTGTGGAAGCCCATGGACTGTTTACTTAATAATTTTGTTATAGAGCTCCTTGATTCATCTAACAGTCACATCCTTCTATTACTTCAGTGGTTCTCCCCCACAGAATACTCTCTTCTTTATTATCAACATTCTTCTTACCTATTATTGCTAGTTTAAATAAACTATCATTCCTATCTTGTCTTTCCAGTTCAGTCTTCTACTTCTTAGTTCTATTCATTCAACTGTAACCATTTAGCAGCCATATCAATAGTCCTCTCAAATAATTATGTAAATAGAGTGCTTTTATTGAGGCTTTCTTTAGCTATACACACTGTGGGAAGGAGCAACTCCTAAGCTGCATTAAGCTCTACAGCTCTGTGCTAGATTTTAGAAGTAGCTTCAATGCAAATGGTGATATGTGGTGAAACTGGTAATGCTTAAGCTTAACATCAACCCATTCACTTCCCAAGGTTTTCTAATACTATATCCATAATCTTTGTTTGTTTTTGAAAGTACAATCAAACAATATGAGCTAGGTTCTATAAATATGGATCTCTTTTGCTTAAAATTTGTTGAAACTATCTAGCTCTCTCTCTCTCTCTCTCTCTCTCTCTCTCTCTCTCTCTCTCTCACACACACACACACACACACACACACACACACACATCCTTCACTGCTAGAATGAAAATCATTTTTACATTTCATAAAACCTACCTTCTATTTTGGTTATTTTTATATATTTAGTCACAAAAATAGTAACTGTAAAATGGTGAATATTTTCCTGAATTTTTTTTTGTTTTCCTACTTTAACTTCTAAGAGTTATACAGTTGATGTTTTTTGTTGTTAAATAAATAAACAACTACCTTTCTGCTCAACTGAGAAGTAAAAATGGATTTAAATGAGGGGTTCTGAAGTTGATAATACAGAAAAGTCTGTTACAATATATAGATTACAAATTGTTTACAGAACATAATCATCAAGAACACAGGACTAGGAATGCAATTTCCTTAAAGGAGTAAGTATAGAAAATGTTTGTGCTTTAAAAAATGCAAAGTGACCCTGTGAGATGGTGAACTCTTTCCCAATGAAAGAAAAAGTAGTGATCTGATATGGTTGCCTGGCATCCAAGCTATAGAATCCCTGTGAGTTAAGTGAGTTCAAGGCAGTTTCACAGAGGGCAAAATCGCATTATTCAGAGTCAATTCTAATTAAAGAAGTGTAGGAAGGCATGAAACTATTGTATACATTCCAAATATCGATATGTGCACATAATGATAGGATGAATCTCTGGTGAGAATTACTGTGACATCAGTAAGAAAAGATATGAAATAAATTGTATTACCTTAAACTTGAAAAGACTCTTACAGCTGTTCTAGGGATTAAAATTAGTAATAAGAAAATAATTTCTAGATATGGACACAATAAGAGGAGGATTTCAAATAATTTAGTATTTTTGGGCAATCTTTAGCATGAATAGAATTATAACTTTGAGACTCCAAAAACCAGTAGAATAAGAAACATGGGAACATTTGGATGTTTGTGGATTTAAAGTTTCAGATATTTTAGGGTTACAGATCAACTGAAACAAAATTTCTGATATGAAGTAACATTAAGAATTACTGCCCAGTATCAACTAAACAGGGCTCATAAATGCTCACAGAGACTGAATCAACAAACACAGACTCTGTATGGGTCTGGGCTAGATCCTCTGCATATCTCTTATGGTCCTGTAGCTTGGTTTTCTTGTAGGACTCCCAACAATGGAAGTGGGGGTGTGTCTGACACTTTTGCCTATGGTTGGGTCCTTTCACTTCCTACTGGGTTGACTCTTCCAGCCTTGATAAAATCATTTATGTCTAGTTTTTATGTAACTTATTACACCTTGTTTGGTGGTAACTCCAGGACACCTGTTCTCTATCTATCTATCTATCTATCTATCTATCTATCTATCTATCTATCTATCTATCTATCTCTTCCTCCTCCCCCCCTCTCCCTCTCTCTTGAAAATGGAGAAGGAGTTGATCTGGAAGAGGTAGAGTGCCGGGAGGGACTGGGAGGAATGGCGGGAGGTGATACTGAGTTCAGGATGCAATGTATGAGGGAAGGATAAAAGTTTTTACAGAAGAGAGAATGATTGAATAAATCATCGTGAATGAGGTTTGCTAATAGGAAAGCAAACACTGAAAACTGTAGCTGGAGAATTGCCATGAGAAAGATATAATGGCACAATTTAGAGTTTGTGCAAGCTAGTGTAGACTGAGAAAATGCAAAGAGATCATTACAGTGAATGAGTGAAATGGCAGGAGCTGTGCTTCAAAATCGTAAGCCTTTCCGGAGAACTGTGTTAAACGAGAAGCCAGAGAGAATGGAGCCAGAAGTATCAGTTAGGAAACTATAGCAAAAGTTGATGAAGAAGTCCAGGATAAGAAAGATCAAAGGATAATAACGAGAAGACATCCCCACTGTGTTTGACAGGGCAAATTACTGCACCCCAGAATGATCTGAACGTGCTCGGCTCCTTTTCTTGTGTCTGTGTTCTCTGTCAAATGGTTTCTTTAAAAGACTTCCTTACAAATTGCTGCAACAACTTTCATTTCGTGATCCTGTTTGATTGAGTTTGCAGTAACTACCATTTTCTGAAATTACCTTGCTCTTTCAGGTGTTACCTATTTACCAGCTTTCACCCTGAAACGACTGACTGTGGTACAAGTGCCAGGGCTTCGGAGTCCTTTTCCTCTTTTGTTCACCTCAGATCCATAGTGAGCTTAAGAATTCTCAGGACATTCTAGGCACTCAACAATTGCATGTTGATGAATAAATGAGAGAGTGAATGGCAAAGACTCAGTTAGTGATTGTTGGATAAGTAGACAAATCCCTGGAATGAATCAGATCTCTCGAGTACATGGAGCTTAAATTACAGCAAATTTGTTTGTGATCTATTCATGTAAAAGGAGTTGTACTGTGAGTTTAAAAAGAAGAATTTTTGGCATGTTGATTTGTGATAGTGTGCCTTTTTAAACCCCTAAACCCAGAGCTGAATAATTTTGGATTTTTGATTCTATAGTAAATCAGTGTTTCTGTTTACATATGTCTCTGAATATCATTGTATTACCCTGTGTAAATTCTAACCTCATTTAAAAATCATTTCCTTATCTCGAAAACAATAACATTTAAAACATTAACTTCATAATTCAAAAAATATTAAATGCAGTTATAAAATATTATATGAAGTAATTTAATATTAAGTACAGTGGCTGGAATATTATTATTTCTAATGATGATCTGGATTTAACTATAAAAATATGTTCTGATCTCCATTTATGATACAAACTACAGAAGTGGGAGTGAGAACACCTGGTTTAGATTTCCCTGTCTGGTAGTACTCTTTCCTATTAATAATGATCTCACCTATGGTAGGATTGCTTATTCACATGAAACACAGCATAAAAGTTGTAACTATAGACTCAGGAGCCAGAATGCAATTCTCAATTCAGTCTCTACTAGTACTGGCTGTGCTTTAACAGTTTACTACAAATCTTTCTGGCTCAGTTAGTACTCTTCAAGGTGCATGTAACCTCAACACCATTGTTATGAAGGTCAAGAGAATTTAGTGTTATGGAATTCTCAGTATTGTATCTTGTATATCACTTACTCTAGGTAGATTCTTAAAAAATTGAAAATTAATAATGTGTTATAAAGGTAATAACTTCATCCAAAAATAAATAACAGAGCAGATTAAAAACCAACCATTGAATTCTTACTGTATAAATATAGGCATCCATGAAATTATAACTCATAAATACCTTCTAGATGCTTAAATTATTTCTTTATAAAAGTGAACACCTGCTTTAACAGGAAATAATACTCTAAACTTGGTATAGAACTCACATTTTATAAGCATAAGATTTGATACTACACTTGATCTCAGCCAAAAGGCCGAGAAGCGGTAAGATTTGAAAGTTGTATGCATCATGATACATGATGGAGCCTCCACTAGCTTGTAACACACTATTTAGTGTCTACATTTCAATCTTTGTCAGAAAGCCTAATGCATTATACTTAAATATGCTAATGGATTTTTAGTAGCTCTAACTATTGTACTCACTTAATATGACTTAAAGTGTGAAATCAAGTATTCAAAAAAATCAATGCATAAATACCAAAATTTCATGGAAAAGCCCCAATAATATATCAACCAGTACTCAACAGAAGAGGTAAATGATAAAGACTGGCCATATTATACTCAAAGTAATCTTCCAGCTAGCAATGTTAAAAAACTCCTCCATCTTTATGAACACTTGATTTACAGACATGTGTTAGTTTTTTTATGCCTAGTCAATTTGCAGAAGTATCTTGCTGTTTTTGTTACATCACTTCTATTTTTATGTTAGTGGAAATTTTGTTTATGCACTTGTAAAATATTATTTTTATATCTGTTCTAGTTGGATGTAATTGTTAAATGGATACAACCTAGAAATCAACTGGGAACAAAATCTCAGTTGAGGAATTACCTCAATCAGACTGGCCCGAGGACATGATTGTACTAGATTATCTTGTTTGTTAACTGATGTAGGGGGTCCTACCCACTTTGTGTGGTACCATTCTCAAAGCAGATTTTCCTGAACTGTATAGGAAAGATAAGTATGTATAATACTGCCTATCATTCCTGCTATACTTCTGTGGCTGTAAAGCAAATTCACTGTTCAAATGTAGTGCCATATAAAATAACATGCAGGGCAACTTTCAAGATCCCACCTTGAGTTCCTGTCTTAAATTCCCTTAATGATGAACTGTAACCTGGAATTTTAAAAGCTGAGTTAAACCATTTTTCTCCCCAAGTTGTTCTTGTTTAAAGTGTACCTATCACAACAGATAGGCAACTAGAACTGTGTCTATTATCAATTTTCCTTAGACAACATCAAGAAATTCAGTTTCCTAAGACCTAGGTTCTCAGACTGAGAGGATAGAGGGACCAAACCCTGTCTAGACATTTTGCAGAGTGGCGAGCACAGTAAACATTGTGAAAACAACACTCTGTCAAAGTACCATTAGCAATGTTATCCTGCTCTTAGTGTCTTGATATACATACTAACTTGTTTCTTCTAAATAAGTTTCAGTCTTGGGAAATGGCCACACAGCCTACTGAATGGAAGTTTTCAGATCACTTCTCATGCTTTGTGGCCTCACTTGGGAATTTCCTGCTGTGCTGTTCCCTGTCACATGGCCAGATTGCCTTCAAGGCATCTTGCCAGTTTTAAACCCTCCACTACTCCTCTAAGGCACATTTCAGTCTAACTATGGGGCCCATGACAACTGAAACTATGGTTCTTGCCCTGGAAGATTTTGTTCTTGTTACAACTTCTCCAGACAACCTATGCCTGCATCCAAGAAGGACCTTGAAATCTAGATGACCGAGCAAACAGTATTTGGAGTTGGTGGAAGCAGTCACATTTTCCCAGAGGTTTAGCAAAATGTCTGAGCAGAGGAATATGGAGTCTGTGATTGGGAGATATTTAAGGCCAGTGACTGGCTTAACTGAAAACCATGGTAATTAGTACAAATTCCAACATTGCATTCACATTTCATACCCATCCCGTGTCCCTTTACTGACTGTATAATAAGCCCCTTTGGCTTATTTTGAGAGTCAGCCAGGAGATAACTTTTTGTGCTGCCTCATGCTATGGTAACATTAGGCCCAAAGGCTTTTCCTGAATCACTCTTGACTTCTTGGAATACCATTAGTAGACTGGGATTTGCTAGTAACATGATGGTTTCAATAACATCAGTTACCCTTAGAGAAAGATAACAGAATATTTCCAGACTTTGAATAGGGTTGAGACGATGGGATCTAGAAGTGTAGGGCAGGTAACAGTGGGAATAGAGAAAAACAAGAAGCCTGCCAAGAACAAAAGATGACAGATTCCTAACTTTAATCATTTGGAGAGTTCTAGGAAACTGGCAAGCCCTAAGGGCCATGGCCAAGTCATAGCACCCAAGAGCACTAACACTATTTGCTGTAAAATCTAATGTTCTTGTTACGTGAGAACCAAGAGATATAACACTTGCCGCTCTTAGAAGCTATGTGTCCCAACATCTAAGGATAGAGAGTTGTAATTGTAGCTGCCATTGAACACATATTACAAATGCTGCTGGTTGCTACTGAGTCCAGATCGACCAAAGGCAGTAAGACTCAACCATGAGTAGCTATTCCTGAAACTATCAAGCTTCTAAAGCTTAAAGCTATAAAACTTTGTTTGTCAGGGCATGGGACTATAAGCCTCTGTATCTACAAATCTAGACAACCCTGGTCCTTAATGATTTGTGTCTTATGTCAGCAAACACAGAAGAGCTATTCCTCACCTAGACAAATTTTCTATCTTATTGGAGGCAAAGAACCCAAAACAACCCAATCATAACATGGTGAGTTCTAGAAATCTATATCCCAGCAGTTGTTCTAAGTGATTTCTATTAACACTGAATGATTATTATTTTTTTTTTAGAAATATAGAAACACACAATCAAGCAAAGATGAGTGAGACTCTTGGACTTACATATTATGGCTATGACTCAATAAAATTGGAACAAGTATTTCTTTCAACAGTAACAATCCTTGAGCTTAAAGGAAAGCCTAGGAAAATCTGAAGCTACAAAAAATACAGTATTCTTGAATTTGTAACATCATGGATGAGTAGAAAAATACTAAATCTATGTGATACAAAGATTCACAGACTATGTGGCTATCTTTCTACTTTACAAAAATTATATTGTGTTATAAATTTGGGCAATCTGAACAGTGCTACATGTCAGACTCAATCTTTCACTCAGTCATCAAAAGTCTTCACAGCAAACACAGCTTTCAGGACATTGAGATCTCAAACTAGAACTAGCCTTGACACTTCTTCCCTGAGGACTAGATTCCATGGTGTTGAAATATGCTGCACAAACTCATGGAGGAGAAAAGTCATTAATAGTTTTATTCAGTGGTAGACTTTGTATTCTATAATCATGACCTTCCAGGCAATATGTTACTCCTAAAGCAATGATTTTTATGAGGTAACCATCCACTCTCTGATTGAATTGAATGTGTGTTGTAGGGGAAGAATTCATGCCTGGTATAGTAACCTTAGTCAAAGGTCCATTGCTGAGGAGGATACTTGTGTTATTCTGCTATATAAACATGTTTTCAAGCTACTACTGATTATTTATGTAAATACCTATAAATCAGTGATGTTCTCGACCTTGATCTAGTTAACTTTTTCTTTCCCCAATGGCTAACAATTAGTGTAGAGACTCCTAACTGTTCAGTGTGCTGAGAATAGGTAACTGTTGAGTACACAGTCTTAAAACATACATTCGTGTCCAGTCCCCAAGGCTCAGGGAACATTCTAGAAAACAGTGTGTAAAGAATGTGAGATTCAGAGGTAGAGAGAGGTGCTGAAAAATTCTGTCTTCTAGATATGCCACAACCATTGCAGTAATAAACCCACAGTTATGGTTATCTATATAAGAACTACACAAATACAAGTCTGACCAAATCTTAGCACTAATGGAGAAGAGTCTACACCCTTAGCTTGGGAGCTCTTTTTGGTTGATGTCTATTGGAGGAGAGGGAGTCATTTTTCTTTACAGGTATGGCTTTTGGTAGTTTACTCATATTCCAGTAGATTGTCCCATACTCATGGGCATGTTGGCACCAGTGACTGAATTTAGTAAGCTATGGAATAAAGAGGCCATGAAGGAGGGACAGGGATGTGTTGGGGTACCTAGGGGTGGGAAAAGGAGTTGGAGAATGGATGTGATCAGGATACATTGCAGACGCATATAAAATTGTCACAGAATAAATTTAAAATATTCATTATGCAAAGCAGTTTTTTTTTCAAGATATGGTTTCTCTGTGTAGTTTTGGTGCCTGTCCTGGATCTCACTCTGTAGACCAGGCTGGCCTTGAACTCACAGTGATGCCCCTGGCTCTGCCTCCTAAGTGCTGGGATTAAAGGCGTGCTCCACCACCATTCGGTGCAAAGCAGTTTTAAAGAAACTTTCCATGTTCAAATGGAAAAAATACAAAAGTAACATTATACAGGTGATATTCTCCAAAGTGTGATGGTAAAAGTGATTTGTCTAGTGGCTATATAAATTATATGCTCAGAAAAATATAATAAGCATATAAATATTGATTAGATGGAGAAATAAATCAGTATGGGTAAGTCACTATTGCTGAAAACACCTTTTACTATGGACATAGGACGTGGAAGATTACAGCTGGATCTGATCTGACATAAAAGCCCTTTCCAGAAATTTAGCTTTTTATTAGCAGAAGGTGCTATGAAAGATCCAAAACACGGAAGCAATCAATAATCCTATCCAATTGTGATACCTCTGAACAATTATAAACTCTTCAAGGTATCCCTAAAGATGCAATAGTGGTACTTATGTCTTGGTAGTTACAACTAGCTCTCCAATTAGACTCAACGGGAAGGAAATCATGTTTGGTACTAGAAATCTAGCCAACTGCTTAGGGCTATGGATCTTACAGGATAACCTACCACCACTGCTTTACTGGACCAGCATAGTTTCTTACTATATTCTAAAACATATTGCTATACCCAAAGATAACTGTAGCTCTCTTCCCTCCTTAAGAAATTTCTCCTTGAAGCATATGGAGACCACCCCAGAAAAACACATCTGCTCAAACTACGGAGAACAACCGTGGAGGTTCCAGCCCCAGGGGCTATATCAAGAACACAACTCTTACACCTATGTCTCAGGGAACATCTCAGGAGAGGGGATGGGAAGACTTTAAGAACTACAGGACTGGGAAGTCTGCTGTGTGACTTTGTCTTTCAGAAATATCAAAGAAACTACTCCCACAATATTGCAACAATATGTTTGTGACAATGTGATCAGAATAATGCCAATACCAATCGACATGTTAACTTGGAAACTGGAAATCTCAAGGGACCCACCCCTAGGGAAAGAGATACAGACAACTGACTACTGAGTAGAAAGTTAGTAGAAAGGTATTCTTCCTCAGGGGTGAGTCCTCTAATTGTTTATACAATACCAAAAGGTCAGACATGAAGTTATGCACATATAAGCAACACTAAACTGACTCAGCACTCTTAGAATTTCTATTGCTAAGGAAAGACACCATGATCACAGCAAATCTTATAAAGGAAAAACATCTAATTGGGGGAGCTTACATCTTCAGAGGTTAGTCTGTAATCATTTTGGTGCAACATGATGGTTTGCAGGCAGACATTGTGCTGGAGAAGGAGCTGAGTTAACACATCTTGGTCTGTAGGCAACAGGAAGTGGTATGTCTCATTGAGCGTGGCTTGAGCATATATGACCTCAAAGCCCACCCTCACAACGACACACTTCCCCCAACAAGGTCTACCTATTGGAAAAGAGCTATGCCTCCTAATAGTATTACTCCCTATGAGTTTATGGGGGCCAATTACATTCAAACTACCCTGCATACCACTGATATTGAAGAAGAAGAAAGAGGAAAAAAAAGAACCAAGATAGGGAAAAGAGAAAAATAATGACAATTGTTTTAACTTGCTAAATGAGGTCATGTAGAATGGTGATTACCTCTCAGAACTTAAAAGACACCTAATAGGAAGCCTGGTAGATACTAGAAGCTCTGTGTGCTCAAGTGTCAAATAAATCATAGTAATATTTATTAAACCTAGGTATATCTTCTTGCACATAAGAAGTCATTTTTAGATTACTAATTATAACCAAACATAAAAAGATGTTATTGATGTTAGCCATTCTGACAAGTATAAGATGGAATCTTAAAGTGTTTCTCAGCCAGCTGACATTCCTCTATTAAGAATTCTCTAAATAGATGTGTAGGCCATTTTTTATCTGTATTAGTTGGTTTTTTGATGTCAATTTCTTGATTTCTTTATATATTTTGGATATTAGGGCTCTATCTGGTGCAGAGTTGATAAAAATCTCTTCCTGTTCTGTCAGCTGCTGCTTTGTCCAGTTGACAGTGTCCTTTGCCTAAAGCTTTTTGGTATGGAGTAAGGTAAACAGCCCTCTACTCCTAGTGGGAGTGCAAACTTGTACAGTGGCTATAAAAATCAATATGGTGGTTCCTTAGAAAAGTGGAAATCAATTTACATCAAGATCCAGCTATTCCACTCTTGGGCATATTTTTTACCCAAAGAATGCTCCATCTTACCACAAGGACACTTATTCAACTATGTTTATGGAACTTTATTCATAATAGCCATGAGCTGGAAAAAAAACCTAGATGTCACTAAACCAAAGAATGGATAAAAAAAATGTGGTACATTTATGCAATGCAATATTACTCAGCTGTTAGAAAAAAATGACATCATGAAATTTGAAGTCAATTAGATGCAAATAGAAAAAAAATCTTCCTGGGTGATGTCACCCAGACACAGAAAAGTTCTATGTATTAACTTATAAGTGTATATTATCTGCTAAGTAAATGATATTCAAGCTACAATTCACAAACACAGAGAGGTTACATAAAAAGGAGGGGATGATATAAAATATAATTTGCCTGAAGATTAGACAACAGAACAAGATACTAAATTAAACATAGAGGCCAGTCAGTGGTGGCACACACCTTTAATCCTAGCACTCAGGAAGCAGAGATTTGTCTGGATCTCTGTGAGTTCAAGGCCACCCTGGACTACATGACATGGTCTCAGTCTAGGAGAGAACACAGAGTCAGGCAGTCGTGGCACACAACTTAAATCCCAGTACTGGGAAGCACACATGTCTTTAATCCCAGGAAGTGATGGTAGGAGGAGAAAGGTATATATAAGGTGTGAGGAGACAGGAACTAAAGCCTTTTCAGCAGAAGCATCCCTTTCAGCTAGAGGCTTTTTTGGTTGAATACTTTTTGGCTGAGGAAGCTCATTCGGTGAGAGGCCTGTTGGCTGAGGCCATTTCAGGCTGAGGAGTTGAGGAGGTAAGATGTGTCATTGGCTTGTTCCTTTGTCTCTCTGAGCTTTCAGCATTTATTCCAATATCTGGCTGTGAGGTTTTTTACTAAAAGACCATTTTAAGATTCGTGTTACAGGGGGCTTTAGGGAACACACATGGATCTCCATGAGAAGGGATATAGAATAGACTTTACAGGTAGACTGGGGGGTGTGCAGGAGGGCAGGGGCAGGAGGAATCAGGTGATGGAGAAATGAAAGAGGGAGAGAGTGTGGGGAGAGACACCTGGAACTGGGGGACCCTTTGGGGTGGTGTGAAAAAACTAGTGCAATAGAAACTTCCTGGAATCTTCGAGGGTGACCCTAGTGTGGACTCCTAATAACAGAGGATACTGAGTCTGAATTGCCCATCTTCTGTAACCAGGCAAGGCTTCCAGTGATGAGAATAAGGGACATTTGTTTGAATTGTTGGCCAAGGGGTTTCCTTTGTAATCCCTAACCAACTCAAGCTGATGCTAGGACAAAGGGTTGCTTTCTAAAAACTGACAGCTACGCCCCATTGCCTAGGACAACAACCAAACAGGTCACTGAATATAGAGGTTGAGCTAGTGCTTCCACGGAGCCTTCATCCCTATGTTCTAGTCTCTTTGGTGCAGGAAGGTACTCTTCAGGCTATAAAGAAAAATCTGGACCAACTCAGCTACAAAACAATGGACCTACAATCCGAAATGCCAGCAAGAATATGCTGGGGCAATGGTGGATCATAACTTGTGGGTGTGGCCACTAAAGTATGGTTTAACTTGAGGCTCATACCATGACTGGGAGTCCATGCCCTACACTCCCTAGATGGCCAGGTACTAGAAACTGGATAGCCCAGAGACCAAACCCAACTAGTCAAAAAAGAAAAAGAAAGAAGAACAAACGAAGGATTAAAAAGAAAAATAATCCAAACCAATGAAAGAACTCCTAATGTTATTCTGCTATAGAATAACATAGATCCATGTCTTGTCCAGTTATCAACAGAGTGGCTTATTTTGGCAGGAGATGGGAGTAGGTTCAGAGATCCACAGCCAGACTTTATAGAGAGAGTCTAAATTGGAGGTGTCCATCAAGTCCCTCTTTTTGTAGCTCTAGGGAACCCTATGGAAGAGGGAAGGAAAGATTGTAGGAGAGGAAATAGAGAACACCAGAACACAGATGACTGAACCAACTAAACAGGGCTCATATGGACTCAGACACTGAGAAGACAAGCACAGGGCCTTCCAGGGCCTGCACCAGGTCCTCGGCATGTATGATTGTTAGCTTGGTAGTTTTTGTGGAACTCCTAAAAGTGGGAACAGGTGTATCTCTCACTCTTTTGCTTGCTTTTTAGACTCTTCCTTCTATTGCCCAGCCTCAAAATGAGGGCTTTTGCCTTGTCTTATTGTATCTTTGTGTGTGTGTGTGTGTGTGTGTGTGTGTGTGTGTGTGTGTGTGTGTGTGTGTGTGTTTGCTTGTTGTTTCTGTGAGGTCTGCTCTTTTATGAAGGTAATGGAATGGGAATTTATTTAGGGGAGAGTGAAGATGGGGGGCGCTGGAACAAGTGAAGGGAGGGGAGACTGTGGTTGGGATGTATTGTATGAGAGAAGAGTCTATTTTCAATAAAAAAGGATCAAAAATTAAAAAAATAAAAAGTTGTTATGCTGTATTGTTTAGACAACTAAGGGTATATAAAAATGTGTATATATGTTCATTACAGACACAATTTTCTTTTGAAATGCTTCTAATTAGCCTCTAGCTGGCAGAATCTATGAAACAGAAAATTGCAGTAGAATATTATTTTAAGGTGTGCTACTTTTGCTCATGCCACATTTGTTTAACTCTGTGAACTCTGTGCCTGTGTAAAACACCTTTGGTCTAATAAAGAACTGGCCAATAGCAAGGCAGGAGAAAGGATAGTTGGGGCTAGCAGGCAGAGTGTAAATAGAAGGAAATCTGAGAAGAGGGTTCTAAGATCTAGGAGCCAGAGAAGGAGGAGGACGACTCCAGGGGCCAGCCACCCAGCTACACAGCAAGCCACGGAGTAAGACTAAGGTTTACAGAAGTAAGAGAATGGGAAAAGCCCAGAGGAATAAGATAGTCAGGGCAATTTAAGTTAAGGAAAACTGGCTAGAAACAAAGCCAAGTTAAGGCCAGGCATTCATAATTAAGTGTAAGCCTCTGTGTGTGATTTATGATTTATTTGGGAGCTGCATGGTGGGCCTCCTCCCCCGCAAAAAAAGAGCCAATAGACAACAGGAAATATTTAGAATTTAAAGGTATTTGACCTGACTATGACTAGTCCATGTGGGAACTGGAAAGAATAATTAATCCTCAGGCTTCTGTGTCCTATAGCACAATGTTTATTGCCTCAGATGCTGGTTATTTATAAGTTCTGTTTATGCAGGTGTTTCTATATTTATTTAACATCCTGATAGCAGATCTCTTCTCTTCTCTTCTCTTCTTCTCTTCTCTTCTCTTCTCTTCTCTTCTCTTCTCTTCTCTTCTCTTCTCTTCTCTTCTCTTCTCTTCTCTTCTCTTGTCTTCTCTTCTCTTCTCTTCTCTTCTCTTCTCTTCTCTTCTCTTCTCTTCTCTTCTCTTCTCTTCTCTTCTCTTCTTCTCTTCTCCTCTCTTCTCTTCTCATTCCCTCCTTGCCTACCTCTGTCAACACCTCTTCTGTTTTGTTCAAAAAGGGACAGGACTCCCATGGGTATCAACAAAACATGATCTATCAAGTCACTCTAGGACTAAGGTCAGCCCTTTACATCAGTGCTGGGCAAGGCAACCCAGTATGAGGACTAGGTTCCCAAAAGCCAGCTAAAATGTTAGGGACATGTAGCACAAATCCTAGTTGGTATTAATAATAAAAACCCAGAGCCAGATATAGGGGTAAATGCTAAAAGATCAGTAAAGGAATCAGCCACTAGAGAGACTTATTACCTTGTCCCCTCCAAAGCCTGAAAGAGACTGAGCTCCTATCTCCTCTCGCCTTATGTTTCTCTCTCTGCACAGTCATATCACTTCCTGTCTTCACCTCCCTAGTGCTGGGATTAAAGGCATTAAATCCCAAGTGATGGATAAAAGGTGTGTGTGCCAGCACTGCCTAGCTCTGTTTCTCTTTTAGACTGGATCAATATTGTGTAGCCCAGGGGGGCCTTGAACTCTTGGTCTTCCTGCTTCCTCCTTACAATGCTAGGATTAAAGGTGTGTGCCACCACTACCTGGCCATTATGGTTACTAGTGGCTAGTTCTACCCTCAATCTAGCACGAAGGAGGTAGAGACACTAAGTAAGTAATATGGCTGGGCAGAGAGAGGTAGGAGGAGACAGGAGTTCAATCTCTGTCAGGCTGAGGAGTTGGTGAGGAAAGAGGTGGTGTCTATGGCTTGCTCCTTTGTCTCTATGATCTTTCAGCATTTACCCCTATATCTGACTACAGGCTTTTATTATTAAGACCAATTAGAATTTGAGCTATAGGGATAGCCCCTCTTCCCACAGCTAGGGGGTCCAACAAATAGACCAAGCTACACAACTGTCATATAGATGTAGAGGTTCTATGTCACATCCCTTGCAGCCTCCCTGGCTGTTGTTCCAGACTCTGTGAGCTCCTATAAGCCCAGGTTAATTGTTTCTGTGGGTTCCCTTGTTATATCCTTATGACTCTTCCCCCACCCCATGTAATCCTTTCTCCCTCTCTTCAGCATCATTCCCTGAGCTCAGCCCAATGCTTGGCTGTGGATCTCTGCATCTGTTTCCATCCACTACTGGATGAGGGCTCTCTGATGGCACCTAGGGTAGTCACCAATGTATGAGTATAGCAGAATATTGTTAGGCATCATTCTGTTGCCATTTTTATTTCTCTAATCAATCATGATTGGGTTTATCCTAGGTCTTTGGGCCATCTAGCCTCTGGGTCCTGGCACTTCATCCAGTGTCAGGGGTGGGTTCACTCTTGTGGTATGTGTCTGAGGCTAGAGCATTCACAGGTTGGCCACTTCCACAATCTGTGCACCACCCTTACCTCCCCCCAACACAAAGCATCCCATAGGCAGGACAGACTGTAGGCCAAAAGTTGTATGGCCATATTTCTGCACTCACATGTGTATGTGTATATGGGCAAATGTACATGTGCAAGATCATAAGAATGTATATGTGTGCATGTGTGTGAGTGAGGAGTTCTTTTGGTTTTAGTTAGGGTTTTTTTTTAAGCCAATATCTGTCATTGTTCTGAAGCAGGCCAGTTAGGCTGGGTTGTGGGTCTAGCTCAGGCTCTCATGCTTGGCACGAGTGCCACTTGCCAAGCACTTTGCAGGCTGAGCTATCTCCCCAGCCCCTTACAGCCATATCGTAATAGCTGTGTATGTTCCTGTCTAAATAGATTTAAGTAGCACCTCATAGTTGACTATCAATAGCTGCCTGTTTTGAATAATAAACAATGGAGTTTAAAGTTTAAAAAAAAAGTTGTGTGGCTTGGCCAGCATCCCAATCCCTCCACCAGAAGTCCTACCAAGTCACATGAGATGGCCAGTTCAGGCTACACATCCTTCATTGCTAGGAGTCTTAGCTGGGGTCACCCTTTTAGATTCCTGGGAGTTTCCTTTGTACCCCGTTTCTACCTGACCCTGAAATCCTGCCCCCTTCCCAGTCATCTCTTTCAGTACTCTCCCCTTCCATCCAACCCCAACTTGATCCCTTTTGTTCCCATCTCCACTCATCATCAGCCCACTCATATGATCTCTTCTATTTCTCTTTACCCAGGAGATGCATGTGTTTCTCCCCTTGCACCCTCCTTGTTACCCAGACTCTGCATCTGTGGATTACAGCATGGTTATCCTTTACTTTATAGCTAATATCCACTTATAGTTGAGTATATATCATGTTTGTCTTTCTGGGACTGAATTACCTCACTCAGGATGTTTTTTGCTAGTTCCATTCATTTGCCTTCAAATTTCATTGTTTTTAGCAGCTAAGTAATGCTTCATTGTATAAATGTACCACATTTTCTTTTCTTTCCTTCTTCCTTCCTTTCTTCCTTCCTTTCTTCCTTCCTTTCTTCCTTCCTCCCTCCCTCCCTCCCTCCCTCCCTCCCTCCCTCCCTCTCTCTCTCTCTCTCTCTCTCTCTCTCTTTCTTTCTTTCTTTCTTTCTTTCTTTCTTTCTTTCTTTCTTTCTTTCTTTCTGTTTTTGTTTTTTGAGACAGATTTCTCTGTGCAGTTTTGGCACCTGTCCTAGATCTTGCTCTGTAGACCAGGCTGACCTGGAACTCACAGAGTTCTGCCTGGCTCTGCCTCCCAGTGCTGGGATTAAAGGTGTGTGCCACCACTGCCTAGATCAATTTTCTTTATCCATTCTGGATTAAGGGGCATCTAGGTTGTTTCCAGGTTCTGGCTATTAAGTAGGCACAATGAATATGAATGAGCAAGAGTCTTTGTGGTAGGATAGAATGTCCTTTGGATATGTGTTCCAAAGTGGTATAGCTGAGTCTTGAGGTAGATTGATTCCCAATTTTCTGAAAATCTTCGATATTGATTTCCAAAGTGGCTGTACAAGTTTGTACTCCCACAAGCTGTGAAGGAGTGTGTACCATGCTTTTACTTTTTGGCAGCCAACCAGTTTCCAAATCATGACACAGAAACTTATTGTTAGCTTTGAATGCTTGGCCTTGATTAGACTCATTTCTGGCTACCTCTTTTAACTTAAATTAACCAGATTCTCTTCGTTTACCATTTGCCTCAGGGATTTTTACTTTTCTTTCTTTCTGTATGTCTTATTTTCATTATTTCTTGTGTCTTCTGGGTGGCGGCTACCTGGCTTCTGACCCCAGGTACATCCCTCATTCTCTCCTTTTCCTTCTTGCCTCATTTCTCTTGTTTTTTCTTCTCTCTAGATTCGTCCACATATTTGTTCTCTCTGCATGCCAGCCCTGCCTATCCCTCTCCTGCCTAGCTATTGACCATTCAGTTTTTTTTTTTTTTTGGTTTTTCGAGACAGGGTTTCTCTGTGTAGCTTTGCGCCTTTCCTGGAGCTCACTTGGTAGCCCAGGCTGGCCTCGAACTCACAGAGATCCGCCTGACTCTGCCTCCCAAGTGCTGGGATTAAAGGCGTGCGCCACCAACGCCCGGCTGACCATTCAGTTTTTTATTATACCAATCAGGTGCATTAGACAGGCAAGGTGAAGCAAATGCAATGCATCTTTACATCATTAAACAAATGCAGCATAAACAAAAGTAACACATCTTTATATCATTAACAAAAGCAGCAGAAATAAATGTAAGATACCTTTACACAGTTCAAGTAATATTCCACAGCATAAGCAAATGTAACACATCTTTGCCTAATTAAAATAATATTCCACAAAGGGAGTATTTTCCTTGCTCTACATCTGACACTTCCTTGCCAGCATGAGGGGTCACTTGTGTTTTCAATCTTAGACATTCTGACAGATATAAGATGGATTTTCAGAGTCCTTTGATTTACATTTCTCTGGTGGCTAAGGATGATGAGCATTTCTTTAAGTGCATTTCATCCATTTGAGATTCTTCTCTTAAGAATTCTCTGTGAGGATCTTTATCCCACTTTTAAATTGGATCATTTTGTTTTTTACATCTAGTTTCTTGAGTTATTTATATATATTAGAGATCAACCCTTGGTTGGATATGGGGTTGTTGAAGATATTTTCCCATTCTGTAGGTTGTTGTTTTGTCTTATTGACCATGTCCTTAGTCTTACAAAAGCTTCTCAGTTTCAGGAGGTCCCACTTATAAGTTTTCAATGTTATTACCTTCATATCCTCCATTTCTCAGCTTCTTCAGCCAAGCAGGAGCAAAGAATTGAGGGACTGTGTTCTACAGTGTGGTAGTGAGCTGACCTTGAACATTTCTAGAAGGCTGGTCAATCCAGCAACACAGTGGCCAAGGCTTAGGCTCATGGGAATAAAAAGCAACTTCCTCAGTATAAATGAATGCCAAGCCCAGTACAGCCCTATTAAATGAATTCAGTCTTTTGGTTTAAATATAAAATTGGAACTAGCTCTATCTAGAGCCCCTTAATAGTAAATGTTAAAATGTGTTTGATTCATAAATAATAACTTGAGCTGTGTATGTTTATAAATACCTTTAGTTTTGTTTTAAACTTGTGAGATTCATGATTCAAAATTAATTAATAAAAGTAAGCATTAACATAAAAAACTTAACACAATGTTTTCCCTTGGAAAAAAATGAAGAATTGAACTTCTCATGAAACCAGATTATCTTCAAAGTTCACATGAATCTTCTAAGTCAATTTTCCAAATGAGAATCACTCTCCAATTCTGCTATCTGTGGTTCACATCTCATGGAAAAAGCTAAGCCCCATTTTCTCATGGATTGTGATAATGTCCATGTTTCTAAATTCTGTTGACAATATTTGTCCTTATTATAAGTAATCTCCATCAAACAATGACAAAGGTGAATTTAGTGAAACATACCCATGATTTTTTTATGGAACTCAAATAAAAGTTAAATAAGTAAGCCTCATGCAGGGATGGTAGTAGTTAATGGCACTTTGGGGATAGGGTTAGCAGAAAGTAGTGACAGACTGTTAATTAACAGCCAATTAAGAAAATGCAACAATTTCTAACCATATACTTTTCTGGGAAAACTTCAAATTATTTAGGCAAATGTGAACTGACCTAGATTTTGTATCATGAAACCATACTTGCTCTGTGGTAGGAGTGGGAACATGGTGAATGTCTTCAGCAAAGGCCCCTAGCCTGGTCATATGAAGTAATCCTGAAAAACCACAAGCACACAAACAGTCCTGTGTCTGAACCTAACCCAGTAAGACAAGATCTGCTGCACTTAACTAAAGTTTCCCTCTTCCCTCCTTTCATCCCAGTCTCCTCCCTTCTCTTCTCTTCTCTGTTTCTTGTTTTTATTGTAGTTATTTTTCGTTTCTTCTGAGATCTATTTTTTCCTTTCTTTAATTTTTTTTCCTTCAAATTTATACCTCAAGATTGGATCCTGACTGAAACATTCTTCTTAAAAACTAAAACTCCTAAATCAATAATACCAAGATTTGTAAATAGGAAGGAAAAAAATTCACATGGGTAAAAGGGATGAAATACTTACCAGTATTAACCACTGAAGGTGGGAATACTTTGATTCCTTACCTGAGTCCTGTCAATGAATGAATTTATATCATATAACTGACCTTGAGATTGAACTCATAATTTTTCCATGAGTCAGGAGGACATTACCACAGTCTCTCAAGGTACTGCCACTGAGCTGCAGTAAAATCAAACACTTTAATAAAAAGTCATACCATTCTTTTTTTAGGCTAGAATGGGAAGTGGTAAGATTACTCAGATCCATCACTGTGAATCAATTTCCACACATGATTTGTTCTAACACAAATCACTCACTAAAATGCAATGTGATATGAAGTAACATGATAATGAGTAAGTATCACAGATGGTGATTTGTGCAAAAGCATGACTAATAGGAAAGGCAAATCTGTATTCGGAGAGTCTACTCCATTACTCCTCCCTTGGATGCCTTTCTCCAAATTTCGTGTGGAACGATGCCATCTTGGGGGCTGTTGGCAGTTTGAGAAGAGCTTAGTGATGTTTATTAATTCATGCAAAACTTCCAAGGCCAGTATCACATTATTCCATTCATGAGTTCATGCAACAAGGAACAGATAAGGTGATAGTCACAGCACGTTTCAGCCACTCCCCATGAATGTTAAGAGTTTACTCTTCTTTATTTCCTCTCCACTGAGCATTCCTATGACTCCAAAGTTGTTTCCTACTCTGTCCATTCAGACAAATATACATGCATCTCTTCTTTAGACATTCCTAATCTCTATTAATTTTTAATGACTTTTTTTTTCTCACCTAAAATAATAGTTGCTGTTACCACTAAGTATAAGTCCCTTTTTTTTTTTCCTCGAGTGTGCCTTGCAAGCACAAGGAACATCAAGGTGGTCTACTCAAATCTCTTACCTTGGCCTTTGGGGGCCACCATGACAAGGCATATAATAACACACTTAACTTCTTTCATGACATACAAGCATGGGGATGGATATCTGTAAAGTGAATTATTAGCTTGTAAGAGGTAGGACCTGAATTACATTCCAAGAACCTACTTTAGAAAATGCCCAGTATGACGGCCCCCTAGTGTAATATAAACACTAAAGAGGCAAAGATAGACCATTAGCCAGGTCATACTGGCCAGCCTAGCCTCATTGAACTCAGGTGAGTTCCCAATCAGGGAGAAACACTATCAAACCAAATAACTAACTAACTAAATAAATAAATAAGAAACACACAAAAAGAGTGGATATGACTTCCAGGATTTTCTTGTAGTCCCCACATGTAAGCATACCTACAAACAGACACCTGCAATTCACACATGCCAAACCCCCATCACACAGAGAGAGAGACTTGTCAGAATATTTGTATAAAAACAGGCCAAACACACTTGTTTGTTATTTCTTTCTTCCTCAGGGATCCCAGTAAAGGAACATTACCATGATCCACAGGTACAAGTCTAGAGCAAAATAGTAAATATTAGTTAGGTCAAGAACACATATGCCATTTGGTCAAGAACATACATGTAACTTGTTCGTGCAACCTCCATAATTACTTCAAACCAGTAACATGTATATCACTTTCATTTATTCTTGGCATTCTGTTAAACCTGATCCTACATCTAGAGAGCTTTGTGTCCATATGACACCAGAATACTACTGAACATCACAGGACTTATAAGAACCTTCTGTCAATAGTCAGATGTGCAATTTCTACAACAAACTGCAGAGCACACTGAGCCTACTTTCCTCATGTGGTGATCAAAGTGTACAAAACTGTTTTAGTGATTTGCCCTATTTACTTTGCCTGATTAGGCTTCTGGTTCTTTAGCTATAGATAGGCAAAAGTAACAGTTCCTATTTCAATATGTATGTCTATTGAAAAAAAAAGATCAGAGTGTAATAAATCACAGAGCATCTGCCTCCTGTTTGAGAGATCAATAATATAAAACGCACTATTTACCTAATACCTGTACACTACATATTCTAGAAATACCATTGAGAATTTAAAGGTAATGTATTTTGAGAAGCAGAAAATGAGTTTGGATAATCCTCCTGGCAATGAGATGCTTGGCTGAGGGCATCAGACTATTTGATCCAAACAATAGCACTGGATAAATATTCAAGTGATTGTGGTGCATAATAACTGTTACCAGCTACGTGAGTGCACAAGATGTCTTTTAACATCCATTCATTTTGGAAAATTATACAGAGTCGGAAAGATTTTTTGGCTTGTTATAGTGGCAATTTTAAAATGATCAGATGAGCTGGGATGGTGCAGCAGTTGGGAAAGTATTTGCCGGGGCTGCACAGGACTCTGAAATACGACATCTAGCACTCAAATTAAGGACCAGGCATGGCTGTGGTACCTGGCATTCAGAGCTGGAGAGGCTGAGAAAGGAGCATGCCTAAGGTTCAATGGATAGGCAGTTTAAACAAATGAGTGAATTTCAGATTCAGTAACAGACCCTGTCTTTAAAAATAAGGTGGAAGTGAATGAGGAAGAAACCCACAGTCAACCTCTAGCTACTCAATGTGTTGAGTCCAATTTAGCAACAGGGGCTTCATCTTTACTTAGACTGCAATTTCAATAGAGAGAGATGGCTATTCCTCCTAAAATCTTTTTCACCTCATATGTCTAGGAAATGGTCTGAGCCCAAATCCCAGAAAACAACCTAACCACAAAAGTTCCACCCTTCCTTGATTGGAACTAAGCTGGGGAGGAACCACAAACTCCAAAGGCTCCCTAACACTGGGCATCCACCACCCTGGGAAGTTCCTAACTGTTTTTCCCCATGTTCTGTTATGATTGGTTGAAGTTGTAGCTTTGCCCCCTTGTTTTGTTTTTTTTTTGTTTGTTTGTTTGTTTTGTGTGTGTGTGTGTGTGTGTTTTCCTTTAAAGTGCTTGCTCTCCTCTACCTCTGGGAATGCAGCTCAGATCCTGTCACCAGCTGCCTCCCTGATAATATCAGTCTTTTTCAATAAATTTTCTATTTACTTGAACCTGGTCTTCCTGTAGACTATTCTGGGATTCCTGGACCCTAACAAATGCAGTCACAAACACACACACTCACACACTCTGTTAAAATTAGCATTGTGTTAATATACATGCCTTAGGTCACCAGACATAAAGTTTCAAGGCAGTACATCCTGACCCCTATGAAATCTTTAAGGAAAATGTGTCAATCAAAAGTAAAAGTCTTCAAATATTATCAACTGGAAATTTGTTCTTACTTCACCATTACACTAAAAAATAAATGTATTTCTACTACCATAGCAGCTTCTTGAAGTACACAGAGTAAGGATTTCTCAAAATAAAGTGGAGAAAGACAGAACATAAAAACTTTACAGGGGTTAGTACAAAACCCATCTATAATCGTAACATCTAGCACTTCAGAAACACTGCCTCTAAAGAAGCTGCCATGAAAATGTAAATCTTGATGCATTCAAGATGAAGAAAGTTAGAAATTTCTAAATTAGATGTAGTTGCATTGTTGAAAGACAGAGTATCCTAAAGTGCACAAACAAATGATGTCAAACCACAAGAATTAACAAAAAGTAAACTACCCTTCCTGCTTAATTAAAGGAGGTTTTGTATGAGATACATCTCAATCAAAAAGAAACATGCATCCCGTTTGTGGTGAATAATGTGTTCTCACATGGAACTGGTTACACGAATTTTCATAGTCACAGAACAAAGGACACTCAAAAAACAGTGCATTTGTCCAGCGTGCTTGTGATCACAGAAGGCTACAGTGAAGCTTAGGGATCTTGGTTGCAAATTTGAGATGTTGTTTGATGACATTCTTGCATTTGGGGTTGGAGGAAGCTATTGGCTTGCTAAGCTAATGCATTTCAAATGTTCTGATAGCCAAAGAATGTTAGATCAGATACAGAAATAAAAGAAGATGAAGTATTCTTTAAATCTATAAATGTAATGTTAAAAAAAAAGAAAATTTGATTTTTTTCCCTTGCTATTCAAATTTGTCTTTGACTTCCAAATACTCAAAGATTGCTTTAAGAACAGTATAGACAACTATAAGTATATAGTTAATATTGGTTAATAGGTTTTCTGTACCCTGATAATAGATTTCTTCACCGAAGCAGTAAACCAAATCAAACTGAATTAAAAAGTAAAAGACCAGATTTATTTGGGCAATGCAAATCCCTAGGGACCGACCCTCCGGCCCCCAGAGATCAAGATGGGAGAAAGGGGCAGGAGAAAATCACATGGCTGATCTAAAGGAGGGAGCTTGAACACCCTGAAGGTGCAGGGTGATGACCTGTCTGCCACAAGCTGGGTTAGTGCCCAATTATAACACTTTAGGTGATGATTGGGCATCTGGCAGCTTAGGGGAAGGAACTGTCACTAAGAATGTGGAACTGAGCTTTTTGGTAGTTTTTCTGAGAGGATGGGGTTTGAGAGAGCGAGAAATGGGGCTGAGATAGATATTCCAGCTGAACATTGGTAAAATATCAATCATTATTTCAAACAATTATGCAGGGTTTTTTTCTGAATACTTATAGGAAAACATTAATAAAAATCATAACTTTAGGCTGACTAGATGAAATGTGAAGGCAATATGAAGGCCTAGACTTGACTTACAGACTCTGTCTTAGGGAAGGGCCACCATGTTAGACCATCTGCTGACTGGGGCCGTACTCAGTTCTAGGAAAAACCTCAGGAATGTGCCATGATAACGAAATTCAATACCCTAGAAGCAGCCAATTAAGAAACAGTGCGATAAAATGTAACGAGATCCAGATGTTTCTATATAGACATCCTGTTAGCTGGTTATGGCCCTTGCAGATATCCAGATATCCTGTAAGCAAGTTGTGGTTTTGCACTGAAAAATGAACCAGCAGTTTCAAAAAATCACCTTGCTCCATATCCCTTTACCCAATCCCAAAACGCTAAGGCATGTTGTTAGAATTCCTAGCTACTCCACCAGCCACATGACCATGAGTTCATTATCCAGTAGCCAGGTAAGATGCTTAGTCATCCCAGGGCCTTACATGCTACATCATCTGTGCACTGTGTGATCACATAATTTGCACACATGTGATCACGAAATCTATGCACATGCATGGCATAGTTACATAAGCTCCATATGTGCGTGTGCAGGGGTGGGGGGAGGTGGTGGTGGTGGTGGTGGGGAACACCTATACCTCCCCTGCTTCCTGCATGATGATTCTATAGGCCTATGCACACCCCTTCTTTCCCTTCCCTTAATAAGCTCTTATAGTGGTTTTTGTTGTGCCTTGTGGCTTCTCTCAAGTGGTAAATAGTGTTGCTTAATAAATAACATTGTGCTGCTTAATAAAGAACATATGTAACTCCCGGCTTGTGTTTTTTTGTTTTTCTTTAAAAACTCTCCTATCCCTGAGCTTGCAGCCACACTGCATTTTCCTCCATCTGCTATGTGGGAGCATAGGGTGGCGGTCCAGAGGTGGTGCATGCCTTTAATCCCAGCACTAGGGAGGGAGAGCCAGGGATATCTCTGTGAGTTTAAGGCCAGCCTGGTCTACAGAGTGAGATCCAGGACAGGAACCCAAGCTACACAGCAGAGAAACCCTATCTCAACAAAACAAAACAAAACAAAACAAAACAAAACGAAAGAAAGAAAGAAAAAGAAAAAAAAAGAAAAGAAAGAAATATGGTATGTAGTCACTTATAAGTGAACATTTGCTGTCAAATGCATTTTAACCAAGCTACAATCCATAGACCCAGAGAGTTTAGGTAGAGAGGAAGCATCCAGGGGCACATATATACCAGGGAGTGTGAAACAGATTTCACAGGCTAACTGGGGCCATGTGGTAATGGGAGCTAGATCAGGTAAGGAGGGAGAAGAGAGGTTATGGTAAAGGGAGAGAATGACAGGAGAGACAGACAGAATTGAGGGGAAATTAAGGGATGACATGGAAACCTAGTAGAGTGGAAACTTTCTAAAATGTATGATCCTAACGTGGTCCCCTAATAATACAGGACATGGAATCTAAACTAGCCATTTCGTATCATCAAATAAAGCTGCCAATAGGAGGACTGGGTTGCATTCCACCAAATTGTTGGCCAAAGGAATCCCATGGAAATCCTCAAACACCCCAGGCTGTTGCTAAAACAATGAGTCGATCTCCACAAACTGACAGCAAGGCCCATTCCCAAGGACAGCACCCATACAACTCACTGAATGTGGAGAAATCCAGCTGGTGCGTAGATGGAGCCTTCACCCCATGAGTCTCTTTTGGGTGGGAATGTACTCTGCAGGCTGTCAAAGGAGAAACATAAGCAACAACCCAGCCACAAAATCTTTGACCTACAAATCTGTATTGCTGCAAAATGTGGTAGAGAAGAGATGGCACAAAACTTATGGGAATAGCCAACTAATATCTGACTTAAGGCACACTCCATGAAGAGGATCCCATACCTGCTATTGCTAAGATAACCAAGAACCAGAGATTAGATAACCTGTAGACTGAGGGTAAAAAAAATTACTGATATGAACAAATAATAATTTTTTAAAGTATCAATAAAATGACTCCTACTGGTATTCTGCTATACTCATAGATCAGTGCCTTAGCCAGTTATCATCAGAGAGACTTTCTCTGGCAGCAGATGGGGACAGATGAAGAGACCCACAGCCAGACATTATGCTGAGAGTGTTTAAACAAGATGTCTCCATCAAATCTCTCCCTGAGAGCACAGGGAATCCCATGGAAGAGGAGGTTGAAAGAGTGTAAGAGTCAGAGGGGATGGAAGGCAGCATGAGAACAAGGCCCTCTGAATCTACTAAGCAAGGTGCATATGAGCTCACAGAGACTGAAGCAACAAACACAAGGTCTACATGGGTCTGCACCAGATCCCCTATCTATGCCCTATAGCTTTTGGCTTAATATTTTTGTGGGACTCCTAATTTTGAGAAAGAGTGGGTTTCTGACTCTTGTGCCTAATCTTGGGACTCTTTTCTTCCTGTTGGGTTGCCATGTCCTACTTTCATATGATAGTTTTTCTTTTTTTGTTTGTCATGTGTAGCATGAAATCTTAAAAAGCCTTGTTAATAAAAAACAAACCTGGAACCAGGTATTGGGGTGAACACTGGAAGACCAGAGAAGCAGAACAAGCCACAGCCTCCTCACCTTGCCAATTTCTCAGCTGATCCCATTTACTCAGATTGGAAGCCTCTGAGTCTTCATCCAAATAGATCTCAGCTGAACTGTTGCTCAAAAGCCTAAAAGCTTAACCAGCATCTAGTTCCTCGTCCTCACGCTTTAAATACCTTTCTGCCGTCAGTTTCTGGGATTAAAGGCGTGAGTCACCATGCCTGGCTGTTTCCAATGTGGCCTTGAACTTACAGAGATCCGGATGGATCTCTGCCTTTGGAATGCTAGGATTAAAGGTGTGAGCGGCACCATTTTCTGGCCTCTGTATCTAGTAGCTGCTCTGTTCTCTAGCCCCAGATAAGTTTATTAGGGTGTACAATATTTTGGGAGAATATTATATCATCACATATATGAGAAAAGAGTTTATTTTTAATTAAAGGGAAAAAAAGAGAAAAGGAAGATGCCATCACAGTTCCTCAGGTGAGGCTCCTACTATGGTGGTTATAATTTGTGGCAAGTTGACATTTTTACAATAACTATAAAAGTATAAATCAACAAAAATGGATTTTAAAATATGGCATATATGAAAATGGAGTCTTTTTAGGCTATTGAAATTATTGAACTCCTGTCAAAAGAAAATAGAGGAAACTGTGTAGACAAATTTCTAAATGGTCTTAACAAATAAAAAGCACAGAGTCACAAATTTGGGTTAAAGTCTGAGAGAAAGATCAGAGGAAGAGGACAAACCATGAGCTAACCTCACCTCACCAGCTCCTCAGATTCCAAGGAGAGCTTCTTCCTGTATACTCACGTTAATATGCCTTTTCTGTTCTGTTCCCTCATTGGCTCTCTTAGCCCAGCCACATCACTTCCTCTTCCTACACAGCTTTATCACTTTCTTTATGTCTGTACAGACCTCCAGACCTCTATGGTTGGTACTGGGATTAAACATGTGTGTCATCACTTTTGTCTCTGTTTCCAAGTGTGGCCTTGAACACACAGAGATCCTGCCTGATAAGTGATAGGATTAAGGGTGTGTGCTATCACTGCCTGACTTCTTTGTTTACTTAAAATAGCTTGCTACTCCCTCTGATCTCCAGACAAGCTTTATTTATTAAAGCACAAATAAAATATCACGACAGAACAGTTAAATAAAGCAGAGGAAACATATACATCCAGTATCATTTTCTTTTATGCATGAAACAAACAAAAAAAAAAAGGTAATCTGAGATAATCAGATATCAGGGTCTGGAGGAATGGTCAGGGGCAGTGGAAAAAAAATGGGATAGGGATAAAACAGAGGATTTATGGATATAGTCAGAACAAGACATACACACTAATGGGCATATTACAGTGAATCTTATTCTATCTCCCAGTGTAAGAGGACATGGGACTCCTCAGTTACTTGTGTTATAGTTTTGTTTTTTTTTTCAAAATGAAAAAAAAAAAAAGGAATTGTGAAAATGGGTCATTCAGCATGCGGACCTTTAGTTTGTTTGTAAACTCCATGCTTGTTCTCTGATGACCAGCCTGTAATGGAGAAGTCAAAGTTTCAACACTTGTATATAAACAACAGCAACCACAAAATCAAAACAGCTTACAGAATTTTCCTGTTCAAGCACAAAATGAAACATTTTTGTTGCAAATTCTTGACTTGCTAAATGCGGAGTATGCAGTCCTCCCTGGGGAAGGCACAGTGTACATTTGAAGTAGATAATTATCATTGGCCTGCCCTTGGCCTTGCATTTAGCTAAGAAAGCTGGAAGAATACCTTTATAAGGAAAGAAGAAAAGCATCAGTGCTGGGTGCATGGTGTAATGGCCTTCAGAAAGTCGGTAGTTCACTTTTCATCCATTTTGCAAATATTTACCGGATGGTAAACACGGCTCCATCTGACACACTTGTATGCCACCTGCTCTGGACGCCAGCTTGATCTGCATGCTCATTTTTGCTGGACAGCCCTTTGATAATTATTATCTTTAATTGTTCAAGGCTTTTGGTCTTAAACCATAGTTTTGTGTATTTACTGAATTGACTTCAACTGGATAAAGTTAATATTGATCTTTAAGCTCCTGTCCATGCCAGACTGTACACTTGTCCAGATGCCTGGAAAAAGTCACTTCAATTTATTTTTGTCCTCTGTTTCTTATTTGACTCTTTGTCCTCTTTTTGTCTCTCTCTCTCTTTATTTAATCACTCTGGACTAGTTGGAGTGCATTTTCTTGGAATTTACCAATTAATAAAATTTGGCATGCATTATGATATTAAGGAGAAGGAAATCTTGTTTGATGTTTCCTGATTAATCTGCTGGAAATTCAGACTCAGATAATGTGAAGAACTTGCCAGAGGGGAAAAATCAAGATACAAGTATACTAGCTTTGTCCATAGACATTCTCTCTTTTAAATTTTTGTTTGATATGTATAATACATACTTTGTCTGTATGTACATACAGTGCCAGAAAAGGTCTTTGGATACCAATTAAGCATGGGTGACAGGGAGTTGTAACCTGCCATATCATTTGAAGGACTGTGACCTGGGCCCTCTGAAAGAGCAGTAATAGGCCTTACCTACTGTGGCATCTTTCCAGTTCTTCATACAGATTCTTTTGAAGGTCAGGCAAGAAGTACTTGATTACAGAAGATGCTTGGGAAACAGAACTCTTAATGAGTTCCAGATCCAGAAGTGCCATAACAATTATTTTTGTGGGTAACTTTGATCCTTTGAAATTATCGTATTTTGTCAAAATGCAATTTATAGGAGAATGCAGAGAAAGAAATTGTGTGTCTATAGGCAGATGTTATTAACGAATTATATATTATAAATCAGACACTCTTTGTAGACATCAAGGACACCAAAGTGAAGAAGAGAATCAGGGACACTTCTTTGAAACTTTTGTCATAGTAGGGAAAAACAAATAATACATAGGGCTGTGTGATAGTTGAGGGAGATAAATGAAGTTATTCTTAAGTAGATGAAGGAAACCTGGGTGGCAGAGAGATATAGCACTTAGATTCTATTAGGACAAACTGAAACATTGTGTTGTTCTATGAGTGATTAGAAACTATTTAATGGTTGCAGGAAGGAAGTAATTTGATGTGATTAATGTCCATGCTATGTTCCAATGTTGACTTTGTCTGACATTGATACAGCTATCACTTCATTCTTCTGAATACCATTTGCATGATATATGCAATTATTTTTATGCATTTACTTTTAACCTACAAACATCCTTATATTAAAAGTAAGTTCTTTACAAGCAGCATATAGTTAGAATTTTTATCTCTCCTGATGATCCATTTTTATTTGATGCATTTTATGTGTACTGCAGTTGTATTTCAACATATAATTACTATGCTAAGATTATGTCTCCTTTGTTATTGATTTCTCTTTTTATCCCTCTGGGTGTTTGGATGTTTTGATTCTGTTACTTTAGTTTTGGGTATTTGGAATGCTTTTTTTTTTTTTTTTTTTTTTTTTTTTTGGCTTTCTTGCTTTCTTTGTTGAGGCTATTTCAATATCTTTTTTTTTTTTCTTTTTAAATTTTATTGCTTCAAATGCTTCAAACTATGGGAAATCTTTGGTAAAAATAAAGACAATAAAATTTTCACAATAACTTTACACCAAGCATCGCACAACAGTGTTCTTCAATACACGTGAAACACAGGAATGTTCAGAGTCCTCAGTGAGGAGATTAACTATACAAGATTCAGGGCTTGTCATTTAACAACAAAACTGTTTTCATAAATATTGAAAATATTTCCTATGCTCTTATCACATATTAACATTTGTATTTCAATCAGCAAGTTGAGCTTTAAAGTATTTATCATTTAAATAAAAACCGATGAACATCAGTTTCTTTTCCTACCGCCTACCCCAGCATATAGCCCGCCTCCCTCCGATTGACCTTATTTCACATAAAACTAGAGGGAGGTACGAAAATAAAAATCAGTATGGTTCTTGTCAGGCCCTCTGTGGGACAGAGGAAAATGTTTCATGTCTATTATTACACAGACATTTCTCTGGTGGTTGGTTCAATATCTTCTTTTTTACTTAGTCAACATTTTTATTGTTATTTATACAGTTTTACTTGCAATGTTCATTGTAATGATTACAATCAAATATATGACTTTTCTAAAGTTTACTTAAACATCAATATGTTACTTCAAGCAGAATATAGAAATTATATCACCACATAGGTACATTCTTCTCCCTACTCTGGGATACAGTTGCCTTTTGTATAACATGTGTGTTTCAAACCTCACCAAGCTGCTATGGGGGCTCATGCTTGTAATCTAGCATTTGGTAAACTGAGGCAGGAAGATTGGCAAATGTTCAGTGCTAGCCTGGATTACAGAGTGAGTTAAAGGCCAGCCAGGGATGTGTGTATATATATATATAATCTGTAGCTAGAGTTTTTCTGCCTTGCCCACAGTCAGGACAAATCTCTCTCGCCTGCCAGTCCCACAGCCGTATGGCCACGGCAGGCTTCTTGCTAATTGTTCTTATAGCTTAAATTAATCCATTTCCATAAATCTATACCTTGCCATGTGGTTCGTGGCTTACCGGCATCTTCACATGCTGCTTGTCATGTCAGCTCTGTTAGTCCCGCCTATACTTTCTGCCTGGTCACTGACCAATCAGTGTTTCATTTATTGATCAATCAGAGTATATATATATATATATATATATATATATATATATATATATATATATATATATATGCTATGGGGTGGTCTGTATGTCAAATTGCTCTGATATATATATATATATATATATATATATATATAAAACACAACAACAACCAAATAACAAGAAAACAAAACAACAAATACCCTCTCATCAAACAATGTTGCAATTCTGTCTTTCAAACATTTAAACATCCCTAAAGAACACAAAAGGAGAATATCTCCTTACATTTCTATTGTTGCTATTAATGGCCAGTGATCCTGGTTTCCTTCAGCAGTCATTGTTTTTTGTCTAAAGACAACCTTTAGTAAACTTTTAAGAGTACTCCCACTTCCAAAGTGTTTACTTTGCTTTCTTTTGAGAGGTCTTGATTTCATGTTTATTGTTGAAGAGTAACTCTCTTTTATATGTTTCCAATTTGACATGTTCTTTCATAAACTCACTAATGTTATCCATCTTCTGCTCTCTCTTCCTTAGTTTCTAATGAGGGATTAGCAGTCATTAGACCCTCATTACTCCACAAGGTCACTGATGCCCCTTGAGACTCCTTTGCCCTGAATTTTCTACTCTTTGATTACAAATGTTTGGAGCTGGGTTTCCATAAGGTTCCCTTGTCCAGAAGTTCTCTGAGTTTCTTAGATGTTTCACTAAATCTGAGAGTTTTCAGTCATTATTTCTTCACTTTACCCTACACAGTTTTCCTTGTCTTGAAAGAACTCCAATGAAATGTTGCTATCATCACACATCTCTCTAGAATTCTGTTTCTGTTTATCTAGCTGTTTCAACTAGATAATTCCTACTGTCTTCACATTCATTCCCTCCTCCATTTCCAAATAACTATTGAACTCATATAAACAGGGTTTTCTTAATTCTTTTTTTTTTTTTTAAATGTGTAACCCAGGCTGTCCTCAAACTCGAGATCCACCTGCATCTGCCTCCTTCAGCAAATTCTACCGGTCTGCGCCACCAGAGCCGGCTTAAAGGTGGCTGGAGAGACAGCTGTGGGGGGGGGTGCTGGGAACCGAACTCTTATATTTTTGGTTGTGAGCCTAGCCTTTAATGGCTGAGCCATCTCTCCAGCCCCTTAATTCTTAAATTCACTTTTATTTGAGAATATTTAGGATACATTAAAAATTCATGTATATTTAACATAAATTTGCAAAAATTATTTCATTTATTCCTTCAGTATTTAGGTCCTCTGAAGAATGGGAGAGGGCTTCTGGGAACCGTATCCAAGTACTGTATATTGTATCCAACATACATTGCTTTCGTTAAAAATGAGGAATCCACACACCAAATCCTGCTTTTAGGGAGTACTGTAGCTGCTTTTGAAATCTGTGTCATGCATTTCTATAATCCATGTTTACTGGTGTTGCCAAATATTAATAGTGTTGAAATTACAAATTTTCGTGTTTCAAGTAGCTATAATCCTATTCTGGAAGTGTGTCGTGTGTGTGTGTGTGTGTGTGTGTTGTATATTGTGTGGGTTCAAATACACAGCATCCAGCAAAGGCCCTGGGAAATGACATCTATTTTAAACCTCTATCTAAAATTCTTTGTAATATTTTTAGTATACACTTCTTGATGCTGGAGAGGAGCCCAGAAGTCTGTGAGCAAATTCACCATCATTGAGCAAACTATGCTTCCTTCACAATCTCAGTATTTTACTTCCTGAAGGATCTCCCACCCCCCTTATTTTTTCCTAAAAAGCTCAAGGATTATTTTAACCTGCTCTGGCATTCACTTCTGGTTATTGAATTCCTTTGCAGACTCTGTTGCAGGATGTCAAACTACCGCTCTGGGCTACTCTACCTGCACTGAGTGAGAAAGGTCTCTTCCTTTGCATTTCATGCTTCTATAGGACCTTGATGCCATCGCTATCATGGAGAAGAGACTACGTTCCCATTTCCTTCTGTTGACACACTGATGTCCACTTCTGAGGTTCAGATCATTTATGTACAGAGAAGACGATGCTTCAGCATCACAGAATCATCTGTGACATCATCTCCTTCACAGAACTAGGTCGTTGCTGCTTCTTTTCTAGAATCTTCAAACATCTGCCTATTACATTTGCCCCAAGTTTTGTAATAGCATTCACTGGGAGAGAAGGCTGTGTTATTCTTGATCTATCTTATCTATTACTGCTGATTAATGCATTTAAGTGTAGATTCTCTCTACTGGGGTAAGAATAGGCTTTAACATAAAACATAAGTGGATAGACATGTTATTGAAGTACTTAAAAGATAAGTGTAATTTGTAGTACTGAAAGAATAATAACTATTGGAAAAGTAGATATGTTTAGATATATCTTGGACTTGATATACTCAAAATTGATAGAATGTAATATGAGTAAATGAGATGAGATATAATTAGGAGAAAAAATAAGTTTCTGAAGTTGACAATTAAAGTGATAGTGCATCTGCATGCTGAGAATAGAAAGACTAGAGAATAAAGAATTTATAAGTAGTTTAGAATTTATTTGGAAAGATTAAGGGAAAAGAAAATATTGTGGATACATGTCATTAGTTCATAATAATTAAATCGATTAGGGATTCTTATATGTCTGGTTATAGTATAATTATATTTCTAAGTTCAAGAGTTTCAACAATCAGATAGCATCCAAGACATAATAAGCATTTATTCTGGTTTTATCCTATGAGAACTGAGGCAATTAAACATTGTTCAAGGGCCTGCTAAATGAAACATTGAGTAAAAGCATTGGTCACCAAGCCTGAGAACCTGAATTTGCCCCCTAGAACTCCCATGCTTCAAAGACAGAACTTAAGCTTTCATGTGTTTTTCTGTCCTTTATACAAGTGCAAGTATGTGCGCGTGCGTGCGCACACACACACACACACACACACACACACACACACACACACACACACACCAGGTCATATTCAAGCCCCCATACATAAATAAAGGAATGTTACAAAAGTCATTAAGTAAGAATAATGAAATAATCCCAATGTCTTTGACCTGGCCAAGATCAATAACTCATGGTTAGCAAAAAAAAAAAAAGAAAAGAAAAGAAAAAAAAAAAGATGTTCATATTTTTAATATGCTTATTGAGTCCATTTTAAAACTAACTCCAAGATGATGATGTTAAAGACACTACTCTCTTGGAGTCATTAAAACCAAGTATATAGCAAGTACATAGGAACTAAGTAAATCATAATTTTAATTTTTGAAATTATAATTGTGTCACTTTTTCCTTTGCTTTTCCTCTGCACAGGTCTTCCTATACATGTCACCCTTTCTCTATCTCAAATTAATGGTCTATGGCTTATTTTTGTTTAAGTTTTTTTTTTGCAAACATAACTATGTAAATATAATCTGTACAGTCCATATATTGTTACTGTTTTTATATATGTATACAATTTCAGTGCTGAACTACTTGGTGATGGATAACCAATTGGCAGAATCTTCTCTGATGAAGAATATTTTCTCTCACCAGGAATGATAAATTTCACATGTTTATTTTTCTCAGAAAATGCAGGACAGGCTTGGGGAGATGTCTATGACATCAGAGCACTTCCTGTTCTTGCAGAGCACTGGGTTTCAGTTTCTAGAACCAACAAGGCAGCTCAGAACTGTCTGTAACTCTACTTATAGGAGATCCAATACTCTCTTCTGAACTCTGAGAGCACAGATACTCAGGTGGTGCACAGATGTACATGTAGGCAAAATAATCATGCACATCCTTTATAGTAAACAAGTGCATTTTCTTTACCATTGCATTTCCATAAGGAATGGCTTTGGGAAAACTGATCTGGGAGTATAAAGCATCTTATAATGGAAAACGGTTAAAGAGTGAAGGAATAGATTTGAAGCCTCCACAATTATTATGCTTAGAGTCTACTGAGAATTATGAGTAGGCTGGAGTTAACAAAAAAAAATAGTCTATCAAGGTGAGAGTGGAGCAGGAATGTAGAAGGGTCAACTAGAGAATACCTGGAAAGGGCTAGAGGGAGGGGAGGGAGTGGGGAATGTGGTTCAGTTCTATTTCAATTAAAAACAGTAAAAAAGAGTCCCTCTCATGCAAAATTGAGAGAAAATTAGTAGTTGTGAAGAATTTTGAAATTGAAACACATGAACTCCCTGACAGTGAAATTCGGATATGAATCTGATGTGATTAAAGCATATAAATACCACTATGTTCTTAGACTGAAGTACTAGCAAATGAGAAGAAAAATGGTATGTGTCACTGGGGAATGTGAAATGGAATAGAAAGGTGCTGTTTATCATAATATCTACATGTAATTGAGTACAATTTCTAAGTAAAAAGACTATATTAGCTGCTTAGAGATAGTTTTCAGAATATGTTTTCTTCATCTTAACGTTTCATACTCCATGTCAGGAGGGATGGATTACTTCCCTCACAATGTTTGAATCACTTCTTCAAATCTACGAATCTCAAGCTTAAAGCATTTAAAAGTAGTACAAAATTTTAAAGGTCACGAAATACCCATTCATTTATCTCCTTTTTTACATTTCAAAGTCATAAAATAATCCACATTCTTTTTAAAAATAAAATTACGAGTAAAATTTGAGTATTTTCAGTTTCTTAGAATGTGGGTAATGGTACTGTAAAATGTTTGGAACTTAGTCTGAATTAAACACATTCAGCAAACTGATAGCACATCATGCTTATGCCCAAAATGTGAGCATTTTGGAGCAATTGAAAAAAACAATAATCTGTGACAGGAAGTTGCACTGAAGAGGTTAGAGATGGAAGAATCAAGGCTAGCCTGGGCAGCACAGTGAAAGCATGTCTGAAAACAAACTGAATATTGAGTCTTGAGAAAATAATTTTATGAAATTTCTATTTTATGCTATATATTCTATGTGTATTAAAATGTCTACAAAATACTAATGGGAAACCTTAACAAATAAGAATGAGGAAGTGGGGGATAAATATGATCATATGTTATTTTATTCCGTATTATATTCTCAAAATTAGAGAAAAACCTGACTCAACATTAAGTTGTGTTTGTAGAACAAAATATTAAAAACAACATGTTTTTGTTTACATGATTTGGAATCTCATTTTCTTTTTCTTTCTTTCTTTCTTTCTTTCTTTCTTTCTTTCTTTCTTTCTTTCTTTCTTTCTTTCTTTCTTCCTTCCTTCCTTCCTTCCTTCCTTCCTTCCTTCCTTTCTTTCTTTCTTTCTTTCTTTTATTTTACAGTACTATTCAGTTCTACATAACAGCCACAGATTCCCTTGTTCTCCCCCTTCCTGCCCCCCTCCCCTTCTCCCCAGCCCACCCCCCATTCCCACCACCTCCAGATCAAGGCCACCCTCGAGGACTGAGTTCGACCTGATAGACTCAGTCCAGGCAGGTCCAGTCCCCTCCTCTCAGATTGAGCCAAGCATCCCTGTACAAGTCCCGGGTTTCAAACAGCTATCTCATGCAGCGAGCCCAGGACCTGGTACCACTGCCTAGATGCCTCCCAAACAGATCAAGCCAATCAACTGTCTCACCTATTCAGAGGGCCTGATCCAGTTGGGGGCCCCTCAGCCTTTGGTTCTTAGTTCATGTGTTTCCATTCGTTTGGCTATTTGTCCCTGTGCTTTATCCAACCTTGGTTTCAACAATTCTTGTTCATATAAACCCTCTTCTTTCTCGCTAATTAGACTCCCAGTGCTCCACCTGGGGCCTAGTCGTGGATGTCTGCATCCAGATTCCTCAGTACTTGGATTGGGTTTATGGCACAACTATTAGGGTGTTTGGCCATCCCATCACTAGAGTAGGTCAGTCCTGGCTGTCTCTCGGCCATTGCCAGCAGTCTTTTGTGGGGGTATCTTTAAGGATTTCTGTGGGCCTTTTAAGCACTTTGTTTCTTCCTTTTCACATGTGGTCTTCATTTATCATGTTCTCCTCTTCCTTGTTCTCCCTCTGTTCTTGATCCAGGTGGGATCTCCCGTTCTCTTTCCCTTGACCCTCGCCGTTCATTACTCCCACTCATGTCCAGGCATTTAGAAGTTTTTACTTGCATTTATCAAATGAACAACAGTAATAAACTGTATTGTGTGTCTTTGTGTATGAATAGAGTAAAATATATATTGAGTTTGAAACTATGAACAGAGTTTTTCTGTCAGAAAATATGTGGCTTAGTTTTAGTAACCATCTTATTGTGGAACATAGACATCTTCTTTTGGATATATAAATGGTTTATATGCATTACCACCATATAAACAATAGTTTTATATAATATTAACAGTGAAAACTACCTCTTTAGAGTAAATTTAAATTCAGGCTTGTGTATCTTTCACTGGTTAGAAAATCACTTGAATATTACTCAATATAGTAAATATATAAAATATTTGTACTTAATGGCATTGTTTAAACCATAGCTTGCAAATAACCATCCTATGGACAAATGTAGGAATCTATAACAAAATTATTTACTGACTAATTAAATATGCTTATATTTCTAACAGGAGGAATTCTTAAGGATTATTATAAAATTATGTTTTATTTGGGCTCTAACAAATACAGCTTTCCTGGGGATCAGAGGACAAAGTCAGCCACCATATTAAACATAGAGGTCAGGCAGTGGTAGCACACACCTTTAATCCTAGCATTCAGGTTCATCCTGATCTCTGTGAGTTCAAGGCCACACTGGGAACAGAGTCAGGCATGGTGGCACACGCCTTTAAATTCCAACACTAGTTAACCATAAAGGTCTGGAGGTCTGTACAGACAGACAGGAAGTGACAGAGCTGGACAGAAAGAGGAAGTGATGTAGCTGGGCAGAGAGAGAAAATGAGATGGCAAGAACAGAAAGGCATAAAGGTGTGGGTATACAGGAAGTCTGTCTTTTTGGAAGCTGAGGAGTTGGTGATGTGAGTTTGGCTATGGCTTGTCCTATTCTTCTGATCTCTCAGTTTTCACCCCAATATCTGGCTCCGGATGTTTTATTAATAAGACCTGCTGTGGGATGTTAATGTATGTCCTGTGGGAGCCCTTCTTGGGTTCCTTGTGGCGTTACCCAGCAGGTTTACATAGAGGATGATTAGGACCATGGGCCTGAGTGCAGGTGTCTGAGATGGTCTGCACTTGGCTGTACTGGGGGATGGTCTGTATGTCAAGTTGCTCTGATTGGTCAATAAATAAAACCTGATTGGTCGTGGCTAGGCAGGAAGGATAGGCGGGACTAACAGAGAGGAGAAATAAAAGAACAGGAAGGCAGAAGGAGACGCTGCCAGCCACTGCCGGGACAAGCAGCATGTGAAGATGCTGGTAAGCCACGAGCCGCGTGGCAAGGTATAGATTTGTAGAAATGCATTACTTTAAGATATAGGAACAGTTAACAGGAGGCCTGCCACGGCCATACAGTTTGTAAGCAATATAAGTCTCTGTGTTTGCTTGGTTGGGTCTGAGCGGCTGTGGGACTGGCGGGTGATAGAGATTTGTCCTGACTGTGGGCAAGGCAGGAAAATTCTAGCTACAAAGACCATTTAGCAATTTGTCTTAACAGCAGGAGCATGAGGCAGCCGGTCACATTTCATCCACAGCCAGGAAGCTGACAGAGGCCAATGCTGGTATTAGGTTTGCTTTCTCCTTTCCATCAGTTACCTTGAATAAATTTGGGGACCCCACCCCATAAGTTGGTGCCTCCCCTCCTCAGTTAAACCAGTCTGAATCATCCTCACAGAAACTCCCAAAAGCATGCTTTCCATGCTCTACTAAATCCAGTCAAGTGACACCAAGGATTAAACAGCAACAGCAGAACCCACATCTGTGTTCAATAGAAGCTGATATTTTATTTCTGCCTTTTCACTCTCTATTTCAACACCAAAAGTTTGGAGCATGATTATGGGGTTCAGACTGACATAAGTTCTCCATCATCCTCCCAGGCTTCAGGTTCCAATGTTCTGCACTGAGAAAAGCATTTCGAAGACATTAATTTTACAAAGTAATGAAAGTTAAATGACACCGCTAATTTTGACTTGAATATTTCTTCTTTGTCTGTATTTGGCTTCTTTTCATTGAAAAGAACAGTCAACAACAGGGTAGATTTTAAAATGGAATTACAAAGAGTTCAAACTCAAAGGAGAACCTAGATAATAGATTGTTGACACAAAGGTATCATCACAGGAGAGCTTGGAGCAGGTACCATTATTGTAATCACCTTTTCTTTGGAATTTTTATGTCTTGCCAGACTGAAAAGTCTCACGGACATTGCTATAATGAGCTAATCACAAATATGATCCATTTACCAGATTTAACATAGAACTATTTAGAGCCAATCTGTTTTATATTATACTAAGTAAAATGTCTGGAACTGGAGAGATGACTCTAAGTGCATTTACCCTAAATAAAAAGCAGCAATTAATTTCTACCTTGTTTTGATTGTGGTACCTCAGTGGTGATCCTCACGTTGGAGGCTGGGGTTCCCTCACATAAGCATTGGTACTATTTCATAAATACTGATTTACTGGACTCATCTCCTACCATATTCACACTTTTCAGTTCACCTGGGTCACATTGGATAGCTGATATGTCCTCTGATAGTCTTGTGAAAGGACAGATGTCAGTGTCTTCACCTCTAGATATGGGGTCTTTTTCTCCTTGGTATTTTTAGGTAGAAATCATACCTCTTTTCCAATTTATAAGGAAATGAAAAGCAATTATTTCAGTATATGTTTTCCCCCCAGGTTCATTTGCACAAATTTTTATTCTTATTCAGCAAAAACAATATTGGTATATAAATTGTCAATAATGCTGGACGCAATGGACAGTGGTACCTGCCCCAGCACAGAGTCAGAAGCTGTAATGCAGTATAGACAGATTGTGTATCAAAATAAGCAAAACTGAATTTTGAATTATGTTGCCAAAATACAAGGCAAAATATTATAAGCTTTTTAAATGGGTGAGTAAGCTAAACAACCACCTGTTTGTAACAAACATTTTACAGGTGCATTTTGAATTTATTTTTCAAGACTGAGGACATTGTGATGAGACTAAGTTCACTTCCAGAGTAATTTGTTAAATGGAACCTTGCTAGGGTGAGGGCGCTGCTCCTGGGGTGCTTCTGAGTACAGCCAGCATGGCAGCTGCCCTTTCTTTGCTACAGCAGCAGCAAGACTCTCAGCTCTCAATAGTGGCCTTGGGATGACTGACAGGAAGCTGTGGAGAAATGCCTGAGAGCAATCACCTCTGGCTCCAAGAATCCCAGAAATGGAATAGAATCACTGCAAGGCATCACTGTAATTATTGGCTCATAATTATTGCTGGACTATTTGGGAAAAATGTTTTATATAGTTAGAACTATTTATTTCTAAAAATATAGCTGTCAGCAAATTACAGAGAAATTAGAAGAAAAAGCATTATTATTTCAAAAATTAGAAGTTCACATGAATTACACATATGATTCAGCAATAAAAAGCCTTGCACATGACCAGAAAAGGGGAAAAGTAAATGAGATATTCTAATTTAATTCATTTTCCTTGGTAGTGTTCATTTAATAAATGTCATTTATTAATTTAATGTTCCATGAATATAGCAAACTTCTGTTGACAGAACTGAAAACCATGCCATCAGTATATGCATATACATACATACATACATATATACAGACAGACTATATATATATATATATATATATATATATATATAGTCTGTCTGTATATATGTATGTATGTATGTATATCCACTTGTCAATATGTCACACATGGTCAGGGATCATGGAAGGTTGACAGGATGCTGGTGGTTCACTCAAATTAGAATTAACTGAAATCTTATACAACCTCTGAAAGGATCAAATAGGATAATCCCCTTCTAGTTAGCTTTTCTCCATCCTTCCCACCATAATAGTCCCTAGCAAGGCACACAGAATTCTTTTTTTTTTGGTCTTGTTTCTCTAACCACTTTGGATTCTGTCAGTACAAATGATGGTATTTCGATTGCCACCAGTCTGAAAAGGTAGCCTTTATTTGTCCTTATCTGAGTGGCTTTTGGTTATGTCTACAGCTTGTAGAAATCAGAAAAGAGTAATGATAGGGAAATTTAAGGTTTGGCTACATACTGTGTGATTATTTCCACTCACATACATCTAATAGTCAACTAAGATAATTATAAAGGAAAAAAAAGCCTCCAAGATGCTATAAAATCCAATAATAGAAGGTGAAAAATAGAACAGGAATTTTACTCTCAATAAAAAGTGCTGCTGCTAACCCCCAGATGGCAGGTGCCTATAGGGTAACTGAAATCAGAGTAAAATCTGTCATCCGGGTGATCATGGTGTTATCTTTCTTCTTTGCTATCTCAAAGTTTTGTGTCAAATTCCTGTTCAATTCTGTATAAACATGTTATTGGTTTAGAAAGCATTCACTGAACTTGATAACCCTTCTCATTTTAAGGTGTAGACCACAAGATAAGATGAACTAAGATATATTCAGAATTTCAAGAAGAGGGAGCCGCATAGGTAGATTACCCCATGACAGGAATGGCTCCCAGTAGGACCACATATCTAGTGGTGTGTAATGAGGCTGCCCCCTACACAGGAGCAATTGTTTCATGATGAGAACCCAATTGACCCCTCCAGTGTAGCTGAGAAGCAGCAGGGACACTCAGTTCACAGAAGCAGACTTGTGATAATGACAAAAACCGCCAGAGAGCCAAGATTACTTAGCTATGGATATGCCCTGCCCAAATTCTTTTTCTTACCAACTTAAACCTGAATTTCTTCTCAGTGTCTCCCAGAAGACAGGGCGCCGAATGCAAGCTCTCCCTCCCTCCCCCTTCCCCATTTATCAGGATAGCTATGCTATGGTGAATAAATTTCTTTCTTTTCATTGTTACTTTTTCTCAGTTAGTTTGAGGAGAGTGATCAGAAGTGGTCTGTTGAGATCCCCAGAATTCACACTTCATTCTGGCTTACATCATCAACAAATTTATTGACTACATGAAATAAAAAAAAGGTAAAGTAAACTATATAGGTGAAAAGATTACTATTGCTAAGTATAAAACACTGAATCATTAAAGAGATGATTTCACTTGGCACATTATAATGCCAACATCTCTAATTATCTAAGAATGTGTGGGTACATGAAGAGGCCATTGGGTTATATAAGGACAGTTTCAGATTTTATCTGTGGGTGGCATAAATCATGAAGAAGAATGGAATAAAACTTGTTTCTATACACAGTACACTATGGTTCTCTATCAGCCAGCCCAGGAATGGCAAAGTATGCAAACATTTCTTACCAACTTTGCTTATTTTGGAAGTTCAAGGCTCAAATAAAGATTTACCTCAAGGGTATTGATTTTAAGTTCTGTTGGAAAAACACTTCAGGACTCTTAGAGAATCTCAAGGTTTACACTTGAAACATCTCTTAATCTGGAATATGATGTTTCTCACAATCCCATAATTGAAAAGAGAACAATGAATTTCCCCTCCTTATAGAATCCAGTAGACATAATCCACTTCATACATCATCTCCAGGTAAGCAATGACTATCAACTTGACAGTGATATTTGTCAGGCACAGTTCATGCTGAATTAAATTGACAATAGGATTAATTTTCTAGGTGAACTAACTAAATTAAGACAAAAATTCTTTTGCCATATTTTACCATGAAAGACAGTACTAGAGTGAGGTTCTTGCCAAATTTAAGCTCCTAAGTCTATAGTGACTAGAGGTAAGATAGCTATCTTCTTGGATGGCTGATTTTCAAAGATTGGTTTTTCTGGAAAAAATAATCATTTAACTCTAAGAAGTCTTATGCATATTAAAGGGTAGAGATAGAATTTACAGCCTATTGAAAGTAAAGTCTTTAGGAAGGGACATAGGATGAGTCTCCTGGAGATTTCTTATAAATGGGTAAATGTTTGCATTCATGTTTGATCTGAACTTATACTGATAATGATGATGGAATCTCTCACTAGCTGGATACATTAAGTCAATCTAAGATCATGTAAGTCAATCTAAGACCACTAAGAACATTTTCTTAAATTTTTAAACAGAGAGGTATATATCATAATTTGCTTCTTCAATATTAATTCAAAGAATATTTAATATTACAGGAATGAGAGTTAAAAGGTAAGGAATTTTGAACAATCTATCGTTAATAATAATAATAATAATAATAATAATTACATCTCACATATGAGAACTTGCTGTGGGATGTTCTGTATGTCCTGTGGGAGCCCTTCTTGGGTTCTTTGTGGCGTTACCCAGCAGGTCCGCATAGAGGATGATTAGGACCATGGGCCTGAGTGCAGGTGTCTGAGATGGTCTGCACTTGGCTGTACTGGGGGATGGTCTGTATGTCAAGTTGTTCTGATTGATCAATAAATAAAACCTGATCGGCTGTGGCTAGGCAGGAAGGATAGGCGGGACTAACAGAGAGGAGAAATAAAAGGACAGGAAGGCAGAAGGACTGACTGCAGCCGCCGCCATGACCAGCAGCATGTGAAGATGCCAGTGAGCCACCAGCCACATGGCAAGGTATAGATGTATGGAAATGGACCAATTTAAGATAAAAGCACAGTTAGCAAGATAAGGACAGTTAGCAGGAAGCCTGCCACGGCCATGCAGTTTGTAAGCAAAATAAGTCTCTGTGTTTACTTGGTTGGGTCTGATAGGCTGTGGGACTGGCGGGTGACAGAGATTTGTCCTGACTGTGGGCAAGGCGGAAAACTCTAGCTACAAGAACTCAGAAGTTGTAGTATTATTCATTAGGTTAAACCTAAGTATGGCAACAAGAAATTGGTCAGTAGTAAGCTGAGCATATTTCTCCTTTCAAGAAAGCACACACAATCTCCCTGTATTTAACTCAGGTTAATCAAATGCAGTTTTCTGGATTTTGTTTGCAAAGAACCAAATTCTTCTAAAAAGTAGCAAATACTAGACTATTGGGGAAAAAGAATAAAGAAAACAATTTTAAAAATAAAGTAATACCAGTTTCTTCATGGTTTGAGAAATACATCCCTTTGCTTGTTGAAAATAGATCATTAAGTTGGGTAACACAACTGAATCTTTTCAAAGTAACTCTGTACTTTGGAAGACCCTTGCATCTCATACAAACAAATGCATTCATAAGCAACCACTGGAAACTAATGTTTCTCTTCTGTAGGAGAGCTACTTCCCTGAAGCTAAGGAGAGGTAGGAATTGGGCAGGATTAGGCAGAACAAAAGTATTTATGGAAATGAGACCGGTATTTTAATGCACCGGATATATGAAATAAATAGACAATGGCCCAAAGCCAAGTAGCATTTGTTTCCTAATGAATGGGGGTTGGATAAAGATAGTTTTTAAATAGGTGAGGCACTACAAAGAGATATGAGAAACCCAGTAAAAACGTGTCTGTTCAAAAAATATCTCTTTCTATCATTAAATTTGAAACAGAACTGCTAATGGAGGAAAAGACACTTGAGCAAGCTGCACAGGATGGCTTGCCTTTAAAGTTATACAAAGCAAACCAACTCAACCAAAATAATGGCTTTCAAACTAATTAAAAACAAAACTTGTTATCCTCTTTATGTGCTGAAAAAACTCTAATTGGAAATTGCAAGCCTTCTAACATCTGCTAAATGCTTTGCCACATGGATCAAAATGAGAAGTTGCTTAACCTTTTTTTTCTTACACATTTAATGTCTTCAAACACAACAGTTCTACCCTCTCATAATTTCGTTTTACCCAGTGAGCTCCCAATTAAAACTATTTATAAGAACTTATTTCTAAATTTTCTGTAGTTGTTCTATCTAGGTTAAATATTTTCCAAATTATTGTTATTTTTAATTTTTCAAAATAGCAAAAAAAACAATTTTATAATTTTATATTAGCAAAGAAAAATTTATTGAAAATTTAATACCTAAAATAAACAATGCTACTTGACTGCTACTGATCCCTAACTAAAGTATATCAGAGCATGTCAATTAATATATTTGCAATCAAACATAATAAACTATTTGAAAAGCAAGAAAAATAAATCTTGAGGAGACAAAGCAAACCTGAGAACATAGTTTCATGGGATTGAGAAATGTCAAAAGAAGTATTGTTAGAATGACTCATAATAGCATATTGCTATATCCACAGATCAGACAGAGCCTTGCTCCATCCTCATCAGAGAAGCTCCTTCTTGGTAATTAATTCAGAGATTCAAAACACAGTCATGTGTAGAGTGTGATGGACCTCAGAGCACTCAGTCCTAACTGTGATGCCATTATCAACCCCCTGGGGTGTGGTGGACACATCTAGAGACACTCCATTGGAGAAAACAGATTTTCTGTTTCTTAGCAGATATCAATGACTAGTAACTTCTTGATTTGGGCTGGGACTTGGTGTCCACTTGCTCTTCTCGGTGCTGGGATTCATCTGGCTTGAACCTGTGGGCCTTGTGTGGGCTGTCACAGTCTCTGTGACAGCCTTGATGTATACAGAGGAGGCTGTCTCCCTGCAGCCATCCACAACCTCTGCTCTTACCATCTTTGGCCTTCAGGACAGGACCCAGGCCTGCTGCCCAACAAAAGCGAGACTTCATAGTTATATTTATGAGTTTTGTTTTCTTGTCATATGTTTTGCCTTACTGAATTTTTTAAAACTTTGATTTGATTCTCATTTTTTGAGCATTTTTGAGCATATTTTCTCTTTATGTGTGTGTCTGTTTATGTGATTATTGAGAGAGAGAAGGAGGGAGGAAGGGAAAGGTAGAGAGAGACAGAGTCAGAGACAGATAAAGACAGAGAGAGAAAGAGAGGAAGAATTTGAGTGGGTAGGAACATATATAGAATCTGTGAGCACTTGGGGGAGGGCAAAGTATCTGATCAAAATATATTGCATGGAAAATTTAAATAAAGATTAAAAGTAAATATTGTCAATGTAAAACACAACTCTCATCTTGAAATGGTCTATGGGATAGTTTATTATGGAACTTATTATGAGTTCCCCATAGACCCAGAACACAGACCTACATTATTTCAAATTTTATGTTCCAAATACTAGTAGTTTTATGATGGTTTATTGTAAAAGAACAAAAGAATTCATAAACCAAGAAAATTTCCAAATGTACTGGTGAGCATATTTACATTGGGTGCCAAGGTTGCCCCAAAGAGGGGAATTCTCTGTTGTGGGTCTCAGATAGTATCTGGAGACATTCTAAGCTTCTGCTGGGTGAGAGCTGGTGGTCTGTTATGACAATCCAAAAAGACAGTCAGGAGAATATAAGCTCACACACAGAGGAGGACATTGGCTACTGAAAAGACAAAGGTAATTTGTAATTAGGTCCTGGGGTTACAATATTCCAACATCTGGACTATCACTAAAGTTCTTCTCAGTCTATGGTCATGCAGGTATGTCCTTTGTTGGACACTCAGGGTAAAGAATATTGAAGAAAAAGTGGTTGATGTAAGCAGAGAGATAGATGATATGTGAAAGAAATAAGGAAAAATAAAACAGTAGATATGGAGTCATAACAAAAACATAGACTCCTTTCCAGTTTGAAGATAGAGGAATAGAGACTTCTGAAAATAAGTTGCAAATAAAAATCTGAATTGGGGATTGGGGGTCAGTGTTGCAGGATATTTGATTGTACTATGAAACTCCAAGGCTGTGGTACTAAAATTAACCTTGGATCAGGGGTTGAAGCCAGTGACTAGTTGACAACAATTGGCCATAGAGTATGGACGACCTGGGAAAATGGATAGAAAGGGTCACAGAAAGGAGTTGAGAGAGACTTAGAGACAAACAGGCAATTTTGGTTTGCGATTTTGTGGAGAGATGTTCTCTTGCTGGGTTTTTGGCCAAATACAGAGGTCAGCTGGTTGCTTTTCAGCTTCTTTGATCTAACAGGTTTTCACCTCAACATCTTACTCTCAAGTCTTTATTGGTAAATAGAACAACTTAGATAAAAACAACAGGTCAGTGGTTGGTGGTGGAGACATGGTATAGCACTTCAGTGCTTATCTTCCAGAGTATCCAAGTTTGGTTGACACCATCCACTTTAGCCAGTTTACAACTTCCTGTAATTCCTGCTCCATAGGAACTAACAGCCTTTACTAACACCCCTTGGTACCATCATCATGCATGTGTATCCTCTATGCAACACATACACAATTAAATTTCAAGTCAAAACAAAATCTTAAAAGAATAAAATAAAATAAACAGAACACCTAAAACTTGTGAGATAATTTCAAACCTTCCTGAAGTGTAAACCTAATTAATCTTATCAATAAAAACCAGGAGTCATCCCAGCACTCAGGAGGAAGAACCAGGTGGATCTCTGTGAGTTCAAGGCTAGTCTGGTCTACAGAGCAAGATCCAGGACAGGCACCAAAACTATGGAGAGAAACCCTGTCTCAAAAAACCAAAATAAATAAATAAATAAATAAATAAATAACAACAACAACAACAAAAAAACCAAAACAGGACTCAGATATCAGGGTAAAACCTAAAAGATCGGAGAAGTAGAGGAGCAGCCACCAGTGACTTCTTACCTCTCCAGACCCTCCAATCAAAAAGGCCAAGATCCTGTCTCTGCCCTACCCTGTCACTTCCTGTCTCTTCTCTGTACAGACCTCCAGAACTCTATGGTTAACTAGTGGCTAGCTCCACCCTCTGGTCTCCAGGCAAGCTTTATTTGTCAGAACACAAACAAACTATCATACATCACCTAGCTGATGGGAACAAAAGAAGAAAACAAAAAAGGTAGTGGATGTTAAGACATATTTGAAGTAATGAAGGCCAATGTATTTATTTCTATTTATGTGATAATGGTTTAGTATCCAAAAAATTAACCCATATAATAAATATTAACATAAGAATATATGACAATCACATTTGATTAAAGAAAGCAATAAATATCTGAGGTCTCGTTCATGATAAAAACTTTATTAGTCAAAAATAGAAAAATTCCTTTAATTTCATTCACAAGCCAAAAACAAAGCAAGGACTCACAGTTGGCTTATGATGTTGTTCTCCATGCCTGTCCCACATTGTCTGCTCATCCGTTTAATGTAATAACACAAAGCAAAGCAAAACCTGTCCATGCTGAGAAAGAGGAAATAAAGTTGCCAATATTTGCAGCAGTATTACTATGTTGAAATTCCCCCCCCAAAAAAAACTAATAAAATATTTTAAAAACAATGACAAAATACCAGAAACCCAGGGGATACAAGAAGTTAATTACTTTCTTTAAATCACCAATGAAGAGAAAGGAAATTCTATAGTAATATTAAGTATCCCCATAGTCTCCATCCTGTCGTATATTGAAGATTTGAGGACAGTGGCACACACACAGTTGAACCAAAAAGGCCAGCCCACAATTTTTCCAGGCATTTGAACACAGATGCAGCTGGGGAGGGCCAGAGGAAGTGGTCTATCTTAACCGTAAGGCCCATTCCCCCAACTGTGACCAGTGGAAGCAGGTGTGTGCGAACGGGGCATGGAGTGAAGAATTTGCCCATCAAGGTGGGTGGGCCTGATTTTGCCGCCCCCACCAGAGTCCAAAAACTGGGATGGATTTGGAATAGTACAAGAGGCCTGGACTGAGATGTGAGTCCTGTTGGAGACTTCCTTTCCACTCCCCACATCGGTCCGCACAGATACCCAATGAGATTCCAACTTGAAGGACTGCACCCTGCCGGGGCTGAGCACACCTGCCAAGGAATTGTGCATCTGCCTTCCTGCTCTCTCACTAAAAGATTGCCCTTCCTTCCCGAGGGCTAGGGGCTCCAAAGGAAGCAATCAAGGGAAGAAAAAGACAATGTAAGCTGCTGTCAATAAATGACACCCAGACCTCCCCCGACCAAAAAAAATTATCAGTGATACAAGGAAAATTACTCCTAGCTATTCTTTCAATTTTAAGCAAATATATTAGCAACATGAAAGGAAAATAGATGAAAAAATGGGTTATGTGTATGTTGGTATATTGTCTGTGGTGCCTGTATTTTTAAGGTTCACTGATATTGGTAATGCTACTAGGCATGTGTTGCTGTTTTCATCCAGAAGCAAAGCTTGAGCCCAGAGCTTTGCTAGATAGATGCTTTGCTACTAAGCTATATCACAACCCTTACTATTAGTGTTAATAGCTAATGATGTCCTGTGTGTGAATTTTCTACCCCTAACAACAGCTAACTATTAACAGTACTGAAAAGCAAAGAATATGATTAGGACTGTGAAAAGGGTTACTAGAATAACACTCATATTGCACTATCAATTATTATCAACTGTATACAATAAATAAACATTAACCTAAATTATTTTTGACTCTATTATGATGGAAACAACAAAATGATATGAAACAAATTAATATTAAAATGCCAAAACATTTAAAGAAACAAAGATGAATTTAAAAGAATTCTCAATTTTGTATAATAAAAAACTATATTACAAAGTGTTTTTTCATAACACACTGCAACTACTTTCATTTTAGTAAGCATTATTGTAAGAAGATTACAAAAATATTTAATACTATGTTATAATACAGAAGAATGATAATGGACTTTTTGACTGTTAAGAAAAAGTAATGAAAACTTACTTTAAAATAATTTTAAAAACCTTATCTTTCCTATGTAAGATGCTAGATCTCAGGTTAATGGCAAATTCTGTAAAAACAAATACCGTAATATAAAGAGTTCCTTAAGATCCAATAAGTATTATAAAGAAGCTTCAAACATTACAAATTATGATAAAACAGATAAAATTCCAAAATTGACCAGAGAAAAAGGAAAACTACACTGTAGCAGGAATCTTAAAAGTTCTTATTAATAAAATCAAACCCGAGGCCAGTTATTGGGGTCAATGCTGGTAGATCAGAGAGACAGAACAAGCCACAGCTATCTCACCTCGCTGGATCTTCAGCTGGTCCTGTTTCCTCAGACTGGAAGCTTCTGTGTCCTCATCCAGAATGAATCTCAGCTGAACTGTGTTGCTCCAAAGCCTGAAAGCTTAACCAGCCGAATGCTTAACCAGCCAAATGCCTCTAGTTTCTGGTCCTCACGCCTTATATATCTTTCTACTTTCTACCACCACTCCCTGGGATTAAAGCCTGGCTTTCTGGGATTAAAGGCGTGTCACCATGCTTGGCTGTTTCCAATGTGGCCTTGAACTCACAGAGATCCAGAGGGATTTCTATCTCTGGAATGCTAGGATTAAAGGTGTGAGTGCCACCATTTTCTAGGCTTTGTATCTAGTGGCTGTCTGTTCTCTGACCCCAGATAAATTTATTAAGGTACACAATATTTTGGGGAACACAATACCACCACATCTCCTCTCTTTTTGTCTAAAATTAAAGAAAGCTTATAACTAATACAAGAAAAATTATCTAATAAGTATATACAATATATACAGACAAAAATTACATTAATGATGTCTAGTCCATTAACATTTGACAGATTCAGATAAAAACTCCATTATATATATTAACAATGTCCTGTCCAGTAACATCTGATAAACTTAGACCAAAAAATTTTCATTACTTATCTTATTTAAAACAAGTAGTTCCTTTTTAAAAGTAGATTCCATAATCTCCCTTTTTACCTTATCATATCCATATTTTCTCTTCTTTCTTTTCATAATAGATTCAGTAGTCTACCTTTTGTCATTTTTATATCTTCCCCTTTTTCTTCAGTGTAGATTCAATGATCCACCTATTTATCCTATTATTTCTTTATCTTTTTTCTCAGAGTAGATTCGATGATCTATCTCATATCTATATTCTCTTTTTCTTTTTGCTTTCTAGGGGTGAAGATATCTTTAGGGAATCTTGAAAAGAAAATTTTGGGGTTAATCATCAAGTCCTGTATCGTTTGTCCAGTCTCTGGATAATAGGAAAGTTCAGGGCTTGTTTCAAGTCCTTGTTTGAGTAGTCTATCAGGCTGGATCATCTCAACTAGTCCTCTTGAAATTGTTCTGACCAGTTTGTAGTCCAAAGTCGATTTTTCCATGGTGTTAATCGGCTTAATGGCTTTATCATAGTCCATGTGGAATCATCATTGTAGGATCCTGTCATCTTTTTGAAGATTTCAAAGTCACTGTTAGGCATAGTCATGGTTTCCTGCGGATTTTTTTTTTTTTTTTTTGCCTCCTCTCTGGTTTGGAGCAATCTTAGTCTGGTAAATGTCTGTCTCTTGGAACCATGAACATTCTTCCCTAGAACAGAAAATCTTCACAATTTCTCTCCACCATTTGTCTTGCCAAACTTTTCCAAACTGACGTTTGCCGATGCTTTCTTGTAACACGATGGTCCTGGCAATTCTTCTCTGAACCAGCAGCAGTAAACCCTTCGTCCCAGGTAGCAGCATCACCGCAGTCACCAACACGATGAGAAGGAGCTGGCAACGTGGAGCAGTAGCCACTGCTTCCATGGTCCCACCACTGTTTGTGGCTCAGTCTGGGCCAAAGCTTCTCCCAAGCCTCCTAGGCCGGCCTCAAACTCGGGATCCTCCTGCCTCTGCCTCCTTCAGCAAATCCTACCAGCGTGTGCCACCACAACCGGCTGAGTGTAACTTGGGCCTGAGCTGGGGCTCCCAAGGCCACAGGCAAACAGCTTTTTCATGAATTCGTAACACGAACGTTGGGCGCCAGATGTAGCAGGAATCTTAAAAGTTCTTATTAATAAAATCAAACCCGAGGCCAGTTATTGGGGTCAATGCTGGTAGATCAGAGAGACAGAACAAGCCACAGCTATCTCACCTCGCTGGATCTTCAGCTGGTCCTGTTTCCTCAGACTGGAAGCTTCTGTGTCCTCATCCAGAATGAATCTCAGCTGAACTGTGTTGCTCCAAAGCCTGAAAGCTTAACCAGCCGAATGCTTAACCAGCCAAATGCCTCTAGTTTCTGGTCCTCACGCCTTATATATCTTTCTACTTTCTACCACCACTCCCTGGGATTAAAGCCTGGCTTTCTGGGATTAAAGGCGTGTCACCATGCTTGGCTGTTTCCAATGTGGCCTTGAACTCACAGAGATCCAGAGGGATTTCTATCTCTGGAATGCTAGGATTAAAGGTGTGAGTGCCACCATTTTCTAGGCTTTGTATCTAGTGGCTGTCTGTTCTCTGACCCCAGATAAATTTATTAAGGTACACAATATTTTGGGGAACACAATACCACCACACTACACACACACACACACACACACACACACACACAAAGGGAGAGAGAGAGAGAGAGAGAGAGAGAGAGAGAGAGAGAGAGAGAGAGAGAGAGAGAGCGCTCAGGGTTCTTTGCTTGAGCATAGGACAAAACAGTGTGAATGAATGGAAAATGTGTTAATCTCAGGAGTATAGCAGTTTTTTTCTTAATATTTATTTGTTTTCCACATGAGCATTTTGCCTGACTGTATGTATATGTATCACATGACTTTCTGGTTCCCACAGAGTGTAGAAGGATTCTGATCTCTGAGAACTGGAATTAAGGACAGTTGTAAGCCACCATGGGGTGTTGGGAACTGGTCCTGGTTCTTCTGCAAGAGCAGTGAGTGCCCTTGAGCCTTAAGTCATCTCTTTAGTTCCAGGAATATGGTGATTCTTTAATACACCAAAGAGTTAAAAATGTCACCAAAAAAAAAAAAAATGACTTATATTTCACCGAATTCTGTATATCAAGCTTTATAAAAATAAAATTTTAAAACGTGAATGTCAAATTGATAAAGTATGATCTATAACCACAAGAGACTCTAAGGTCCTAGATAACTCTGTTAAACAATGATAACATTCCAATTTACCTATGGTAAAGTTAATGACCAAAGAAACCAGAGGGGAGACACAGCAATAGCCAAAAGCATAGAACCAGAAGAGAAATTGTCATTAATCAAAACACATTATAATTTACATAAAATGGCTTTCTCATAAGTTATAACTCATCTCAAATGGCATATTTATCTTTTCAAATGGAGAAAATGTTTTAGAGATAACATGTTGTGTTCACAAAGGTATAATAAAATGTCAGGTTTTATTACTGAGCGTTAGCAAGGTAAAATAAAACACTGTCTGCTCAGGGTAATCTTTGAACATTTATTGGGATTTCTTGTAACATACAGATCCCTTGATAGACACACTTTAGATATTTAAACTAAGAAAATAATTAAAATCTAAGTAATTAGTTATATAAATGAATGTTCATTGAGTTATATTGTTGTAAGAAAGAAGAAAACTTTTACCTAGTGATGAAATAAAATAGTATAAGAAACAAATCCCTAGTGAAGATTAATGCTTTTATCAAAATTGATCTTTATATGCAAATCAATATTAATGGAAGTAAATTTTGCTATAAATTCTGGCTAGATGAGTATGTTTCTTGAAGAATATTATAGTGTTTCAGGAGACAAAATTTAATGAAATGAAACATGGTTCAGTTCTGTCAGTTCTGAGCTGAATTATAAAACCTATATAACAGATACAAGTACAGCATATATTTTGTGTTTTTATGTCCATATATATAACAGATACCTTAGAAATATAGTAAAACAGTGTTACACATAGTCAATATCTTTAAGTAGTTAGGACATGGTTAATAAGTTTTGTTTTTGATTGTGTATTATTTCTAAACTTACTATAATAAATTTTTATCAATTTAATAAAATGAACACCATGCTTATAATAGACAATAAGAAATCAAAAACATTAAAAGCATAACTTCACCACAGAGAAACCCTGTCTCGAAAAACCAAAAGAAAAAAAAGTATAACTTCACATTTTATTCTTACTGGATTATATTCACCAAATGTGAGGGGTGAAGGCAACTATCATGACGAAGCTCAGGTTTTTATATCTTGCTCCCACAGAATCTTCAAATATTTGTAAATGATTCCCAAGTGTTTGCTAAAGCAGTTCTGAACGGAAAAGTACAACAGTAGTTCAAATCCTTGAAATAACAACAGACAGGGCACCACAGGGAACTGGGTATGTCCACTGATTTCTTTGCAAAAGAAAGTAAAGGTGTGCTTAGATCACTTTTACATAAAAACAACTGGGGAGACTTCAACTTTGAAGACTATATAAGAAGTCTTGTCTTCAGATGTAATCTCAGGTATACTGTCTGGAAGAGAAGAACAATATTCAACAAGTATTCGATATATATATATATATATATATATATATATATATATATATATATATATATTTCCATGCACTTGTAAGGTGAAGTGAAAAATGTGCTAGATCACTACACTGTTGACACTCCCTTCAGAGCCAGTGAATGCAAATGAGTCACTTGCAATTCCCCAAAATCATGCCTTGGTGAACTGTGCCCTTGATAGCTCATTTTACCTTGTAATCATTTGAAGATCCCATTATTCAAGATGAATTATGAAGTTATTTTTTTTTCTTACAGGCTCCTGTTTATGTTAAACAAAGTTCTCACTTAAAAATTAGGGAATTAGGATGGTGTCAGAATAAAAAATATATTTATTAAATATCATGCAAGGATCAGAGGATCCCAAAGTCTTTTTCCACTCATTAAAATTTTAATTAAACTCTAATTACATCACTTCCCACTTTCTCTTTCCTTTATCCCTCCCATCCTGTGTCCATTCCCTATGATCCTTCCCATATCTTCTCAAACTGATGGTCTTTTTTCATTTGATAGTTGTATATACAATCTGCTGAGTCCATTTGATGTTGTTTGTGTGTATATGAGATCATGGCTTCCTACTTTGTATTAGATAAACAATTAGGGGGCTTACCCAGGGAGAGATGAATTAATTCTCTTTCAGCAGTTATAAATCCTATAGATCCTCTGAAATTTCCCCATTCTGCATTGGAAGAAGGTAATTGAGTACAACATTGGTTGAGTCTATTTGCTTCCATTTTCCCTGGATACATTTATGTTTTCCATATGATAGTAAACAAATGGGCTGCCAGTAGTCAAGCTAATGACTATACCAACAGAAATTTCCTGTACCTCTTTGGGAACCCAGTGTCACATTCCAAGTGATATACAATGTAAAGATTTTAATTTTCTTACAAGAAAGTTCTATGATCTTTTGTCTCTTTGGTAGTAGAGATAATATTTGTTGTCGAATGAGATAATATTTTAGAGTATTTTTTTCCATTTCTCCATTATGATAGCTCAATTTAAAGTTTGAGAGTGGAGGCAATGATGTTAATTGAGCTTCTGATTGTACTGAGTATAATACAGCTGTTTTCTATTCACTCAAGTTCATATGCCTTCTATATCTTCTTTGGAGCTGGGGGGGGCACAGGGTAAGGGCTATAATCTCAGGCCTTTAAGCCTTTGGTTTTTATTTAAATAGTTTTGACATGATTTTATTGAGGCTAAAATACAAAATGGACTCTGTAAATTTTCTTTGAATATTCCAAATTTTAACAATTCAGTTTGTACTTAAAATAATTTCATGGCATATGAATATCTCAAAAATAAAACCAGGTAATTGGCATGCTTTTATATCTACATTCAAGTAGCACAAATGGGGAAGCATACTTCACAATGATGCTAGGTCCATTTATAAATTGCCACCTAGAGATTTCATCCCACAATCATTATGTAGAATCAGATAGCTTTTAATATTAATGGGAAGCAAAGAATTAGTAACATTATGCTATCATTTTTCAGATGCTCCAGATTAATTTTCAGAGGACAATATATCAAAACTATTATGATTTATCTTGTAAGTAGAAATTGTAGGGAATCTATCAAAGTTGAAGAGGTGCTTTTTACTAGAAACATTGATGAGCAATGCTTGTTTTGAAACAGTAGTAATTACCAAATAAATCTATTTCTCTTCAATAAAAAGAATATAAAACATTCTTAACCCAAAGGAATTAATGTAATGAGGTACCATACTGTAATTTGAGTTTTCAAAACTTGAATATTGATTAAGACTGCATCACTTAAGGAAATTACAGATACAGAGTTCAAAGTTATAAATATCAATGAACAGTTGAGGTAGTAATGTTAGTGGTGTGTGTGTGTGTGTGTGTGTGTGTGTGTGTGTGTGTGTGTGTTCATGGATTATGAAGTCCAACGTCTACAATTTCCTTTTGTATTTGCTTATTTCTTGGTTATCTGAAAACCAGTCTAGGCTCATTATGGCGTATTCTGTAGCAGGTCAAATTAAGTGAAGCAAACAGCCAGATGCTATGATGTGTACCCATCTATGCCTTCTCTTTTCTGTCTCTTGTTTCTCAGTAATTTGAATTAGCATCCCTTTTTTCTTGAATAAAACCCTCAGCTTTTAAATTCTCCCATTTCCCTTTACTTTTGACATTTCATAATTAGGTCCTGTGAACTCTCCATCTACAGTATAACCACATTCCACAGTCATGTATGAGCCTCAAGTAATCTTCTTTACTCACAGGACAAATACAGGGTTTTCCTAAGTGGTTGTTTCTCTTTTGTGCTCCTCAAGTCCTTCCTAGCTAAGGTAACTGGAAAAATCCTTTAACACTAGAAACTCAGTTTGTCAATCCCACACTTGAAATTTTCTAGTAGGTTATTATTCCATTAAAAATCCAATTCAAGTCTTCTGCTGTGGCACACAAGAGCTGGCATGATCAGACTTTTGGCAACATTTCTCATAATATCTAATGTAGCTTTCTTTTATTGTCCAACTTCTACAATTTCCTTTGGTATTTGCTTATTTCTTTGTTATTACCAATCCAGGCTAATTATGGTGTATTTGGAGTGCTTCTTCTACATGTTCTTCCTCTTTATCACAGCTGAGTTAATTTATCATTAAATTTTTAGTGCTAAATGCTATATTCTCAGTACCTTCCTTAAACAACCAAAATCTAAACTTTGATGCTTACCATCAGTCTCAATACTACCATATTACTCATTTTATTTACAGTATTTGAAAAAGATCTTGAGATGCTTCTGAGTACGACTTGTCTAGTCCATTTCTTTGTCTCATTATCATTTCTGATTAAGGAAAGGCAGGGCCATAAAAAGAATACATTGAGTGATTGACCTGGAAATAGAATTACAATAATTAAGGACACAAGGAAAGTGGAATTTCACAGATGGTTTTTCGCATCAGTCAGATTTGTCCCATGTCACCACAGTGATTGCTTTGAAGAACGAGTCAAGAAATTTGCTAAAGAATCTGCTTTATTAAAAGCCATGATAACAAATATTTGAAGAAAATATATATTAGGTACACAATGTTTTCTAATGATCTTGACTGATTACTAAGAATCAGAAATACATCTCTGTAGGTACCCGATACTTTACCGCTAAAGAAAAAAAAAGTGTTATTTTGCAACATTGGAAAAAAAGTACTGTACACAAGTATGGTGTTAAATGTGCTGTTTTCTGATTGTTTTAAATTATTTGAGACTTTTATTCATTAGTTAGTGTTGAAATGGGTAATGAATCTGCAAATCCTTATCTGAAGGCTTCTGAAGAATTTTTCCACACTTCAAACAAATGATGGAGGAAAATGCTTGCTAGATCAAATCCTCAGGATACATGGTGTATCTCTATTTCATAAAAGGGTGCCTGAAAGAAGAGCTACCTATCAGGAGACTTGTTGCAAGCCTGATATAAAGATGGGAAGTACAAGTTCGAAAATTCTGCTTGGAGAAGGTGTTGCCGCTACAAATTGAAACACTGTGACTTAGCATAGTGTGAGGACCTTCAAGCATGTATCTGTAAGCACCATCTTATCCCTGTACCTCAGAAGCAATAGGTCAGCGGTTCTCCACCTGTGAGTCACAACCCTTTTGGGAGTTGAACAGCCCTTTCACAGGGGTTGACTAAGACCATCGAAAAACACATATATTTGCATTATGATTCATAACTAGCAAAATTATAGTTATGAAGTAGCAATGAAAATAGTTTTAAGATTGGGGGTCACCACAATGTGAGGAACTGTATTAAAAGGATATGACGTTAGGAAGGCTGAGAATCACTGCAGTCAATAGTCATGAATGATCCAGCTCCTTTCTAAGATGCCACCTATATTGCTATGGACAAGGAATTAACAAATGCCATTTGAATAAAAACATGCCTTTTGTTTTAAGTTTTTGTAATACTCTTATGCATTGTGTTTTTATTAATACCATTATCCTAACACCTTCTTTCATCAAAATCTCTTTGTTCTAAGCAGTGGTTCAAGGAGATACAACAACTTTCAAATTCTCAAAAAAAAAAAGAATGTATGCAAAGGCTGGTGTTGTAACAGAGGAAGAGGATGTTGCAATTCTGAAAGGTTTCATGCATCGAGAAATCTACTTAAACTTAGAGTAATGCCATCTAGGAATATATGAGTCATACCTAGTAGGAAACAAGTTTGTTCGTAACTTTAAAAGATTTTTCAAAGATGACATTGGAAATCCCAATAAGTCTATGGGAAAAATGACAACTTTAAGTTCTTTGTGGATGTTGGTAATATTTAGAGTTCCCAAGGGAGACTCTTGAGAAGTTACACAATTGGAAAGATTGAAACTGGCAAAGGAATTTATAGCTGAAAAAAAGGAAAAATAAAATAAACCATGGGAAAAGAATCATAAGACCCTCAAGAAAATTCACAGTGAAAAATTCCATAGTTTTCACAGCTTGCAATAAGCTACTTAGAAGTTTGCAATAGGGATCCCAATACTGTAAGTTTTTCACTAGACAATGGGACATTATCTGCTTAAAACAAAATCTATGATGAACAAATGAAAGAATCTAATAATGTGAACATATTTCTGAAAATAGTGATAGGTTCTCAAGCAGGACCTCAGGCAGGTCCTTCTGTAGGTACTGCAAAAGGAGGTGCTACCACTATAGGAGATAACTACTCTAGAACTGTCCAGTGGACAAAACAGAAATTTGTTTGAAAAAATAATGAAGAACTTGTGTTTCTAGATTAATGTGTGTGTGTATGTGTGTTTGCATATTGGTTTTCTCATAACAAATAAATTAAATAAAGTAAATAATTATTTTTAATTAAAATAATGATAAGGCATAAAGATATGAAGAAGATTCTGAATGGTCATATAATATGTTAGCTTTGAGCTTAAGTCAATACATTAAAATAAAAGTCTATAGAATATGGTAGACTAGTATTAATTTACATTTGAAGAATTTTTAAATGGTGCTGGCATAACTGGATATCAATGTGTAGAAGGCTTCAAATAGATGCATATCTGTCACCATGCACAAAACTTAAGTCCAAGTGGATCAAAGACCTCAACATAAATCCAGCTACTCTGAACCTGATAGAAGAGAAAGAAGGAAGTAGTCTTGAATGCATTGGCATAGGAGATCACTTCCTAAATAAAACACCAGTAGCACGGACACTGAGAGAAACAATCAATCAATGGGACCTCTTGAAATAAGAAGCTTTTGTAGAGCAAAGGATATGGTCAACTAGGCAAAGTGACAGCCTACAGAATGGGAAAAGATCTTCACCAACCTCACATCTGACAGAGGACTGATATCCAGAATATATAAAGAACTCAAGAAATTAGACATCAAAATGCCTAACAGTCCAATTAAGAAATGGGCTATAGAACTAAACAGAGAATTCTCAACAGAGGAAACTCAAATGGCTGAAAGACATTTAAGGAATTGCTCAACATCCCTAATTATCAGAGAAATGCAAATCAAAACAACTCTGAGATACTACCTTATGCCTGTCAGAGTGGCTAAGATCAAAAACACTAAAGATAGCTTATGCTGGAGAGGATGTAGAGTTAGGGGAACTCTCCTCCACTGCTGGTGGGAATGCAAGCTTGTACAACCACTTTGGAAATCAATATTGTGCTTTCTTTGAAAATTGGGAATCAATCTCCCCCAAGATCCAGCTATACCACTCTTGAGTATATACCAAGGAATGCTCAATCATACCACAAGGGCACTTGCTCAGCTATGTTCATAGCAGCATTGTTTGTAATAGCCAGAACCTAGAAACAACCTAGATGCCCTTCAACTGAAGAATGAATAAATAAAATGTGGTACATATACATAATGCAATACTACTCAGCAGAGAAAAACAATGACATCATGAGGTTTGCAGGCAAATGGATGGATCTAGAAAAAATCATCCTGAGTGAGGTAACCCAGACTCAGAAAAACAAACATGGTATGTATTCACTCATAGGAGGATACTAGATGTAAAACAAAGATGACTAGACTGCTACTCACAACTCCAGGGAGGCTACCTAGAAAACAGGACCCCAAGAAAGACACAGGGATCACCCAATGACAGAGAAATGGATGAGATCTACATAAACAACATGGACATGAGTGGGGGTAATGAAGGGCAAGGGTCGAGGAAAAGAGAGCTTATGGGAGCGGGAGATCCCAGCTGGATCAAGAACAGAGGGGGAGAACAAGGAATACAAGACCATGGTAAATGAAGACCACATGAGAATAGGAAGAAACAAAGTGCTAGAGAGGCCCACAGAAATCCACAATGATACCCCCACAATAGACTACAGGCAGTGGTCGAGAGAAAGCCCGAACTGACCTACTCTGGTGATAGGATGGCCAAACACCCTAATTGTCGTGCTGGAAACCCCAACCAATGACTGAGGGAACCAGATGCAGAGATCCATGGCCAGGCCCCAGGTGGAGCTCTAGAGTCCAATTGGTGAGAAAGAGGAAGGTTTGTATGAGCGAGAATTTTTGAGACTAAGGTTGGATAAAGCACAGGGACAAATAGCCAAACAAATGGAAACACATGAACTATGAACCAATAGCTGAGGGGTCCCCAATTGGATCAGGCCCTCTGAATAGGTGAGGCGTTGATTAGCTTGATCTGTTTGGGAGGCATCCAGGCAGTGGGACTGGGTACTGTGCTCATTGCATGAGTTGGCTGTTTGAAACCTGGGGCTTATACAGGGACACTTGTCTCAGCCTTGGAGGAGGGGACTGGACCTGCCTGGACTGAATCTACCAGGCTGAACTCAATCCTCAGGGGAGTCTTTGCCCTGGAGGAGATGGGAATGGAGGGGGACTGGGGGGGAAGGCCAGGGGGAGGGGGAGAACAAGGGAATTCATGGCTGATATATAAAATTAAATTAAATTATTAAAAAAAGAAAAAAGAAGAATTTTTAAAATAAACTTAGTGCACCCTAAATGTCTAGTGTCACTGCCCAACATAGCACAGCTACTTATAATCCCACAAACCTGAGTCATAGTAAGTGACTCAGGCAACAGAACCAAGTTTTCTTTTACAAAAAAAAAAAAAAAAAAAAAAAAAAAAAGATATTACTGTTCCTTTTCTATGTTTAGAACACTTGCCTAATATGTTTAGAATAGTAACATGTCATATAGATTTGTTAGCAGGAACATGCTATAGGACATAGCCTCGGTGTGAATTAGATTATGTGTGAATTAGTTCCTGTGAGTACTCTCAACAATATGCACACAATGACAAGATTACCTAATGATGGATTTCTCAGAGCCTCCAATGTTCCTAAGTGATACACTGCCATATGTATTGGTATGCTATTTCTTTGGCTACAGAACAGTTTTTCATATCATAAGACCTCATCTTTGCATTAATTTATTAAGGTAACACAGAAAGTGACTTCAATGATTGCACAAGTAGGAATGGAAGTAGTTTTTAAAATAAATTATTTGAAAAAAATAATTTGGTTTGTGAATGTTATAAAGGTAGGACTTCTGACTCTAGTATACTGCTTCTGGAGTGTTAAAACATATTTAATAGTGAATTGAAGTACAGCGACAAATCAGAAAGTCAAGCCTAGTCCTGAAAACTGTCTCCTACTATCAGTCTTACCAAAGTTGAACCCTTACAGTGACACATGAACAGGATCCACATTAGCTTTTTTTTTCCAGAAAGTATGTGTTGAAACAAGCCAGTTAAAAATTGTAAATAGATCACTACAGCATGATTTCTGAACACAGATGGGTTCTACTTAATTTGAGAAGATTTCTAGCTTTTAGCTGGGGGAAATACTGCATTTTTCACTAAGCCAAGGCTTTTCTTCTATGTTTGTTATCAAAATTTACCTTCAGAAACATTGTAGTGTATCAAGTAAAAAACATTTCTAAAAGCATTCCAGAGAATAGATGAAGAGAAATAATCCCTGTAAGAGTAGTTCCAAACTCAGATGAGAACTATAATTGTTTTGACATATCAAAGAAGATGGCAACCATGGTTAATAATTGCATATAGTCTGCTTTAAAATTATGGAAATGGTAGATTTTAAATGTTAATCAGCATGTAAATGATAACAAACATGAAATAGTTAATACATTCATTACATTATATACTCATTCTACAAGTAAACCTATAGAAATATATCAGAGCTATACCCTATAAATGAATACCATTCCCATATACTATACAAAAGCTAAAAAAAAAAAGTAGGCAAGAAATCATACTAGGTTAAAAAAAATGCCACTAGCACATTAGCATATGAAATGAAGTAAATATTCTTTTTTACAGAAAAATAAAACTTCAAAGGGCTCATTTGTGTGGAAGTTAAACAGGTGAATTTAATTAGCTCCAATGAAATTTTAGGATGAGAGTAGATGAAATTAAGGGTGAGCATGATTCAAGAACTGTGTGATTACTGAAGACTCTGATGGAACACGCTGGCATTTTAATTGTCCTTCAGCTTCCTTGACATTCTTTGAATAAGGTGCTTGGGAGCTATTTCTGTAAAGCATCAGAGAGTGGACTGTTAGTCTTGCAGGACATGTGAGTTTTGTTACAGCAAAAATGTAGTTCTAGCCAATGTTGAAATATAAGAATTTGGCAGTGTTCCAAATAGACTATATGTATCAGAGCAGGCAGCTGGCCAGAATTGGCCTGTGTGTCTGACTTTGTTAGCTAATGCTTTAGAACATGATGCAAATGATGATTTTGACAATGTCTTTTTCTTAAATATTCACTGAAATTATTATAAAATTATTTGGTATTTAATAACTTTGAACCAATCTGAAAAATTATCAACCAACAGAATAATGTTTTTTTTTAAAAAAAAAAAACATGTGGAGATACTAATAATGGAGAATAAATGAAGGACTAGATTTTATTGATGAGTGAATACCTACTTCTCTAATCATTTGACTAGTTAGTGTCCTAGTCAGGGTTATCATTGCTGTGGTGAAACACCACAACCAAAGCAACTTTGGGAGAAAAATATTGATAGAGATTACATTTTCACATCACTGTTTATTATCAAAAGAAGTCAGGATAGGAACTCAAACAGGAGAGGAACCTAGAGGCACAAGGTGATGCAAAGGTCATGGATACCTGCTGCTATCTGGATTTTTCCCTCTGACTTGCTCCATCTGCTTTCTTATAGAACCCAGGTACACCAGCCCAGGGTATCACCATCAACAATGGGATGGTCCCTCCCTAACCAGTCACTAAGAAAATGACCTACGGACTCTCTGAAAACCTGATCTCATTGAGGCATTTTCTTAAGTGAGGTTCCCTCCTCTCAGACAACTTTAGCTTGTGTCAAGTTGACAGACCTATCCAACCCAGTTACATTGAGGAAAATGAACAACAGCACAGTAGATACCAGTCTACATGGCCAGCAATTTCTTCTGAGCCAATACTTCAAAGAAGTTGTAGATGATTGAAACTTTTGTTTAAAGATTATCATTGATAATTAACATATAAGACTATTCCCTGTACCATTTATGATCCAGGACTTGTCTACATACTCTTTTCATTTCCACAAAGTCCCTCTTTCTCCTGCTTTCAATGAAAGAATTTACTCTCTGTTATTAACATTATCTATATTAGCAAGTGGTTGAAAATAGGGTTCTCAGCAGCGTGACAAAAATTTTGGCATCAGTAAATAGATTTTATCCTCAATTCTTCCTTTTTCTCAGCTATTAGGCTTTCAAAAGGACTGTCATGATTCTGCGTACTCTTTTTTTACTATCCTTTGATATTAGTATTGACTTCCCTTTTTCCTCTTAAAGCATTTTCATTTATTTGTTTAAGGGTTGTTTAATGTCTTCCAGATTGAAAAAAGAAAACTTTGAGCTCCTGGGATCTAGATAACATTTAGTTTGTATTGGTTATAAATGACATGGACTTTCTAAATGTATTGAACAATGGGTTTTGAGTAGACCAAGATAACTAAAAGGATGTTTTATCTCTGTGTATTAGATACACTTTGGGCTATTGGGTAGTCTTAGGACTCAGTAAGTCATTTACTTTAGTTTACAGAAAATATCAGCCAAGCTTTTAGCCATTTCCCACATTCGTGCTAGTATTTCAGGGTCAACTTCTAGCTATTTAGGACTGCTTAAAAAAAGAAATAGAAAATCTGATTGTATTGAACTCCAGTGCCAATTCTTGTAGATTGCTAGTAGCTACTTAGAGCATTAAGGGGAGAAACAGTCCAAGGTTATAAGCATATTCAGCTAAAGAGTAATGCTTTTGAAAATCTGTAATATTTGGGGAGAGGAGAGAGAGGGCAGCAATATGCATTCTTTATATTTTGCTTCTTCTAAGATGTATGATTCTGAAGACATTTATGAAAGTTCTATTGTATAAATAGCAGCAATGCGTTCTCGTTGATAGGCCAATGGACATTAACTGAACTCCCTATTCTTTCATCTCTCTGTTAGACTAAATATGACTATATGTCAGTCTTAACACTTATTATGAATATGTAAATATCTTCCTTGATCAAATTCTTAAACTAAGAAGCAATACAATTGACTATAAAATTAATAAACTATGTGTTTGGATTATATTGTTTTGTTAAATTGAAATGGCAAACAGCTACAGGAAGAACAAATGTCATCTGAAAACAATCACAAATTGAATATGGAAAGCAATACAGTGACAGTAAAATTGTGTCATTATCAGGCAGTCTCTGGGTACCTTCTGAACATGATATCATTTATTGTAAATGGCAATGTTTTAATGGCTACCTGTTGGATATCCACATGGCTTTATGCTGTTAACTCTCTGCCTTAATACTAGCTGCAGGAAGCAGTTAAGCACACATATATTATGACCCAATTGTACCTTTGCTTTAGATAATATGAAGTATAAATGCCTCCCTGAAGTTGTGAAAGTTATTTTCAAGTTTAAAATTCCTGATTCCATTTACAGTGCTTTGTTTCCCTCCCACAAAGTATGAAATTTATGGTATGGACTCTGGAGTCTATTAAGTCCAAAACAGTGAGATGGTATGAAATAGTGGAGAAATGTTTGCAATGATTTGAAAAACATAGGTGGAATCAGAGTACGCCAAAGTACATTATTAAATCCACTAGCTAAATTGGGTTTCATGTTATAAATATCTGCATTATAGGAATCTATGATCTATACTTTCATTTATTATTTGCTGGACTTTCCTTATGTCTCTTCTCCATATAATCTACTGTGGAGTTTTTAAATTTTAAGCTAAAGTAGGATGTCGTGAACTAGATGTCATCAAATTTTGCATTGTTATAAATTTAAATGTGGGGCATCTTAAAAATAAAAATAAGATAGATATAAATGGCCAACATTGATGAAAAGCATCCCATTTAATGTATCTGGTAAAATTTCTTTTAATAAAATCAATTTTTTTGAAGGCTGAAGTTTGTATGCCATTGAAGTACTTTGGAATTTTCTTTACAATATTTGCATAATTTAACATTTATAGTTTACTTTTTCAAGAGAAATAAGATGTCTTATAAGTTGGAGTTAAAATGTTAAGCTTTTCCTTCGCAGGTACATGTACCACAATTTTGTCATAACTTCTGTTTGATTTTTTTTATCCATTATGTGCAGTTTCTTCATTTTTTTGAAAATTTTCTGACCCTTTCTCATTATTGACATATCTCACAACACACCCCACTCACTTTTGAATATATGTCCTAAAATTGCTGCTTTTAATAGCCTGGACTTCATGGGGGAAAAAAAACATGTCAAGAACCCAAGTGCATGTCAGTAGGGGAACATAATAAAAAATAACGCTTCACTATTTCTCAATTTTTGAAAAAGCCAACGTAAGGAAAATATTTATGGAGCATAGCCCGAAGGGCATTCTGTCCATACACTCATTAGGTGTCCTTTAAATCTATTTTTGGATTAAGTTGGGCAACTAAGAAATCCCCACAGGATCATCTCAGTTACTGTGAGCTATGGCCATGACAGAATCGTTAAATTGAAGAACATTAAAAGAAGCAGTGTGGAGAATTTGTCACTGTTTTTTCTTGACTGCAAGTTGAGCATATTTGCCATTTTGTCATCCAAGGTCCATTTATAGTAATGCATTCGCCTTCAAATTCACGGCAAGAAAACTCAAATACTTCTTTTCAGCTTACCGATTAAAAGAGATGAACACACTCTACATGTTTTATGTTCAAGTATAACTAGTTTCACCACAGTTTGTTTCTTCAAGTTCTTCATTTATTTAGAGTAACCAAAGTGGAATCGTTCTAAACAACAACAACAACAAACTTGCGTAGTGAATAAGAATGTAAAAACAGCTATAAGTTCTTTACAAAACAAAAACTGGTGACTAAAGTTACCTTTTATATTGTTAGAATATTATGAAGCATAGCAGGTAGACCTGCTTGTGTATGTAAAACATAATTGTGGTGGTATTGTGTTCTCCAAAAATATTATACACCCTTGTACCTAAAGTTTTCCTGCTTGGCCCACAGTCAGGACAAATCTCTCTCACCTGCCAGTCTCACAGCCCCTCAGATCCAACCAAGTAAACATAGAGACTTATATTACTTACAAACTGTATGGCCGTGGCAGACTTCTTGCTAACTGTTCTTATAGCTTAAATTAATCCATTTCTATAAATCTATACCTTGCCATGTGACTTGTGGCTTACCAGCATCTTCACATGCGGCTTGTCATGGTGACGGCTGGCAGTGTCTCTGACTCAGCCTTCCACTTCCCAGAATTCTTCTCTTCCTTGTCCCGCCTATACTTCCTCATGCCTGACTACTGGCCAATCAGTGTTTTATTTAGTAACCAATCAGAGCAACACATTTGCTATACAGAACATCCCACAGCACACCCTAATAAACTTATCTGGGTTCAGAGAACAGAACAGCCATAATATTAAACATAGAGTTTAGGCAGTGGTAACACACGCCTTTAATCCTAACATTCCAGAGGCAGAAATCTATCTGGATCTCTGTGAGTTCAAAGCCACACTGGGAACAGCCAGGTGTGGTAACAGGAGCCTTTAATCTCAGAAAATGATGGCAAAAAGCAAAAAAGTTATATAAGGCGTGAAAACCAGGAACTAGAGCTGGTTAAGTTTTTAGGCTTTTGAGCAGCAGTTCAGCTGAGATTCATTCTGGATGAGGACACAGCAGCTTTCAGTCTGAGGAAACAGGATCAGCTGAGGAAGTGGCAAGGTGGGGTGGCTGTGGCCTCTTTTGCTTCTCTGATCTTCCAGCATTCACCCCAATACCTGCCCCAGGTTTGTTTTTATTAAGACATTTTATGATTTGTGCTACAAGTAATATTACCTTAACTACATTAAAAGTATTCTCTCAGGGCTAGGGAGGTGGCTTGGCATGTACCTGCTGCTTTTCCAGAGGACATGGTTTTAGTTCTCATCACCACATTTCTAACTTCAGTTCCACGATATCCCGTGCCCTCTTCTCCCTAACGCTCCATGGCACCAAATACCATGTGCTGAATGTACATACATGCAAGTAAAACATGATACACTTAAATCTTTAAAAATAGTCATAGAAATGAATAATCTGTATCTTGTTATATATATATATATATTTAATATATTATATATGTGAATATATATATATATATATATATATATATATATATATATATATATGTATATTGTTGATGGCATACCCTTACACTGTCAGAAAGTACCAGGCAAGGGGTCCATATAGAGTCATACTGACATGCATGTGGTACAGTATGGAAAAGAATTTTTTACAAAGATCTGAGGTAGTCTTCTCTGAAGAAATGATTGTAAGTTGTTTAATATTGTGTCAGAATTAGATAAAGAAAAGGAATAACCAACAATTTCAAGCACAAATAATATAGTTTCTTCCTAAGGATTGTAATAAAATTGCAGTATGCAACAATTGACCATTGATGAGAAAGAAAAAAAAATACATTTACAAGTGCCAAGACTCACACAGTGGATGAGAGCAAAAATTAATTCCTCTTCTCCTCTTCCATTTTTCAAAAACTGTCTGCTTCTATCCATTACTAATAAAAAACACACCCTAAGGACTGTATAATAAGGTTAGGTACATATGTTCTCTCATGACTCTATGGGTTTGCAGGGTAGAATTTGGCTCATCTCCTCAGACTTAGTCTTGTGGCTTAGTCAAATGACTGTAAATAGATGTTATATTAACATTTTATAATTTAAAAGACATCACCTACCTTTGGAGAGTAAGCGGAACTGGATGAGCTTAGGCACTTACAATTCTATAGTGGTCCTCACATACCTGCATGATAGAATAGTATTGCATAGTGTCATAGTTGCAAGAGTCTAAGAGATGAAAGGAGGAAACTCTAAGATCTTTGGATGTCTGCAGGAACTTGCCAGATTATTTCCCAAGGTATGTGACACTGTATTTCACATTGTACAAAAGGGATAACTGATGGCAAAATAATTCTCTAGTAATAAGAAGTATGTAATTTATAGTAAATTTCATTATCAGGGATCATTGTTTGAATTATTAACTATTACACAACTATTTCCATTATTTAAATTGATGAATAATAATGATTATACATGCATTATGATGAATCAGTACATGTAGATTGTACAATGACAAGATAAGGGTAAATTAATTTCCAATCTCTTTAAACACTTATCATTTCCTTATAATAGGAAATAATACTGAACTCCAGGGGTTGCAGCCTTTCCCATCTATTCTTCATGAACTTGAGAACAGTGTTCTTCCTGCTTTGTGAAATTACTTTTTGCATACAAGATTGAGAACATGCAGTGTTTGTTTTCTATCTCTAGCTTACTTCACTTTAAATAATGTTGGCTCTTAGAATTCTTTATTATGTGTGTCTGGAATGTCATCATAATTTGGAGAAGTTGGCCTGTCCCAAGAGGTAAAAGATATTTAGAAAATCTAGGGTAAATGGAAGGAAAAATTAAAACATTATTCAATGATGGCAGAATGTACCCTAATTATACATGGAGAAAAATGTTATTTTTGTAGAGAACATTTTAATTACAGGCATAGAAAAGAGACATTCTCAAACCAAATTTTAAGGAGAGCTAATTCTTCTAACTTAATCACAAATGTTTGAAAAATGCATTTTAGAGAGTTTTCCTTGCCTCCAACCCAAAAGATATGCTTACTGTTTCAGTTTGAATGTAATTGGTCCCCATAATCTCTTATGCAGTGGTACTAGGAGACTTGGCTTTGATGGAGTGGGTATGGGCTTGTTGGAAGAAGCGTGTCACTGTGGGAGCTTCACGGTTTCCTATAATCAGGATTTGAATCAGTCGACTTTCTGCTGCCTTCTGGTCAAGATGTAGGACACTCACGCAGCACCAAGTCTGCCTGCATGCTGATGTACTCCCTGTTCTGGTAATGGACTGGACCCCTGAAACTGTAAGTGAGCTAGTCAATTAAACGTTTTCTTTATAAAAGTTTCCATGTTTATGGTGTCTCTTCACAGCAATAAAAACTCTAACTAAGACACTTAGTTTAAGCAGGGACACAGATTATAGTACTATTTAGTAAAATTCACAGTGAAGCTTTCAACTAAAACATAAAAATAGAGTATGTAGGAATCAGAGCACAGTGTTTAAGAGCACATATTGGTCTTGCAGAGGGCTTGGGTTTGGTTTATAAATCACATTGGGTGGTTTATAATTGCCTATAACTCTAGCTCCAGGGTACCCTTTTCTGACAAGCCTAGCACTTACACACAAATGTACATACCCCCCACACATACACATGATTACAGACTAAAAGAAACTGTAACTATAAGTTAACTGTTAGAATTTTCAAAATAAAAAATGTTTGTTTTTATCTAATTTAAAATTCTAACACATAAACCTTCCCATTTTAAAACTGATCAAACTGAAATTAAGTAAGTTGTCAAAAAATATGGAATGTCTTTTGTAAAAGAGCTAAGGCATATGAGCAGTGTTCTTCCCATTGGAGAAGTGAGATGATGGAAAGTATGGACCCTTTCCAAGCCAGCTCTTCTTTTATTTGGTACTGAAATATCAATCACAAGGAGAAAGAGAAACATGTATAATTCTAACCAAGAACTTGAGATACAGCATGCATTTCCTCCTGTAGAATGCTGATATTGTATTTCTGGGACTTACTGGCTTAGAATCAAGAAACTTCAGGTTTATTGCCATAGGTAACATTATTTAGCAAGGAGGATGCATCTGCTTTCAAAACGTACATTCTGACTACACACAGTGAATCCAGGTCCTTCAGTTATAAAATCTTCACTGTCTTTTTTATTTTTAACATTTAAGTACCTTCCCAATGGAAATCACAGGCTAGCTTTTAAATTTTGACACAAGAAGCATATTGCATAGATAATGATGATAATGTATTTAACTAGTATCATCTTCATGTTTTACTAGTAAATTCTGTGATGAATATGGCTTATTGGAAAAGACCTTGATGAAGTTTAGCTAATGGAGCTATGGAGTCCCCCCACCCCACAATCATGCTCTAACACTCAGAAGGCAAACTGTGAGGTACAGCATTATTTTAAGTGAGGGTGAGAAAACAGTATCCCTAAGTGGTTGTAAAATTTTCATGTTAAATTTATAATGTGCACATGATGCATTAAGAATGTGATTCCTTTTTCAGGTCACTAACATCTGAAACTATGACAAAATGTTAACACTGGCCTTTTCTCGGTTTGAACATAAAATTAAAACCTTCCTTATTTCTGATTCTTTGATTCCTGGACCATCTCCAGGGAAGCTCCACTCAGTCCAGATTGAGTGGGTTAACCTGTTGCCCTCAAGACTATTTGTCTCCATGGAATTCTCCTCATTCATCCTCAAAGGCACCTTTCCCATCACAGCTACACAAGCAGCAAAGTTTTTATACAGAAAGAGAATTAATCATGTGTTTGTCATGGTGCACACAAAATAAGTCATTTGATACAATCGAGCAAACTGCTAGCTGTTAGTTCACTCCAAAGGAGTTTACAATACGTTAGTCATACACTTCTCAGGAGGCAGGCATGATTGATGGCAAGGTAAAATATTTTAATTTTCAATTTGCACAAAACAGCACTCCACTTCAAAAACACATTTTAAAGCAACCCAACTGTAGTAGGAAGACATTTAACATGTTTCTACCAAGAGATCTAAGGCATTTTTAATCCAATCCTGAATATTCAAGGTCAGATTGATGATAATATAAAGATCGACTACAATTTTTCATAAACTATTTTAACTTATTTTAATCATTTTTAATTATGTATAGCTTACGTCAATTTTAGCTCAAGTGATTGCATTACATTTTAAATACTTTTGCTACAGTCTTAACTGCTAATCACACTGATATTTGTGTAAGTAAACTTATTCTCTTAAAATTATCCCATGAGATGGCAGAGAAATAATCTGAGTCTATTGAACTACACTTCTCTTTAAGCAGCCCAAAGAGAAAATAAAAATGAATTTCTGACAAGATAAGAAAACAAATAATGGAAAAATAAATTCATTTTAGAAACTATAAAGGAATAAGTACTAATAATCATTAGATATAATATTAATTTAGATACACAATTTAAAATAAAAATGCCTCCAAAAACTCCCGAATCTATGCTTTCCTTCATCCAGACACAAGTACACAATCACTTTTGTACAGCTTTGCTTTACTTCTGACAGATGCTTTGTGGAAAATAAACATACTTTTGAAAATTAAGGCATTGATGCAAGCAATCTGCGAACAGTAACACTCAAAAATTTTTCTTTAAATTTGATAACAGCCACATGTTTTGCTATTACAAACCATCCCAGAGAGCCTTTTGTCATGGAAGGTGTGAAGTTAGCTCTCTTGGTGATGATATCTTCTGCACCAGAACCGTGAATAGATGCATTATATAAGAAAATTCTCCTGAAAGGCCAAAGAAGTAAAAATTGAGTCAGATAATTAGCACCAATATACTTTACCATCTCATAGAAAACTCCATTTAGGTTATATGAGCTTTCTCATGAATGCTCTCTGTAGTAAAAATGATCCAGAACAATATTAGCTTTCACTTTTTTTACAGTGAAATTTTAGGTTCTCTTTTAGTTTTGCTTCATTCAAGAGCAAATGTCTTGTCTTTAAATACTTCAATATTATAAGAGTATAGACCGTCTCATAATGCATTTTCTGGATGTAATATTTTTTTTAATAAATTGATTTTTTTTATTTTTCTTTTTAAGATTTATTTATTTATTATGTATACAACATGTATGACTGCAGGCCAGAAGAGGGCGCCAGATCTCATTACAGATGGCTGTGAGCCACCATGTGGTTGCTGGGAATTGAACTCAGGAACTCTGGAAGAGCAGTCAGTGCTCTTAACCTCTGAGCCATCTCTCCAGCCCCCCTGGATGTATTCTTATTTTTGAACTTAGATTATATATTCTTCCAAAGAATTAGTGATATTACATTCATTCATTTGGATTCCATTTGTTCAGTGGATATATAATTTCAGTCTCCCTAACCCATGTGATATAATACTTTATAAGGCTCTCAGTGAAGTTTCCCTAATACCTGTTCACTATTTTTCCCTTTGCAAGGAGAGTGCAGACATATCCTTCAAGAGTGCTCCAGTCTTCATCAAGTTTTCACCATTTTCTTCTGCTTCACTTCTTAGATGAAGTATTACTGTGATGGTTGCCACACGGTGACTACTTAATTGCTCATTCCTTTTTTACTTCTTCATTGACATCTAATTTAAGAAAAGAATTCATTCACTTAATAAAAACCATTGGACCCTACATTATTAATCCATTGCTACCATATCACTTTTGTTTGCTGCTCAGATTACTCAGGGTAATAGCCTTTCACCCATGCATTGGGTTTGCTATATCATAATTTTTGATACAACACAAATATAATATGTATTTAAAACTTTACTTCTTAGTGTGGTGAAAAATTCTGGGCTCCTCTTTTCTGTCTCAGTGGTACAATCAGTAATTTCTTCAAAGATCTCTAATAATTTAGTGTCTAAGGATGTTTAGGATGCAAATGGAAGCCTTGCTTACAGACACTGTGAAAGAGTTACTATAATTGTTAGCCTCTCCGGTTTTTACAAGGTGGCTGAGGAACACACTTCTCCCTATTTGATATGTTTATGAAATTTCCACTTTTCACTCAACGCCCACTGCTCAAGCCCACTGTTTGATATCGGTTCCTTTAATTCAAATCGAACATCACAAGGACAATTCCAGTTGTTTATTCCATTTCATGACCTTTTTTTAAAAAGAGGGAGACCCCTGCCACCATTAGTTACCGATGCATTTGATCAACGTGTTTCTCACAACTCAGTGTCAAAACACCGTTTCAGATCCTTCTTTGTTGAAACAGTTCCATTCTGTGTCCCTGGAAATGATGAAGCTCTCTGGGCTCTGAGGCGGTGCCACCATTTCCCGTTGGCAGAACACTGAGTCCACAGCTGCTTCTCACTACCTTGTTCTTCATTCCTATGTAGCACTACCTTCCATCGCCAGGATAATAAGTACACTCTCACTTTACTTAAGCCCGGATAATGTCCTTTAGAAAGAATGTTTTAAAGAACCACGTAGTGAGAGCAAGGGAGATGCACAAAAAAAGCTCAAAAAAAAAAAAATAGCAGGATTGCATTTTAGAAATAAAACATGTGAAATAATTCCCTCTTCATATATGAATGTTTTATTGAGCGTTCTGGAAATACGGCACCTTGGGGGGGCATTTTTCATTAGATATTATTCAGATGTTTCAACAATAGTGGGAAAGGATATAGCTTCTGTTACATGTTGCTGGCATGCTCAAACTTTCTCAGTGATGTGGTGGATTTCCTTCCACGCCACTCTAGTACAATCTTCAAGCACTACTTGTAATGGCATGACCACAAACTCGTTGGCTTTGTCTTTAATCTTCCATAGTCTTTATTTAGCATTTAAAGGATCATCAGAAAGCACAGGTACAACCAGCAAATGGCTCATGTCATAACACATTATGCTTTGGAGCCTATTGTTGTTTGCAGAAATATCCAAACATTGCAGAACCCATATTAAGAAAGCATCCAGGAATTATAATCATTGAGGTAATTTAGTATTTTGTGACATTTTTGTTGTTAGTTCTGTTTTTGTCTTTGTTGCTGTCTTGATATCTGTCTGTCTTTCATGTTATATCTTATGCCAACAACTTTGAGCTCTAATGCACAAAAAAATAAACAAATAAAAGTTCAGTTAGTGGGAGAGTAACCGTGCCACCTAGTGTTAGTTTATTGTCTAGTATAATTGGAGGTTTATATTCCCATGCTATTTACTCACCTCCAAAGTTCACTGGAATTGGTCAGACCCCTAACTCTGTGAAGCAATCAGAAATCTGAATTGTAAACTGTTAATATAAATTCTGCAAGGCACTCCCTGTAATAGATATTTTGTTACTGTTAGATGACTAGAGTTTGATTTAACTGTTTTTTGAAGTTGACAAATTATGTTTTCATAACAACCCCAGAAAAGTATCAGGCAACATGGTCTCACTAATTTTCAATCAGCAGATTTTATAATGTAAATATGACAGAATTCTGCAGCACGGTGGGAGAAAATGATTTTACTAAACTCTTAATTCCATGGAGAGTGTTATTTAAAATTGTCAGCTAAGGGTACACCGTATGAGAATTGCAAAAGTTCATGCTGCCTGGTTTGAGATGAGTTTTTTTCTACAAGTTACAAGATGTACCTATTAAATTATTATAAATATATGTCCTTGGATGATAACAGATGCCAACCAAAGCATATGTGCATGAATTTCATTTCATTGCATCCAATACATGAAAAATCAGTGCTTCAATACTATTCCATATAAATGCTTTTAAGCAAGTTTTATCATATAAAATATCTTTTATATACTTAGAAAGGTTTTATTTATTATTTCAATATAGGAATTTCTGATTATCACCATATTTTTGGATAATATATTCTTTATCATAGATAACATGTTAAATTGATATGCTTATTACAGTTGAATGCTGCATCCTTATATTTGCAAAAATATATGTATATAATGACAATAACACAGCCATTAGAGTAAAACAATTCTGGGTTCTAAATCCCATCTCTAGTGCTTATTAGCCTATGTCCTTAGGCAAGTTAATTATCATTACTTCTCTGATCTATAAAGGGAATAATACTAATATGTACTAAACAGAGTTATCGTGAAGTTCAGTGAAGTGATACACACAGATAGAAGCCCCATGCCTAAGGATGTGGTTCAGGCCAATGGGCTACTTCCCAATGAATTAATAACTTTGCCCATTAGGAGATTATTTTGATCGAGTCAGCTTTTAGCCAACAGTGTGCATTAGCATTACAAAATCAATTCACAGCTTCTATTTTGTTACTTTCTCTCTTACTGAGGATGTAAAACCTAGAGGATTTGGCTTCCAGCTATCTCTTCAGCTATAGCTAGTCATGAGATTTCTTTGTGACCAGTGAGATAGCAGCAAGATGCAAGTCTTGGAAAAAGATTTTAAGGGAACAAGTTTAAAAGCCACTTTTTTAAAATGGCAAGAATTAGAGCAACAAGAAAAGAAGAAAGGAGGGTAGGAAGGAAAGGAGAGAATGAAGGAGGGACTGGGGAGGGGAAGAAGGGAAGGAGGGAGGAAAATTGAAGAGGCTCTTGAGCAATGATATAAAAAGGAAAGCATCTGGATGAGTTGGACTTTCCTAGTTTATTATGTTCTTCTATTGATAACATTTCAACTTTCTTTGCATTGAGCTTTATGAATACCAACTAATCTGTGTATTTGAACAACAGAATTTATTTTGTCTTCCTTTTTCTCTTAAGACAATAGATTTTCTATAGCAATTTATCAACTGGCTATCTTCTATAATCTTTCCCTTCTCAATGATTATACCTGGTCTACGACCCTGAGGTAGTATATAACTTTACCAAGTCAGCTCCACACAGAGGTAAACCAAATGTGAAAAAGCTCATCACTCTCCTGCCTGTGTCCTTTGTGCTCTGTTTCCATTAAATTAATTTCATAGTAATGCCTTTCCCTTCAGTGAGCGGTGTACTTGCTTTTACTTTATAAAGAAAATGTTTTTCTGGACTCTTCATGAATTTGAGTCAACAAATACTCTGCCTGGACATCAGACCTTGAGATTCTGTCTTCCATAAATCTAAAGCCCTTTGATTAAGCCATTTGGTTTGAAACCTTCTGTTCTTTCCTGAGCATATCATAGCAAAAAAATTCAGCTACTGTTAAAAATAGCATACTTTATCTAAAGCCACAAGCACTAGTAGAGAAGATGGTTGAAGAGAAAAGATTGTTTCATACAAATGGAAGACACCACTCATCATCCTGTCACATGTACCCAGGATATTGTATAATCACCCCAGGCAGTCAACATGTGTTTTAAATATTGCTTGTCCTGTTTATGTCATGCTGCACATACAAATATCAAAACACATATTTACAATGATTTAAACTATTCACTTTTTCCCTATGTCTCAGAAGCCACCAGTTCTCACTGCCTCGGGGGAACCATGCCCCAGGACCACAGGGCTCAAAGGGAAGCCACAGAGTCAATGCATACTAGATTTTTCTATCTGAAGGGGGTAGGAGAAAACACACACACACACACACACACACACACACACACACACACACACACACACGCACACTTTTGTAATAGTTTCCTTCTGTATTCTTCATTCTGTGTTCTATATTCTCTTTTCTTATCTCTATGCAGAAATGTCTCTTCTGTCTCTCTGGATGTTTACCTTCTCCTTCTAACTATCTCAATGTTCTTCTAATTCTCTCTTTCTTGATGCTTTCCTTCTAATTCCTTCTAACTCTCATATTCTTGATGTTTTTCTTCTGGCCCATTTTAACTCTTTTTAACTCTCTCTCTAATTCTACCTCTATTCTTTCCTTTACAGCTTATATGTCCTAGTGAAATATTTCCAGCAATATAAAAATTACAATGTTGTTACATTCTGTTTTTCAAGTGAATGAGTGCAAGTAAAAATCAGCATGTTTTTGATACCCCATACAAGATTTAACATTTTATATATTACAGGTGAAAAACAAATTATCCCAAGAATCCACATACATTCATACCTAAGCAACTTGTTATAAATTAAACATGTAGGCAAGTAAGCTATTTTTTCTCAGTCAGGTTTTTTACTCACAGATTGCACCATTCACTTTATTACTTATCCTGAAAGGTAATTTTATAAGGAATCTTAAAGGAATCACAAACTGAAACTTTTGTAAATGAAAAAGAATCAGCTCTACTTTAAATCTTTAGGGTTCATACACACTCATCAATAGGTTTTTATATCAGGAGATTGAAGGCAGAAGTGCATATAAAGAATTAATCATTACCTTTGGTTATCAACCAATCATAGCAAGAAAAGTGCAAAGTAATAAGTGGGGTCCTTTGTTCTTGTTCCCTGACCTTAAAGAGTTCCTCACTCAACTATGTGCCTTTCTAAAATTTTAGATTGTCTTCTTAGGTTTCTCATCTCAAGCATTATCAAAATATCTGATCTGAACTGAAGCTAGTATAAGACTTTGTTTTTGATACCTCATACAAGATTTAACATTTTATGTATTACAGATGATGAACACTGAAACCTGTGACTGCATCTTTCACCATTAAGGTTAAAAGAATTTAAGCTAGCTGGGCTACTGGGACTCAATTGGTTTTCTTTTTTTTTTTTTTTTTTTTTTTTTTGGTTTTTCAAGACAGGGTTTCTCTGTGTAGCTTTGCGCCTTTCCTGGAACTTGCTTTGGAGACCAGGCTGGACTCGAACTCACAGAGATCCGCCTGCCTCTGCCTCCCGAGTGCTGGGATTAAAGGCGTGCGCCACCACCGCCCGGCTCAATTGGTTTTCTTAATCGTACAGTTTATATGGCTCCTCAATAGAAACTCATGTGTTCTAGCTGTGTGACACTTCCTTGTTTGCATTTTTTATCATCAAAACTCAATTTAAACTAACATTATTATTATCAATTAGACAGTACAGTTTAGGAAGAAATCATCTTCATAATAATCCACAGGTAAAAGTGCCCAGTAGAAAAGGATGTTTCCATATGATAACACACTACATTACAGGCAGTAGAGATTCCCCCACACCCATTTACACCACACCACATGCCAGAGAAAGATAGCATCAGCAAATATGTAAAGGCACAGCTTCCTTGTGTTTTCTCTGTCATCCCTGGGAAAAGCCAGCCCCAGGTAGTCCCTGATTCTTTCCCTAGTCACAGCAGCATAACAGGATACAAGTTTAAAGAGCTTGGACAGCTTTTAAGTCTCAGACAAAGCAGAAGTGATGATTTGGAAGATAATGCTAGATTCATTCACAAGTCTTGTGAATGTAAATTGAGAAGGAGAGAGGAGAGAAAAGAGGTTTTACAACAGCAGCTTATGTTGAGAAATAAGATATGATTTTATGAAAACACATTGTATACATGAATGAAATATTTAAGAAAGCACACACACTCACACACATGCATCCACGTGAATATACACACTCAAATGCATACACACATACTCATACACATGCACATGCACATCCACACACACATACATACACACATGCACATACACACACATATACATACATACACACATACATACACACATGCACATACACACACATGCATCCACATGAATATACACACTCAAATGAATACACACATACTCATACACATGCACATACGCACACACACACACATACATGTTCATGGACAAACACATTAAAGTGTATTTCATAGAAAAGGAGAGTTAATTCTGATATGTCACAAAGATATTTGGGAGGTTTTTAATTTTGGACACAATTTAGGGTTTTTATTTTATTTATGGGTGTTCCTTCAAAACATCTTTTCTGATTGAAACAATTACTTTTTAAATTTTTGATTGTCCACATTTATTTTACCGGAGTGTTATAATAACAATGTTTCCTTACCAATATATACTGAATGCTGAGCTCATTTCACCCCCATGCCTTCCCATACTCTGCCTTCTGGGCCCTCATCTTCAAGTAGTACACTTACCAGCCAGATTGTCCTTTTTTTATAATTTCACAGATTGTCCTTTTTTTATAATTTCACATCCATATACATACACACACATTAATTGATCTATATAAACGTAAGAACTACAAGTGAGATAAGACATGGTATTTGTTTTTCTCAGGCTAGCTTAATGTCTTAATTCACTTAACATGATTGTCTCCAGTTCTATTCATTTCCTGCAATCAACAGAATTTTTTTTTATTTTCATTATGTCTGAAAAATAAATATCACATTTTCTTTATTCAATGATTTCCTGATTGACATATAAGCTGACTTTAGGTCAATTATTTCAAAATTAACTATTTTGAACACTGCTAAATAATAATTGTATGCAGTTTTTTCTGTCATGTGATGACTTGGAGTCCTTTGGATAGATACTAAGCAATGTATAAATGAATCATGTGGTAAATAAAAAACCTCCATACGAAATTTTGTAGTTGTTGGACTAATTTATATTCATAACATCAGGATACTAGGGTTCTCCTTTCTATATCCTACCCAGCATTTGTTTCCTTAATGTTTTGTTTCATAATATGGAATCTTACATATAGGTCAGACACAGGCCCTGTCTCAAGATGCCTACTTTGGGGATTACAGGAATGTGATACACTAACTATATGTTTCCTTTGAAGGAAACATGTTTAGTATATTTCTACAAAAATATAAAAGCTAAATTTGAGTAGAAAGTTTTATTTTTCTTGTTCTTTTTTGGAGGCAGGCTTCACTATGTAGCCATAGCTCATCTGAAACTTGCTTTGTAGACCACATTGATCTAGATCTAGAGATTCATCTACTTCTGACTCTTTAATGCTGAAATGAAAGATTTGGTCAAATCCAGCTACTAAAGAGATCTTACTTAAAACATGAGTCCCAATATTACCTGTTGCTGGAATTCCACATAGTTAATTCCGTACTCAATTTCATTTCTTGTGTCAAACATACTGATCTATAGGTGTCCTAATCCTTCTAGAAACTTAACAGATACTGACTGCATTAAATATAGAAACATAAAAATCACTGACAATGAAAGTTCCCATTGCACAAAGGGAAAAGCACAAATTAAGTTTTCATATCATTATATTTATCTATATTTGTCTATTTTTCTGTGTATTTTCTGTCATCCATAAACCTGTTATAAAGAAAAATAATGGAAATCTCAATCAGAAGTAAAAATGATGTTATAATTTAAAAAATATAGATTAAATAGTCTGTGATAACGGTTTTTGAATACAAAGGAGTCCATCATCAGTTTTACCAATTTAGAAATTCTAAAATAATTCGTAAAAAGTACTTTGCTCTCAAAAAGTTTCATTGCTACTTAGACAGAAGAGTCATAAAACATTTTAAAGTTTAATGTTATAAAGTTTTTGAAAGAAAAATGCCCTTGGCCCATAATTATGTTTCATTTCATAGCCTGTTAGGTCCTCTATCTCCATGCAGTTAAAGACCTGAAAGGGTAATTTGCAGGTTTTGATGGGGAAACTTAGGATTGGGATTTTAATATCCTTTTGAATTTGATTAAAATAAAGGTGAAAACTTGAATCAGTGAATTAAATGCCTGTAACTTTCGTATCAGCTCGACATAGGGAACTTTACAATTTTAACCACTAAGATAATTCCTGTGTCAGACTGCAGCAGGTCTCGAAAGCCGTTTCCTGTGTCTGTTCGTGCTTCTCTCCCTGCCCAGATGAGCTCAGCAAGTGCCCTTCTGACTATTACATTTGGCTTTGAATGTGACTCTGCTTTTTCATGTTTAATTTTTTTTTTTTTGAGACAGGGTTTCTCTGTGTAGCTTTGGAGCCTTTCCTGGAATGCACGCTGTAGGCCTGGAACTTCAGGCTGGCCTCGAACTCACAGAGATCCGCCTGCCTCTCCCTCCGGAGTGCTGGGATTAAAGGCCTGCACCACCACTGCCTGGCCTCATGTTTAATTTTAAATTGTGAGTTATTATTACTTCTTTCCTCTAAATTTTCATTGCAATACTTTAGCATTCATTATGTTTAAATATACAAATACTTTTCAAATTGTGGGTGGCAATTAATAACCATTGACAATCTACCATGATCTAGGCAATATATTTTCTTAGAGTAGATGAATTAAACAGCAAAAACCACCTTTATTGAAGACTTTAACTAATGTGCTTGATAATCTCTATATTTTTCCTCTTTTTAATGGATATTATTATATATAAAAATGCATTTTTTTTACTCACATCATTTTATCATTTGAGTTGGAATGTTCACAAGCAATCCTATGGAGTCTGTTAAGGGAAACAACTTTCTATTTATTAGCACAAAAATTAATCAAGTCTGAAATTCACATTAGATTCTCTAGTTCTTGAGGATTTCTATGACAGAGACTCAACAGAAAAGTACAAAAAGGGTTTTTAAAATCAAGCTAAGTTTTCTCCATTAAAGAGTAAAATTGAGACATTAAAAAAAAGAACATTCTATAAAATACATAATAACTCACAAAAAATGAAGTGTAAATCAGACACTGAATTTCCCCTTAACTCATTTGCTTTATCCATAGTTTGACATTTTGCAAAAGACTGAAAAACATTGAAATCAGTAACTTCTGTTTGTGGATCTGTGATTGCTGTTGTTTCTTTGTCCATTTGGTGTGTGAACTCCCATCTACACACTGAGTTATATTTAATTAGTATCTACCTCACTCATAAACTTCTACGATTTCCAACCAATGTAACTCATGCATTGCACAATCTGGATGAAAACTACCAATCAATTTTACTGAAACTTAATATTTAGCATCTAAAAGTAGTAATAGTGATTGTATTATTTCATCTAGTACAAAACTCTTTCAGTGAAAGAGTTAAAGAACTCATAGGTAGAAAGAAGAAAGGCAGTTAGCTGAGGATATGCCAGTGGCAAATCATGCAGTGAATACAGGAAAGATAAAACTGATAACCCAACAAGCTGACAAGCAATGGTGTTTTCAAGAGAAACAAGCTGTTGGCACTTATATCTTAATAAATTACTCATATGGTTTGAGGTAGATCTGGTTTTTCTTCCAACTGTCACTACTCTAAGTCTGTACTTTGCATAGAAAAAAATGCAGTGCCTGGTTTATTTTAAAGAAATATTAGAATAATCATCATTATCATAAAATTACAGTAATCATTACTATTTAAAATTATTACTAAAATGTACATAAATTGAGTGAGGAATTGCAATTCTCTTTAGCATACTATTTTTAGAGTGCTTATGAATCATCCATAGTCAAAGGACAAAGTCTTCAACTCAGAATAGCCTGGCAGCGTAGTATTGAAAGTTTTTTTTAATATGTCAAGATATAGGGATTTAACAAGTAGAAATTCAGCCTTTGGGGCTGCCTTTTGATTTTCCCTAGTAAAATATCTATGAAAATCATAGATCATGATGAAATATTACAACCCATGTAAGCCTCATTTGAGAGTACAGGCCACATCTTGGAAGGAATCTTACTAGCATATTATGGTTGGGTGAACTCAGAACATGAAAAGTCTTCATTTGACTAATAAACCCAAGTGATTTTTAACCAATGAGGTCATCAGACTAGCCTGTGCTCAGGTGGAAAATTACTTGTGTGGAGATATTATTTTTGCCTTCCAAAATACTGATAAGCTTCTAGAATACTGTTGCACACAGACTGGCTATCAGAAGATTATGGTGACATCCATCCACTGGACTGTATTACATCTTTTCCTCTTATTCTCCCTAAGTATATGTTGTCTTAGGGTCAAAAAGGATCTGTTGGTATGCCCTGAATAATTCATATTTTTCTCATTAAAAGGTAGTTCTAAATAGTTATAAAAAGTTAGATTTGAAAGGGTTTTTAAAATGCACTATATTTCAGCAGGTATATCCTCCTCTCATACAAAATTCTGTATATAGCAACCTAAAAAGCAGAAGTCCTAAAAGGAACACAAAGAAATAATAAAATTTTTCAAAATGCACTTACACAATATGCAGGTTAATTTTGGAATAGATGAAAATATAATTATAATAATTAATTATATATGACATACTATATATATGATTATATCCTATATTTTATTATATATTATAATTTATATTTAATATATAAAATATAGAATATATGATTATAACCTTGATCAAATGCTTTAAAGAAGATCATAGATAGAAAGATTAGCTATTTAGAAAATATATTAATTCTTTTAAAGATTATCAGTATATTTAAGAATATTAGTCTAATAAATTTTTTCTTCTCTGAAATATAAACATTCATCTTTTATTTTAAAAAGTGACTATTAATATTCCAGAAACTCAAAATCTCAAAAAAAATTTATATCTGACAAGAATAATGTTAAGTTATAACTAAGTATGTGGGACTTGAAAACCTGGGAAATATTGGTGAGTGGAAACAGCAGAAAGCCATGGATCTACACAGATAAGAAAACTATCGTCTAAGACTTGTTATTGAAAAAATAAGGGAAAATAGAGGCCTTAGCAAGAGCTAGCAGAGTTTTAATATTACCTTAAACCATGTCAACAAAGAAACAGCCATTCTAAAACTAGATCTACATGTCACTACATATAATATCAGTTCCAAAAAGACTAAAGATCATATTTGAAAGATGAACTTTAAATACATGTAAGTTCTTGTGTGTGATAATTTAGTCATGTCCATCTACCTAAAATTCATGAAGAACACAGTTTCCAGGTGCTCCCAATATGTTTCTTACATCATATACAGAAAGTATTTAACAATTCATAGAAATAATTATACTTCACTGTACCAAAATTATAATTATTAAGTGATTCTTTTGTAAAGAAATCCAAGAGAAGCCACAGACAGAGTAAATAAGTACATGGCTTAGTACTGTAACCATAGCCATTAGTGTCTTGCAAACAGAGCCATGGTGACTAGCTGAGGAAGACCTTTACTATATCCTACCTACTAGATTCACTAGAGAAGTGTCATGGGGCTCATGAAGTGGTGCAAAGCCTGTGTCCCCCACTGATTAAGTAGAAACAGTTTAAATTCATGAGGGAGAAACTCTTGTAAGTAACCCCATAAAGTCATTGTTTGTCATACTACATTGAGGTGAGGTCATTTCTCTTGTCTTTCATTGGTTTCTGACCTAGTACAAATAGATAAAAAAAAATTATCATAACTCTCAAAAATTTATGAATCAAGGTAATAGTAATACAGTGTACCATAAATAAAGCTACAAAACACTTGAAATAGGAAAAATGCAGCAAAAAAGCAAACTATAATAGAAGCTGTTTAAATCATAGATGGTTGTTGGGTGTGTATGTCCTTGTGTGTGTGATGTGTATCTCTGTGGTGTGTGTGTATGTGTAAGTTCACATATGTTTGTAGCTGTCCCCACCCTTGTGTAAGCTTATGGAGCCCTGTGATCTATGTCAGGAATCTTCCTTCTTCACTTTTTCACCTCATTTTTAGAGACAAGGTCTCTGACTGGACCCCGATTTTGCCAGTTTATACTGAACAGGCTGGTCAGTCATGTGGCCTCAAGATTCACTTGCCTCAGAGTACATCATTGCTAGGGCTAAAGGGCAATATCATGTCCATTTTCTAAAGGGAGTACTGAGGATCCAGTCTCAATTCCTCACACTTTCCCTGTCCCATCTTCTCAGCCTCTAGATGACTAATTTTATTAGCTATTAGGGTAATCCAAAATTACATTGAGGAATAATTTTACCTTCATTTAATTGATACAAATTTAAGAGCCTTATGTGTCAATTACTTTTGAACACTGGCTGCTGAGAGTATAAATTAGTTTTTACACTTTCACAGTGTGATATGATTTGTTAAAGTTGATTAGGTGCCTAACATATTCAAAGACTAAAGAGATATTTTTTGTCTATACACTACAAATATCAAGCACAAGAATATCCAGTGTGAGCTTGTTTATAAAAATAACACACACACACACACACACACACACACACACACACACACACAAAAGGAATCAATTTGAAATGACCAAATATAGAAGAAATCTCATTTGTGTTTCTGTGCCTAGGATCTCATCACATGCTTTCTATATACTAATAAAAAACATTGATGATGAAATATAGAAATAAATCACTTTGTTGTTTAAACATACACAAATGAATCTGGGATATTAATGTTTAGCAAAGTAGCAATTTGAAACTAGATTAATTTAGTTTCAAATTATATTCATTAATTGACAAAAAATGTGTGTGTGTTTTCAGCTGTAAATACAGTTTTGAAATATATTTATACATTTGTATTTTGGGATAGCTACATCTAATTAGTATATGCATTACATTACACATAATTATAAATTTTGGTGAGAAGCATTCATCATGCTGTACAATGGCTCTATTGACCTTACTTATTCTATCGGCTGAAATGATGCTTGTATTAGTTGACAAGCATCTTCCCAGTCCTGCTTTCCCTGTCTGCAGTAACTGTCATTTCTACTTCTGTGAGAGCAGCACTAGTCCATATCACATTCTAGTGAGATCACATGCTACTTATATACATATCATATGTAGTTGAATTAATGAATTCCATGCTCACCAGTGATAAGATTTCTTCTAATTTTCTGCACTGTTAACTGACCATGGAACTGTGAATAAAACACAAATAAGCAAGAAAATCTCTCTTACATAATTATTGCTGTCATTTTTAATTCATAAGGGCATATTAGTCTACACAATATTTATTCTGTACTTACTAGTTCTTTCATTTTGTCTCATCCTTGTTATTTTACAAAGTGATCTCTGATACAACTTTAGTAACAAATTACCTGTATTTGTAAAAAGTAAGAAAAACTTTGAGAATAAAAAAAAATCCAGAGTTAACAAAAATTAAACTACAGTGACAAAAATAGGTAATGATTGATAAGTTTTTTTGCACACTGATAAACCTCTTTGCCGATGCAGCAGTCCAAATCAGACCAAATTAGAAAAGGTCTTGATTCAATGGGTAAAGCATTCATGGGTGATTCTCAAGCTCCTCAGAAAGGAGTTGGGGATGAGAGATCAGAAAACCCCATGTCTGTTTTCTGGGATGTAGCTTATATACCCTGTGGGAGAGGTCTTGAGCCCCTCTGGGGGAGGAGCTGTGTTTGGCAGGTTTTGAAGGGGCGGGTTTGGGGAAAGAGATGGGGGAGGGGAGTTCAGGTAGATCTTCCACCAGACCAATGATATCATAAAAAAAATATAAATATTGTATGTAAAATTGTAGGAATTAAGTACAACTAAACACAGTGTGAAATAAGTTATTGAATATCATAGAAACAAAATGTTTTACTCAAAATGAATTATTCTTCTTCTTTTTTTTTTTTTGGTTTTTCGAGACAGGGTTTCTCTGTGTAGCTTTGCGCCTTTCCTGGAACTCACTTGGTAGCCCAGGTTGGCCTCGAACTCACAGAGATCTGCCTGCCTTTGCCTCCCGAGTGCAAGTGTTGGGATTTAGGCATGTGCCACCACTGCCTGGCGAATTATTCATTTTTAAAACAAACAAAAAAAATCTTGCAAAACTAAATATCATGATAATGCATAGAGTCAAACAATAAACCAACCAAAAAAAATGAATTTATTTAATTCTGATGGTTTTAATAACAGTATAAATGAAAGAGAGATAAGCTTCAATAGTATTAGATAACAATAACTTTTCAATATATTTTAATTGAATTAGAATTTCATGATTTTATCCCTTCTCTTTCTTATCTCTATCCTCTTCCAAACCATTCCCATGCCCCCATTCCAATTTCAAGCTGATGGCTTTTCTTTGACTATTTTTCTTTGAATGGTACATACATAAACATGCATGTATATATGTGCACAAATCTGTGAATACAATCTGCTGAATTTTTTTTTGTTGTTGTTGCCTGTGTGTATATAGTTTCAAGAGTGACCACTCTACGTTGGACAACCAATAATGTGGAGAATCCCTGGAAGAGCCTAATTCTCCTTCTCCCAGAAATTATTAATTGCCTATAGTGTTTTGTCTAGGCACAGAATCCTGCTGGGAGAAGGAGAAAGATTCTACGGGTCAGAATAGCAAGAAGTCTATGGTGGAAATCTCACCTAGAAATGGCTGCAGAAAAAAAGACCAGACGACAATATCAATGGACATATTACCTAATTAAGCTTAAAAATATTATTTTTTTAAAAAATCAGATGTCATACCTAGCCATTTATATTAAGAATATTTTATATATATGAACAATTATTTATTCATTTCTAATATGCACACTAACCATCTCTGAAAACAATGGATTATGTAAATAATAATTTAATTATCTAAACAGAAAAATAGATCAGTGAGTTTAGAATTTAATTCCACTTGCAAACTATTACAGTCAAAATGATATTTGTTTTAACTTTTATTCTTCTGTCATACATTACATCCTGATCAAAGTTTCCCCTCCCTCCACTCCCAGTCCCTCCCCTTCTCTCCCCTCTCCCACAGATCAACTCCAATTCCTTCTCCCTTAAAAAAAATAAATGAGCAGCCCTCCCAGGGATGTCCACCAAACATGGCCTAACAAGGCACAATAAGAGTGGACACAGACCCTCATATCAAGGGTGGACATGGCAACCCAGTAGGAAGAAAGGGGTCCCAAGCACAGGCAATGGAGTCAGATACACTTCTACTTCCATTGTTGGAAGTCCCACAATAACTCTAAGCTACACAGTCATAAAGTATATACAGAAGACCCATCTCAGACCCATGAAGGTCCATATTTGTCACTTCAGTCTCTATGGGCCTCTATGAGACATGATTGGTTGGTTCTATAGCTTTTTTTGTGGTGTCCCTGACACCTCTGTGTCCTACAATCTTTCCTCTTCTGTGGGATTCCCCTGGCTCTGCTTAATGTTTCCTTGTGGGTCTCTGCATCTGCTCCCATCAGTTGCTGGATGACACCGCTCTTATGACAATTGGCCTAGGTATCTATCTATGAGTATAGTAAATTATCATTAGGAGTCATTTTGTTGACTTTTTTTTTCATTTTGCCAGTGGAATTTGATTCTATCCTGGGTGTCTAGACTGCCCTGGCTCAGGTTCCTGGGCATCCAGGCAGTGTGAGTCATGGGCTCCCTCTTTGTGGCTTCAGCCTTAATTTGGACCAATCAATGACTTTCTACTCCCTCAAGTTCTTCACCACCATTGCTCCAGCACATCTAGCATGCAGGACCAATTATAAGTTGAAGGTATTGTGGCTGGGATGATGTCCTAGGAGCCTTGACTGATTACAGAAGATAGTCAGTTCAGGCTCTGTATCCTTCCCATTACTAGGAGACTTTGCTAGGGTCACTTTCATAGATTCCAGGGAATTTCCACTGCACTAGGTTTCTACATTGCATCCCAATTCTGTTCATCTCCCTGAGTACTCTCTCCCTCAATGCCTCTCACGTCTCTTCTGATCTCTCCTGTTCCCATCCCCACTTTCCCCCAAGAATCTCAAATGGCTGAGAAACACATAAAGAAATGATCAACATCCTTGGCCACTAGGAAAATATAAATGAAAACATTTTGAGATTCCATTTTACACTTTTCAGAAGGGCTAAGATCAAAAACACATATGACAGCTCATGCTGGCGAGAATGTGAAGCAAGGGGAACATTCTCCCATTACTGGTGGGACTGAAAACTTGTACAGCCTCTGCACAAGTCAGTGTGGAAGTTTCTCAGAAAATTGGGACTAGAGCTACTTCAAGACACATCTATACAACACTTGGACAGATATCCAAAGGATGCTCAATCATATCACAGGTATACTAGTTCAACCATGTTCATTGCAGCTTTATCCATAATATTCAGAAACTGGAAACAACCTAGATGTCCCTCAACCAAAGAAAAGATAAAGGAAATGTGGTAAATTTATACAATGGAGTATTACTTAGCTGTTAAAAACAATGCCATCATGAAATTTGCAGACAAATTGATGGGACTAGAAAAGATTAAACTGAGTGAGGCCACCCAGATCTAGGAAGACAAACATATATGAACTCATTTATAAGTGGACATTAGCTATTAAATAAAAGATAATCATGCCGCAGACCAAGAAAGACTAAGTAACAAGGACTCAAGGGTCCCGGGATACATGGATCTCCTTGGGAAAGGGGAAATAGAACAGTTAACATGAGTTTAAAAAATTGGTAACTTCAGCAAGAACAGAAAGAAAAGATAAATAATGAGGTCTGGAATGTAGCTCAGTAATACATGACTTGCCTAACATTTGTGAGGATTTCAGCTCAATGTCCAGTATTGTAAGGAAGAAAATATGGATACATGGAGGACTGCAAAAGAAAGAAAACCTACAGAAAAAGACAAAGGAGAAAAATGATACAGAAAACAAGCAAGTTCTTAGTTTGAAAGCACAAACATTGAATAAGAAAAAGAAAAAAACTGGTTCCACATTCAGACTGCTCAGAATCAAATGTCAGACCACAGAAACACAAAGAAAGCAATTTCAATGGTGGCAAAAGGGGGAAATTCACCAGATGCCTTGGAATAACAATTAGATTAGCGAAAAATTTCTTCTAAGCACAAACATAATTCAGGAGAGTATTGTATTTCCTGAGCAAATAGTACTTTCTCTATAGATTTCTATTGACAATCTAAAATGAAAATAAATTTATATCTGAATGTAAGACTAATACAGTATTGTCTCTAGAGATTATCACTAAATATTTATTAAATCTATTTGATAAGAAAAACAGAAATCTTTGGAAACAGTACAGGATTTAAGAAACAGTCCAGAAAATATCAATAAATGGGTCAACATGTAATTAACAGTGAATATAAAATAATGAACCAGTTCATGACAAAAAGAATAAATTAGCAGGAAATAAAATGAAAAAAAGTCAATAGCAAAAGGTGAAGGGAAATTGAATTAAATGAATAAAATTAATAATAGATATATCATTGAGTCTTTTGTGCTTTTCTGCTCCTTATTCTCACTCACATAAAGAACTGAAATGGGACATTATGTTACAGTTGGGAAGCTTACCACTATCACTGTGAGTGTGATACAGTTTTAATAAATTATCCTGGATATAATTCAATCATTGAACATAACAGTGTGGTTTTCTGCTAATGGAACTTAAATCATTTCAAAAAAAATTCTCTTCTGAGGAAGCAGAATATCAATACAACTTCATTTTCTGGATTTTGTTTGTATGTTTTGTTTTAATAGTCCTCCCCCAGGAGTCCATATATGAATACTGTATCTCCATTACTCTACCAGAATTTTATTTTTTTTAATCACATTTATTTATTTGCTTGTAGGTGTCAGTCTTACCGACAGGTAGGGTGGAGGCAGGACGGGTCCAGCTGGTCTCTCCCTGGGGCTGAGCAGGATGGTGAGTGTAGACAGCCCAGACCCCCTGCCTCACATTCCACAGGAGCCTTGTCAAAGCAGGAACTTGCTTTATTGCATCAGGAGTGGACTTATATAGGTTGGGGTAATGGGGAGGATGGGGTGAGGACAGTGGGCCAATGAAATGATGCTATCTCTACAGTTACTAGGCAGATGCGGTCAGGTAGTGCTGAGTCACTCATATTTGGAAGTCATGTCCAAGGATAGGTTTCAAAACTCGAGCTCGGCTTGGGAAGTTACACTGGGCCTCACACCAGGGCCTTATGGGGCCCAACATGTAGGTGTGGGTGTGTCACAATGTACATAATATAACTTGACAGAGTCAGTTCTTTCCGGTGACCATGTTGGTTTGGGGGATTGACCACATGTTGTCAGACCCATGTCAGCTTTACCTGCTGAACCATCTTGCTGGCCTCAACTTTATTTGTTGTACCAAGCTGTTTTATTTTGTTGAGGGGGTTCAAAAACTTAAGCCCAATTCTTGCTTCATGCTAGGTAAGCATACTACCACTAACCTACCCTCCCAGCTCCTATTCTATTTACTGGCATTATTATGTCCAAAAGACTAGTTAATTGGAGCATACATTATCAAGATTATAATAAGGAAGTCTGAAAAAGCAAAATATTTTTATGCATAACATTATATATGATAAATTATAATTTCTATATTTATGAGGTACAATAAGATTTCTTTATTATAGGTGCTCAAACTGTGGCCTGAGTATTAAAAGGAATGTCACTGATTCTTTAATCTAGTTCATTGTCATTGTTTTAGTAAGGAGACTTTAATTGCTTAATCCCTTAGCTCTTTTGAAATACACAATTATTATCTATTATTATCAGCTTAAATCACTTGACTGGCTTATCAGCATTCTATAAGACTAGTGAAATGTTTAATAATCTTTACCATCCCAATATTTAATTTATCTAGAAATTCAATTCCCTTCCTGTAAAATTGTGATAAAATACTACATTTTCTCAAAGTAGAAGATAATATTTGTATTCACTTATAGTATCAGCACACACATGTCCAATTGTTATTTAGACACGGCCACATTTCTCCTTACTTTGAAAAAGTGTGTCCCTCTTCAGGTAAACAAAACTAGTCACTCCACATTTGAACATTCAAAAATCAAGAATTATGTGTTCGGTCTTTATCCATTATACATTAAGAAATCCCAAAGAAATGTAGCACTTATTCTAAGCTAGTACACTTAGATATGCAAGTACTTTATCATGAGTGAACCCATAAGGAACTGAAGAGGAGGGGCAGTAGAGTGTAAAAGAAACAGGGTTAATCACTCAGAGCTGCAGCGTTTGACTCAAATTCAGCTATTATCTTTCTCCACACTGAAACTCTCCTATATTAAAAAGTAATGCTAGTGAGGATAGACCCACTTAAAGTAATGCTGATTCATAAACACTTCAGTGATCCAAGTATAATTTAATAGCACAAGAAGTAGAGCTTTGAATGGAAAAAGGAGAAAATTGTCTTATTAAAATACTGCCAAGAAGGTGAACATGTCCAATTGACTCCCATTTCTTGGGACATTTGCTGAGGTATCTCATATTTCTAAAAAATCAGGTCAAGTTTGTTATTGTATTAATGCACTTTTGTGATTGATTTTAGTAATGAAGAATATCCATTTCTGCAAAGCGTATGTAAAAACATTACTTTTGGGGAGAAAAGATATGTTCAAGGTCATTGGGTTTTTAAGCAATGTAGAGAGGATGTATTGTTATACAGATTTTTTTATGAAAGAAAACTGAACTGTGACACAAATGTGGAAAACAAGAAAGATTTCTTTCAACCCACATAGTTTTATAATTAAACAGAAAAATAATAGAAATGCAGTTATAGTCAGGAGCATTTTTTTCAATCATTTCATCAACAAAATTTAGCAACAAGAAAACTTCTCTTTACAAATTTGAATTACTTATTTTAAATCCACGCAATATCATAAGTCATAAAAACCAATTCTATAGGCTAGAATATTTCAGCATGATTTGTTAAGGACAAATGTAATTGTTCATCACTTTGACAGTAACTCATTTTAAATTTAATTACTTTGTATTTTATATGACTTTTGGCATATTTGAAGAAAATTCAAACTGCATGAATTTCAAGATGGTGTTACTATAGTCTTGTTTCAGAATTTTGAAAATGTGGCAAAGTTTGCTTTTAATAAGAATTCAGAAGCCGGGCGTTGGTGGCGCACGCCTTTAATCCCAGCACTCGGGAGGCAGAGCCAGGCGGATCTCTGTGAGTTCGAGGCCAGCCTGGGCTACCAAGTGAGCTCCAGGAAAGGCGCAAAGCTACACAGAGAAACCCTGTCTCGAAAAACCAAAAAAAAAAAAAAAAAAAAAAAGAATTCAGGACAGACTACTGAACAGAACAGGATAAGAACAATAACAAGTATGTGATGGGAAGTGGAGGTGAAAAGAGGGTTCAGTAGTTGAGTACTGGCTGCTCTTCCAGAAGTTATGGGTTCAATTCTCAGCACACTCATGGATGCTCACAGCCACTATAACTCTAGTTCTTGGGGATATGAGGCCCCATTCAAGCCTCACTGAGCACCAGGCACCCATGTGGTATACATACATACATTTAGGCAAAATATAGATACACACAGAATAAAATAAATATTTAAAAACAATTATTGGATTTCACAAGCCTGTAATCTCACTTCCCGGTAGACAGCGGCCAAGAGGACTCCTGGGCCTCATTAGCCAGCCAATCTAGCCAATCAGGGATTTCCAAGTTCAGTGAGCAATGCTGCCTCAAATAGCTAAATTAGAAAATGATCTAGAAAGGTAACCAGTGTTCACCTCTGGCCTCCACAGGCACACACATGCATGTGTACCTGCACATACCCATGAGCATTTACATGTATTATTCCCACCTATGTACATTTACACACAAGAGTTTGAGCTTCCAGTTTTTACCTTCATAGATGCCATAATATTTTTTCCAGAATTTATCTAGTATCTCTGAATGATGAGTACACATGCTGAACACAAATTCTGAGCAGAAAATGTATCTGTAGGTCTGTGTATACAGATCATGATGGAGAGACAGTAAGTTCACATAGATATCCAAGAATCTGGAATCCCCTCCATCTTCTTCACTATGAGTCTGCAGGAACCTTTGATACAGGATGCTTGAAATTGTATCTTTGTTACAGCTATGAAAACTTATTCTTCACATGGTACAAGATGATTGTGAAATGTCCTTTCCAAAAATGCAAGTCTATAATCAAAAAACCAACACTATAAAATGTATCTTTACAATTGCACATAAACAGCAAAGAAAGAAACTTGAACAATTAATTTGGTTAAAAAGTAACAGCATTTTTCTTCCAATCTTTTGGCAATCAATTTGTTATATTAAAATAAAGTATTGAAAGACTTTATAATACATGGGTTCATTTACCCATAAATATTAATAGGCAGTTGCATGTTTCACAGAGTGATCCATAAATGAGCCACTGTGTTATCACCCAATATAAATATATTTTATACAGAGGTAATAGTTTGTAAACTACAAAACACCCATTTAATTAAAATTCATATTATTTGTATACAGGAACTAAAAGAAAATGTTCATGCAACAATGAATCCTAAATTTTTACTGAACATTATGGAACCTTCCCCAAATAACCTAATTTCAGTTTTAAAACTATACAGTGAAGAATGTAGAATAGGATATAGCCTGAGAGAGGGTAAGCAGATTGTCTGAGGTCCAAGTATTGAAGAGGCAGCAATAAATCCAGAAATTAGGTATTTTGTATAAGGTCACTGCTTTCTCCACACTAATACTCTAACGGACCTTCTCTACACACAGAAGATGCATCCAATAGTAACATATTCTTTATGAAAAAAATGTATTTTACTCAATGAACAATGAAAATAATTTTTTTCTAACAAACTGAAACAAAGACAAATAAACATTAAAATTTTAATGTTCAATTTATATTTTATCATATTATAGATAATATGCACCATATACTATCTTACTTTTTAAAGAAAAATATTATAGTTTTATGCATACACATACACATACACATATACATATACATAGTTAGTGGTGGATTTTTCCCCAAGACAGGGTTTTCTGTGTGTCTGACTCTCTTGGAACTCATTCCATAAACCAGGCTGGCCTTGACCTTAGAGGTCCACCTGCCTCTGCCCCAGGAGTGCTGCTATCAAACGCTTGCACACCACCCCTCCTGGCTAAGGCTGTATTATATTTCATGGTGGCTTTGAAGACTAAAGCTCCTGCTATCCACAGGAAAACCATTATCAAATTCTTTTGGACGACCTTACTAGTGAAAGATTCTTTGCCTTTACCAAAGTCTGAATAGTGAAATTTAGGTACATTCTGGGCAGGAACAATCTGACTATCCTCTGTACTTCTTGTGGTAAATTTGTCCTTAATTCAAGGACATGCTAATATCCCAGCATTTGCATTCATGATCTCCCCTCAGCATCATTGTTTCTTATTGCTATCCCTTATCTTTCTCTGTCACTCTAGACAGGCAATATTTCTGTTGCTAGAAGTTCCTCAAGCCTTGTCAAGCTCTAGTGAGGTCTAGGGAGGTTCTAGCCACCAGCAAGTTCATCCTCCTCTGTTTGTTTACAACAAATATTTAGTACTCACATCATCTGATAGTAGATGGGATTTGTGTAGCTTATACTGAATATTATTAACAATATTAATCATGACAATACTTTTCCAGGGTCGTCAAATCATCTCTTATTGTTTTGGCTTACATTTTTTTTGTAATTTTTATTTTTTTATTATTTTTTGTAATTATTTTGTAATTATTTATTATTTTGTAATTATTTTTTTTTATTATTTTTTATTATTTTTTGTAATTTTTATTCATGATAAGACATTTAAGTCTTGTGTTGTTTTCGAAACACTTCTGCAATAGATCAATAGATTTATTACAATACTAATTTATTACAATACTAATAATTTCACATATTTTGTTTTCACACACATTTGCTTTATTTTTCATTTTTAACTAATCAATTTTTGGAATAATGTTAATACTACAACTTAAATATTAAAACCCGAAAGTGATACTTCCCTGTATACTGCATAGCATTTCCTAGGGAGACGTGAGCAGACATCTCTTCACCCCAAAAACAACACAAGTGACATATGAAAGTAACAATTCAGCATAAGTTATTCTTAATAAATCAGTGACTTCACTGGGGTTACTTATGGAGCATGTGTTAGGGGCTTTCTTATAAGAGTACAGAATATTCAAGGAATACTGTACCACCAGAATAGCAAGCCTAGTATATTAGTCAGTGTTCTTTAGAGGAAAAGAACTACTAGAATTCATATAGAATGAATATTTATATGGGAATCATTAGAATGCCTTACAGGCTGTGGTCTTCTTAGTCTACAATGGCTGTCTACCAATAGAAGACCCATGAATTTAAGAGCTGTTTAGGTCAGGAGACTGGATGTTGCAGTGAATCTCCACTGTACAATGATATACAAAAGAAGTAGGTCCAATGCCAGTGAAGGAACGGACTTGCCAGCAAGAATTAAAACAATCAAGAAAAGAAAGAAATTTCCTTCTTGCATGTCCTTTATGCAGGCTGCCATCAAAAAGGTGTGGTGCAGATTGAAGGTGGTTCTTCCAAACCTCAAAAGATCCTGATTTAAAGTCATCTTCCCACTTCAAATGATTTAAGAAAAATTCTCTTACAGGTGTTTATTTAATTTCAGATGTAGTCAGGTTTGCAACCAAGAATGACCATCACAGCTGGCAAGAATGGAAACACACAAAAGTTGTCTTGGTGTAGTTCCCTCTTCTCCTATATATAGCCTGGCCAGAATGGAGTCCCTTTTCCATGGTAATTCTTGCTGTTTATATGACCATGAGGGGGACCTTTGGACCTCATAGAGAGTTTTTTCACCCAATGTGGCATTTTTCGACTCTGCCTCTTTTTCTAAGCTAGTTGATTTGTTCATGTTGAAACTTTGTGTTTTTCTTTTTACTTTTCAGGCTTTAACAAAAACAATTACTCTTTAAAAGCAGGAAGTCTTCACGGCTCTTTATACTCCAGTGTAGCTCCTGACTCCCATGTTCTTCCTTCTTAGTTTTCTTGTGGGAGACTTGAATAACAGTTGCCTTTGTCTGGGTGGTGGCAGAGATCAGTAAACAGTCTTACATCTAACATCACTCACCTTAGGTTGGTCAGTGTTGGCAGTCATCTTGACAGTATCTAGAATCGCTTAGGAGACAAGCCCCCTGGTACATTCTTGAGGGTAATTTATATTAGACCAGGCTCTGGGAATGCCTATAAAGGGAGTATCTTGGATAGCTTGATTGAGGTGGGCATGTTACCAGTGAAATCTGGGATCCTTTTAGTTTGCCACATATTTCCATGGAAATCAGAGGTTGTTTTTTTTTTTTTTTTTTGGACGGGGCGGGGGGCCGGGGAGATTCTTAGTCACATTAATAAAAGAATTTATAGATAGAACCAAAGGTTCCATTTCCAGAAGAAAACTCTAGAACAATTTTATAGAATGTCAACAAGGCATGCATGCTGTAAGTCTCAGGAGCTGCGCAGAAGAAAAGGGATGGAGAAGAGGAAAAGCAAAGACTGAATTTTACGTTGGGATCCTAGAAAGTTGGCGAGTTCAGATTCAGGTTCAGTAAAAGAGGTCAGAATTCAGTAGCATGCTGAGAGGGGCTGGGGACTTCAGAGAGTAAGTATGTCAGAGGGTCAGAAAAAGCATGGCCAGGTTTCAGTCAACATTCCAAAGGAGAAAAGATAGGAAGAAGGAAATGGAGAAGTTGTGTTTTTCTGAGTTAAGACTCCGGAAAAACAATCAGCAGTCACAGTGCTATCTGACAGAAAGTGACTGCATCACGAAAGAGCCTCTGTAAAGGACAATGAGAGGAACATATGTACACCATGAAATTGAAAGTGGGGACTCTGGAAGGCAGCTTCTTGTTCCTAGAAGACATTAAAAAAATCAAGAAGACCCAGTCCCAAGTACCTAAACAGGAAAAACAGGGGGGAAATCGAGGATGCTAGGACTCTATAAAATGCCCAAGCCAGAGTCCATGGAGAGCACTTCCTGTCTTAGGACTCTCCCATACTGAGAAGATGTAAAAGCTGTTACTTTCTCTTATTCTGTGGTTCGGTCTGTCTTTGCTGGATGTTCATTTCTTTGTTCCAGCCAGGGAAGGAACTTGACAACCCCTTGACAACTACCAGTATCATTGTGGTATACAGTACACATTCCATGGAGTATAAGCATATTATCTCATAAGGGGACAAGTAATTCCCTCTCGTTAGCATGTCCACAGGTGAATCAGCTTGCCTTGGGTGGAGGTGGGAAAATTAGAACTGTGATTGAGTAGCCTAGTTGAATTAATGCTTAAAAGATTGAGACTATTGTGTCTAATATTTAGAGTAGCTTGGGATGATAGTTCTTCACCCAGGGCTAGAGGTAGGACCATAAATATCATTCTTTTTACCAAGTAGCTTTGTCTTAATAGGCTTCAATAAAGCCCACATAATTCCACATTTTCATGGAAATATCATAGATATTTAAATCTGAAATGGGACACTTCCCTTTCTAATGTTACCAGAGAAACAGTAAGTAGGGAAGGTCTATCTTTAATGGCATCCAAGCCTGAAAATATCTCACTAGCTACCTAATAGGAAAACCCACCCTAAACATGAAAAGGAAAATGACATGGGCTGAGGTCCTATGATAAATTAAAAGGTTAAATATTTATGAGCATAAACGTTCATTCTTCTCTTCTTCATGACTACAGGCACAGTGTGACCAGCTCATGTTAGCTCTGTATTCCTTGATTTCTCTGCCATGATGAACTATACCCTTGAACTGGGAGCTACTGGGAATCATTCTCCCTTTAAGATCCTTTTATCTGAGTACTTTATCTCAGAGAAAGAAAATATAGCTAGTACATATCTATAATTATTTCACTACCCCTGTACAGTAGGACCTCTGTGTTTTGTTGTTGTGTTTCTGTGTGTATAGGAGAATGAGCAGAGACTGGAAAGTTAGGTGTTAATTTTAAAAAGCCATTATCCTGGACTATAGCTAGTTTTCCTTTTGCTTGCTAAATTGGAAATGAAAAAGAAAATGGAAAAAGGGAGTTGATGTATTATGCAACTATAAATAAAGTAATTCTGTGAACGAGCAGTGAGCCTGTTAGGTATGAGCTTTGAAAAAGTAGTTCCAGGTATGCAGACATAATGGTTGCTGGCAGAATGGAGTTTTGGAATAACAATTCTTTGTCTTTCTATATTTAATGCCTTCTTTAATGAGCTTTTATTATTTAGTGGGACTGAATAACATGCCATGCAACACATAAAAGCCATTCATAAAAGAAAAATCTCAAAGCAGAACATAATGATAGACTCTCAGTAAACAAGAACAGGTTAAAGAGACTGAATGAAAACTAAATGCCAAATCCCATATGCACTCAGAAGAGAGCAGATAAATCTTCAGTCTTCAAACATCCCACTCTCGTGCTTTTAAAATTCTAAACTATTATGAAAAACATGTTGGGACTGGAAGGCACTTGTTATCTACAAAATAATAGCCTCAGGAAGGCTACATTTACTTTCTTGCTGTATTCTCAAAATTGGTACTACACAAGAACATCTCTAGTGGGTTTCCCTTCCTGTTTCTCATAATAATAGAAGATTCTCGACTGTGAGGTGCTTTAAAATGCTTAGTGTACATAAAAGTATGTAAAAAATGATTTCATTCTTGAAACATTATAGATTAGAGAATGAGTATTCTAAATTCAACAAATTAAACAAATAGTGCTGGGGTGTCTTTTTTGTAAAGACTCTGAAATTTATAAAAATTATATGCATTGTGGGATTCTAAATTATTTTACCCCAGTTATAGTTGCATTTTAAATTATACTAGCAATATACATTTTTTAAAAGGACTATATTTTAGGAACCAGAAAATATTGCTGTTTGTTTCAGCTCAAAGGTTGCCTTTATTATTTTCTTCTTTCCAACTCACTCTAACCACAAAACATTTTAGTCAGAATACTGGATTCATTTGTGAAAGGGTGATATTATCTTTTATTAATCATAGAAATTTTCATGGACATGATATATAAAATATTTTAATAGATAAAAATCGAATGAGAAAATGCAGCATCTTCTTATCCATTTTGCATGAAAATTCTTTACTTGTTTACAAGTAAACTGGAATGTACAACTTTATAATAAAATGTAACAACATTAAATGTATTCTGTATGATTTTAATATTATTCCATTTCACAGTTGTAGCTAGTTGTGTTAAAGCATATCTCATTTCACAAACATTTGCTGGAGCTTATGTTCAAAGGCATTGCATCTAACACATGAACCGTTCACCTTCCTTCCTAAAATGTCATTAAAATGGTAATAAAAAAAGAGAAAATAAATCTATAATAACAGGGGATAGGCAAGCCTGCAGTGGAAAATGGATTTCCAGATTTTGGAAAGATAAATGTTGCACAATTTATTGCTAAAGGAAATGTAACTTAAATTAAGTGGTAGAGAAGTCTGCCTGCAATGGAAACATCTAGAACATAAAGCAATCACACAGGAGAGCGAGTAAGGGTAAAGGGCAGTAGCTGAGACTGGAAAAGGAATGGTCTATACAGTTGTTCCTTTTCTTGTATAATGTCACTGATCCCCCCTCCCTGCTTCTATGGTCAACATGGGTTGCATAATGTCCACCTATGCTTGAACAAATAAGGGCTATAGGGTTCTAAGAAGCAATACAGTTAGGGTTAAACAAATTATCATCTCTGAACTTTCACAAACATGGCTGCTTCCTCTTCCATGACATAAGAAACAAGAAAAATTATCCAAATCACTTTGCACGCACACTCTCTTCAGGATTTCAGTTCACTGAAATACTGGGAACTGCTATCTTCACGCACCGGGAGTAACATCACATAAATTGTTTACTGTTGTTTGTTGGCAAAGGGCAATGACGCCATGACAGTTAGGGGTGGAGCTTCTCACTCGTGACTGAAAGGGTTGGATTATTTAAGAAAATTTGATTTTTAAATTTACTTCTCAGGTTAGTATTTCTGAAACATTCTTTATAGGTAACAAAAAAATAAAGAATAGCAACAACAAGAAAAAAAACAAAAATACAGTCATACTTTTGAAAGTTTAAGCAAGAGAGGCAGATATCTTGAAAGGGGGTACATGTCTGGAAAAGTCTGTAGAGCTGGTGTGATTTTGCCCTGTGACAGGCTTTGGTGGTATGCTTTCGTTTTAAAGTATTCTTATTTTTTTCCTTACAGTTGTTTATATTAATGTGCATATGTATCTATCTGTGTGGGTATATGCCACATGTGTGCATATGCTCACATAGGATGTCTGGTTCTCTGGAGCTAGAGTTACAAGCAGTTGTCAGCTGCCAAGAAATGGGTTCTGCGAACCAAACTTTACTTCTCTGGAGGCCTGGAAAGGACCCTGAACTGCTGACCCATCTCTAGCCCCTGCATCTTTCTGCTATCAATACCTCTCCCATGCAACTTTTGATATCCTTTTTTAAAAACAAAGCAGCATGTACACACACACACACACACACAAAAAAAAAAAAAAAAAAAAAAACAACTCTGAACAAACTCTGAAGTATTTGGTTTATTCTATACCAAGTTTTGAGATACATATCATGTACTTTAACACTTTCGGGAAAAGAATGTTTAAGTGTCTATAATCCCATATTTCAGCTCTCACCCTTCTACCTTCCAAGTGCTGGTGAGTGTTCACAACACAGGAAGAGTTAAGCGCAGTGATGTTTCTGTTTGCTTCTCACAGCTGAGAAGAATTTGCAGAACAGCCCATTTTAGCAAACTACAAATAGAGAGTGGACATGAGAACAATCTTGCCAGATTTTTCAGAAGCTGTGGATTGTAGGATGGCAGGCATCTTGCTCCAGAGCAAGTCAGACCCATTGTACTTTAAGCACCCTTCAGATCTTTGCTTGCCATTTCTACAATGGCAATATGGCAGATTGGTGACTTGAGGATGGCATGTAATTCATTGTTCTCCTGTTCATGCAGCTACGCAGACATATGAAAAAGATCAAAGCTTTCTTGTAGAATAATGAAGTTGGGTTAATATTGATAGCTAAATCCATTCAAAGCATCCTTTACGAATGGTGTCTGTGATGGACAGTTTTATGTCATGTTGACACAAGCTAAAGCCATCAGAGACAAGGGCACCTGAAAAAAGAAAATGCCTCCAAATTACTGGGCTGTAGGTAAGACTGTAAGGCATTTGCTTAATTAGAAAATGATAGGACAGGGCCCAGCCCATTGTGGGTGGTGCTGTCCCTCGGGTTGTGGTTCTGGATTCTATAAGAAATCAGTCTGAACAAGGTATGAGGAGCAAGTAAGCCAGTAAGGAGCAGCCCGCCATAGCCTTTGCATCAGTTCATGTTTTATCCCCAACTTGGTTTTGGTCATGTTTTTATCACAGCAATAGTAGCCCTAACTAACACAGTGTCAAAAGCTATTTTTCTTTCTACTGTGTAAAGCCCCTGCTGCCAAAACAACATGTTTCATCTGACTTTAAACATGTATTTTACTGTCTTAGTCTGTGTTCTATTAATGTGAAGAGACATGACCAGGGCATCTCTTGTTAAGGAAAACATTTAATTGGAGTTGACTTACAGTTTCAGAGGTTCAGTATATTGTGATCATAGGGGGAAAGAAATATGGCAGCATGCAGGAAGACATCCAGATCCACAAACAGCAAGAAAAGAAAAGCCACATGGCTTAGCTTGGGCTTTTGAAATCTCAAAGCCCATCCTCAGTAACACATTTCTTCTAACAAGGCCACACCTCCTAATCCTTCTCAAGCAGTGCTACTCTCTGATGCCCAAGTATTCAAATATATGAGTCTATGGGAGCCATTCTTTTTCAAACCAACAGACACCAGACACGATGGTTTTCAAATTTAGCCATATTACTACATATATTATCGACCCATTCTTTTTATCATTCACTAAATTATATTCTTTTATCAGGCTCTATTGTAGCTTATATATCCATTCATATCTTGATGGGAATGTGATTGGTCTCCAGTTTTCAGTCTTACAAATATAGCTAAATGTATTGTACCAGATCACATAATTATGGGTTACCATCCTCTTGTGTGAATGTGTAGAATAGCTTTTGCTTTGGGAAGTGGAAAGTCAACTGCGTAGTAGTTGTTCAATTTTGTAAACCTCCTAGCAGTGGATAAGTGTTGATGTTACAACCTTGAAAATACTAATAGACCAAGACATTTTCATTTTAGCTATCAAAGTATGTTATATATTTTTTTTTAATTTAGAACTTGGTAAGATTGAAGGTATTTCTTCTGGAGAAAAGTATTTGCAGAAAATATGGTATGTTAAGAATGGCCTTTCATTGTCTCCAATTTTGTTCCAGGGAATCAGCATGACTATTTTAATGGGAGGGAAAAGACCTTTCAGTACTGCGGGAGATATACAGAAATGGCCAAGACCATTTGTGTGCACCTCTTTGAACAGAAGTAGCAGTTAGCAATCAGAACACAATCCTCCAGATACTTGGAAGGCAAGGTCCTTAATGCCCTCTGGGGTTTCTGCAAGGTATGTGCAAAGGAATTCCAGGATCACATGTGGAGCTGCCTGTCACAGGTTTGGGATGGAGGTGTTAAGAGTTTGGAGCCTAAGTGCTGAAGTTGATTTAAATGAGCTGCCGTTTAATGGGATCTTTCCATGCATTGTCACCTGCCTTCAATAGAAACCTATATTCCAGAATAGTTTCATGGAACTATGACTCTTCTATGCAAATGTTAGGTGAGAAATATGGTGATATTTTATTTGTACTAAAATGTTATTTCTATGTTAATAAATAAAGTTGCCTGGGGGTCAGAGCTATTAGCAAGCCGTAGGAAAGCTGGGTGGTGGTGGTGCACGCCTTTAATCCCAGCACTTGGTAGGCAGAGCTAGGTAGATCTCTGTGTGCTCAAGGATACAGCCAGCATTGGAGACACATGCCTTTAATCTCAATACCAACCATAGAAGACCTGGAGGTCTGTACAGATAGGCAGTGACAAGGCAGTCATGTGGTTGGGTTTACAACCAATGAGAATGCAGAACAGAAAGTCTTTATAAGGACAGACACACAGGAAGTAGGTCTCTTTCGGAGAGGTAGGACCACCGTGAAAGGAAGAGTAAGGTTTTTAGCTCTTAACTCTGACCTCTTGGCTTTCTTCTTTGCATTGGTTCTATGTTTCTTATTTAATAAGACAGTTGGTTACATCTACAGAGAAAACAGATACTTACCTCTTTTTAGTTTTCCTACTTCCCAGAATTCTTTCTCTAAAAATTTTGAGTACTTGTTTCCCATCTTTGGTTTACCTTTGTATAACTGCTGCATAGTGTTGTGGTTAATATCTATAATCTCAGCATGAAGAGAATGGAACAGGAGAATCATAAGTTCCATGAAAATATGCAATATAGAGCAGCAACCTATACCCAAGATTTATGTATGTGTATAGGGCTGCTCAGAGGTAGTTTTGCCTAACATGCAGGAGGCCATTGGCTTTATATTTGTGTGTGTGTGGTATGTATTTATGTGTGTGTAGTATGCTTAAATGTATGTATATGCATACACATTTATATATGTGGATGTATAGCAGGGTCCTTGCTGTTGTTCCCTTTGGGGGTGGGGGCAAGTAGGCACAGAGTCAATGGCACACAGACTCCAGGAGAATGTCAAAACAACAAGCTCAGTTTATTCAGTTAGAGGCAAGTCTTATATACCCTCCACTCTGGGGGGAGGTCTGATGAATATACATCAGCTGGTGTGACATAGCTGTCTCTCACTGGTCCAGATCATCTCCAGATCATGTTTCAGCTGCTGTTGCTAAGACTCTTAAGCAGAGCCAGGTTGGCTCTCAGAAACTATCTTTTTTTACTTGGCTGGGCCTCAAGACAGCTAGGGATGAGTCATCCCACATGGATGGATATTACTTGTGTGTATGTGTGTGTATAATTGTGTGTAAATAGGAAATTAATCCTTAAAGTCATCAACTGAGATAAACTAATAATAGTAGTAAATTTCAGGCATTGGACAGAGTCATGAATACCTCTTAATTATCTCCTCACTTGATGGTATGAATTATCAACAATTAAAAGAAATTTGAGAAAACCATAGAGACCATAGTGGTTTCTATGTAGGAGCACTTTCAAATCTCTGCATTTCAAAATGTGAACATACCCTATTGATTACAATCGCTTTAGAGATGCTCCACAGATACCAGTGTAAATACTGCAAAGAACAGTGGACGGATTATGTTAAAAAGAAGAACCTGCCCTCAGCTCTGAACACAGCTCCCATGAGAAAGAAGTTCGATGTCTGCCTTGGCTATGAAACATTGCAGGCTGTTTGACTGTGGGGATATCTGCCAGTGTCCTTGGTCAGGCACAGCCCAAGGACAAACAAAGCTGTTCAAAGATCACTGACTAACATTTTTTTTCTATTGTCCCTGAACTGGAGAATCTTTGCTTTCTGCATGTGCTTATAATAAACTCTGAATTAAGGACTGGCAGACAAAGCATTAATTTTGGTCATCAAACTTCATTTCCCAAACAAGAACCACACACATCACACACACACACACACACACACACACACACACACACACACACACACACACACACAACACTGGGTTATAGAGACTCGGAGAAAAACTGTTCTGATATGCCATGTGAGATCTATAGAGACCAAGAACAAGACTGTAGTAATTAATTAAGTATTAACTTGTGGTCACAATTAGATATCACTTAAAATGAATTTGACTTTCATTAATCTGGGGTATGGATGTGATGAAAATTAGAAAATTTGATTTATTAAGTATCTTGTTGTTCTCATTACATAAAAGAAAAGTAGAGGCTAATATTATGCCATGGGAATAGCATAAGTTAACCAGTAAAACTTAAAACACACACACACACACACACACACACACATACACAAAGCAAACAAACAACAAAAACAATAGTGAGATAATTTGAATTTATTTCGTAAAGCAATCCCCCTGTTGAATGCTGTCAACAAGCTTTGTAGTCAAGTTACAAGTTTCATATTAATTGGAAGTAAAGCATCACGACCATGTTAATTTTATTAAGACATGAGTCTGTCATCAAACCAGTAAACCCTGAACATACTCGGAATACAAACAGCTCCACTTATAAAAATAAGAGATAATCACAAATGGAGACCATTTATCACTGACACTTTGTGATGAACATTGCATTTGTACCGTATCATGCCACTGAATCTCTTCCCATCCTCATCCTCATTAGCCCTTCAACTGTTCTGCTCATTTTCAGCTCCTCATCATCACTGGGGATAACTGCATCAGCTCCCACAAATATTGGGGTCTATGTAACTGTGTGTGTGTGTGTGTGTGTGTGTGTGTGTGTGTGTGTGTGTGTGATTTATTTATTCATTAGTGTGCTGATGTTGAAACAAATTTCAAGCAACAAAAAAATACATATCTCACCTGAGTGTATCTGTCCTTCTTCAACGACTGAAGCTCATGTTGCGGAGACAGAGGCAGTAACATGGCAGTCATTGGGATCTGAATGACAATCCCCTCTTACGTTTCACAGAGGTACAGTTTGGCCATGTAAAGGAAATTTTTGAGAATTCTGATTCACCAACGGCTGGTAAATCTTAGTTCAGGAGGTAGTTATAAATATTTGAACCGTATGAAGACAGATGAGCCATCTCACAATGCATCTCACTCAGTTCCTGGCTGATCTGGCTTTGCCTTTTATTGTGTAAGAGAAGTATCACAATGCAAAGAGCAGGCAGCCAGAGTCACAGTCATAAATACCATCTGTCAAATTCCATATTTTGCTCGTCTGTCTCAGAATCATTCAAAAAGTAGCAACATTTATTATGAGACTAATTAAGACTTTTGTGAGGACACTTCAAAATTTCCCAACTTCTTTTTAACTCTTGATTTCAAGTTAGTTTCTAGAAAGGCAGCTCCTATGCCATTTCTTTATTTGAATTACTAACAAAATGTTAATGGTAATAAATCTGGGTAATATCAAACACATAATAATTAATTCACCTGATTCTAAACTTAATCCTGTAGCAATGTAATTTATAGTATTTTCATATAACTATGTGACATTAAAGTGAATAGGTGATGATTGGACTCTCTTTAAACAACCTCCATTCTTCTTCATTTCAGTTGTACAACCTGGACCCAATATTAATTTTGAAAAAGTTTCTTTTAGCGCCTTGAACATCAGCTTGCAGTGTAGCCTTGAATTACCTCAAAAATCCTCCTGTTTAAGCTTCTACCGAGCTTGGATTACAAGAATGTATAAATAATCTTAGCTTGGAATATTTTAATTTTAAATGTAAAGCTTAATTTATCCCAAAATTATACTAACTGTATAATGGGTACTTGAGAAGGTATTTTTCTACACATATTCATAGTAAAACAAGCATACCAATAAAAGAAGGCTTTATTTTCATAGAATTTACAAGTTTATGTTTGTGAAAATTACTATGTCATTCAATAGGACATTTCAATTAAGACCAATAGACATATACTAACTCGGTGTTATATCTCAGTTATTGTATAAATCAGAAATGAATAGTTAATGATGCCCTAGAATGCCATTCTGAAAATTAACAGACTTATTAAGACTACAAATCCTTGTTGAAATATAGGAAATGTAGTTGCAAACTAGTAATGGAGGAGGTCTGTCACCTTAGTCGGAGACAAGAAATGCCCATCAAAGTCCAATATTGAGAATAGAGAAAAACAGAACTTCTCTGTAAGAGTCTTGAGAACATACACTCCCTTTTCTGTTTCCTCATATATTTTATAAAGATCTACAGACTACAGTAAAGCTTATCAGATCAAGCTGAACACAATGAAATTTAAAATGGTAGCATGATAATATGAAAATTGTACAAGCCACTTCTTAGGTTCAGATTTAATAAATGTGGGAAAAGACATCTAGAGATAGAATTTTTGTGGGAATGTAATAATAAATTTTTAGCAGTTGATGCACCAGGATGAATTATCAGTTATAATCTGTATTGGATTGCTTTTCATAAATTGTCAGGACTAATAGAATATTGAGGGAAGTTTCTGAATACTTTCAACATATAAAGATATTGTCTTCAAGTAGTATCAACATTTTAATAACATTTAAAACCAAAAATAATACATTCATATATATGAATTAATATATTTATATTTAAATGTTTATTACTGCCCATCCTCTGTAATTCACCTAGAGAAAAAACATTAAAGAAAATTAAAGTAATAGACAGTAAATCTCTTGTAAATAGTCTTGATGATAAAATATTCCATATTTGCAAAGCAAAAGAGACATTATAGACAATAACAGTTCCTGGAATAAATTACTAAGTAAATGAAGTTAATCTCATCCTGTCATTCATGTTCTTAGATTTTCTGGAACCAAATGGGGGCAACAGCACCTACAATTAGAGCTAGAACTGTAGCTGTATAGTCTAAAAACTAGTGCCCTGCATAAGCTCCCTCTACTAACCTTTTCATTCTTTACCTTGCTATAAATCACAGTCATATTCTGACTATGCCAATATTCTTGCTGTCTGTCAAAGGAAAAATAAAGAAAATAAAAAAGTGTCAGTCATTTGTTTTATCCCTCAGTTCTTAGGACAAACTAGAAACTACCAAAAGGGAAAAAAAATGATTAAAAGTAAGTAATGGTATCATTTAATATAAGAAGGGAAAAGAGAAAACTATTTTTGGGTTATTTTGTTTGTGTTTTTTTTCCCTATTTTTGGGGTGGCGGGGCAGACAGAGTTTCTCTGTGTAGTTTTGGTGCCTGTCCTGGATCTCACTCTGTAGACCAGGCTGGCCTCAAACTCAGAGATTCGCCTGGCTCTGCCTTTCGAGTGCTGGGAATAAAGGCATGTGCCACCACTGCCCAGCTACATTTGTTTTTATAAGATTATGTCATGTACATAAGTTTGTCAGACCGGATAAATAATAAGGCATAGAGTGGAAATGATCTCTTCTCTTTGGCAATTAATATGAATATTTATTAGGATATTCTAACAGAATATCTTAATCGATTTTTGTTGTGATATAACAAAATATCTTGATTGTATGCCACCAAAGACCTAAATTCCAGTTCTCAGCATCAATGGGACATGTAAAATGCTGTTTTCACTATCTGAACAGTTAAGCTACACAACTGTCATGGAATTAGAAATACATACCTGCATACTCCATAGACAATTTTGAGACCAGCATGTGTCAGACACTGTTCTGTTTGAATGTACACATGCTTCTTGTTTCAAAAAACAAAAAATAAAACCCTCTAATTTAACAAAGGAGAAAGACAAAGCTGATAATAGCATAATACAATAGCCATGCATTATGAGTCACATTATTATGAAAAAATAAAAGAGATAATACAAGAGGAACTCCTAGCTCATAGATGATCAGAGAAAGACATGCCACAATTGAATTTGTGTGTTCAGAACAAAGTATAATAATCATGGGGAGTAAAAAAAAAAAAGGGATAAGCAGAAGGACCTTGGACAATTCTCCTACAGCCTCATCAAAGTCAGATCAAATAACTTGGAAGTATCCAGAAGCAGAAGCTACTGTAGCAATAAATAGTCCATGGATGAGCAGTTGTTATGTAACAGTACTCTGTGACATCTTCTAATTCACATTCCCTCTCTGCAGGGAGGGTTTATTATCATACCTTTGCTATAGAACAGATCAAGAACACTTAAGAAGGAAGCAGCCGCCTCAGAGACCACAATAGAAAAGAAAGGAAGTCAGACTTCATGTACATCTGCAGCAGAAGCTCTTTCCCTCTCTGCAATGTCAAACACTGTACAACATCCTTTGCAATGTATGTTAAAAAACACGTAGAGAACTTTAATAGAAATCCCATTTTACAAATTAGGAAACTAATAGATTCTAAAGCAGAGAGAGTGCTTGGACCAATAAGGGACCTAGATAACATGTTTTAATCCCTCTTTTATGTCTCAGGGCATTATCCATTTTCATTTTCACTGTCTACTGAAGACTTTTCTTTTTCTTGCAATATGCAATTGTCTATTCTCAAAGTTGCCAATTTATTCTTTTCACGGGAACAATAACAGAAGCTGAAAAGAAAAAAAAACTTTAATTTCAGGAATGTTTTTGGCTCTCATGCATGAAATTCAGGACATGGGACTTTGATACTGGGTAAAGTCATTTTATTTTATTTATTTATTGTTCTGATGCAGTCATGAGCATTGGAAGGGTGAGAAGAATCTCTTAATGAAAGAAAACATTAAGTAAAGAATACATTAGAAAAATATTGGCATTAAGTAGTTTGGTTTTTCTGTTACATTCTCTTTTTTCCTTTTAAATTACTATTTATTTATTTGGTTGTTTATTTATTATTTATTTATTTAGTGTGTGTATGTGTGTGTGTGTGTGAGAGAGAGAGAGAGAGAAGAGAGAGAGAGAGAGAGAGAGAGAGAGAGAGAGAGAGAGAGAGAGAGAGAGAGGTTTGTAAACATTAATGTGCCTTGGCATGCTTGCAGAAATCAACAGAAAACTATACAGTTTGTCTTTACCTTCTACATTCTGTGAGTTTCACGGTCAAACAATGTACCAGGTCAATGCAGCAAATGCCTTGTCTAGAAGAGTCATCTGGCCAGCTCCCAACTTCAAGGTTTTTCTCTTGTGGCTATCTTCTTTGTCATGTGCTTGTCATCACCATACCAAAGCATTTGACAATACAATCAATATGTGCATATTTTTATTTGAATAAAACTTTAAAATCATTTCATATATATTCTAGTCAAGGAGAATAAATAAGAATCTGTATGTTAATATAAAATAAAGTTCTTGAAGCATCAACATGAATGCTTACTAACATGTCCCAACTTGTTTCACCAAATTCAAACCCTGGTCTTTTTGATTTATAAAACAAATGAAAAAAGCAGATGTGTAATATTCATGATATGTATATATGTATATTATATATATTCATATATGCATTGAATGTATATGTGTGGTGTTCTGAGCTTCAACATCTCTGACTATTTCATTTGAAGAATGATAAAAATGTGTAAGAAACATTAAATATATCTCCCTCACCTGAAATATGAAAGTATGACTTGGTCAGTCTCAATAAGATGATTAGTAACTGGGACTGGAAAAGCAAATATCACTGAAGGGATCATTTTTTTGTTGTTGTTGTTGTTGTTAACAAAAAGAGTTCTCCTTTTGGGCTAATTTTGTCCTTTAAGTGTATTGGTCTTATCTGAAAGCACTTTGGTTACCTTCAGGGAGAAGTGTTAGTGATAACCATTGCTGATGTTTCAGAGCATGTAGCAGGGTCAAAACCAAATAGCTTATTGTAGAGCAAAAAGACTGCTTTGCTATTTTATACTAAAATTCCTTTATTACCAGTTATTAGTTTTAAAATATACTCTCCTCACTAAAAACATGAGTATCATCTACCTTACTTCATTATATTTCTCTTGACATTGAAGCATCATGTAGCTCATGCTGGTCTCAGGTTTATGTTCCTCTATGTTCAGCTTCCAGAGAGCTGGGTTTACAGGGTGAACCACCATGCTAATTTTATTGCATTAAGTACTTTTTTTAAATTGTCTATTACACTTTCAAATGGCATACGGTTGAAAGTACTCCATAACATATCAATTCTATATGAAATATAATAAGTGGAAATGATAAATTAGAAATTAGGGTTGCATATTTAAAGTACACTTATAGATTTCAAATACATTGATTTACACATAACTTTAGAACAGTAGTACTTTGCTGATGTTATATTCTTCAATGTGATCCTTGTAACAGTGCCTCCAAATGTATATATAATATACATATATACATACAGTACCACAGGGTCTTGAAGAAAGCAGTGTGCATATTTACAGTTACAGATTCCAACCCTAAATACCTGGACAATTTAAAAGTTTTGCAGGTCCAAAAGATTGGCTGATACATAAAGTGCTTGCCAGTCATCACATCTGATGACTGGTGTTTGATTCCCAAAATATTCATAGTACAAGAAGATTACAGCCAGTTTTCCTCTGACTTTCACAAAAGAGCTGTGGAATGCAAACACACACACACACACACACACACACACACACAAATATAAAAAATCAATACAAGTAATAATAAACAGAAGAAGTCTTGATGTTTAGAAGTAGCCTAAACATGCTGATAAATACACATCTCCTCCTTTTTGTCTTTACTCCAATTGGAGACCTGACTGTTCCTAAACATGCCTCCATCATGATGAGCTAACATCTGCTGCCCCAACTATAGGTGATACCAGCACAGGTGCCTGGTCTTGACCTTTCCTTCTAAACCTACATAAATAAATAACCCACCTCTGTCTCATCTCCTTCTCTTTCTACCCCCACCCCGTGTGTGTGTGTGTGTGTGTGTGTGTGTGTGTGTGTGTGTGTGTGTGTGTGTGTGTTGATTCAAAGTTATTTGAGTTGAGAGCAAGTAGCACAAGCAGTGTTTGGAAAGAGGAGAACGTGCTATACCAAGTATAAGATGATTATTAAACAGGTTTAAGAAGGATGATGGGAATTACGTTGTTGTTGAAAATATTTTTCTTCATTCTCAAGCATGAATGAATTGTGAATTGGTAAATACAGAGACTGAAAGGTGAGTGAAGAAATAGTTGAAGGGGAGTATAGCATTAACAGAGGGAGACAGGGAAGATAAGTTGATTGGTGTGAAGAATTTAACATGCCACATTTGGAGTAAATAATACCTATGTTCCTGGAAAAGAACTCTATAATGTTAGTGAATACATTGTTAATGTACTAGGTTATTAGACAGTGCAAGGTGAGGCAAAGCAGTGTATTACAAATGATTCTTCATTGTCTGACCACATCAAAAATGGGAAACAAAACCTCTTTGAAATGTTAGGAGAAAATACAGGAAGAACTTATTTCAAAATACATCTGTAGTTTGATTTCTGTAAAGTTAAATTTAAAAAGTCTGTGTGCATTCAAGAAGATTTTTTTTTTCAGAAGACAACAGGACATCTAACTATGACCTTAGAAAAGTATTAGTTGCATGAACTATTTTTCTTCCCAATGGAGAATATTCAAGTCTATGGCTGTGACTCTGTTTTGAGTAGAAATGAGGATCCAGATATAATCCCTGAGCAGCTTCAATATATGAAAATGGTTAGAGGACAAAGGGTAAGTAAAAGAACTCTTAAAGAAAACAAAGCATGTAGAAAAGGAAGATTGGGCATTAATGAAACTTGGAGAGGAAAATTGGGAGCAGAGAACTGCTTTGTTAACAATGTTTTTTAATCTCACTACTATGTAAGTTTCTGAAAAATCATCAAAGAAGAATCCAGAATCAAATTTGAGGAACACATAGTTCCAGAGTACATGGAAACTAAATTGTCCTTTCATAAATATTTTTAAAAGGGAGAAGGAACAGTTAAGGTACAATTTTATGACAGTTCTGGATGAAGATAAAATATACAATGGGAAAATTTCTACTTTGCAAAAGATAGGAAACTGTAAATGCAGCCAATTTCTAAGACGAAAAACATGAGAGGGCTATGGCCCACCTGTGAAAGTAGAGAGTTTCATAGTAGGCAGGATAGTGTCCCCATTGCAGGATAGAAGTTGAGTGAAGATAATAACTAAGTTTTCATTTTTAATAATGGGAAAAGAACATTGTACTATTTGCTACCATAAATACTCCATATGAGCTGAATCTTATAGTACTGGAGGATTTTGATTTAAAGAAATCTGTAAAAGAAAGGAAATGGAATAATGATATGGGAAGAAAATTTAAGTAGAATGTTTATATTTTTTTTCATTATGTGGGATTAGTATAAGTGAATATATGTTAACAAATCAGATTGTAGAGTTTACATAAAGTGATGTTTAGTTGCTATGGTGTTTGGTAGGAAGAATCAATGGCTGCATTCATCTATAGTACAACTTTTGCCAGGTTCATATGATGAGTGATCCAACCATAATGATTTCATGAAATAAAAGTACAAGAAAATACAGTATCCCCCATTACTATAGTAATTTTCCCTGCAAAGTAGCTGCCTTTATCACACAAAGTGATTCTTTCTTCTGCTTATTTTTGAATAAGGGTAACACCTGATCTAATTCACACTAATTAGTTCTAAGAGTTTAATCCTCATCCCAGTCATATTTTGTATAATAATTTGAAGCTCACATAAGAACTCCACCTTGCCAGTGAGCATTGTTCACATGTAGTGCAGATAATCAGGTGCAAATCTTATTAAAGGAGACGTGAAGCATTAGACACATCAACAGCGAGAACTAAATTGAGAGCCAGTGAGTTCTGTCTCGGTGAATTTCTGTTCCTGCACCCCATATGGCTTTTTAAAGCAAATCAAAATCTTAATCAAACTTGCTTGTAGGCAAGTATGAATCAACTCACTGCTATTTAGATGAATCTTGCTGAGAAGCACTGACATTATATAACATTGTGATATTAAAATAAGAGAGGGGAGTATTGCAGAGAACTTTCCTGATTCTTACTTCAGTTGTCCCAACTTGCTACTTTGTTATACCGTCATATTTTGTACATTTGAAAAGATATGTGATGCCTACAGTTTTGAAGAGAAGGTGGATGCCCTTCATAAATGAATATTAAGTTATGGCTCATCTTTAGATGTTGTGAAATACGATAAGAACTTTAGTGAAATGAGGATAGCTTTAAATATGCTCATAATATATAGGCTTTTAAAATAAAACAAATCAACGCCATTTTGAGAGTTTGTTATTTTTCTTGTTGTTAAAATGCTCTTCTTTTCAACCTAGGCCTGTAATGTGCTAATAACTACTTACCATTGATAGTGGTAAGGAACAACTAAGGGATTAAGAAACTGAGTGGGTCATTGAAAGCACATGTCCTCTCAAAACAAGTGAATAGCAAAGATCACATGTTTTGCTAGTATATGAAATTATGTTTAAATATACAGGGATTAGAGCAGAGAAAAGGCCCTCTGCTCATAATTAGATGATCTGTGAAACAAATTGGTTATGTGTTAACCCTAAGGCAAATTCATGTTTTGTTATCCATTTAAATAATTATGGTAAAAAGATTCACACATAAAAGTACTCCATGATACCCTTTTCCCTCAAGGCAATATCATTCCTAGCTATTAAAGCAATATAATTTTCACAATAGACATCCTACCTTATTACAATAAATGGGTATGCTCTGTATATTTTATAACATTACTAATAAATATTCAAATCTATTAATTTCTATCTGAATAGATTTAACTTGATGCCTTACAGATTTATACATTGTATGTGTGTGTTTGTGTGTGTCTGTGTGTATTTGTGTAAAATATTACTTTTAAGATCACCAGAACATAAAATGTTAGTTAAGTCCATAATGAAAATTTCAAATTTACCATGCAGGTACAATTCTGTGAGAAAATAAATTGAAGTAAAACATACAAACAATTTCACTTCCTGCCTATTTCCTCTCAAGTATAGTAGTACAGTGCTATAAATATACAGGTGAGTTCCAAGGTTTGACATGGTTTTGTGCCACCATAATTTCCATGTTTTCACTTAGTACAAGTACCATATGAATATTTTGAATTCTATTGTAGTTGAATATCATTTATTTGAAAATACTCTTTCTTGTACAGTGTATAAAGGTTTTACTTTATGATCATCTAACTATGAAAACCAGTAAGATAATTTTTTTAAAGCAGCCAGAAGGATCAGAAAGTTTAACTCTAGCATAGTAAAATATAAAGCAGAAAAAAACTAATAATACTTCATTAATAATTAATGTTTTTCACTAGTGCTTTTAAATCTTTCAAAATATTATAAATGTATCTTTCAGAAAGTCAAGTTGGCAAAAATGTGAGTTATTCGGTTCAATGTGTCATTTAAAAAGTTCAAGTAAGCACCTATTAATAAAATATAAATTGGTTGCATGGTCCAAAAGAATATAAAATTATATTAGCCAGAAACTGCAATGGAATCTCCTAGGAAATAAACTCAATAAAAACATTCATACTTTATCTTCAGAATAATATTCAACTATAATTATTTTGTAGCCTTGACTATTCATTATTTGGCATGAAGCCTGAATAATGTTTTGTGGTTTTATTCATCATAAATTTCTAGATAAAAATGCATAGAAAAAAAAGAGAAAATGAAATATCTGTAGTCTGCCTCCCAGTAAGAACCACAGTGACTTAAAAATATGTTTTTCTAATTATTTCTCGATTTAAAAACCTATACAGGTCATTGATGTTGATTAAAAACATGAATTGATAATAATATAATAATCTTTAAAAATTTTTAATATCATTCAGATTCCAATTGTTGGTGTAAAAATTTTCAGATAAATGCTTGGGCTTCATTTGTAAAACACATACATTTTAATAAATACCAGCTGTGTTTTATGCTATGCATCACCTTTAAAAAAATCCAGTGTAGAAGCCACTGTTATCTTAGGAATACTGCATTGGCCTCCAAAAATACCCATTGTATTTGTCAGTTAAGATCTTTTTGGGAAGCTATCATTTGCTTTTTTGAATAATAAAAATATTCACTGGATTTGGTACAGTAAAGAAAATAATTATATTTGCCTTAATGAAGTCTCATTATTCTTTATATTTATTTCAGGTTTTTCAAAAAAAATAAATCACAGGGTTCCTGGATACCATAAAAGTGGACATGGCACTAAAGAAAAAATAGTACCAGCGAACAAGGGTATGACAGAGAATTCAAGTTTTATAGAGATGCTTAGTGGAAATAGCACTTTTAGAGCAAGTATGGTGACCTGAGTTCAGATCCCCAGAAACTGAATGAATCTCAACTATATAGAACAAACTTCTGCAATCCCAGCATTCCCCTACTTCTGTATCACAATACAGAAGGCAAAACATGGCCAGCTACCAAGGCATTTTTTTTTAATGCAGCAGTGAATAAGGGACACCTGGCTCAAAAAAAGTGGCAGACAAGGACTGATACCAGAGTTTGTCACCTGATCTCTACATGTGCTCTGTAGTATAGTCAGCCTGCACACCCATACACTCAAACATGTACACTTATACAAACACACTAAAGGAATGTACTCAATTCATAATTTAATATCTTCTAATTTTTCTTTGTAAGTTAACAATATGTCTATCTTTTATGTGTAAGATGCAGGTGGCCATCTAAGAGGAGCAGCAGCTGGTACTTGAATTTAGGAATTTGGTCGACCAGAATGCAAGGCACTAACAAGTAAATCTCAGATAGTCAAGGCACCAAGATCCAAAATGTCTCTTGTTACTGCTGTGCCTTTACATGTTTGCTGCTGCCATTTCCCCCTGGTATCTGGCGTGGTGGGAATGGGTGTAGGGGGTATTCCCCAATGCCTTCAATGTAGTGTGATTATCTCATGGAAATATTCCATTCTAGTGTGTAGTCTGAAGTTTTTCTATTTCCTGCCTGGTCCCACAGCTACTCTGTCCCAAGTAAACACACAGAGGCTTATATTACTTACAAACCGTATGACCTATGGGTCAGGCATTTTGCTAGCTAGCTCTTATAACTTAACTCAACCCATTTCTATTAATCTATATGTTGCCACATGGCCATGGTGTTATGGGTGTGCTGGCACCTTTTTGTTCCTTCGGAGGTGGGGTGGCGTCTCCTCAACTCCACCCTTCTTCCTCTCATCTTCAGTTTGAATGTAGTGCTGAACCTTATTCTGCACTGCCACAGGCCTTTGCAGCTTTATTTATTATCCAATGGGAGCCACACATATTCACAGCACACAGAAAGATATCCCCCCAGCGCTAGTGGACATTTTTACCTGTGAATTATTATAAAGATGCTTTCCTCTTAAGCTGTATTGTTTAATGTGTTCCCACGGCCCCTGACAAAGCAGGGGCTACAGAGGATAGAAAATAACAAGAAAGTGTCACACAACCAGGACTTATTAGTTTCTCTTGAGGATCCTTATAGAATGGTTTAGGTTATTGATTAAGAAAAAAAAAAAATAATCGAGTCCCAGGAGTTAGCCCAAGTTCTTTCTAATACTGGGAAATGTATTTACAGGTTTCTGTGAGCATCACAGCTAAAACCAAGCTTTAAACAATTGACTTCATGTAACTAAAAAAAAAACAAAAAAAAACAAAAAACAAAACAAGCAAAAAAGAACAAAAAAAAAACCCACAAAAACAAAACAACAGAAAATGAATTAGATGGATATTTAAGATAATTGGACAAGATTCTAAAATACAAAAAATAAAACAAGTAACCCGTTTTTCTGACAATTATAAAAACTATTGCCTATGTAAATGGTTATGACTAAAAGGCTCATGACCTATGAGAAGTCGAAAAGATAAACTTGTAACTCTGTTGGATCTCAGATATATTTTGTTTTTCACCTGTAATACATAAAATGTTTAACCATGTAAAGGATCTGGAAAACATGTTGTTTTGTATTTGTGTTCATTGGAATCATTCATTTAAAAAAGTAGAATGTAACTGCACTGTAATTTTGATATAACTTGAAAGAGTCTGCAGGGGTATATAAGCTGTAAAGGAGAAAATAAAAACACAATAGAAGGAAAACACCAAGAAATATGTAGGAAGAAAGAATAGAAGGAAGACATCAAGAAAGACAGAATGGATAATATAGATAGAGAGAGATGATAGAAAGCCCCTAAAGGGGTGTGTGTGTGTGTGTATGTGTGTGTGTGTGTGTGTGTGTGTGTGTGTGTGTGTGCGTGTGCGCACGCGCAGTGTTTCCCTTTTTTGCAGGCGCTAGGGAGTTAAGTTTAGCCCTACTCCTTGGCCCCAGAGAATTAAGTTTTACTCCCTCAGATAAGTCAAGTTGAATGATTAGTTCACTGACTCCATGAATCCCCGTCAATCTCTGAACTGCTGAAGGCTGGTCCTCATGGCAACAATAGTAATTATTTAACAGCTGGATGAAAATAAACGTTTCTAGATGTTTCAGTGAAAATTTACTAATTTTATTTCATTACTATTAATGCATTTTAAAGTAATTTTTTAGGAAAGTTGATTTATTAGTATCAATTTAAAACATTGAAAAACATGAAGGGAATTATACAAGTTTATGGCACATTTAAAACCATCATGATGGTAATGAAGAAAAAAGGTGATAATTATATCACTGGTAATTGTGTGTTTCTTGGCTAGTGTGAGTTCAGGTATACACACATAGCACATGCATGTAAGGCTGGCTGGTGGAAGACTCCAGTGTCTGACTCTATCACTCTCTGTTTGTTCCTTTCAGACAGGGTCTCTAACTGAACCTACAGGTGGACAGTGGCCAGCAATCTCCAACAATCCTAGCATCCCCAGTCCCCAAAGCTCTGAGATTACAGGGATATATGGCAATGAGATTCAAACCTACATCTTTATCCTCACACAGGAAGCTATTCAAGCTTTCAGCTCCAGCCTCCTCCAGTTAAATGTTTTGTTTCCAGTAACCAACCAGAGTCTGCTGAAACACCATCAACTTCACAGTAAATAGCAACTGTCATGTAAGCAATCCACTGTGTTACCAGTTCATATGAGAAGAAAATTAACATTTAAATGTCCCCTTTAGCAGATTTCTCAAATTTTATATTTGGGATGTTTTTTAGAACTTGTAATAACAAGTTGGTTTTTAGTTTTTCTACTGATAGTTTACCTACTTGAGAATCTTATATAATGCAATTATATCATATTCACCTCCCTCTCCACTCGTTTCCACTCCACCCCCACTGCACTGCCATCCAACATTAATTTGCTCTATGTCTTTTTAAAACTCAGAGTCCAATTTCTGTTGCTCAAACATTTTTGAGTATAGGACTTTCCAGCATTTTCACCCTGTTTAAAAAAAAAAAAAAAAAAAAAAAAAAGACTGACTCTTCCTCTCCCAGAAGCTTAGAACATGTCCTTAGTTCCTCAGCTAGAGGTGAGAAATTGTGCCCTGGGAATTCAAGCCCTTTTCTGTGCCTCTATGCTGAGATGTGTGTGGCTTAAACTTGCACAGGTCTTCTTCATGAGGTCACAGCCACTGCAAGTTCATGTGTGCAACTGACATGTTGGGGCAGAAAAACACTGCTACATTGTACTCCACTGCTGGACATTTCCTTCACATGTACAGTCATGCTGTGGATATTACTCTATGTAAATAAAACACTGATGGCCAGTGACCAGGCAGGAAGTATAGGCGGGACAAAGAGAGAGGAGAATTGGGGAAACAGGAAGAAGGAGAGAGGGAGACTGCAGCCACCACCAGGAGAAGAGCATGTAAAGAAGCCGGTAAGCCACCAGCCACGTGGCAAGCTATAGATTTATAAAAATGGGTTAATTTAAGATATAAGAACAGTTAACAAGAAGCCTGCCATGGCCATACAGTTTATAAGTGATACAAGCGTCTGAGTGATTATTTTATAAGTGGATTGTGGGACTGCGGGGCTTGGGGAACCTGGAGAGAAGCCCTCTGGCAACAAATGGCGCCCAACGGCTTGAGTTTCCACCTTAAACCTGAGAATATTTAATAACCAATTCTAAACAGAGCCAAAACCAGGTTCCTGCTTCTTGTCTCATACGGGCAGCTAGACGCTGCAAAACACAGGTTTGAACACCGGCGGGTTCCTGGCGTGTGCCTTTGACCAGCAGTATGGCGGAAATGAGGCATCTGCCAGCGGCACATTACGCTGTGTGGTAGATTTATTCTTTACTAGTATTAAAAAAAAAAAAAAGGTTTCTGGGCTACACGCTGCTTTGATAAAAGCGTAGACCTACTATTTCTGAGACTTGATGATTCCCAGAGCTGGCAGAAAATGTACCACCGCCATGTTGGGAAGCTGAAGTGGGCGGAGCCAGCAGTCACAGCGCCGTTTCAGTCTTAAAATACTACAGTTTAAAGCAATAGATTCACAATATGTAGGCTTAAAAGAGACAAAAAGATAAATTAAGATAAATAAGCCACGTAAAGATGGCTACCACACAGAGAATCTGGATTATGTTGTCTTTGATATTTGTAACTAAAGAAAAACATTTGATTGCAAAAGCTGTTTAGTTATGCCAAAATGTATATTTTAAAGGGACCTTGACTTCAAAATTTGGATTTAAGGATATGTTGCTTTGGAAAAGAGGTTCTGCTTTTGTTTCCACAGAAAGCCAGAGGCTGTGGATTTGTTCCAGATTAAGATACATCAGGTTTCATCAGCCAAGACCCCCTGAAAGGTCTCCGATGACACCATGGCCCAGATGATCCAACATCCAGAGCAGTTTCAAGGCAACTGGTTCACACAATACAGCCTCACGGACTACCCCATCGGCCTAAAGTTTTCTTTGCATCCTCATAAGATACAGTGCCCCCCTCCATCAGGAAGTAATAAGAGATGCTACGCCCAATTCCCAAATATACCAAGCTGGCTTTAGAGGTGGAATTGGCTCACTCCCCCTCTAAACCCAGACATATTGCTTTAAAAAAAAAATGGTTAAGAGATTCTTGTGTCCCAAATCAGAAGAGCCCTCTGGTGTGGGACAGAGAAAAACCAATATTTTTATTTAAAACAGGTTGATTATAAATGTGGTCTATTTCTAAAAAAGAAAAGGGTATATGATATAGATATATAGAGATGATAAGATAAAAGGGTAGATTAATGAACCTACTTTTAAAGAACAACTTGTTTAAAATGTTTTACATTGGTATAAATTTTAGTTTATTGATACAAACTTGAAGTTAATTTTGTTATACTGTATATATATATATATATATATATATATATATATATATATATATTTCTATTCTTGTTTGAGGTATTATGTTTTTGTAACTCATTTAAAATTGTAATGGATAATTAAAAAGTAGATTAATAATTAGTCATCTATGATAATCATATTTCTAGCCATGTTAGTTAAGTCTTCTAGGTATACATAGATATATTTCAGATAGACAGGTAATCTTCAAACACTTCATAGACCTAGAGAATATGGCATTTAAATAATTTAAAATTCTGTTGATCTGTTGACGTGAGACACAATTGCTCCTGGCTACACCAATTGATCCCGAGAGAATGTTGGGCTTCTAAGACATTTCCCTTTGGAAGTTTGTCTTTTTGGCACAAAATGGCCTACTGGACAAAGAACTGCCCTTGCCTTGATGGCTGACAGTACAAATATAATGCTGTCCTTTCTGGACAAGCGGGACACAAGGAAAGCGACCACTGTACTCTGCCAAGACAGGGTAAGATGGTCTCTCAAAATTCCTGCTTCTAAAAATGGTCTGTCGGATACTCTAGGCCTGTAGCCAATTTGAATGCACCAACAATGCTGAGAAACATTAGGTGACTGTCCAGGCTGCCAGCTGTCTTGGTCTACTTTTGCAAGATTCCTGAAAGTTGCTTGCATCCATCTACCATTTCTCAGGTACCATTATGTTCCTTCTCAGGTCTTTGATGTGGTTGAAAACTAGATAGTTGTAATTTCCTCAGTTATGATAAAAGATAAGTTAGATATAAAACCTTAAACTCACAAATATAAGATAGATAGGACATCTTCTTTAATATTGTAACTATAATTCTTGCTTGATAATTGTTTTGTTATATGTAATTTTACTATGTTAAAGTTAAAACCTTCCTTTTTAAAAAAAGAAGAAAAGGGGAAGTGCTGTGGATATTACTCTATGTAAATAAAACACTGATGGCCAGTGACCAGTCAGGAAGTATAGGCGGGACAAAGAGAGAGGAGAATTGGGGAAACAGGAAGAAGGAGAGAGGGAGACTGCAGCCACCACCAGGAGAAGAGCATGTAAAGAAGCCAGTAAGCCACCAGCCACATGGCAAGCTATAGATTTATAAAAATGGGTTAATTTAAGATAAAAGAACAGTTAACAAGAAGCCTGCCATGGCCATACAGTTTATAAGTGATACAAGCGTCTGAGTGATTATTTTATAAGTGGATTGTGGGACTGCGGGGCTTGGGGAACCTGGAGAGAAGCTCTCCAGCAACACAGTCATGTTCCCTAAGCCTTGGGGGAGGAGTATGGTATACATGTGGGCTGAGTGCTCTAAGGTATCTTATTCTCTGTAAATTGACCAGTTGTAGGTCTCTTTGTAAGAGCTCTGCTGGTTTTTTCTTTTAATTTTGATGACAATTTTTTTTTCTATTAAGAAATTTTCTATTCATTTTACATACCAACCACAGATCCCCCTCTCCTCCCTCTTCCCACCCTCCAGCCTTCCCCTCCCATCCTTCCCCCATTCCCACCTCCTCCAAGTCAAGATCTCCCATGGGGAGTCAGCAGGGCCTGGCACATTCAGTTGAGGCAGGTCCAAGCCTCTCCTCCCTGCACCAAAGCTGCACAAGTTGTCCCACCACAGGCACTGGGCTCCAAAACTCCCACTCATGTACCGGGGCTGGATCCTGATCCTGGTGGGCCCCCCAAACAGTTCAAGCTAAACAAATGTCTCACATATCCAGAGGGCCTAGTCCAGTCTCATGGGCGCTCCACAGCTGTTGATCCACAGTTCATGGGTTTCCACTAGTGTTGCTGGCCATCTCTATATGATTTCCCATCATGATCTTGATGTTCCTTGCTTATAGAATCCCTCCTCTCTCTCATCAGCTGGTCTCCTGGAGCTTGGCCTGGCACCTGGCTATATGGATCTTTGCATATGCTTCCATCAGTAACTGGATGAAGGCTCTATGATGACAGTTAGGGTATTAACTGATCTGGTTACCGGAATAGACCAGTTCAGGCACCCTCTCAACTATGGCTAGGAGTCTAAGGTGGGGTCATCCTTGTGGATTTGTGGGAACTTCCCTAGCACCCTGTTTCTCCCTATTCCCATGATGTCTTCATTTATCATGGTATCTCTTTCCTTGCTCTCCCACTCTGTCCCTGTTCCAGCTTGAACCTCCCATTTCCTTATGTTCTCATCCACCATTCCTTGCCCTCCATTGCTCCCTGTTCACTCCCAGTTTTCTCATGTAGCTCTCATCTATTTCTCCTTTGCTGGGCTATTTACATGTCCTTCTTAGGGTTCTCTTTGTTAGCTAGCTTCTCTGGAGATGTGGGATTTTAGTCTGGTTATCTTTTGCTTTACATCTAGTATCCACTTATGAGTGAGTAGATACTATGTTTGTCCTTCTGAGTCTGGGTTACCTCACTCAGGATGATATTTTCTAGTGCCATCCATTTGCCTGCAAATTTCATGATGTCATTGTTTTTTACTGCTGAGTAGAACTCCATTATGTATATGTGCCACGTTTTCTTTATCCATCTTTGGTTTGAGGGGCATCTAGGTTGCTTCTAGGTTCTGGCTATTATGAATAATGCTGCTATGAACATGAGTTTTAAGAGTTGAACTAACCTATGAGTCTAACAGTAAATCAATAGTAATTATTTTAATACTATGTCTATTTAGCAGAATAACAGAATTAAGATCTTGCCAAGGACCTATGACCTATCTTGCCACAAGTTCTAGTCCTCAATAACAATGGCATGTATGAGTTCCAATTCCCATAGCAGATCTTAAATCCAATCAGAAAATAATTAGTTACTTCTGGGACATTCTTACCATTACTTTACCAATATATCTTTCCATGACAGACATCATTGTTTTCAATAGGGTTTACAGCTATGTTAAATTTGATGATGACTTTTTCTCTTCTGGGGGAGTACACAACACTTTCTAGTATTCTGAAAGCTAGCTAACAGAGATGAAGCTTCCAGGCAGTACTTTTTTGATTTATCTACATTTTCTGATTCAAGTATGTGGTATATTCAACAATAGTGTCTTACTGTGAAGTTCTGGAGGGCAACCAAGTGAGGTGACAACACTCATTAATACTTAGGGGCTCATGGGATATCAGTGGCCCACACCTCAAAAAGATGTACCCCTTTCCTGTTACTTGCATTTTAGTTTGCTAACACTGGAATCTAGTTGGTATACTGTCTCCTCATTATGGGGAAACTCCATTTGAATTCTTACATATAAATGTGTATATATCTGTATATCTCTGCATCAATATACCATATGTATATTTGGACATCTTTCCTGTAGCAATTTCCCATATGCTTTTTCAAAAGTAATTTCACATTAGTTATCTCTCCCTGTATACTCTCCTCTACTCTGCCCTCCCATCTTACATCCTATATCCCATTTATTCTTCTTATTCCACTATTCTATTTTTTCTCATTATGTAACATTTCAATGGTTGAAGGGAGTAATTTGAATCTTCCATCATGAAGTCTGATAAAATATTTGAAGAAATAAATAAAATTCACCTCATTCTTACAATTGACTGTTACATATGTGTATTAAACATTGCATATTACATCTCTAATATGTACATTTTTCTGATTCAGTACTGAACTCTAATGGATTTGACGCCCTCTTTTGGCCTATGTGCACACTAAATTCATGTGCACAAAGACACATATACACATAATTAAATATCAATTACATTCTTTATATAATTAGAAATAAAAATCTTCACTTCAGATGGAAGCACAAAAGAGCAAGAAGAGCTAAAGGACTCATAAGCAATAAGAGAAATGCGGGAGCCCTCCCAAAACCTTATAACTTATCATGTAGCCATTGTAACAATCTAATGTAGAGCAGGCACATACAAAAAAACCCCAATGGATTGGAACAGAGATAACAAAAATATAAAAATGAGTTAAAGATCAGAATACATAGTTCTCAAGTAAACAGTGTAAATAAACCATGAATTTATGAAAATATTCAATACCTTTAGGACCCACAGGAAAAAAAAATGTAGTCAAAACAAAATTGAGATCCTTGGTTTCTTAGAATGTTTACTATATAAAAATGAAACAAAACAAACAAACAAACAAAAAAACCAATAATGTGGAATAAAATGAGCATATACCCTGTTAGTGGAGGAGTAAATTCATTTAATCACAGTGAAGATCATGACAGATTTTTTTCAAACATAAATAAATCAACCATAAGATTTAGATGAGTTGTTCCTGGAATGGTATCTGAAGGAAATGAAGTAAGCATGAAAACTAAAACCATATGTTCATTGTGATGCTTATTATTTCTTTTTTTTTATTTTAACTTTCTTTTAAATTTATTCTTCCTGTCTTTCACATCACATATCCAGATGACACCCATCTCCAGTCCCCTCAAATCTTCCCTCTGTCTCTGCAACTTCCCCTGCCTAAATAACACAAAATAAAATTTAAGATAAAAAAGGTGGGAAAAAATGGCGAGAGGGAAAATCTTGTCATGGAAGCTGCAGTGTGACACAATGAGTCACCCAATAAACCCCTTTATCCATACATCTTTACATGCAGGCATAGAATCATTGATTTGGTTAAAGGCCCATAGTCTCTGCTACAGGACACTGGGCCCTCACTGGGATCCTGCCTGGGTATCCCTTTCCTGCCTGCTGTCATGGAAATCCTGAAGCCTGGCCGCCACATGCCCTCCCCGTTCTCCTCTGTCTTTGCCACTGGGGTGAGTTCACCAGCTTTGCCCTGGCTAGCTCACCTCTTACAGTGATGAGCAAAGGATGGGGACAGTTCTCCAGTTTTCACATCCTCTGGGTCGGTTATCCCACACGAACACTTTCAGGGCCAGCTCCACTGTGTTGCCCAGGCAAGGTATAGGAGGCCACTCTTCCAAGGGCTGCTGGGGCTGAAGGGCAGAAACAGCTCTCCTGCTAAAGTTATCTATGTCCAGTTGCCTAATAGTATGTTCTAAGTGTTGCCAAGTTACCTAATTTTTTAAAAATCTGCTTAATAGATGGAAGGGAAATGAAACCCCTCTGGATTGTGTAGTCTCCTTCTGGGAGAAAACCCTAGCTTTCAGAGTTACATACGTAGAATTACAGACTGACTTCCCTTTTGGCTCCCTAATTGCTTTAATCTAGAAAGATATTAAACTTCGTGTCTAGGATCAAGAAGAATGTCAGTAGATCCTTTTACTAATGTTCTGGACACTGGAAAGCATGAGTGGAGGGCTTCTCTCTAAGCTTTTACATGGGGAAATGAGTGAAGCTCCCAAACTTGAAAACTGAGCTTTGAAAGACTGGAAAGCAGCCGGGCAGTGGTGGCGGTGGCGCATGCCTTTAATCCCAGCACTCAGGAGGCAGAGCCAGGCGGATCTCTGTGAGTTCGAGGCCAGCCTGGGCTACCAAGTGAGTTCCAGGAAAGGCGCAAAGCTACTCAGAGAAACCCTGTCTCGAAAAACCAAAAAACAAACAAAGACTGGAAGGCAAGGCAGAGACTGGCTGACAATTGTAGGTTTTATTTACATACCAAAGGACTGGAGTTAAGACTCTAGGCCCCTAGGAGATTCATTCAAGAAGAGGCAGTAGCATGTCCTCACATCATGATCTCGACATCCCTCACCTGCAGTATCTCTCCTCTCTCTCATCAATTGGATTCCCTGGTCACTAGAGTAGACTGGTCTAGGCACCCTCTGGACCACTGCCAGCAGACCAAGGTGGGGTCAACCTTGTGGATTCCTGAAAGCCTCCCTAGCACCCTGCCTCTTCCTATTCCCATGATGTCCTCATCTATCATGGTATCTTCCTCCCTGCCCTCCCACTCTGTCCCTGTTCTCGCTTGACCCTCCCATTTCCCTATGTTCTCATCCCCTACTCCTCGCCCTCTGCCACCCCACCCCCCGACGACATACCCAGTACACTCATGTAGATCTCATCCACTTCTCCTTCACAAGGTCATCCATGTGTCCCTCCTTGGGTCTTTTCCTGTTCGCTAGCCTCTCTAGAGTTGTGGGTTGTAGACTGGCCATCCCTTCCCTCCCATTTAGTATCCACTTATGACTGAGTACATACTATGCTTGTCCTTCTGAGTCTGGGTTACCTCACTCAAGATGATATTTTCTAGTTCCATCCATTTGCCTGCAAATTTCATGATGTCATTGTTTTTTATGGCTGAGTAGTACTCCATTGTGCATATGTGCCATATTTCTTTATCCATTCTTCAATTGCAGGGCATCTAGGATGAGCAGAGATGACCGGCCACACAAGTGGAAGCCCATGAACTGTGGACTGGTGGCTGTGGAGCCCCCATGGGATGGAACTAGGCCCTCTGGATACAGAAGATGGTTGTTTGGCTTGAACTGTTTGGGGGGCACCCAGGCAGGGGGATCGGGATCTGTCCTGTAGCTAGAGTTTTCCTGCCTTGCCCATAGTCAGGACAAATCTTTGTCACCCACCAGTCCCACAGCTGCTCAGACCCAACCAAGTAAACACAGAGACTTATATTGCATGCAAACTGAATGGCCATGGCAGGCTTCTTGCTAACTGTTCTTATATCTTAAATTAACCCATTTTTATAAATCTATACCTTGCCACGTGGCTGGTGGCTTACCGGCGTCTTTACATGCTGCTTGTCCTGGCGGTGGCTGCAGTGTCTCTCTTCCTTCTTTCTGTTTCCCCAATTCTTCTCTCTCTTTGTCCCGCCTATGCTTCCTGCCTGGTCACTGGCCAACAGTGTTTTATTTATATAGAGTGATATCCACAGCACTGTCCCTGGTCTATGAGCAGGCTTCTGGAATCCAGTGCCTGTGGTGTGTCACCTTGCACAGCCTTGGTGCAGTGGGAAGGGGCTTGGACCTGCCTAGTGTGTTGGACTCTGGTGACTCCCCATGGGAGACCTCAATTTAGGGGATGTGGGGATGCGGGGTGGCTTGGGAAAGAGGACTGGGGAGTGGCGATGAGGGAAGAGGGGTATCTGTGGATAGTATGTGGAGTGAGTAGAAAATTTCATAATAAAAAAATGAAAAAAAAAAGAAGAGGCAGTAGCAACTTTATTCTGTTATATAACTAGTGAGAACTTCTACATCCTTAAATGGTGGAGTGCACAAGTGCCATATCAGGAAGCACAATTTCCCTTTACTAACTATCCCAGAGTTAAACCTGAGGACAGTGTGATGAATTGCTGTATACTCCTGCAAGGAATTAGATCTCTCTGATCCAGATAGTTCATTTAATTTATGATGAATTAATAAGGATTAGTACTAACCACTGGACAGTGTTGCTGTTGGTGTTGAAATTATTTCATAATATTATTTTCTAAATAGATTATTTTTGAATTATTGGTCTTGTAAGAAAGAAAATTGGGTTTAGCAGGTTAGATATTTGATTCATTATCACAAGATCATTTTCAATTTTAGTATAACTAAGCTTGAAATTGCCCTCTGTTAAAGATAAAGTGTGCCACTGAAAGCTGATATTTTCTTCATTTTGTCTGTTTACATGATTATCTTTGTATGTGCTTTTACTGTTTGCCATAGCATAGCACCAAATATTATATGCATATATATTAAATATAATGCTCAAACTGGAACTTGAGAACAGTTTTATTAGATTAAAAAGAGAAAAAAAAGGAAGAAAGAAAGAAAGAAAAAAGAAAAAAAATTAAACAAAAAGAACGGCAAGCAAGTTCTAAATTTCTGCAGCTGGCAGGTAAGAAGAGAGAGAGTAAAAGCCATGAAGTTAGAGGTAAGCTGGTATGGAGGTCATCTTGAAAGCAGACACAATCATATGGCTGGGAGTGGAGCTTCACAGAAAGAATGAAAAAGCCCAGGGTACTAGGAAAGCACTAAGTATCCTTAAGTAGCTCTGGCAGTGTCTAAAGGAAAAAGAGAGGAGAAAAGGAGACGCCGTGCCTTCCCAATCAGGCAGGATGACACAGCAGGAAAATCTGACTAGGAAATGTTCACTATTTCATTAAAGGCTTAATATTTTCTTCTACCACTTTATCACAGCTTAGGATAAGTCCACATTCTTGAGGTGTGGTCTCTTGGCCAGATGATTGGCCGCACCATGTAGATTATCTCTTAAGGGAGGAGAGAATGACATATGTGCATCCAGAGATAGATTCAGTTCTTGAATAGAAGGAAACAGTTTCCCCTTAAGGATCATTGGATACCACTATAACATATAACAATATCTAAAACTAATATACTACTATTTGTCAGTCTAGTGGCATATACAAAGTCATTAGTGATATTAGCTGATTTAATCAATGTGATTATCTCAAAGGGGTTCAAGTAAATTTGTAGATGCTCAGAGGTCTTTACACTTTCAAGATCACATGAGTAGGATGTAAACTGCATTTTTGTAGGCTTTCCCTGGGATCTATGCTAATATTCACTACCACCATACTGCATAGGTTTATTGTCAAAAAAAAAAAATAAAAACTAAAAACACAACAAGGCAGAACAAAAACAAGTCTATTTCAAAAGATACTATAATTGTGTTTGAGGGGAATTGATATTTTTAAAATGTGTTTTACTTGTACAAGAGCTTTGTTTGCAATTACTATTGGTCTACACTGAATACAGATCACAATTATACATTTGATGAAAAACTGATACGAAGAAGTAGGAATTTTCAGAAACGGACTTCGTAGACCTGAGAGCCTACAATGGACTTGGGGAGGACTCTGAGGGCAGTGCCCTGGAGGAGGACGATGAAGAAGATGAGGAGGATGAAGAAGCTGCCCCTATGATCCAGAGTCAGGGTGTGTGGAGATTTCTGGTCTCTCAGAGGAAGAGGACTTGGCCTGAGCCGAAAGATGCATTTCAGCACAGCACTGATCCACGTTTTCAGTACCTATTCCAATGAGGATTATGACCAATGCAATGAGGATGTGGATCCCTTAGTGGCCTCTGTAGAATGAGCTAGAGAAGCATGTGGAGAGGTTGGAGCTGTTTTCCATGGAGCTAGAGAAGGACTCTGAGGGCCTGAGCATCAGCATCATTAAAACGGGGGCTAGAGCTAACATGGGCTTTGAGAAGCTGGGCATCTTTGTCAAGATCATGACCGAGGTTGGCATAGCCCATCAGGATGGCAGGATCCAAGTAAATGATCTAATCATGGAGGTGGATGGAACAAGCCCGAAGGGAGTGACCCAGAGCTTCGCAGCCTCTGTCCTCAGGAACACCAAAGGCCGAGTGTGGTTCATGATTGGCCAGGAGTGGCCTGGAGAACAGAGTGAAGTAGCCCAACTAATTAAGCAGGCCTTGGAGCAGGAGAGATGGCAGTGGAAGATGATGGAGTTGACATGTGTCCAGTATGGAGAGGATAAGGAGGAGACAGGGAAGTATGCTGCTGCTGAAGAAGAACTGAGACTCATGTTGGGCACCAGATGTTGCTGGATCCTAAGGGCTCCCACGGGAGAGAAGGGTGAGAAGGCATAGCATCAATGGTACAGACAGGTAGTTCTCACCCCCTCTCTGTAGGGAGACATTAGGATCTAGCAATAGATACCAATACAATAAATACTTACAGATCAGATATCATGAAACATTGATAAAAACAAGATATGCAATTGTTCCTGCAAATAGGGGTGGGGGGACTTATTCTAGGGTTCCAGTGAAGGCACACAGACATGCACACAAAATCTCTGGGTGCTCAAATTCCTCACATAAAATAGTGTATCATGGTGGCTGGAGAGATGGAATAGTGGTTCAGAGCACTTGTTGCTCTTGTAGATGACCAAAGTTTGATCCTCAGCAAGAACAAAGTGTCTCACAGTCATTATAACTCCAGTTTTAGATGTTCTGATGCCCTCTTTTGACCACTGTGGACACTAGGCATGCTCATGGTATACATACATGTGGACAAAATGCTCACACATACATAATATACATGGATAATTCCAAAAAATAATAATGGACCATATGAAAGTAGCCTATGGAGATTCTCTTAGATGAGTCAGCAAAGGAAGAGCCATCTGCCCTTAGTTCAATACCCCAAATCTCCCTTTTTATGGGTAATTGGGAAGCAGGCTTTTTCCAGGATAAGGACAGAAAAATAAGGCCAACGTAACACAGTATGACAAACAAGCCAGTAAGAGCAAATCTGCTCTAGATGAGTCAGAGCTAAAGCTGTATTTACCATTCCACATGTAAAATTGTGGGTGAGCAGCCCTTCCATGCATAGGTTCTCCAATGCCATTTAACACCCTAGCTGACAAATTATGGTAGAATCAAGATCATTCTTCCCCTTTAAGAGGTCTCCTCCTTCTGACTATATCACATAAAGAACATCAGAAAAAAAATGGGGGTCTTGAATCGCACATTTACATAATCCTGCTACTACACCAATTCTCTGAAGTATATTATACATTTGTATTCACTTTGTATTGGCCTATACTTTCACCACCACTATTTTATGTCTTGTCTGTTCAGTGTTCTAGGCACAGTAGAACATTATAATATGGACATTACAATATGAGGCACTTAAAAATGCCTTGCAGTAACACTTCCATATAGTTTAAATAATCTTTAGGCTACTTATATCTAATACCATCAATTGCTAAGTAAATAGTGGTTTTGCCATATAATTTGGGAAATAAAGACAAGAAAAGTGTCTGTAGATATTCAGAATGGAGAAAATATACTTTTAGCAAATACTGTTCATCTACAGTACATAGATATATTAGCCATTGAGTCCATGAATAATGGTTAACTATGTTATGTGGAAACACATGCTAAATATCAATATTTTAATTCGGTTTAGAAAGCATCTGAACTACAGAAAAAAAATTAGCATGATTTTTATGATTAAATTTGAGGATTATATATTTTTAGAAATTGTGAGTCTAAATTTTGCCTATGTTCCTAAAATGTAAGAAATGTGCTAATTTATTATTTTCTTCCTTTGTATCTGCAAAATATCTTGTCAATAAACCATATTGTTAATGTCAAATTCTAACAGTTATGATCCTATATTTTTTTAAAAGAAACCGTGGCAAATTATGACTATGCAAACATTTTATAAAGTTTTCATCAATTCTTAGTTTTGTTGAGTATATGCATTATCGGGAAATTTAAAAAAATAGTGACTGTGGTTTGAGTATTTATAAACCTGTTTTCCTTTTTACTGCAATGGAAAAAGAACTATAAAACTTCCTGAAACATTAGCAACATGGATACTGATTACTCTCTCCCACCCCCTTCAACAGGTAAGAACAAATTAAGTTGTGTCATACTGGAAACACAGATGATCATTTGAAATTGCTGGGGACAGGGGCACATCGATAAAAGACACATAGAAGATTTCTTTAAGGAAATGTTCTTCAAGGAGAGGCTGAAGTAGTAGGCAAACTGTCAGACAAAGTACCTGAGAGGGGAGAGAGTGAGCAGATATTATTTTTAATAATAATTTCCAGTCAGAGGAAAGTTATTTGGTCTTAATCTCAAATGCCATCTGTGAGGTCCTATGTATGTTAACTGGTAAGTTTTGTGGCACCTGTTGTTTTGATTGACCTTGGACATCTGGGTTAAAGTTTGGAGTCACTGAGATAAGGATTAGAGTCAGGAAATGTTTCTCAAAGCTATCAGCCATCAATAAGATGTGACGACTAAAGAATGGGGGCCTAAGCTGGGTGGTGGTGGCGAACGCCTTTTATTCCAGCACTCGGGAGGCAGAGTCAGGCAGATCTCTGTGAGTTTGAAGCCAGCCTGGGCTACCAAGTGAATTCCAGGAAAGGCGCAAAGCTACACAGAGAAACCCTGTCTCGAAAAAAAAAAAAAAAAAAAAAAGAATGGGGGCTCTTGTTTGTGCGGATGTTCTTTGTGCTGCCACAATTTAAACTTTGCAAATCCATTGACTTTGTAAATAATTTTCAAATTAAAATTGATGTTATGAGAATCCAGGAACAGAAAGAATATAAAACATGTGATAAATATCCGGGAAAGAGGACACTGAAAAGTGCTTACTCTCCAATGCACAGGAGATGTTTTGGCTAAGGCAACCTCTCCTTATTGGATGCCCACGCTTCATACAGTCAGTAAAGGAGTTGTCTTTTTTTTTTTTTTTTGCTTTGTTCTGAGTTGTTAAAATTATTAAATTATAATGAGGTATTGCAAAATCATATAAAGTCCTTGATTTCTTTCTGTTTCTTTGTTTTTTGTTTTTTTTTTGGTTGTCATATAATGATTGTTTAAAGTATTTTCAGAGTTTACTTATCACAATGTTTCTATTTTTATCAGTTTTAAGAGTTTATATTTTTCAGATTTTTTTTAGAATTATGATCAAATTTGTATCATTTAATTTTTTTTAATGTACTTTGCTGGTCTGGAAGGTGCTATGTAGGCCACAGTGGCCTCACACTCAGAGGTGCTGGGAACTTAACTCTAGTCCTCTAGAAGAGCAGTAATTTCTCTTCATTGCTGAGATACCCCAGATGGCTCAACTTCAATACCTAGTAAAAATGATAAAAAATACTATTTTCATTGGAGAAGCATGTCCTGTTTTTTTTTTCAGATGACCAAAACAAATGACATAAAAAATCATTTATAGCATATCTATCTTTTCAATAAAGTTGACTCTTTTCATGGTGAAAACTTGTAAAATCCTTCACTAGATTAGATAACAGCAGCACATGATCTCTTCTACAGGGCGATTGCTTGGTAGGACTCCATTTCCATCTACCTACAGCTTAATAGATATATACCAAATTTTACCTTTCACCTAACCACCCATACTTTCCTCTGCCTCCATTAACCAGCATCCTACTCTCAACTTCTGCCAGACCAAATTAATTCGATTATAAATATATATTATTATTTGTATATTATTAATTACATATATATATATCTAATTTATATCACAATTTGTGTGGATTTTTTTTTAATTCTGTGTGTGGCACATCTCAGTTCACATAATGATCTCAGCTGGTTGCCACAAATGACTGAGTTTTGAACTTTCTGTGGCTGAACCATATTCTATTGAACTTATGCATCACATTTCTTTATTCATTCGTCAGTGGACATAGTTTTTTTTTCCTATTTATTAGCCGCTGTGATTAATGCCACAGTGAACATGTTCAGATGTCCCCTTGTCATACTGTATCTTATTTTCTTTACATATATGCTGTGTTCTACATGTTAATTTTTTGAAGAAGTGCCATATAGTTTTTTTTATTGGCCATGTGAATTTATATCATCATCAAAGTGTGCAGGAACTCCTTTCTTCCTTTACTTAAAACAGATTTTTGTTTATGCATGCTTTTGTCTGAGTGTATGCACACATGTGTGTTGCACATATTTGTGTGTACTCACAAAGATCAAAAGATTATTAGATGTTCTCCTTTGCTACTTATGCCAATTCCATTGAACAAGGTCTCACTCTGAACCCAGGGCTCGCATTTTGCTCTTCCCACATATAATACACATAAATTGTTACAACTGAGTTCAGGAGACCCCAGAGGTCCCGTCGCTCTGCACACTTCTGACCTGAGGTTACCAGCATCAGTGGGATGTCTAGCTTGTTATGTGGGTGCTGGGATTCAAACACATCCTCATGGTTATATAGCAAGTGCTCTTCAGCACTGAGCCATCTCCCACACAAGTGTTCATTTTCTTAACTTTATTCCCAAGTACTTACTTGTAGTCTTTTTTTTTTATAACAAATGTTCTTACTGAGTGAAGTAATAGCTCATTATTGTTTTGATACTCATTTTTCTAATGAGTAATAATATTGAGTATCTTTTTTTTTTACTTTTAAATTATTTGTACATTTATGTGTGTATGAATCTGCATGGGATTCATACATTACCCACCAGCAGGTGGGTGCAGGTGTTCAAGAATGCTGGGGGGTTGTGCCCTCCTGAGCTCCTGAGTTATAGATTGTTGTCAGTCATCCAACACCAAACTCTAGTCCTCTGCAAGAACAGGATTCAATTTAACATCTCTCCATCACCAATATTGAATATTTTCATGTTTGTTTTGATTATTTATATGCATTCTTTTCATAAATATATATAGAGATCTATTTTTTTATGTTTAAATCAGTTCATTCACTACTTTCTTTTTCGAAATTCAGTTCTGGGAATTGATTTGCATATTTTAAACATCAATCCATTGTTAGATGTATAGTTTGAAAATATTCTCTAGATTATCTCCTCACGCAATTGTTTGTTTTTCTATGGAGAAGATATTTAGCTTGATGTAATCTCTTATCTGCATTTGAGGGTTCTCCTTTTCCCTGTTTTGTTTTAAATTCTCTGTGAGTTTTCACATACTTATTATGACAGGGTCAATACCTCCCACCATTTTTAATATTCATCAAGGATTCCCTGTAATTTCTTGATGCTTGTTGGCATAATAAATCTGCTAGGCTTTGAAAGATTATGCATTTATTCCAATATTCCTAATTTGGCCTTGTTTGTATCTGTCATTCCCGAAGTGCTAAGCAGGCTGCTTATGTTCTCAGACATCTCTACTCATTTACACCATGTCAGCTTTGGATGATACCCAAGTCCAAATTTGCTATGAGTCTGTTTTTGGTTTGTTACTACTGTTTGAGTAGCAGAGAACAAGCCAAGCCTGGGTTTATTCCAAATGCAAACCCAAGGTGTATTGTTCAATAATAAATGGGAGTGTCTAACAGGCATGAACTGCCCCAACAAACCAGGATATTTTCAGGTGCCTTGTCCAAAGACACCATCCATTGTTTAGACACTAGAGAACATGTTTAGTTAATTCATAAATTCAGCATCCCAATTAATGGATGAATCCCAAATCCTACATCACACATGTTCATTTCAGTGTCTCTACTTGGTTATGGTGTTGGTTTAGAGTCTCATTTTTTTTTTAGCTATTTTGAAGAAATTAAAATTAATTGAATATTGTAGTTTAAATTTCCATATGGCAGCTTTAGAGGAAATTATAAATTATAGGTTAGTATAAGAATTATAAATTTCACATTTTGAAAAAAAATTAAATGAATATTTTTTATATTTTAATTTTCATATGGTGGTTTTAAAAAAAAACTATAAATTATAGGTTAGTATAAGAATTATAAATTTCACATTTTCTGAGAATGAAATATTATGTTCATTCTTACTATTGCTCATGAAATAACATTTTGACCATTCTGGAAAATAAATATAATATACTGAAAATATGAAAAAAATAGGGAAACTTATTCTTGCAGAATTATATAAGGACTCTTAATTTTAATTTTATATTTGAAAATGTTTTTTTGTTATTTTTTCTTTTTATTTATTTATTTATTATTTTATTTTACAATACCATTCAGTTCTACATAACAGCCACAGATTCCCTTGTTCTCCCCCTTCCTGCTCCCTTCTGCTTGCCCCCAGTCCACCCCCCATTCCCACCTCCTCCAGGGCAAAGCCTCCCCCGAGGACTGAGATCGACCTGGTAGACTCAGTCCAGGCAGGTCCAGTCCCCTCCTCCCAGACTGAGCCAAGCGTCCCTGTATAAGTCCCAGGTTTCAAACAGCTAACTCATGCAATGAGCACAGGACCTGGTCCCACTGCCTAGATGCCTCCCAAACAGATCAAGCCAATCAACTCTCTCACCTATTCAGAAAGCCTGATCCAGTTGGGGGCCTCTCAGCCTTTGGTTCACAGTTCATATGTTTCCATTCGTTTGGCTATTTGTCCCTATGCCCTATCCAACCTTCGTTTCATATAAACCCTCCTCTTTCTTGCTAATTAGACTCCCGGCGCTCTACTTGGGGCTGAGCCATGGATGTCTGCATCCAGATTCCTCAGTCCTTGGATGGGGTTTCTGGAGCAACTATTAGGGTGTTTGGCCATCCCATCACCAGAGTAGGTCAGTCCCGCCTGTCTCTTGACCATTGCCAGCAGTCTTTTGTGAGGGTATCTTTGTGGATTTATGTGGGCCTCTTTAGCACTTTGTTTCTTCCTTTTCTCATGTGGTCTTCATTTACCATGGTCTCCTATTCCTTGTTCTCCCTCTCTGTTCTTGATCCAGCTGGGATCTCCCACTCTCTTTCCCTCGACCCTTGCCCTTCATTGCTCCCACTCATGTCCATGTTGTTCATGAAGATCTCAGCCATTTCTCCGTCATTGGGCGATCCTTGTGTCTTTCTTGGGGTCCTGTTTTCCAGGTAGCCTCACTGGTGATGTGAGTAGCAGTCTAGTCATCCTTGTTCTACATCTAGTAACCTCCTATGAGTGAGTACATACCATATTTGTCTTTCTGAGTCTGGGTTACCTCACTCAGGATGATTTTTGAAAATATGTTTTAGACAACAAATGAACATGTCAATCAGTCATGATGTTGATATATGTTAAACAGACTGTACTAAAAATAATGGGGTAATCTGCTGTGGGATGGTCTATATGTCAAATTACTCTGATTGGTCAATAAATAAAACACTGATTGGCCAGTGGCTAGGCAGGAATTATAGGCGGGACTCACAGAGAGGAGAATTAAGGGAACAGGAAGGGAAAGGAAGTCACTGCCAGCCTCCATCATGACAAGCAGCATGTGAAGATGACGGTAAGCCACGAGCCACATGGCAAGGTATAGATTTATGGAAATGGATTTTTTTTTTTTTTTTTTTTTGCTTTTTCGAGACAGGGTTTCTCTGCGTAGCTTTGCACCTTTCCTGGAACTCACTTGGTAGCCCAGGCTGGCCTCGAACTCACAGAGATCTGCCTGCCTCTGCCTCCCAAGTGCTGGGATTAAAGGCGTGCACTACCACCACCCCGGCCGGAAATGGATTAATTTAAGCTATAAGAAGAGTTAGCAAGAAGCCTGCCACGGCCATACAGTTTGTAAGCATTATAACTCTCTGTGTATACTTGGTTGGGTCTGAGTGGCTGTGGGATTGGCGGGTGACAAAGATTTGTCCTGACTGTGTGCAAGGCAGGAAAACTCTAGCTACAGTAATCAAGATATTATTGCATATAAACTCTTAAAACAATTCCCAAAATCTACACTCCATAGTCAATTAGAGGTAGCTTTACCCTTCCATGGTTGTATAATTTCCAGTGACTTTATAATTTGCTATGAGAAATATACTTCAGGGTAAATATATTAGTGCATGCTCTTCTCTTTCTAGGAGTCTTTTTTTTTTGTACTGAATCAATAAAAATGATTCTTCTGTGAGTAAATTAACTTCCAACAGCACTAGGCTAATAATAAAGAAATATGAAATTAAAAACTGATTAGATAAATGAAAGCTACCATAAAAGCCACACGTGTGTTAAAGGCCAAAGAACTGATTAGAATATTCTAACTAAGGAGTCAGATGCTGAGCACCCAGAACCAGATAGTCTTGAGCTATTATTAATTACTATATTAGCCACCCATTCTCCACACTTATGACTGACAAAACATGCTTTAAACTGTCAGGTAAAAGCTTTAAAATTTATTCTTAGCAGACCACTAATTTATATAAATCCAAAAGCTATGAGTGCCAGTAGATAGCATATGAGATGTGCCACTGATGTTTACATACTTTACTAAAACCCCCTTACCTAAAATCCTTACAAATATATTTGATGGAGCTGTGGTTTGAAACTTCAATTGTCTAATGAGTCTTATGCAACTGCTTCCATGTTGGAACATGTTATCTGAGGCTAAAAACCTTTCTTTAAAACAGAAATTAGACAAAACAACAATCACTGGAAGTACATCAACTACCTTTAGACTTGTACTCACGAAACTGACACATAACGATTCTGAATCCAAATGTATTCATGACTAATTACTGACATTCAAGCCAGGCTGTATAACATACAACATTTCAAGTAAATTTATGGAAAAAAAAATGAAACCAGGAACAAAAATCCACTACTGTAGTGGGTAGCCATTCCAGCTTGGTTCTGGAAGTTCCAACCCCCATTGAGACTCTGGCAACTGTCACGCCTACGAGGCGGGGCGAGGGGAGGCGCCTGGGGACCCGAGAGCTGGATGGGCTAGCGCTCTCTCTGGGCGCTCTCTCGGTGCTGGAACGCTGACTGGTGGAGATTGACTGTGCAGAGCTCCGGAGAACACCGCTGGACTGCATTACACCTTCCCCAGACCCTGCGGCCTACCCATTACTTAATTTGTGAGTTATGCCATTAAATAAATATCCTTTTAAATACGTGGAGTGGCCAAAATAATTTCTCCAATACACTACCTTTTCACAGACACCCTTACTTGAAAAGTATGATCACATATTGTCTGAGAGTTAAATAAAAATTGACCACATAGATGCTGGCCATTCCATTCTATACACTGCAGCAGATTAAATACCTCTCACTAAATGAAAGTGCAAAAGTAGATGAGCAAAAGCCACAAAAGTAATATAAGGACCACAAAATAAACTTCACTAATTGGATATTTCACAATAAAACTTAATGTGCTATGGATATGTATATATTATTAGACGTTCTATGCTTCTTTATGTCCTCATCAGTTATCCATTTTGCACTTCATCTTGAAGTATTGTCTTCTAAGGAAATTATCCAGAGTTGCCAGATAATGTAATAGCAGTGAGATTTATTTTTAAAAGGTTCTGGTGTGTGTGTGTGTGTGTGTGTGTGTGTGTGTGTGTGTGTGATGTGACTATGGGATTTTAGCCCATGACAGAAATATGGAGACTAGAAGACAACTTTGTAGGGTCTTGTCCATCTTCATATGATAATCAAGATGAGGTTATAGCCTTACACAACACAGATATTTCTAACAGAGGTGTCACACTGATGCTCAAATAAGATTAGTTGAAACATTAACTCAGTAAAATATTGTCTTTTAGGATTGTAAACATCTTTTCATTGAAAGATAATGGAAAAGAGACAAAATTGAATAATGAATCCTGTTTGTGAATGAAAAAAAAAACAAACAAACAGAAATTAGAGATAGTTGTGACAACTTGGAACTCTAATTCCCTTGCTGGTCCTAGGATACAACCGATTGACCTGTCCTAGAGTTTAATTTCTTATGTTTCAGCCTTGGTTTGAAACTTACTGTATTAATATTTTTCTTTCACCACAGTAGTTATGCCTTAGATTCTGTTACTATTTGGCAACTTTCATTTTCATCTCAGTGCAACACAAGCGAATGAGGTGGAGTACATAGAATGTCTAGGAGCCATAGGACAATGGTTAATACCATTGTCGAGATGAAAACTTGAAATTCGTGCTACCATTGGGAAGAAACGGGAATATTTCAGGGAATGTTCTCTTTTTCTTAAAAAAAATATTTATTAAATTTAATTTTACATATCAGCCATGTCCTCCCCCCTCCTACCCCCCCCAACTCCCCACCCCACCCCGCCTTCCCTCCCAGCCCACCCCCCATTCCCATCTCCTCCAGGGCAAAGACTCCCCCAAGGATTGAGTTCAACCTGGTAGATTCAGTCCAGGCAGATCCAGTCCCCTCCCAGGATGAGCCAAGTGTCCCTATATAAGCCCCAGATTCCAAACTGCCAGTTCATGCACTGAAGAGAGGACCTGGTCCCACTGTCTGGATGCCTCCCAAGCAGATCAAGCTAATCTACTGTCTTATTTATCCGGAGGGCCTAATCCAGTTGGGGGCTCCTCAGCTATTGGTTCATAGTTCATGTGTTTCCTTTCGTTTGGTTATTTGTCCCTGTGCTTTTTCCAACCTTGGTCTCCACAATTCTCGCTCATACAAACCCTCCTCTTTCTCACCAATTGGACTCCTGGAGCTCCACCTGGGGCCTTACCATAGATCTCTGCATCCAGTTCCCTCTGTCATTGGATGGGGTTTCTAGCATGACAATTAGGATGTTTGGTCAGGTGGCTTTCGAATACTTCAGAGATCTATTCAGAGGGCCTGATCCAGTTGGGGGCCCCTCAGCCTTTGGTTCATAGTTCATGTGCTTCCATTCGTTTGGCTATTTGTCCCCGTGCTTTATCCAAGCTTGGTTTCAACAATTCTCGCTCATATACACCCTCCTCTTTCTTGCTAATTAGACTCCCAGCGCTCCACCTGGGGCCTAGGCGTGGATCTCTGCATCCAGATTCCTCAGTCCTTGGATGGGGTTTCTAGCATGATTATTAGGGTGTTTGGCCATCCCATCACCTTTAGCTCTGCAGAGAAACCTAACTGCATTCAGCAGGGCAATAAGGTGGATCCTACCACAAATAATGCTGCAAGGCAGAATTGTAGCTTCCCTATATGTTTTGTCAAAGCATGATCAGGTCTTTAATTTCATGTTATCTATTTTCTTACACGTCTATCTCTGATAAAGTGATAAAATGAATAAAAAACTCTTAATAAAGCAAAAAGCGCTTATTATAATACTAAACCAATATCTACCATTTATTGATTACATTTCTCGATCTATTTATAAATCAAGTAAATATAAAGCATGTAATTTATTCATTTATTCATATCCCATGGAATTCTCAACATAAAATATGATTTACTTTTCATGCATGATATAAATGAATGATATAAAGTTGAATGATATAAATGCATTTTCAATTAGATTATGATTTTATGAAAAAGATTGTTCACTCTTAAAAATAAAACTGTTATTAATTTTCTTATACTAAATAGATTAGAACTCTAATGTTATCTCTGTGTAATTAAATACAGGTCATTGTGACATTGCAAGGAAAAGTAGGAAATAAATTGATCAGCTAGAATGGTTTGCTTTATTCAAGTACTTAAGAGTCTAAGTTTTAAATAGTCAGCTTCACTTTTAACCAAAGAACCTTGTCCAAATATAATTACTTTGAATTTGAAATTACATTAAGCAGAAGAAGAAAGAGGAATTAGTGAAATCTAGTTCAAAACATGGCTACACTTCACTAATTCTCTGTTGATATCTAATTATTTTGTGCTAGTGGAACAAGGGCAGATTAAATTCCATCATGCTTGTATACTAAGCTTGTAGAATGCACTATATAGATGCTCCCTGCATAGCACCAAAAACCAGGTCTCATATTTAAATATGAAAAGATGAAGTTTTAGTGATTTAGATGTACTATAATAAAATATAAAGGCAAAGTCATTTCAGTCAGCTTTTAGTCTTGTGTGCTAAAATAAATTTCAATTATAAACTTAAAGAAAAGGAACAGTTTTATTTTTAATGCACTTCCCTCAGACTACAAACTGCATGCTAAAACTTTAATTTACTGTGTTTTATCTTTCTTCTAGCTTTCTTGATATACATTTTGCACCAGTGGTAGAATTGATTGTTTACTTTTCCTTTAACCCACCTACCTCCAAGCATTCTCTCTGTGTTTAGGTGTACCTCCAGCTCCGGCTCTCTTCCTCTTTCTCTGTCTCCATCTCTCTCTTCTCTCAGCTGTCTTTCTCCCATGTTTATTTAACCTCTTAGAACTTTTTAAAAGATTAGTAAACTTGAAAATATTATTTTTCAATTCCCAGGGTCATCTAATTTAGTTAAGGCAATTTTGTACTGTAGAAGAATGAAAGCCTGGTGACTTGTCAAGCATGCATAAACATGAGATAAAGAAATTCATGAAGTTTGTGTTTTTCAACAAATCAGTGTAGAAAACAATTTCAAATGTAGGAAATAATTTTTCAGATTTGAAATGAAGAGAAACTAATATTTGTTTTAAGTAAAGGGTTGGCTATCTCCTTTCTGGCTTCAAATTCTGTAGTGGGTGGTGATTTGTAATTGCAGAACACCATTCAGTTTCAACCAGATCCCTGAATAGCAGAAGGTTAGAGTCTGCCTTTCTTGGACATTGTATATAAAAAAATATGCATTTTTCTAAGAAACTTTTATTCAGTAAGGCCCATAACCATCATGGATCTTCTGAAACAAGGTTTGCAGAATATCTTAAAGCTAAGTGTTTTATTATAAAAAGAATATTACAACATGAAGAAATGGTAGAATAATTGGATTACCCAGTCTAAAGAAATGTGAAAACAAAACAAAAAACAAAAACATACAAACAAAACAGAAAAAAAAACTTCAACAAAATATTTAGGAACTCTGGGACAATATTTAAAATATCAAACCTATTAATAATAGGTATAGGAGAATGCACATCAAAGGCACAGAAGATATTTATAAGAAAACCACCACAGAAAACTCTAATAATCTGAGGAAAATGACATATGTGGTTGATGTATTGTGTACCCCAATAAACTCATCTGGGGGTCAGAGAACAGAACAGCCACCATATTAAACATAGGTTTAGGCAGTGGTAACACAGTCTTTAATCCTAGCATTCAGGAGGCAGAGATCCGTTTGGATCTCTGTGAGTTCAAAGCCACACTGAAAACAGCCAGGCATGGTGACACATACCTTTAACCCAGGAAGCGAATGCAGGAATCAGAAAAGTATATAAGGTGTGAGGGCCAGGAATTAAAGCTTTCTTAAGCTTTGAGCTTTTAGCAGCAGTTCAGCTGAGATCCATTTGGATGAGGACACAGCGGATTCCAGTTTGAGAAACAAGATCAGCTGAGGAATTGGTGAGGTGAGGTTAGCTATGGCTTGTCTGTTTCTCTGACCTTTCAGCAAAATACCTGGCTTCTGAGATTTTTATTAATAAGACTATTTAAGATTTATGCTACAGACATACAGAACATCAAGTAGACAGGAGCAGAACAGAAATGTCCTACATCATGTAGCAGTCAATAAAATGCAATGATAGTCAATAAAATGCAATTAAAAAAGAAAGGACATTGAAAGTGACTGGAGAAAGACCAAATCACATACATAGGCAGACCCATTAGAAAAACAGTAGGTTTTTCCTACAATCTCATGGAAATTGAATAATGCTCAACTGAATCACCAATGGGTTAAGGAAGAAATAAAGAAAGAAATGAAAGACTTCCTAGAGATCAAAGAAAATGAAGACACCACATACACAAACTTATGGGACACTAAGAAAGCAGTGCTAAGAGGGAAATTCATAGCACTAAATGCCCACATAAAGAAGTTGGAGAAATCTCACACTAGTGACTTAACAGCACACCTGAAAGCTCTAGAACAAGAAGCAAAGTCTCCCAGGAAGAACAGATGCCAGGAAATTATCAAAGTGAGAGGTGAAATTAATAAAATAAAAAGTAAGAGAATAATACAAAAAATTAATGAAACAAAGAGTTGGTTCTTTGAAAAAATCAACAAGAAAGACAAGCCCTTATCCAAACTAACCAAAAGACAGAGATAGAGAATCCAAATCAACAAAATCAGAAATGAAAAGGGGGACATAATAACAGACATTGAGGAAATCCAGAGAATTATAAGGTCATATTTCAAAAACCTCTACTCCACAAAACTGGAAAACCTAAAAGAAATGGACAATTTTCTGGATAGGTACCACATACCTAAGTTAAATCAAGATCAGATGAACTATTTAAATAGTCCAATAACCCCTAAGGAAATAGAAACAGTCATTGAAAGTCTCCCAACCAAAAAAAGCCCAGATGGTTTCAGCGCAGAATTCTACCAGATCTTCAAAGAAGAATTAATACCAATTATCTCTAAATTGTTCCACATAAGAGAAACAGAAGGAACATTACCAAACTCCTTCTATGAGGCTACAGTTAGTTACCCTGATTCCCAAACCAAACAAGGATACAGCAAAGAAAGAGAACTACAGACCTATCTCCCTCATGAACATTGATGCAAAAATACTCAATAAAATACTGGCAAACAGACTCCAAGAACACATCAGAACGATTATCCACCATGATCAAGTAGGCTTCATCCCAGGGATGCAAGGGTGGTTCAACATACGAAAGTCCGTCAATGTAATACACCATATAAACAAACTCAAAGAAAAAAACCACATGATCATCTCACTAGATGTAGAAAAAGCATTTGACAGAATCCAACACCCCTTCATGATAAAAGTCTTGGAGCAATCAGGTATACAGGGAACATACCTAAACATAATAGAGGCAATTTACAGCAAGTCAACAGCCAACATCAAATTAAATGGAGAGAAACTCAAAGCAATTCCACTAAAATCAGGAATGAGGCAAGGCTGTCCACTCTCCCCATTCTTATTCAATATAGTACTTGAAGTTCTAGCCAGAGCAATAAGACAACATAAGGAGATTAAGGGGATACAAATTGGAAAGGAAGAAGTCAAGCTTTCCCTATTTGTAGATGACATGATAGTATACTTGAGTGACCCCAAAGATTCCACCCAGGAACTGATAAAGCTTATAAACACCTTCAGCAACATAGCAGGATACAAGATCAACTCAAAAAAACCAGTAGCCCTCCTATATACAATGGACAAAGAAGCTGAGAAGGCAATTAGAGATACATCACTCTTTACAATAGCCACAAATGACATAAAATACCTCGGGGTAACACTAACCAAGCAAGTGAAGGACCTATATGATAAGAACTTTAAGTCCCTGAAAAAAGAAATTGAAGAAGATGTCAGAAAATGGAAAGATCTCCCATGCTCATGGATATGCAGGGTTAACATAGTAAAAATGGCAATCTTACCAAAAGCAATTTACAGATTCAATGCAATCCCCATCAAAATACCAACACAATTCTTCACAGACCTGGAAAGAATAATACTCAACTTCATATGGAAAAACAAAAAACCCAGGATAGCCAAAAGAATCCTGTACAATAAAACAACCTCTGGAGGCATCACAATCCCTGACTTCAAGCTCTACTATAGAGTTACAATAATAAAAACAGCTTGGTATTGGCATAAAAACCGATATGTGGACCAATGGAATTGAATTGAACACCCTGACATTAACCCACACACCTATGAACATATAATTTTTGACAAAGAAGCCAAAAGTGTACAATGGAAAAGAGAAAGCATCTTCAACAAATGGTGCTGGCATAACTGGATATCAACGAGTAGAAGGCTGCAAATAGATCCATATCTGTCACCATGCACAAAACTTAAGTCCAAGTGGATCAAGGACCTCAACATAAATCCAGCTACTCTGAACCTGCTAGAGAGAAAGTAGGAATTAGTCTTGAATGCATTGGCATAGGAGATCACTTCCTAAATATAACACCAGTAGCACAGACACTGAGAGAAACAATCAATCAATGGGACCTCTTGAAACTGAGAAGCTTTTGTAGAGCACAGGATACGCTTAACAAGGCAAAGCCACAGCCTACAGAATGGGAAAAGATCTTCACCAACCCCACATCTGACAGAGGACTGATATCCAGAATATATAAGGAACTCAAAAAATTAGACATCAAAACGACCAACAGTCCAATTAAGAAATGGGCTATAGAACTAAACAGAGAATTCTCAACAGAGAAAACTCAAATGGCTGAAAGACATTTAAGGAATTGCTCAACATCCCTAATCATCAGGGAAATGCAAATCAAAACAACTCTGAGATACCACCTTATGCCTATCAGAATGGCTAAGATCACAAACACTGAAGACACTTTATGCTGGAGAGGATGTGGAACTAGGGGAACTCTCCTCCACTGCTGGTGGGAATGCAAGCTTGTACAACCACTTTGGAAATCAATATGGCGCTCTATTAGAAAATTGGGAATCAATTTCCCCCAAGATCCAGCTATACCACTCTTGGGCATATACCCAAGAAATGCTCAATCATACCACAAGAGCACTTGCTCAGCTATGTTCATATCAGCATTGTTTGTAATGGCCAAAACCTGGAAACAACCTAGATGCCCTTCAACTGAAGAATGGATAAATAAATTGTGGCACATATGCACAATGGAATACTACTCAGCATAGAAAAACAATGACATCATGAGGTTTGCAGGCAAATGGATGGATCTAGAAAAAATCATCCTGAGTGAGGTAACTCAGACTCAGAAAGACAAATATGGTATGTACTCACTCATAGGAGGTTACTAGATGTGGACAAGGATGACTGGACTGCTACTCACATCACCAGTGAGGCTACCTGGAGAACAGGACCCCAAGAATGACATGAGTATCGCCCAATGATGGAGAAATGGCTGAGATCTACATGAACAACCTGGACATGAGTGGGAGCAATGAAGGGCGAGGGTTGAGGGAAAGAGAGCGGGAGATCCCAGCTGGAGCAAGAACAGAGGGAGAAAAAGGAATAGGAGACCATGGTAAATGAAGACCACATGAGAAAAGGAATAAACAAAGTGCTAAAGAGTCCCAAAGAAATCCACAAAGATACCCCCACAAAAGACTGCTGGCAATGGTCGAGAGACAGCCGGGACTGACCTACTTTGGTGATGGGATGGCCAAACACCCTAGTAGTTGCTCCAGAAACCCCATCCAAGAACTGAGGAATCTGGATGCAGACATCCACGGCTAGGCCCCGGGTGGAGCGCTGGGAACCTAAGAAATTTAGCGAGAAAGAGGAGGGTTTATATGAGCGAGAATTGTTGAAACCAAGGTTGGATAAAGCACAGGGACAAATAGCCAAATGAATGGAAGTACATGAACTATAAACCAAAGGTTGAGGGGCCCCCAACTGGATCTGGCCCTCTGAATAGGTGAGACAGTTGATTGGCTTGATCTGTTTGGGAGTCATCTAGGCAGTGGTACCAGGTCCTGGGCTCATTGCATGAGTTAGCTGTTTGAAACCTGGGACTTATGCAGGGACGCTTGGCTCAATCTGGGAGGAGGGGACTGGACCTGCCTGGACTGAGTCTACCAGGTCGATCTCAGTCCTCCAGGGAGGCCTTGCTCTGGAGGAGGTGGGAATGGGGAGTGGGCTGGGGGCAAGGGGAGGGGGCAGGAAGGGGGGAGAACAAGGGAATCCGTGGCTGATATGTAGAACTGAATGGTATTGTAAAATAAAATAATAATAAAAAAGAAAAATAGTAGGTTTTTCCAGGGGAGACTATGAATGCAGAAAGGAGTGGACCAATGTTTTACAAGTTAGAAAAGATCATAGATGCTAGTGCAAATTATCAGATGTAGCATGACTCTTTATTTTTATCAGAAGAGGAAGAAAACCTTACTATGATAAAAACAGATTCAAGGAATTTATGACCACTAAGCCAGATCTACGGAGAATACCAGAAGGTTAAATATAGCCCAAGAAGGCACAAGAAACTAATAAAAAATTTCAAAATACTAATTAAAAATAAAAGTAATGAAATTGCATGAAAATAACAAATGAAAGGAATTAAATTAAATTTTTCCATATCGCTTATTATTAAGGTCCGTTCTCCCAAATAAAGAGACATAACTAATAGATTTAAAAAAACAGGATCTTTTGGCTGCCTCCAAGATACACACCCACCAGCAAAGAATGACTGTACATTAGAAAATAAGGATGCCAAAAGGTATTTCAAGCAAACAAAAGTAAGAAATGGGCAGGTTTACATATTCAATATCCAGCAAAATATATTTCACACTAAAGCTATGCAAAAGAGAAAAGTTGGAAACTTAATATTCATTAAAGGAAAAATCTGACATCAAGATATTAGAATCCTAAACATGTATACATTAAATATAATACCCAAGTTTATAAAAGCAACACTATTACATCTAAAAATCATACAAACCCCCAAATACAATAATAGTGGGTGATTTCAACACCCCCACTCATATCAATAGTCAGGTCTTCTGGAAATAAACAGGAAAATGCTAGGATTAAATGATATCATAAATCTGATGGACCTAACAAATATGTACAAAACACTACCCAAAGTATAAAGAAATATTTTCTTCTTGCCATTCCATTGTTTTTTATTCAAAATTAATCACATATTAGGATACAAAACAAATCTCAGTAAAAATAGGAAAATCAAAATTACATTCTGAATTTTGACACAAAAGAATAAATCTGGACAGCAATAGCAATACAAAATAGAGAAAATAAGTAGTCCTGGAAACTAAACAACACACTATTGAGAGATACATATCTTAAATGATATCACTTTGTTTTAATTTTTATCATTTCATATGATTTCTAGAATATATATTTTACTAATTTTTTGAGAATATAACACACTTGTATTTTGATCTTATTCACTTCCACTCTACCCCAAATACCTCCCAGAATTGACCTCCTACTTCCCTAACCCCTTCAAAATTTCTTTCCTTTTAAAAAATTTATTTTTAATTTTATAATTCTCCAAGTGCAATCTGTGCTGTCTATGAACTCTACTGAAGAGTGACTGATCGGTTATGGCTGGTGGAGGAGAGAGTTTTTTTTTTTTTTTTTTTTTTCGGGAAGTTTTCCAAATCCATTCTTTTGAATTTCATAACTGTGACCAATGAGATATCACCATATTTCCTAATTGAATTCCTCCTGGATCCCCACAATATGTCACTGTTCCAATTTTATGTACTTCTCTTCATCTTGTTTGCATATGTTGTTTTGCTTCTGTTCTTTAATAGCCCACTAAGTCCAATAACTGCTTCCCTCCATAGCTTCTCCCTCATCCATGCTGGAATTTTGTGTAGACAACTATTGCTGCTGTGAGTTTCTCTGTAAGAGGGTCCTGTCATGTCCAAATGACAGCATTTCACAGCTCTTCTCTCTTAATATTTTCAAATATATTAAGTCAAGTCTATGTCTGCTAATATAACTATGTTTATAAAAGTATATGTTAACAATATGAAATATTTAATTGAATAATTTGATGAATATCCACACATATTTATACATAAGAATTATTACTAGGATTGATATTGAACTATTTAATATACCTCAACTTGATACCTAACAAACAAATCACTGGATGACACAATATATTTTTAAAATGTTTAAATTCTAGCATTTTTCTTGCATATCTTTCCATTTTAGGTCTTTAGAATGTTGTGTGTATACATGTTTGTGTGTGGGTGTGTGTGGGTGTGAGGGAGAGAGACAGAGAGACAGAGAGAAATATTAAGGGCTAGTAATAATTTTAAGTACATCCAGTATTGGCAAAACAACTATAAAATCAAATAAAAATAGTGAATTTATTTTCTTATTTATTTTACTTTCTTAGTCAAAGTATTGATACCAAGTTACAAAGTGGATTTTCATATTTGATATGAATGTCATGAAATTTAATAATAATTCATACTATGTATTTTGTAAATGAGAAGAACAACTTTTTGGTTTCATTCTGTCTTTTTTATTTTTTCTTAATTCATAGTTCTCTCAGAATTTCCTACAATGTATTTTTGTCATACATTGTACCCCTGCCTCAACTCCTTCAGAATCCACTCTCCATTCCCACCTACCGATATTTGTCTTCTTTATTCATTTTGGAACTAAAATTCTCATCAAAAATACTCAAATATTAAATAGTTCATTTAAAAATGTTAAAATTTCACATCATTTTCCTTTAAATATTCCAAATAATGGATACCTTTTCTTTAAATATCCAAAATGACATTTCTCTGTAATAACTTTAGTCAATTCAGTAATGTTAACATTTTCCCATGACAATAATGAAAACAAAGGAAAGTAGAAACCCTGCCAAGTTCCAACTGGCTTTACACTAAGAAGGCAGATAAGCTTGTCTACTCAAAATGAAATATCTTTCTGTGTGCAGATTACATTTCAACGCCTCAGTGCATCTGGATACAAATTTTTTCTTTTCATTCTGCCAATCCTCTGTGCAATGTCCATTTCTCAATTTCAGTAATAACACTACAAATATTCACCTATAAAAAACATTATGGAGATAAGCCTAATTATTCTCATAACAACATTGATTCTAGAAGTGATAGTAGCACTTAAAGAATTGCAAGTGCTAGAAGCATGTATTGAGTGATTTTGTCCGTTTATTGTTAATAGTCCAAATTTTCACTGTTTTATCATGATCCCTGGCATATGGCTGACTGAATACATTGCCAGGCTACAAGAGTCATTCACTGTGGGAAATTAAGCAAGTTCTGTGACCTACCTTTTTGTATCTGATATTTGAGAAAGCAAAATATCTAATGATTTCTTGGGTTTATTGTGTAAGAGCCAGAACATGTAACACTGGGAAAATGCTGCTTGGCAAAAATCTAAAATAATAACTATTATTATTATTCATTAATAAAGATTTCTATTTTTCCCTGTCCAGTTTAAAATGGCTTAATTTCACAATACTCTTTTTTTCTAAAATAAATAAACCATTCTTTGCACTTGATTTTGGTGCTCTGTAGGTTTGATGGCCAAAAAATTGAGCTGGGAATAAATACACTTTAGAATTCAACTACAGTACTATATATTGGTGAAGGGGTAAGGAAAATATTAAGTATCAGAAGAAGTTAGAATAAAGACAGAATAAAGAATTTCCAAACTTCTTCCTGTAACATTTATTCAATAACAATAATATCAATTATTTAGATTAATGTACAAGTGATACATGTGGAAGTGACTAAAATTCATTTAAATATTGAACCATCAGTAAAATTCAGTAAATATAAATTTGTTTGAAAAGAATATGTTTAAAAATTTCTCTATATTTTTCAGAGAAAACTAAAAGTAAAACAGTAGACTATGCAAAAATGCTATTATTTTTTACAAGTATTGTTTTGCCTACATGTATGTCTTTGAATCACATGTGTACATTATCAACAGAGGCCAGAAGCACATGATGGATCCTCTGGGACTGGAATACAAATGGCTGTGAGCCAACATATAGTTGCTGAGAATTGAACAGGGGTCTTCTGAAAGAACACCCAGTGCACGAAATATCTGCATCATCTCTCCAGGTACCACAGAATTGTTTTTTAATTACTTTTTACAGAGAAAAACACCCAGTGTTTCCAAGCTCCAAAACATGTTTTGTACATTAAGATGTATTATTCTGTAAGATTGTATGTCTTGATGTAGTGATTGATGTATATTTGTACTGCATTTATAAGATTACTACCCTCTTTTGGTTCTTGTAATAAATTGTTATTTACCTGTGAGCAATATTCATTGTAATGTATATTTTATAATTTTTGGTTTTAAATTTAGCTAAATTAAAACATATTTATCATAAAAATTGCAGATTTCAAATGAACTGTTTTTGAAATGTTGTATCAATCAAAAGCTGTGTTTAAATAATGGCCAAAATTTATTTAAAATTTTAAGTTGCATGACAATGGACTAAAATTTAATCAAAAATAATGCAAAACATATAAATATTCACAAATTTGGTATTGGAGGTCTCATCATTGAAGAATTGGAATATATTGTGAACTTTAGTTTGGGAATTCGGTAACAGACACTAGAGGAATGATGCTTAAATATGGAGAAACAGCATCATCCCGTGTGTAATTGCTTGTGTTAAGGTCAGTAGGAAAAGAAGGATGAAAGTACAGGGAAGAGACATAATGTATTTACAAAGTCAGTGTTTTTCATTGTTTATATTTTCCTTTGGAATTAGAAGTGCTGAGTAGTTTTTATTTGTTTTAGAAGAAAAGTATTAGCAGAAAAATGCATAAAAATAACAGTTTATAATAAAATGAGTTAATATTGCAATAACATAATACTTTTGGTATATCTGTATGGACCATATAATTTGAAGCTGCTAAATTGTGCATGGCACTAAATTCAATAGACTATCTGTTACACACATTCCCTCTTCTTAAAAATCTAAAGAAAATGTTCTTAAATTTTCTACCTCATTCCCTGTGAGTCAGACCTCATTATTTTATAAATTAAGAGAATCTATCTCAGCCACTTGTTAAATTTATCCTTATTTATTTTTTGCTAACAGTTTTATAGTCATCTTTTCCCTTTAGTTGAGAACTAAATTTTTTGTTGATTTTTCTTTACAAACAAAAATCCCATATATATATATGGGATATATAGAATATTATATGGGATATATAGAATATATATATATATATATCTTCATATTGTTTTTTATGGAAAATATTGATCTTCAAAATATTCTATTTTAATTAAGTATAATTGGAGATATTATAAATGAACGCAGCTAGAAAAGAGTTCAAGTAGCCTCAGGAGACAAACTCAAGGGATTCATTTTGACTCCATGGATAGAAGACAAAAGTACCTGTTATGCTTTGCTCTCCAAAATGCAATTCAAATGCCTTTGTCAGGAAGGAGACATTATGAAAATTGCTATCCCTTTAAAATAATTGTGCAATTAATCACTGCTGAAATTTCTGGTTAAATCCCAAAGAACTAGTTATGACATGCATATTAATACTAAATGAGCTCATCATGATTAATATTGTGACAATAAATACCCAAGGAAATTCATAGTGATCAGCTATTATTTTAAAGCCCAGATCCATAACTCAAATATTTTACCTGAAAATATAAGCATTTTAAGACAAATATTGTCTACTATTTTTTTTCCTGTGTTTTAATTCACCTTAGTTAATTTCAGTACTGGTAGTATCCTCAACCTTGTAAATAATCATTATTGGAAAATATAATTTCTACTTATTTTTACTAAGAAGGTAAAGCATTTGACAATATAAAACAACGTGAATTCATTTAGTTTTCAACTTTCTAAAAATTAAATTATCTTAAATTCTGAACCCTTTAGTACAAACATAGACCTATGTCAGTCGTTTTTTACTACAATGATTTTTTTTCTTACTTAAAAGAAATAAACCTCATGCGACTTATACACTAAAAAGTGCACAGCGGAACTATATGCTTAAGTAAAGCACTGTCCCTAGGGAAAGATTCTCAATATGTTTTATCAGGATATTAATAATATACATTGAAATCTGTAATATATGGGGAGAACTCAATAGTTCAAAATTTCTGCTAAGCAAACTATTTTTACAGGTCATTGTCAATTTTAAATTATTGTCATTTTGCCAGCTCCAGTCACGATTTCTACAGAACATTCAGGAAAATTAATATTTAATCTCTCTACTGGTCTCTTGATCTTCATAATGCTTAACTATTGGTAGTCTCTTGTTATTTTTATGTATTTTGAAATGACTTTCTTTGTTTTATGGGAGCTTTCTGTATGACTTTTCTCATTATAAATAATTTTATATATTACTCAAATTTTACTTACTCCATTTAAATAATTTTTTTGAATTCTTTCCATTTATTTGTATCACCTAAATACATATTGAAGAGTCTTCATTCGTACTGAGCTGTAGAATTGCTTCTGATACAGCACAGAGACGGGTACTGCCAGGCCCACACTGGCTTTATATGTGCACTATGAGCATCATACTCATGATTTTATAGTCCACACTTATGATGTTTATTCTACTCACTAACCATGAAGGGCAATATCTCCTCCTCCATCCTTTTTTAGCTGTGTCATTAGCTTTGGGTCTTACTGGAGAGTAACACACAATAAGCTTCTGATTCCTAACATAAACTGAACAACAAGTGAAGGTAAGTCTCTTGGAGTAGATCTGTATAAAGACCACTGCAAGGTATCTTAAAGCAAGGTAACCCTCTGATATTCACTGTGCTTGAGACTGGTTTATAATGCCAGACTATACATTTTCTAGAGCAAGTGTCTTATAATTGAGTCTATGTTATCTTTTGTCTAGAAACAATTGTAGCTTAATCTGCCAAACTGATATCTTTTTTGTCAATTTTCTAGTTTAGTTTTCTTAGGGTACATGCCAATGAAAGAGCACAAATAGTCATGAAAATATAAGGAATGCTGACCATGAATATATATGTAGTTTCAGTTTGACCTTAGTTCAATAATTTTGCAGCCTTAAGAGATCATAAATGCTCCTGGTTTATATGTCACTATTAAACATCAAAACGTAAGTAAGAATCAAAATATCTTTGCATAAGAACATTATAAGGTGCAATGTCCTATGATATATCAATCCCTGAATGAACAAGGGTCATTCCTCAGGGCATATAATGTATTGGTTAGTGAGCTGAGTCAGTTATTGGAAAATAATTATGACAAAATAAGGACATCATCCAAATTTTGTGCTCTGTCTCTGACTTTTGCTTCATGTACATCTTTTTAAAAGGGTTGCATAGTTTTTAGAGTGTGGTATTTCACTCTTAAGTTTATGAAATCCAGAAGCAGAGAACTGACTCCTACAAGTTTTCTTCCTCCTACCACATCTTGGCTATACCAAGTACACACATCTGGATGCTCATGCAAGCTACCAATGCATACTAAATAAGAGAATTTGAAAAGCTATATAGAACTGAAAAAGTAACATCTAAACTTGGGATTAGATTCAGAATGTAGTACTAGAGTTCTACCCTACAACAAAATTACATAGAAATTGAAAAGCAGGATTGAGGAAATTAGCACTTGAACCTAATTCTTTCTAAGAAAGCATCAATATATAACAATTTTACTCTATTGTAAATCTTAACTGAGGATCCTTTGGCACTAGAGATCCATAATGTTTTAAGAAAATTCAAGTTGTCATCGAGTTCCAATCTATACAAGTAATCTTAATTTTAAAAACACAACTCACAACAGTTATAATGGGTCAATGATAACTGAGAAAATATAGATGCCATTTCAACTGTTTTGAATCATATTGATTAACTTCAGTCTTTGCTGCTCAATTTAAGAATAATTCCACAGAACTGCCAAATCCATATGAATGTTATTTCTACACAATACTGCTCCCTGAGTAGAACAATTTTTAGGAAACAAAATATCAATGAGTAATTTTTTCTCAGTGTAAAGTATTTCAGCAGAAATTATTTTCTCATCTTCAAATAATTTTAGTTGTGTGAAAATAGAACATTGATTGCTCTCTGATTTGATCTGAGTCTTACTCAAACAGCAACGATTCACATCCTGATACCACAAATTCAGCAACAACACAGCAAAATACTCTTTGGAGGGCATAGGCCCTTAAGGAAACCTACTGCTGAATGTTTAGCTAAACTGACATGGTATCAATCCCCTTTCTAAATTTTTATGCTTACAACTATACACAAATGCTGCTTTTTGTCTTATTCACAAAAGCTTCATTTTGAAGTGAAAAATTGTCAATCCAAAGACTCACAGCTGCAGAAGATACTGAGAATAAATGATATTGAACTCTAACCCTTCAGCAAGAAATGTCTATCCACTCCTTTAATACTCGGGGCATATAACCAAAAATATCTGGAAGACAGTGAAAGAGCTTCCAAACAGATCTTCTGGGATCCCTCAGTGCCTGTAACTTCTGTCAATGTGCCTGCACAAGACATTTCTTGTCAACAGCCAGTCATGGATGGGAAGAACATCATGGGTGTCTAGGCCTCTCTGCTGAAACTAGTGATTACTGTGGGTGAGGATTTCACAGTGAAATCCGTTGTATATCTACCGATAAGCCAACCAGATCCCAGTGGATATTTTCTTTTCTTTAGTTATTCTTTATTCATTTTACATATCAGTCACAGATCCCACTCTTCCCTCCTCCCACTTTTCCCCACTCCACCTCCATCTGGGGGTGTATCCCCTCCTCCAAAAGGGTAAAGCCTTCTATGGAGAGTCAGTAAAGACTGGTACATTCAGCTGAGGCAGGACCAAGGCCCTCCCCCACTGCATCAAGGTTAAGCGAAGCATCCCACCATAGGTAATGGGCACCAAAAACCAGCTCATGCACCAGAAATAGATCTTGATCCCACTGCCAGAGGCCCCTCAAACAGATCAAGCTACACAACAGTCTCCCACATGCAGAGGGCCTAATCTGGTGCAGTCTATACAGCTGTTGGTCTAAATTTTGTGAGTTCCTGTGAGCTTGGTTCAGTTGTCTCTGCAGATTTCCCCATCATATAATCTCTCTTCTGTCTCTTTGACTGGACTCCTGGAGCTCAGCCTAGTGCTTGGCTGTGGATCTCTGCATCTACTTCCATCAGTTACTGGGTGAAGGCTCTATGATGACAGAGTATTCACCAGTCTGATTACTGGGGTAGGCCAGTTCAGGCACCCTCTCCACTATTGCTAGTAGTTTATTCTGGGGTCATCCTTGTGGATTTCTGGGAATTTACCTAGCTCCAGGTTTCTCCCTAACCCCATAATGTCTCTATCAAGATATGTCTTTCATTGCTCTCAAATGGATATCTTCAAACCCTGGCTACATCATCGATACTTGGTTAAACTCAATGGGTCACAAATTAATCTGAAAAGACATGAATGTGGGGAAATGACTTTGGGAGGGAGCGTTAATGGTGTAGAAGGGAGATAGGAAAGGGTTGGGTAGTAAAAGTGAGCAGAGTAAATTATATACATGTATGAAATCATCAAAAAAATTAATTAATATAAAATGGCTCATTCTTTTATTTAACCCTAGTGATAAATAATCCTTGAGTGAACACAATGCTCTATGTTATAAGATTAATAGCTCATTCTTCTTTTTTAAGTAGTAAATCTCTTTTACACTTGTTAATTTTATTGGTTGTAATGAGTTTTTCCTGACCCATCAGCCCCACAATAATGACATGGTGAAATTATTAATTATAAAAGATCAGCCTTAGCTTAGGCTTGTTCCTAACTAGCTCTTAAAACTTAAATTACCCATTTTTATTAATCTATCTTCTGTCATGTACCATCTATCTTGCTTCTTTTGTGTCTTCTCACATCTCTCTTCTCTCACCTTTATTATCTCTTCCTACTTCCTCTCTCTTCCTGGAACTCTTCTTACCTATACCTCCTGCCTAACTATTGGCAGTTCACCTCTTTGTTAAACTAATCATATTAATATATCTTCACACAGTGGGCAAATACCCCACAACATTTTTCCCTTTTTGTCTAAAAAGGAAAGGTTTATACTCTAACATTGTAAGATTACATACAATAAGAATAATTATCAGGTAAGAAATATATTCACAATGTTCAGTCCAGTATTTGGCATATTTAGAGAAAATACTCTATATCTATCTTATCTTGATGAATTTAAATTTTTATATCTTAATCATGCTCTGTCATAACTTGTATTACCATCCTGAAACTACACTTTTAAACCTCAGAACATTTTCTTAAATAAATAATTTAAGCTTTTAGATTTCTCAATTTTATATATTTTTTAACTCTTTCATGAGTGTCTTTTCTGATTTGGATAATAAGGAAAACTGTAACTATAACTCTCTCATCAGAGACCTGAGAAGGATATAATATTACCTGATTAAATAGGAAGTTTAGAGCAAACAAGTTCCAAGACTATATAAATGACAAAAACAGATAGCTGCCTAGAGAGTCACCCAAGGTTCCTCTGCAGTGTTGGGGCTTTCATCTTTGACCTAGAGGCCTAGAATATCTGATAGACTTTTCTGTGAATCAGGAAAATTGAAGGACTTTCCTACCTTGTCTTGGCAAAGTTCAGCAGTTGCCTTTTCATGTACTGCTCGTCCACTTTGGACAACATACTGTCAGCACTTGAGTCAAGGGCAGTTTCTTGCCTAGTGGCTGACTTTACAACAAAAAAAGAGCCAACTCCATATGGAGGTTTCTCAATGTCCATGGTGCTGCCAGGAGCAGACATGTCTCACTGTCATGAAAAGCCCTATGTTGGTAAAACATTAAAATGCCATATTCTGTAGGTCTCTAAAATGTTTAAAGAACATATATTTATTTAAATTATGACTCTGATTGATCTTGAAAATATAACTAACATGACTATAAATTTGGTAGTTATAAATGACTAATTACTAACCTGTCTTTTTTATTATCCTGAGTAGCTTTCAAGAACTAGAACTTTACATTACATTTTAAAATGAGCTTCATAGTTACAATACCTTAAACCAGAAATAGGAACTTATAATACAGTAAAACAAAAATGACCTTAAATTTGAATCAATGAAGAAAAGTATCTTAAACTAGAGTAGAAACATACATACAGTATAACAAAAATAACCTTAAACTTGTATCAATATATAAAAACATCTTAAACAAGAGTAGGAAGATATATAGAGAGAGTATGTTTTAACAAAAATAAATTTGTATCACTATACACAAATCCATAACAATGTAAAATAACTGAAATCGATAGTTGCTTTTTAGTTTAAGGAGATTCAATTATTTACCTTTTATCCTATCCTTTCTATACGCTTCCCCCCCCCCCCTTTTCAGAAAGTTATCCTTGAATCCAACATCCCTTACTTAGGTTCCTCCTTTACCATGACTAGTAGCAATTTGTATCCAGCTCCCCATATGATGACAAACATCTATTTTTTTTTCAAAAAGATATCTTTGAATACAACATCCCTTGATTAGTTTCCTCCCTTACCATGCCAGCAACAATTTGCATCCATGTCCTCATATGATGATGTCAAACATCTATAACCCACCAAATGACCAAAAACTACCCATTCTACCTCTTGGGAATATAGGTGACATGTTCTTTAGATTGCTTTCTTTTGTCTGTGGGTAATGACATTTTTATGGGCGCCTAAGAAACTTGGGATAATGTCCTGGGACAACTAGCTGAATTATTTTTTGTTTAGTTTTTGTGTGATGGTAAATGTAGCACTTATCTGAAGTCCTGGATTGAGTAGTCTATGAGGCTGGACCATCTCAGGTAGAAGCTTTGAAGTTGGCCTGGATGTTGAATTTTAAAGAAACTGTAACATAGACATTCTGAGAGGCTAGATCACCTGGGCTCCTTGTCTTTTTTGGTGTCTGGTCCTTTTTTTTTCTTCCCTGAAAACATAGACACATTTAATGGTAATATCCATATCTGTATTAACCAAGGCATAGAATCTGTGGCATACACAAATCTCTAAAGATGATTTTCTGACCTATGTTTGAGCAGGTAAAAGGCATCTGTCAATTTTATAAATCTGTTTGGATTGTATAACAAAACTGTCATGAGTACGCTGTAGCCAAAAGTTTTATGATGTCTCAACCAGTCTCTAAGCTGTTCCCATGTTGTGGGATCAGCATGTATGTCTTTGTCCTGTAGTCTTTTCTGGCTTTTTCCCTCATGTCTGTAGTTAAGATCCTCAGGAGGTCTCCCCCCCGTCCCCCCCCCCCACACCGTCAAATCTGATCTCTACTAACTTTGAAGGAATACAGAGCTTTTTGTTTATTGTGGAAGCAAAGGCATATCCTCTCCCCCAAGATAACACATATCCCAGTTTCCATTTTAAAGTTAAAACATTCCTAAAGCATATAAGTTGGTTTAATTCAGCAGCTTCTTCCATAATCTACTGTTTCTCAGCAGTTGTCATCCTCTGTTCATTAACATTCAAAAAGTTCAAGATTGACAAAGCATTGTATAAGATCCAAACTCCCTGTGTTACAATAGTTCCAATCCGTATGTGTGGCTTTTTAAAAATTATTGCTTATTCTCTTTAAAAACCTTATAATTTTAAAATTTTTTTTTATAGCTGTTGTTATGCATTTTTCTTTCTTCAGTACCTCAGCACCTTTCTAAAGCATACTGTACCTTTTCAGAGGTTCAGCTTAGCTTGTGGCCCACTGGTGGCTGGCTCTGCCCACAAGGGTCCAGGCAGTAGCAGGAGCCATGCCTCAGCCTAGGAGTTTTGTCCATATGCAGAAGGCATTTCTACCTAGGCTCCTGCTCCAGTGGTAAGCAGGCTGTTCAAGTTCTTGGCTGCAAAAATGGGACTGCACCTCTTTACACTATAAGCATCAGGCTTGGTTGAGAGAAAGTCACCTGGATGTCTCCGCTGACTCTGATTTTGGAAAAAAAAATTTAAGGTTTCTTGGGACCTATCTGGATTTACATGGCCTCATATTGGGTCTCTGTGTAATTAGTCTTTTTCTGTCCACCTAGCCACAAATAATGACATGGAGACTTATTATTGATTACAAAAGATTCTCCTTAGTTTAGATTTGTTTCTAACTAGTTATTATAACTTAAATTAACCCATTTTATTAATATTTGCTGTTACAAACCACCCATCATGCTTCTTCCATGTCTCCTCTTCTCTCTCTCCCTCCCTCCCTCCCTCCCTCCCTCCCTCCCTCCCTCCCTCCCTCCCTCCCTCCCTCTCTCTCTCTCTCTCTCTCTCTCTCTCTCTCTCTCTCTCTCCTCAATTAACTCCTCCTACTTCCCTTCTCTGCCCTGAAGTCCTGCCTATACCTCCTGTCTAGCTATTGTCCATTCAGCTCCTATTAAACCAGTTACTGCAATATAACTTCACGCGTTGTACAAATATCCCACAACAATTGATTTGACAATTTTACCATTGTTTTCTTTAGTGGATATTTATTTATTTGATTCTCTAAGTATTGTTATCCAGTGGGGAAGTTTCAATTATTATCCACTTATTATATTTTTTTAGTAGATGAAAGCATTCACCTAGAGTATGTCTTTGAATTTATAAAGTGTCGTTTTTTGCTGTTGTTAAACAGCGTCTGTCACATGAATACATGCACACAGTAAAAGTAACTAGGATGGAAAGCTTGTTAACATCATCTCCTTGTAGGCTGCATTAGCATTGTGACTGAGCGGTAACAAGGTCAGAAAAAAACCTGGGCAAAGAACTTTCTCTTCAGATGTTGGGGGCCTGGCTAGTGATGTTACAGAGGAAATTTTAATTACTCTATTGGGGTCATTTGCAATTTTCAAGGCTAGATATGATTGCAATGATTTTATTTATTTGCTACTCATGTAAAATGGGTTTCAGGTACCAACAACATCTTTTTAAATAATATATCCTGCATATGTTGAAATGTCACTAGAACTATCTTATAAGTGATGAAAGTGTGATATACTTTGTATTTAAATTTCAAAGAGCATATTGAATCGAGTTGTTCTATTTTAAGATAAATATAAACTTGTTTAAGTAATAATTAAGAATATGGAGATCACTGTGTATGATATACTTTATTACAATCACTTAATTGTAATGTAAATTTAATATTTTGTCTAGTTTTATGATCCTTGTACTAATTATATATTTCTGCTTAACAAAGTATCCCTTAGCCTTGGGTCTTAAAATATCAAAATTGATTAAAGTTTCTGTAGGTCAATATCCTCCACAAAGATTTTGTGAATTCCAAAACTTCCATTTGCTACAAAATTATTTTTAATAAGGCTGGGGCTTGTTAAAATGTTTAACTGAGAAATGATCTATTTCTAAATTTGACAACTTACATCATTATTGGCAGGATGCAGTTAATTAATTTTGGTGAGATCGCAGGCCCTGGTTTTACAGTCTCTTGTCCACTAATTGCTGCTATTCCATTGTTATTATACCCTGTTTGCTGGACAACTCAAAATTTTTTTTTAATCAGAGAATTCATCAAAAAGAGCCATAGACAGATTAGGAATAAGTCAAATATTAGTATTTTATCATCTAGTCTGAGACATTACCATGTCCCAGAGGTTTAAATTATTCTGGTCATTAGATGCATGTTTATAACTGAAGGTTATAGTTATTAGAATATATTATACGTAGACCCGAAACCCAGGAAATAGCTCATTGGGACCTGTGTTAGGTAGTAGCCTGTGGCAACTGTGATTCTCAAGATAAAAAATAAAGAAAGAAAGGAAAAAGGAAACAAATGAAACAAAAATCTTGTTATTAAATTTAAACATCTATTAAATTTTTAATAAATTTACCCATGTATTATAGAAAGTGCTCATGTTATTTTAACTTATAGCTTGGAGATATATTTATCAAATTTTATTAAAATTTACATTTCTTTTCTACTATCTAGCTTTTATTCATTGACCTTTGCAAAAGCATGCTGGCAAATATTTAGTGTGGGCTTCTGAAAAGGACGAGTTTTCCTGATATAAAGGACATTAGGACAAAGTTTATAAACATCAATACAAATACAGTAACCTATTGCAAGTCCATATAACAAATTGATTTTTTACAGAATGTGTTTATTGATTTTTGCCTAACTCATATCTTTAACTAGCTTAGGTTTGTAGTTTTACCATGATTTCCTAAAATCAGGCTACAAATAATTGCTTGATCACTATCCACATAATTGATGAATGAGTGTTATTTGAACATTAATGTTGGCTCATAATTCTAGCTATTTAGAAAAAAAGTATTGAAAGAAAGGTTGTTTGCAATTTTAATCCTTCATCAATGACATGGAAGGTTTCTTTGATGAATCAGGTGACAGTGCTAATTATTAGGAAACATTTTCACATATATTTTAGGGTATGTGTACCTCTCCAAATGACTACAGACATGTCAATTTTCAGAGTTTGGAATGCATTATTAATATTTCCCCATGTATTAATTACTCTGAGTCCTGAGCAGACAATGATCAAGTCTCAAATTTTATAATTTTCCTAATTCCTTGATACATGATTACCTATCTTACCTATATTGTATCATCCAAGAGAAATACATTTTCAGAAGTATATTGCCAGCATTATACTACTATTTAGCATGAAAAGTACATAAAATAATTTTATGAACATGACTCAGAGATAACATAGCAGACATATGTGCTGATTGTGTATAAATATTAGATTTTGACTTAATAACATGTCATATTTTATATGGATTAAACTTTAGTAATAGCTGTACTTAAAATAGACTCTTAAAATGCCTGAAAATTTCACAGTGGGCTTTTATCATCTAGTATAAGACAATCCAATACACAATGGATTATTTTTACCATTTCAAAACATGAGTTCCAGCAATATTGCTTTGATTTCGCTCAGAGTACCTTTATGAAAATTAGTAGTAATTTGATAGTATTAAAAAAAACTGATTTATAATTTTTGTGTGAGTGTTATATTATTTCAACAAAACAGTTTAATCAAATGTAGACAACCACAAATTTCAAGTAAACTGTTGTGGCACAAAGAATATGGGGACTAGGCAAATTTAGTAACTCTACTTATGCTCACAAATCTTCACATTCCCCATTTGTGAAATATGAAAAAGTATGTACCTCTGGTTAATTGGCAGCATTAAATCAATTAATGTTAGCAAGTATTCATAGTGAAATTTAGATCAGAATAAAGAAAGCATGTTATAGGTCAAGTCATATGATCTAAAGGGGATGTGAGAGACTCCTTAAGTTTTGAGCAATAATCTGTTTGAACACTGCAACATTTTTCCTCCACTGTACACATAGACAGGACTAACGAGAAAGCTCAGGGCAAATCTGATGTAACAATGTCCTTATCACGAGGAACGATTACATTTTATTTCATTTCCATTTTGTCCGTATAGTGAAATAGGCTCAATAAATATTTGTAGAATTTAATATCTGTTCCCTAAAGCAAGACACTTCCACCATTCTAAAATAAAGAATCTTGTTTTAGATTGTATCAGTAGTACATCTTGATATTATGAAACAAACCAATTTTATAATTTTCAGGTATAGCAAAAGAACTATACTTTTGCCTTTACTTGAATTAAACTTCAATATGTCACTATTTTAAAGGCCCAGTGATCTTCCCTGTAGAAGACTATTCCTCTAGCTCTCAGTATATTGTAATTGCCGGTCCTTAATGTAGGGTTGAAGCCTCAAGGCTTTCCCTGTCCACTTTAACATGTCTATTGTTGTTCATGCTCAGCTCATGTTTAGGCAATCATTTTATCGAGACTTCATGGGTGTGGTTTCTGACTTTCTTAGGAGGGTTTCAAGAAAGGAAAAGAAAAAGGGAAATGATGTAATTATAGTCTCAAGTAATAAAATTAATAATTTAATATATGTTCAGTAGCATTAAACTGATAAAATTCTATATATATTCTATATGTAGATAATGAGAAATTCTTCAAAGTTTACATGATATAATTTTCTATGTAGTGAAGTAAAATATTATTTTAAGTACTTAATATTTTTATCCAGAAAGGCAAGAAAAGTTACAATAAAACTCTTCATTGGAGCCTTGTTCTTTACATCTTTAAAGCCCTGGCTAGCAATCAATTGTGTGTGTGTGTATGTGTGTGTGTGTGTTTAACATTTTTAACATATATATATATATATATATATATATATATATATATATATTCTATATATATCACTATGCATTATTATTATTGTGAATTTAATTTACTAAACACAAGACAAAATAATTTCTGATTAACAATGATTAAGCTAACAAGGCATGAAGTCCTGCTCTCAGGCTGTACTTCATCAAAAGTCAGAAGATTAAAGTTAGCCAAAAATCCTATTCTCAATTTTGGTAAAGAAAACTGAAACAAGGTTTTATTGTCTGTCAGCAATGTTGTCCTACAGTTAGGAAAACATGTTATGTCACAGATATGGGGAAAAAAGCAGTCAGTAGAACCTGATGTGAATTTACAGCTCCTAGGATGCAAATACACAGTTTCAACCTCTGCAGAATCATGGAACACTCATTGTGGAGAAATTTTAGGGCAGAGATTATCAAGCCTTAGACTTCAGCTTTCTTAATTCATTGGCTTTGGATAAGTATGTAGCTCTCTATACTTTCTTTTCATCAGCTTTAATGAAAAGCTAGTGATAGGATTTAAGGTTTTTGTGATGCTTAAATGAATTAATACAGGTAAAGTACATTAGAAAAGTGTCTGACGTTACTAAAAGGAATAAAGACATCTTACTTATATCATTTGCTGGTATTTACAGCAATCATTTTAGTCACTTAGTATGTATCATGTAATTCAAGATATAAAATGAAACAAGGATTTTCTACTTTAAAGTTTGAATCCCATCCACATGTAGCATCAGAATTTTAAATTGGCTTAAAAACAAAGAAATTATATTTATTTTATATTTGTAATATATCTGTCCACTGAAATAAATACAAATAAACAAGTTATAATAAAATAAATGATAAAAATAAAATAAATAATGAATTTTACTTTTGATGGGAAAATCACTTTAAAATAGAAAAAAATATAGATAAGCAAGATATAATGAAAAGGTTTTGCTTTGCATATGTATGAGAAATGATGAAAGCATGGAATACTCAAAATTCAGTTGTTTAGCAATCTTCTCTATAGCAATGATCATAAGTTGTTAATAATTTTTTCAAAATTATAGAATATTTGTGTTAAATTAAGAACCTATAATACAATTCATATAATACCAAATTTCAGTTAAATTTTTTGTTAGTTATACAAGTATATTTTATAGAAAGCAATACAAATATTATCAGTATGTGAGAATTTATTAAAGTAAAATTTTAAAAGAAGAATTCAAATGTTATGGCATTTCTTTTGAATTAGAAACAGAAAACTCTCTCAAATTCTCTTTAGGAAGGCTCTAGATCAAAACAATTAATATAGTGTGATTAATATTTTGCGGACTATATAAAGTAAGCATACTTTGAATAAATTATTCCACTTGAGGAATATACCCTTCAGGGATAGAATCCCCTATGCTATTAGACCCATTGATGAGAAGTTTTCATACATGGTCATGGAATTCAGATAATTAGTAATTTATTAGATATTATTTACCTGAACAATATTGCAATCCTTCTAAGTAGCTCAAGAATATATTCATGTATCCATATTATAAAACATAAAAGAACTCGTGTGTGCACATGAGAAAATTAATATTGGACAGAATATTAGACATTTTAATGGGAAAATGTCTAATGAGATTATCTACCTAGGGTATGAATTTGAAAACATAAAATTGAAAAGGAAACAAATCTGCATCAACAATAGATGTATACATGCAAACATAATATTACAATTACTTGTAATTTCCTTTTTTTTAGTTTGTTCGTTTGTTTTTTTTTTTTGTTTGTTTGTTTTGTTTTTTGAGACAGGGTTTCTCTATGTAGTTTTGCGTCTTTCCTGGATCTTGCTCTATAGACCAGGCTGGCCTAGAACTCACAAAGATCCTCCTGCCTCTGCCTCCCGAGTGCTGGGATTAAAGGCGTGTGCCACCACCGCCCGGCTGTAATTTTCTAAGGAAACTATACATTTTAGAAATAGTGGTTGTTGGGTGGAAGAAAAATAGGAAATAAAGTGAGAGATGATTGTATATAGTGTGATTGACATATGTGCTTTAAAAGATACAATCAAATGCACATCATGTGCACAAATGCACTTAGATATATAACTACCCTGTGTCATTATAATTGTTTCAAATTTTAATGACTAAATATTTAATGAATTCTATCCAATGGCAACAGAAAAAACACGCAAACCTTAGAAAAACATATACATTAAAATAGTTAATTAAACATTCATAAGATTTGTGAGACAAGGAGAATTTGAAAGATGATACAGTTATTGGTTCTTTATTTTTTCTGTGAGACTGGTTTAGTATTTCATTTATTTATTTGCATATATATAAGTGTGTGTGTACTCAAGTCACAGTGTATGTGTTGAGGTAAGAGGCTAACTTTGGGGAATAGATTCTCTTCTATCTTATGGGCTCCAGGGATAAAAAGTAGATTATCAAAATTGGTAATACTACAACCTGCTGATCCATCTCGCCTCCCATGTCCCTGGGATTATTTTAATATACAATACCCTTCCAGTCAACATTGGTATGACTTCTCCATTGTATTGTGGGTGTTTTGCTAGGATTTAACTTTTATTTTATGAAACAATGACTTAAATTTAATCATTTAATCACTATCATGATGACACTAAATCCTTTCCCCTCAATTGTATGATAAAATATTTAAAATAGGTGCCAAAATATATAGAGCACACCTATACTTTTCATTTATACTTAATTTTATACATCACCATATATCTTGTAAATATTTATAAATAAGATAATATTCAAATTTTCCATTAGTTTTTTTTTTCTTTAGCTTACTTTCAATGTGGCATTTCTTATTTCTTCTGTAAATATATTTTATTGATGGTTTAAACTATTGGTTTTGGTAGCTTTTTGCTTTAGCTGAAAGGACATAAGACATAAAAAGTAATTACGGGGAGATGTGGAGGAATGTACATTTTGTATAGAGGTATTTAGAGGACAGAAGGAACAGAAAATTTGGTGTATGGAATATTACAACGATCCCAACACTGGAGATTTGATCATTAATACAGGCATGATTGAGGTACAGGACTGCAGATGTGATTGGATCTATAGGGCTCTCACACCTTAGCATAGTGTGAGGAGGTTGGCTGGAGATGAAGGAGATGGGTCACTGGCTCTTTGAATTACACAGCTTGTCCCTGAATCTCTTCTGTTTTCCATTCCCATTTGTCTGCCATCAGCTTACCCTCATCACTTCACTGAACACTCCCAGCTATGAGGCTCTGTCTCATTAAAGTCCCTTATATAATGGAGCTAACTGAAAATATACTGAAACTATCTTAGACTGTGAAAAAAGGAAGTCTTACTTATTTTGAATTATTTTTTATCAGATGTTTAAACACAGGCTTGGACAACTGACTAACTGTGTCACAAAGAAACTGCAAAGCTCACTTACACTCTTACTCTTACAAAGAAAGCATTCATAAATCTTTACAGTCAGGGAAATTTTCACTAATAAGTTAGAAGATATTTTAGTAAAGTTATGTAGAAATATATGCTGGGATATGATAAATTAGTATAATCATAATGTTGCACAAATATGTTATAGACTGATTTTGAGAAGTATTTTTTTTAACATTTCAAGTCATAAAATGATATAGTATGCTGCTTTGTTGGAAACTCACTATTAAAACAGAACAAGGAAATTGCAATAAAAACCTGAAGAGTATTTCATGTAACAAAAAATGATTCATCATATGTACAGTCAAAAAAAAAAAAAGGAAAATCGGTGATGTGTGATAACTTAAAGATAGGCCAATGCAATCTATATTTAAAATAGAGAACTCAAAGGGAGAATCTTAGAAAGAAACCTGTTATAATTATCACAAGACATACAGTAGAAAGTAATTTACAAAGCTGAAAATAATGAAAGTCTGAAAGGGACCATAGATTAAAAATTAAGGTTTGAAATTGTCCTGTTCACAGAAATAGCACAATTGAGTAAATACTAGATAAAAAATGGAATCTTAGAGGATTGTATTTAGGAATCAAGAGTTGGAAGTTTCTGTAAAACAAACTTGTTAATAGGTAAAATATAGATGAATTTGTATCATTTACCTTCTCTTTTAGCATTGTACTATGATTTAAGTTTAAATCTATAATGTCATATTTAAAGATATCAATATGTACTCACAGAGTTCTTAATAATAAAACTATTATGAGAGCAAACCTTGGTTTTGTTGTCTCATTTCTTTTATATTAATTTGATATTTTTAGTGTTCTAAATTTTTATATATATTTCTTCCAAGTTTTTATATATTTTTGAGTGTGTCATGCTGTATATTGAACACAGGACCTTGATTTGCCAGGCAAGCTCTCTAATACTAGATAATTCTCAAACAAAATTTATTAGCTTTTCATTTAATAAAATTTAAAATTCCCATGGATGATTTCATTTTTTAAAGTGAAGGTTTTATATTCTTTAATAAATAATGATATCTCTCATTTCTTTCATTTAATAAACACTTTTTCAAATTTTAAGATGGTATATGAGAAAAAAATTCTTGACTAATTTTGAATTCATATTCATGTTTTAATTATTTGGTGTTATATTTATTTTTAACAACAAAACATATTAAAACAAAATATGATAATATAAAATATAAAGCATCATGAGGACGTTGGACAAAGAAAATGAACAAAAGGAAAAGAGTTGAGGAGAAGGCATAAGAATCAGAGATCCACTCATTCATACACTCAGGAGCCGCAAAAAGTTACTAAACTGAAAGCTGTATTACATATGCAGAGGACCTGGTGCTGACCAGTGTTGTCCCTGTGCATGCTGCCTCATTCTCTGTGAGTTCATATCAGGTTTTTCAGTTGATTTAGAGGGCCTTGTTCTCCTCGTGTCCTTGAGCCCTGTGTGTTCCAGTCTCTCTCTCTCTCTGCAAAATATCTGGCCATGGTCGGTGTTTGCTCCCATCTGATGTAGGAGGAGGCTTCTCTGATGATACCTAAAAAAGGCATTGATCTATGGATATAGTAGAATTTTATTAGGATTCATGTTATTGTTAGTTTGTTTTGTTTGTTTTGTTTTGTTTTTGTTTTTGTTTTTAGACCAGTAGTAAATGGTTTTACCTTAGGTCCCAGGGCTATCTAGTCTTAGGTTGTTGGTGACCCAATCAGAGTTCAGTATGGATTCCATCATGTGGAGAGTGGAATGGGCCTTGTGTAAAAATCATATATTGTTTGGTTATCCCCATAAACTTTGTGCCTCCAAAGCCCTACCATATTTTGCATGCAGGGAATATTGTAGATCAAAGGTTTTGTGCCAGGGTTGGTGTATAGTTCTTCTTTTGGTATCCTGCAGAGTACTTTCCCATAAAAAGCCACTAGTACTTAAGGGTGAGTGTTCTACGTAGGCACCATCTCAACCTTTCCATGTTCAATGAGTGTGCATGTTGTCTTTAGCAATGGGGTCTTGCTATCAGTTTGTGGTAAGCAGCCTTTTGTCTTGGCAAAGGCATGATTTTTTAGAGGTTTCCATGAGAACCTTTGGACCAACTCAACTGGATGTTGTAACCCAGTCCCAGTACTGTAAGGTTCATTTGATGACAAAAGTTGGCCAGTTGGAACCCTGTCTTCCTCATTATTTGGAGATTTTGTTGTCTTCCTCATTATTTGGAGATTTTGTTATGATTCCCTTTGTTATAGTTTAGCAAGTTTCCACTGCACTTGGTTTCCACACCACCCCTCAAATGCCTTTCTATTCTAGCTATCTCTCTTCACATTCCCTCCTGAAACCTCATTTCCCCACTACTTCCTGACCTGTTCCTCTTTTTCTTACCCCACTGCACCCCAAATCTACCCACAGAATTTATTCTCTTTCCTCCTCCCAGGGAGATCCTTGTGTCCACCAGGTCTCTTCCTCTATACCTAACATTTCTGGGTCTACACATTACATCACGGTTATCATTTATTTAACAGCTAACATCCACATATATACAAATACATACCATATTTATCTTTCTGGGTTTGGGTTACCTCACACAAGATTATTTTTTTTCTAGTTTTATCCATTTGCTTGCAAATTTTATGCTTTTTTGTTTGTTTGTTTTTTGAGACAAGGTTTCTCTGTGTACTTTTGGTGCCTGTCCTGGATCTCGCTCTATAGACCAGGCTGGCCTCGAACTCACAGAGATGCACCTGGCTCTGCCTCCCAAGTGCTGGGATTAAAGGTGTGAGCCACCACTGCCTGGCATTTTATGCCATTTTTAATAGCTGAGGAATATTACATTTTGCAAATGCACCACATTTTCTCTATTTATTCTTCTGTTGAGGAAAAGCTATGTTTTTCCAATTTCTGGCTATTTATTATAATAGAGCAGCAATAAACAGGGTTGCACAAGTATCCTTATGGTAGGATGAAGTGTCCTTTGGGTAGATGTCCAAGATTGATGTAGCTGGATCTTGAGATAGATCTATTCCCATCTTTCGGAGGAACCACCACACTGATTTCCATAGTGGCTGTACAATTTTGTGCTCCCACCAGCAATGGATGACTGTTCTCCTTACTCCACTTCTTTTCCACCCTGAACTGCTCTGTGGTGTATTGATCTTAGCTACTCTGACAGGTGTAAGATGGAATTTCCCTGATGGCTAAGGATGTTGAACTTTTCTTTGTGTTTCTTAGATATTTGAGTTTGTTCTAATGAGAATTCTCTGTTTAAGCCTTTACCCTATTTTAAATTCAATTATTTGGGGTTTGATTTATAGTTTCTAGTTCTTTATATATTTTGGATATTAGTCCTCTATTGGATGTGCAGTTGGTAAAACTCTCTTTTCATTTGTAGGCTGCCACTTTGTCTGATTGATGGTGTCCTTTGCCTTATAGAATCTTTTCACTTTCATGGGTCCCATCTATTCATTGTTGATCTCGGTGCCTGTGCTATTGGTGTTCTGTTCATAAGGCTATTCCTCATTTTTTCTTCTATCAGGTTCAAAATGTCTGGTTTTGATCCATCTGAAGTTGAGTTCTGTGCAGACACCCAGTTTGACTAGCATGATTTGTTGAAGGTCCTGTCTTTTCTGCACTGTGCATTTCTGGCTTCATTATTGAAAACCAGGGGTCCATATGTTTGTGACTTATATCTTGGTCTTCAATTTTATTCAGGTGTTCAACATGTCTGTTTTTATGTCAATGCTGTGCTGTTTTTATTACTATAGCTTTTTAATAAAACTTGAAATCAGGTAGGTTAAAACCTCCAACAGTTTGAATATTGTTCACAATCTTTTTAGCTACCCTGGGATTATTGCTTTTGTAGATGAAGTTGAGAATTATCCTTTCAAGATATGTGAAGATAGGTGAGTATGATTGATGGTCGTGAATTACCTGGTAGGCAATGTTCTGTGGACTTGATAGGTGTGACCAATGGATATTCCAGATAAAATGTATTTCTGAGTAGTGGGAGTTGACCCTCAGGAATGGGATAGGCTAGGGTCTGGAGGGATTCACAGGAGGAGGAGAGGGAAGAGAGTTCTACCAGGATCTGCTTATTTAATCTCCTTGGTTTTGTTTGTTTGTTTGTGTTTTTGTTTTTTGAGACAGGGTTTCTCTGTGTAGCTTTGTACCTTTCCTGGAACTCGCTTTGGAGACCAGGTTGGCCTGGAACTCACAAAAATCCACCTGCCTCTGTCTCCTAAATGCTGGGATTAAAGGTGTGCCCCACCAACCAGCTATTTAATCTCCTTGTAATGAGGGTATATGATGAATAGAAGTCACCCCAGGAGGTCTGCTTTAGAGTTGTTAATGAGTCTGGGTGATTAGATCCTGGAGGAACTGAAAGAGAAGGGATGAGCTAAAGTCAGCCTACCTCTTTCCCTGGCAGGATTGTCCTGTGGGTGAGCAGGGGTAGCTACTGGATTTAGGGACAGGAATAATGCCAACAGTTCAGGGAGGGAGGTTAGGGGAGTAATACCTGTGGTAACCACAGGAGATATGGACAGGGGTGGCTGAGAAGGAAGTCTGTAGGATATGTTCTGTTGCAGACAAGGGATGAGACTTGGGGATTGAATTTGGAGGAGAGGAGCATGGTCAAAATTTTCAGTTAGCTGATTTATTTCCCTTGAGAAATATTTAGTCTTCTAATATCTGATAAATTATCTATGTTAATATTGATTTGACACCATTAAAGTAGGATCCTGTTCCAACTCATATCATATCACATTACAAAGGAATAAGAGAGGAAATAAACACAAATGTCTTTTCAATGTATTTGTATAAACTGACATAATAAGTTGAATAGAAACACACATCAAATACAGTTTTTCATTCTGTAACTGATAACATGTCTGTAGCTGTTATTTATAACTATTTTATAACTATTGTATAACTGTACCATAAACAAGCACCTCAGCAGGTCTTTGTTTTTTACATTGGAGGTATGACCTTACCTTCATTTTCAATTTGGCAGGACCATTTATCATCCTGCTTAAATTACATTGTTGTAGTTTCCACGTTAACCTCATTCAGAAGTAATGGAAACACTAACAGTCGCCCTAAAAGACCCCCTGCATAACACACATATCATTGTAGTCAGCTTATTTCTAGCCGTATGGACCAGTCACAGTTTTAACTCCTAACACTGTAAAGTCCTCTTTGTTCTTTGACTTAAGGACAACAGCTGATCAAAGTGGCCAGAGAAAGATATTAGCTTCTAGTTTAGTGGGGGTATTTATTGTGTCTCCTGGCAGAAATACCACCCATCCCTTTTCTAGACCCATACTTTTCTGTCTAAAACAGCATAAAGTCAGAGCAGTAGGAAACAAATATTTTCTAGTGTATCACTAGAAATTCTTTCACTTCAAACCTTTGATCCTTGGAACCATAAATTCTGGCTACTTCAGAAAGGGTATCATATATTGAATACTGATTCAAAGCATAAAGAGTGTTTTCAAGAACACTGCCATGACCTCAAGGCTATCTCCACCTAGATTGTACCATATTGCTCATTTAAAATGACATTCAATAGTAAAAATAAAGACAACTGCTCTGTTTGTAGGAAGCATAATAAAACCAATAAATCCCATAAACTGAGTTCACTGATGCACTATTACAACATAAAATAAGTTCATTGTTTAATCACAATGCTGTATAGAGTACCATGATAATGAATAAAACATTATATACGTCCATAGATGGAAGTTTTAGTGGAAGTTTGTTCAGGAAAATCAATTGTCTAGAAAAATTATCTAGTCCAATAAGAACAAAGAGATGCCCTTTTCATTATACAAGTTGTCGTATTTAGTCAACATACCACCAGAACACTGTCTTGTTACTCAGGTGACTGGTACAATCAGGTGTTCAATGTTGGCATTTGTTGCTAGCAGATTTGACAATCTATGGCACCTTAGCTAAGACAATGTTGGTTAATGGAGTTGCATGTTTCTGAGCCCATGTATAACCTCCATCCCTATTACGATGATTGACTTGTGTAGACTTAAGAAACAGAATAAGTATTATCAACCTACTGGGTGATTGTATCTATCTGATTATTGAAACTTTACAGTACTAATATTTTGGTGAGCTCTTAGATAAGACACATTATGTTCATAACCTTTGCACATTTGGACTTATTTATACACATATACTCTCTTCAAATGTCTTTCCCACCAGTTTTCAAGTTGTGTTCCATTAAATTTCCAAATGTCCAGCCAAATGCTGGGCTACATCCCATAAATTAATATTTCACCACACATATGGCCATTGTTCTCTTTCAAACTATATGTATGTCTTTGTTGATGCTCCGAAGTTCTGTCCACTGTGAAAATCTCCTTCCACCACTGTCCTTAAGGTAGTGCTGAGAAAGATGCTATGATCCTGTATCTGTCCACTTCTGAGTTGTATCTGTTTAGCATTCAAAACCAAATGTCAACTGGGTCTCAATGTTTTTCTTGTTGTTGTTGTTATTTGTTCATTGGTAAGTTTTAGTTCTTGGTCTTCTTCTCAGTCAGTTGACTACATGGTATTTTCCATAAGACTACAGGTGCACTCTTGGAAAGAAAAGGCATTATAACAGGAGTAGGAATCATAGGCATTTGAACAACTTCATGTAGGTTACTTGTGTCTTCACTATTTGCTTGATCCTGATCACATTTATACACCTTCAATTGGAGATGAATATTTACTGTTCAAATCCAACTTGATGACTTGGTAGGCTGGAAAACACCCAGCTCATGATGCACATTTCAGACCACATGGTAACCTACTGGCCCATTGTAGAGCAAAGTTTTTAATAGAGCCCCATAACAGATGAAGAGCTGTCATGCAACAGAAAAATACTTGTCTTCAGATTACAGCGGGGCCTTACCCCAAAATTCAAAGACCTTCAGCAGTGATTCAAGTATTGGAGCCTGTCAAAGGCAATTTTACATGGCCCTGGTATTTCAAGTACCATTAATGCAGCTGAGTCTCATGCTGCAGTCTCTTGGACTTGTTCTAGAACACATTCTAGTTCTGTGTCCCACTCAAAACTAGCAGCTTTCCAAGTCACTTGCTATATGAACTACAATAGTACATGTAAATGAGAATTATTCTACTTCCACACTCTAAGCAGTCCTACTAACCATTGTGCTTTTTTTTTTTTTTTTTTTTGGTATTGAGAGGGATTAGGGACAATAAGAGATCCTTTATTTCAGGAGTAATATCTCTGCATGTTCTATCTAGCTCACTGAACTCCTAGACATTTCACTGTAATAAAAAGTTTGTGAATTTTCATTGGTTTATTTACCATTCTGCCTTGTACATATATATCACCAATAATTTGAGAATAGTTCCTATATCCTATCACTTGGTCTACTCAGTAATATGTGATCAAAGTATGATACTTTTTTAAAGAGACTGCTAACCAAAAGCCTTGAAAACTGAATTATGAAAGAAAACTACAGTTAAGATATAGTAAAGGTTAAATGATATCCTAGACATTTGAAAACTCATTTTTTATTGTGTGTTTTATAGACAGATTGGAGAAATAGAAGCCTGAATGAAGTCAGTAGCTTCATACAAACTATTCAGAAAGTGGCTGATCTGCTCAAAGAATTTATATCTGTTACAGCAGTTAAAATTGAAGTTACTGCTTGATTAGGTTTATTATAATCAACTTAATTTTCCACAGTCCACCTGTCTTTTGCATAGGTCAAATAGAATTAAGGAGAGATGTTGTGCCAACCACAATCTAGCATCTTTAAAGCCCTTGATAGTAGCACTAACTTCCAAAATCCCTCTAAAAACTTGGTTCACTATTTTGTCCAGTAGATGCTGTGGATCATAAGATCCTAACTAAACTAATTTGTTCTTACTTGTGCTCACCTCTGCATTACAGTTGAAATGTATCAGTTTCCCACTTTTCCTTAAGTTAGAAAATGACAGACTTTGCAGTCAACAATGGCCCTCTATAGCTAGGGAGCTTGAGAGCTCAGTTGCTTCTCAGTACATGTGGCTAGATGCCACAGTAGACTTCATTTGACAAAGAAGGATTGGAAAATCCCTAGAAATTTGCTGCACCGAAGTCTATGTCTGAAGTTTGAGAACACTGGAGTCTGATGTCAGAGAGGAATAACAACACAAAGAGGGACAATGTTACTCAACCAACAAGAAGCAAAGACAAGAAAGCGCTGTTTGTGTTTGTGCTTAGACACCTTTGCAGCTGGAATGTCACAGATGTGTGACATACCCACCAAAAATCATGTCCCATATTTTATAGTAGATACCATTCGAATTGAAAAACAATACTAATAGTCACCAAAATTACTGTGTGCTTCTTTGTAATGAAGAGACCAGCATTTGAATCAGTTAGCTTAATATTGGAGTTCTATTGTCATAGGAATAGGAGGGTACGATCCAATCCATTAAAGGCCTGAACAGAACAAAGAATGCACAGTGTATGAGATGGAGCATCCATACTTACTTAACCTTGAATGTTTGAAATCCTGGTGATCAGATCTTTCGACATGGATTGAAATATTCCTGTCTTACTTCCCTTCTAGTTCCCTTATGTTCTGTTTTAGACTGAATCATACGTTTGGGTTTCTTGATTGTAAAAATACCTTGCCTTCCCTCATCATGTGATCCAAATCAACACATCTCATATGTATTAGCATATATGTATATATGTATTATGTCTATATGTTTGTGCATATATACATATATGTTTGTGTGTTTTGATGTCTTAAAAGCCTGAATAATGGCATAATCATATTTTAGTATATTTTATATTATGCAAATGAGTGTTTATAATTATATTGGAGCTGATATATTTTGCTAGTTGAACTACTAATAAAATATAACAATACAAATTACAAAAAATTACAATGTATTTATTGTTAACAAATAACTTAAACTCTGACAATTCACTCAATCTAATTTCAGACTTGTAATTTCAAATTTTCTTTCTATATTCTAAGTTGTTACTGTTAATTTTGAATCCCAAAATAAAATATATATTATCACTACACTATATAAATACCTAGTAGTTAATAAAAATTAAGTACATTAACATTTGGTATATTTAAAGTGTAAGTGTAAACATGACTCCAAATGATATTAAAAACTCCAATAATGTTTATTTTTCTTTGTAGCATTGGTGTTTCAAGGTTCATTCAATATAAATTATTTATACCTGTTCTTGTTGCTCTAGGCTATTTCTTTTCTGGTGAAGTTTATCCAGAATAATTAACACACACACACACACACACACACACACACAAATAAAAATGACCTGTAAAATATCATTAAGGTGCTAAGGGGTGTAACTCGATGGTAAACACATGAGTAACATGCAGGAAATGCTGGGTCTGAGCCCAACTGCAAATTAATTAATTTTAATATAATACAGGTAAAAAAAATTTTCTTCCTGTGAAATTCCAAGGTGATTGTCATTCAGGAATTTGAATTGATTTCCCCCAAATTCCTAACACAGAAGTTTTTCTTAAGTTTAAAAAGAACTAGAAGTTACAGGAGGCAGAATGAGACTTTCCAACACTCATGTTCCTAGAGGAATTCCTGTCTGAACTGCTGTCAACATGAGGAAGTCCTTTCACAAGAGGTAGAGAAATCACTTACTGGATTACAATATGTGATTTTAGAATAATAAAAGGAAAAAGATGCAGTGACAAGGTGGCAGAAACAACAAAGGTAAAGAGTTGAGGGTGCCATCCTACCTAAATATCACACAGTGTAGTTAGCATGAAAAGAAATGACTCCTGCTTACAGGAGAGGCAAGGTGGATTAAATGTAGGCCTTAAACTTCAACCAGACTAACCATAAAAAGTCCATCACTATGCAGAATCCAATGAATCCTGCCCCTCCACAAAACATGTAAACGATAAATCTTAATTTACACTAGCCTAGTGGCCAAAAGGCTACTTCTGTCAGTCTTCCCCCAGGCTAGGACATGGCAACACTGGAAAATACTGAGTTTTTCAGAGGACACTGCTTCCCTGTATTCATTCATCCATTCATTCATTCATTCATAGGTCTTGGCTGTTACTGCCTTTCTCCCTCCTCTTTCTTAATTATCCCTAAGCCTACAGGGGAGCTGTCTCTATGAGTTTAGAATTGTTAAGCTAGAAAGCACAAGCCCTGTGAAAGCTCAAGCCACATCAGATCACAGCATGGAGAAGGAGGATGGGTAAAAAGCTCACCTCCAGCTGAGAAATGATTGGCTATCTATAGGTGCTGGGAAAGGGACAGTCGGTTATCTTTAAAAGATTGCTCCTGGTAGGTTGATCATGCTCCAAAGGAAGTCCACATATCCATGAGTGTATTGGCAGCACAAATGATATGAAATTCTCAAAGAATGAATTTTTTAAAGAAAAAAATCTTAATAAAAAGAGAAGAAATCATATTCTTCACATTAGGACAGCTGAGAAAAAGACTTTTTCAATGACAGCAAACCTGGGAAGATGTTACTAACTCCAGGTTAAAGCCCATGCCTACTAGAGTTGGCCTTTGGATCCACCCTGCTATCCATTGATGATCCCTAGTCCCAACGGGATGGATGTGCATTTCTGACAGCATTAATTATGTCTGACTCTAGAACACTCAGGTCACAAGTACTGTAAAGCAACAAGCAATAACAGTGCACCTGCTTTACCTCAGTATTAGACTACTTTGGTGGACTATCAGATCTGGCTGTGAACGACCATTGGATCATTAGTGGCTATAGGAACACCCCCAGAGAGTCTCTCAAATCCAGTAGAAAAGCTCAGAAACAGTCAATATTTACTTAGTGGAGGAGATCTTGCTCAGGAGTCAAGGAGAAGTCCCTACCTGACGGTGTCTAGTGCCTTGTAAATTTTCTAATACCTGGCTGTTGGATAGTGACCATCAATGAAATATTGTCCCCTATTCTGTTCCACACAAAGTCTTCAACTCCTGAAGCCTTTTCAGCCACTCTTCCAATGTGCCGTGATTACCGCACCAGATGCAGATTTGCAAAAATGTTGAGCTCAGGATACTACTGCCTTCTAGAGTACATCCAATGTAGTCCTGTGGAAAACCAAGACTTAGAGAGAAGTCAATGGGATTAGATATTTCTAAGGTGTGTGTGGGGGTGGGGGGGGTTGTCAGTGGGTGAGGCAACCAAGAATATGTAGCCAAACCAAGTATTTCTTTAGAAAGAAAGTATAAATAATGACATTATAATATTCACATCCACCCAAGACAAAACCTGTAATAAATGCCACAGAGTGACATTGTAACTCAAAATAGAGCTGCTAAAATATAAGGAAGCACTGAGGCATACACAATCCATTGGTAAAGTAATTAAATAATTTCAAAATGGACAATTTTAAATTGTTCATAGAACCCATTAATATTTTACTATTAAGCAGAAAATAATTAAATGCAAATATAACTTGATTTATTTATAAAAATTATGTGTAAGGTGAAGCTTTATAAAAGGTAACAACAAAATGTCAAAGGAGGAATGCCCATGCCTTGTGAATACAAAGAGAATTTTCTTTCACTATTTTACTCTCTTTGTAATCAGCGATATGATTTAAAATGGCTTGAAATAATCAAATGATTTTATCAAGCCTCATAAAACATACAAAACCAAATGCTATAATAAACCATAAAGAATCAAGGGCTCAATTCACACTACTGTGTCCAATCAGTTAACCACACATGAGTACCTGAATAGAGGGAGAAATAAAAGAATATTTAAAGAAGAAAGAACATTTTTAAAAGGCAAGAAACTGATAATAATAAACACCTAACTATAATAATCCTAGATTAAATTCTGTGATCAAATGACAGAAATGAACATTATAAAATCATAAACCTTTTTTTATTAGATATTATTTGTAAACAATTTTCTTCACTTATAGGGGCACACATAGATTGAAATTTAGGGTGTAAAAGAAAATGCATGCTAATTGAGACTAGAAGAGAGCAAGAGTATTGATGCTACTCTAATATAAAAAAATACTTAATTCAAAAGAATTAAAAAAACATATAAGATGATTATATAATGATAAAGAGGTATATTCATCAAGTATTAATAGGAGCTGTACATATATTTGTAGGCAGCAGTGGAACCACTATGTATAAAAATAAAATATTTGCAGAACAGTAGGCAGACAAAATCTCTGAAACAGTAAGGTTATGGGACTTTAACCAATAATATCCCTCATAGATCATCATCCAGACAGAAAATCAACAAAAAGAATGGAAGAATTAGCTATGCATAAGAACAAGTTAAACTAGGCAATGTCTAGTAAATGTTTCATGCAAGAGCAATTGAATATGCGTCCTTTAATATGTAACATCCTCTGGGATATATTCCATGACAGGAAACAAAAAATTCTCAACAAAGCAAAATAATGAATAAGCTAAAGCATGGGTCTGTCCTCTGACTACAATTATAGATAAATGCTAGTCAACAGCAGAAGCCCACCAATTATCAAAACAAACTTTCAAGAGCTAAACAAAAAATGAATTTCAAAAAAACCTGTATAAAATTATTATACAAACCTAACATAGAATGCTGACCAATAGTTTCACTAACTGGTAAGTTTATACCGTTCAATGTTCACATTAGAAATAGAAAGGTTGACTTATTACAACTCATACCACCAGAAAATCTAGATCAAGCCCTGCACTCAAATTCTAAAGTAATAGTATGTAATAAATATTAAAGAAAGGATAAATGAGAGTAACAGAGAATTCCCAAAACAGAAATCTCAAATGGCTGGGAGTCTAAATAGGAGATCACCACTGAGTCTCTCACCTGGGAGTTGAGGAATCCCTTGGAAAAGGAGGTGGAAAGATTACAGCAGGGATGGAGGACACCAAGAGAACATGTCCCACTGAGCCAACTCAGCAGGGCACATGTAGGTTGACAAAGTCTGAACAGGCAAGCCTGAGGCCTACATAGGTCTGCTCCAGGTCAACTGGGTATATGTTGTAGCTGTTAGCTTGATGTTTTGGTTGGAATCCTTAACAGTGGGAATGGGTGTCTCTAACTCTTTTGCCTACTTCTGGAACTTTTTTCTTCCTGTTGGGATGCCTTATCGCTTTGTATTTTGTTTTGTTCTATTTGATTGTTTTCTCTTGAAAGTCTGCCTTTTTCCTGAAGGGAGAGAGAGGGCATGTGGATCCAGGACATAAAGGAAATTGGGGGAGCTGTGAAGAGTGGAGGGAAGGGAAGCTGTGGTCAGGATGTATTGTATGAAAGAACAATATATATTCAGTGGAAAAATTGAGAGTAAAAAATATAAAAATTCAATGGAATTAATTAGAATTTTTCAACACAGCATTTAAAAAATACTTAGCTTGAGTAAGTGCAAAAATAAAGTTTGAAAAAAAAATAAACCAAAGTTATATACGGAGATGTGGACTTGGCTCACTTGATAGCATGCTTACTGCACATGTACAAAGACCTGAGTTTGGTCTTCAGCATCCATATAAATATAGATGCATTCTTGCAGTCCCTGCACCAGGGAGAAGAGAAAAACTTGAAGATGTACTATAAAGCTGTAGTATTTTAACTAGCATTATATTGGCATAAAATGAATTAATAAAAAGTAGAAAGCCTATGAATAAATCTATAGCTAATTAATTTTCAACAAAGGTTTTGAGAACATGTACTGGAGAAACAAAAGTCTTTAATAAATGCTGCTGTAATTTCTCTGTGTAGAAGAGTTAAATGAGATCCTAGTCTGTAAAGATGCAATGTATAGAACAAAAGAAAATACTTGCAAACACTTTCTGAAGGGAGGTTGATATTCAGATCATAAAAAGAACAAAGACAGGCAGAATAAACCTGGGCTTCAAACCCCATACCTATTTCTCAAAGAAGGACAAACACAATGCCAATAAGTCTGTGATTATAGTGTTTAAAATATAAATAAACAACATGAAAATTAAAGTCCTAACCATAATGAAATAATGTATCCCAGCTAAAATGTCCATTTGCAAAAGTACAAAAGAAATGTGGTGGTGAAAATGTGGTGAAAATAGAGCCATCCTATGTTGGTGGGAATGAAAATTATTCTAGTTATGAACAGCAATATAGAGGTTCTTTGAAAGAAAAAAATACCTTTTCAAACAATAGATCTACCGCATGATCTAGCTTTCCCAAAATTGGGAAATGAAATCTGCTTGTCATAAGTAACCATGTAGTACTATTATTTTAATGTAGCACTAATTACATTATCCCTAAAAGAGAATAAACATACAAACATACATGTACTTCAACAGATGAATTATTGAAATAACTGTTTTTTTATTACTTTTATATCTTGGCAACTTTCATTGCACCTCCAGTACAATGAAAGTGAGAATTCAAGAAGGAAGCTTTTAGGTCATACCTAGCTTGAAAATATGCACACATACAAACACACACACACACACACACACACACACACACACACACACACACAAATATACATTGCATACATACACACACTTATATGCATTCTATATTAATTTAGGTCAATATAGAATAAGATGATTGCTTATACTTTTAATAGCTAGTTTCCATAATAGCTTAGAAAATCACTATGTGAGGCACCATTTTCTTTGTTAAATGAAATATAATCCAAACAAATTATTTCCTAAGGAAACATTAATGTGAGAAAAATGACATGATTATACTTGATTTTATTGTGTCTTACAGAAAAAAACCTGTCACTTTGTAGACATAAAGTGTATGTGAGGAGTCTTATTTGATTATTTACTGCTTAAATTCTTATTCTGACTTTCCTGCTACATTTATGTGCTTAACATATTCCTATTCTCTAAAGTGTTAAGGTGATTTTCATTATTTGGGTTGTCTCTTAAACTGATAATACCAAGTAGGCTTAAACTATTGCAGCTGTCAAAAATTTATAAAAAAATGATATAGGGATTTATGATTTAAGATTTAATTGTGCTATAGATCTTATGATGGCTGAAACTTTGCTATTTTATGCTGACTACATAAACTATAAGATAAGATAGATTTAAATTTTGCCAGTATTTGGGCAAATACATTGTGGCCTTTTAATTCTGAAGGAAATCAGTAGTTAAATTAAATTTCTTCCTGAATTGAAAGCCATGAGCCAGGAATAGTGTACTGCACTCTTCTGCTCTAAGCTTCCAGGAGGCTGAAGCAGTGGGATAGGATCCTTGAGGCCAGTCTGAGCGTTCTGACAAGATCCTACCATGAGCAAACAAACAAACAAAACATTAAAATCATTAACTTACTGTAATTTTAATAATGCTACTTTTTTTTTTTGGTTTTTCGAGACAGGGTTTCTCTGTGTAGCTTTGCGCCTTTCCTGGAACTCACTTGGTAGTCCAGGCTGGCCTCGAACTCACAGAGATCCACCTGGCTCTGCCTCCCGAGTGCTGGGATTAAAGGCGTGCATCACCACCGCCTGGCCAATAATGCTACTTTTGTTGATTCTTGTTAACATATATGTGATATTGTATACCAGAAGATGGGTAGACACACAGAAGAACTAGAAGCTGAGATTTCCATTAATAAAGATCATATGGATAGTTATTTCATTTATGGAATCAGTAAGCAAACAAGCAGAATCAAAGATATTTAATTAATCTAGCATATTATTTTCCATTAGAATACTATATATTTTATAAATCATGGCTTTTAAATTCCACTATACTCATCATGACAAAAAGAGGAAACTATATACTTTGACTTACTAATCATAAAGTAATATAGTTAAAAAATTAGTTTGCATTACTAATATTCATAAAATAATTAATTTATTCAATGAAATATATAACAAAAGATTCCATATTCAATAATATTAATATCAAGTCCAATGTCAATGTATTTAAACTATCCTCTAAAATTTATATTCAGGGTATTTTTCACAAATTTATTTATGAAAAATTTATTTATAGCAGAATTAAATCTTAAATCACAAAATTAAATAAAATTATTTAATTTATTCCTTGCCTGGTTTTTGCCTTGTAAATTATACTCAGTCTAATTTTAACACACTAGAAAAAATTTAGGGTCACTTCTTGGACATGATAGTATTTCTTTTTTAATTTTAGAAAGAATGTAATATTTTTAATTACAATTTTCAGAGTGTACAGGTGTGAATGAGTTGTATATATGAGTGGTAAGGCTGTGTGTGCTAGAATTGGGGATCAAAACCACTAAGATTAGATACCTTAGGGCAACAATATCCTCCTTACCTTTTTTCTTTAAGTTTTTTTTTTTTTTAAGAATTTCATACAGGGATACTTTACTTACATCATTTTGACTCTTCACTTTCCTCGTCAAACTCCTCCTGTGTTCCTTTTCCATTCCTTCTCAAAACATATCACTTTTCTTTTGTACTTATTATTATTATTATTATTATTATTATTATTATTATTATTGCTGCACACATATACATATTTTCAGTGCAGACAACCTGGATTATTGGATGACCTATATATCATGGGGAATGTCACTGGAAAACATCGTTCTCTCTCAGAAGCAATTGATTGCATATCTGTCCCTTTGAGGCCAGATAAGGGAAACTTCATAATTTTCCAAAACAAGCACGTTGACTGGAGCTATCATTGTTCAGTTCTTGTTCAAGCAGCCATATTGTGGACATTTCATGGCATAGCACCACTGTCATGCTCAAAGGACACTATCTAGCAGCAACTGTTCTTCTCTGCTTGATCTTACAATTCTTTTGCTCCTTCTTCTGGAATGTTCTCTGAGCCTTGGGTATAAGGATACAATTCAGATGTAGCAGATGGAGCTAGGAACTCTATAATGAAGTTGTTTCTCACAATTTTTTTTTGATAGTGGAACTTTGTAGTACTTTCAGTCTGAAAAATAAAGTTGTTTATTTTTAATAAGCAGTGAGATCTTTGCTTTTCAGTGGGTAGAGAGAATGATGTTTAGAATAAATGTTTGTTTATGTTATGTTAAAATAAATGATGTTTAGTTAAATGTTACTCTGGTTTAGGAAAAATGGCAGTAGTAGTTTCTCCTCTAAGGGTAATGACTTCTCCAGATATAGGTACCATATACATAGAAAGTGGCTATCTTGATTTAGTCTAATTGTGCTCTGTGCTATTCAAATATGATCTTACCAAAATACAGCTACATGTGCCTGTGTATCTTACAAAAATCACATAAAGAAATAAATGTCCATGCATTCTTTTTTCCATATTTTTATTAAGAAATTTTCTGTTTATTTCACATACCAACTACAGATCCCCCTCTCCTCCCTTTTTCCACCCCTAGCCTCACCCCCCAACCTTTCCCCCATTTCCACCTCCTCCAAGTCAAGGTCTCTGGGGAGTCAGCAAAGCCTGGCACATTCAGGTGAGGCAGGTCCAAGCCCCACCTCCCTGCACTAAGACTGCACAAGGTATCCCACCATAGGAACTGGGCTCCAAAAAGCCCACTCATGCACCAGGGATGGATCCTGATCCTCCTACCTGGGGGCCTCCTAAACAGTTCAAGCTAAACAACTGTCTCACATAATCAGAGGGCCTAGTCTAGTCTCACAGCTATTGGTCCACAGTTAACGGGCTTCCACTAGTTTGGCTGGCTGTCTCTGTATGTTTTCCCATCATGATCTTTCTGTCCCTTGCTTACAGAATCCCTCCTCTCTCTCATCTATTGAACTCTTGGAGCTAGGGGTGGTGCCCAGCTATGGATCTCTGTAACTGGATGAAGGCTCTATGATGACAGTTAGGGTATTCACTAATCTGGTTACCAGAGTAGACCAGTTCAGGCACCCTCTCGACTATTGCTAGTAGTCTAAAGTGGGGTCATCCTGTGGATTCGTGGGACCATTCCTAGCACCCTGTTCCTCCCTATTTTCATGATGTCTTCATTTATCATGGTTATCTCTTTCCTTGCTCTACCACTCTATCCCTGTTCTAGATCAAACTTTCCATTTCTTCACATTCTCATCCCCCATTCCTTGCCTTCCATTACCCTGTCCCACCCCCAGTTTTCTTATGTAGATCTCATCTATTTCTCCTTTGCTGGGCTATCTATGTATCCCTCTTAGGGCGCTTCTTCTTACCTAGCTTCTCTGGAGCTGTGAGTTGTAGTCTGGTTATCCTTCGCTTTACATCTCATATCCACTTATGAGTGAGTACATACCATGTTTGTCCTTCTGAGTCTGAGTTACTTCACTCAGGATGTTTTTTTCTAGTTCCACCCATTCGCCTGCAAATTTCATGATATCATTGTTTTCTACTGCTGAGTAGTACTTCATTGTGTATTTGTGCCAAATTATCTCTATCCATTCTTCTTTTGAGGGACATCTAGGTTGTTTCTAGGTTATGGCTATTATGAATAATGCTGCTATGAACCTAGTTGAGCATGTGTCCTTGTGGTATGATTGAGAATTTGTTGAGTATATGCCCAAGAGTGGTATAGGTGGGTCTCAAGGTAGATTGATTCCCAACTTTCTGAGACACCACCATACTGATTTCCAAAGTGGCTGTATATGTTTGCACTCCCAACAACAGTGGAGGGTGCTCACCTTGTTCTGCATCCTCCCCAATATAAACTGTCTTCAGTGCTTTTGATCATATCCATTCTGACAATGTAAGATATTATCGTACAGTCATTCTGATTTGCATTACCTTGATGACTAAGGATGTTGAGCAGTTCCTTAAATGACTTTCAGCCATTTGAAATTCTTCTGCTGAGAATTCTGTTAAGCTTTGTAGCACATTTTTTTTAAATTGGATTGTTCAGTATTTTGATCTCTAGTTTTTTTTTTTCTTTAACTCTATGTATTTTGGAAATCATCCCTCTGTCAGATGTAGGGTTGATGAAGATCTTTTCCCATTCTTAAGGTTGTCATTTTATCTCATTGACTCTGTCCTTTGCTCTACAAAAGCTTCTCAGTTTCAGGAGGCCCCATTTATTAATTGTTGCTCTCAATGCTTTTGCCACTGGTATTATATTTAGGAAGTGGTCTCTTCTGCCAATGTAATCAAAACTACTTCCTACTTTTGTTTCTTTCAAGTTCAGTGTAACTGGATTAATGTTGAGGTCTTTGATCCACTTGGACTTGAGTTTTGTGCATGGCAACAGATATGAAGATCTATTTGCAATCTTCTACATGTTGACATCCAGTTATGCCAGCACCATTTGTTGAAGATGCTTTCTTTTTTCCATGGTACAGTTTTGGCTTCTTTGTCAAAAATCCAGTGCCCATAGGTGTGAAGATGAATGTCAGGGTCTCCAATTCAATTCCATTGGGCCACATGTCAGTTTTTATGCCAGTACCAAGCTGTTTTTTATTACTACGGTAGAGCTTGAAGTCAGTGATCATGATGCCTCCAGAGGTGGCTTTATTATACAGGTTTCTTTTAGCTATCCTGGGTTTTGTTTGTTTGTTTTTTCATATGAAGTTAAGTATTGTTCTTTCCAACCTGTGAAGAATTGTGTTGGGATTTTGATGGGGATTGCATTGAATCTGTAAATTAGTTTTGGTAAGATTGCCATTTTTACTATGTTAATCCTATCTATCCATGAGCATGGGGGATTTTTCCATTTTCTGATACCTTCTTCAATTTCTGTCTTCAGAGACTTAAAGTTCTTATCATACAGGCCTTTCACTTGCTTAGTTAGAGTTACCACAAGGTACTTTTATATTATTTGTGGCTATTGTAAAGGGTGATGTTTCTCTGATTTCTTTCTCAGCCCCTTTTACATTTTTATATAGGAGAGCTTCTAATATATATATTACTATCATGTCATCTGCAAATAATGAAAGCTTGACTTCTTCCTTTCCAATTTCTATCCCCTTGATCTCCTTATGTTGTCTTATTGCTCTGGCTAGAACTTTGAGTACTATATTGAATAAGTATGGGGAGAGTGGACAGCCTTGTCTTGTTTCTGATTTTAGTGGAATCACTTTGAGTTTCTCTCCATTTATTTTGATGTTGGCTGTCAGCTTGCTGTAAATTGCCTTTATTATGTTTAGATATGTTCCTTGTATTCATGATCTCTCTAGAATCTTTGTCAAAGACCTTTTATCATCTAATGAGATGATCATGTGGTATTTTTTCTTTCAGTTTTTTTATATGGCGTCTTTCATTGACAGATTTTCATATGTTGAGCCATCCTTGCATCCCTGGGATGAAGCCTACTTGCTCATGGAGGATAATGTTTTTGATGTGTTCTTGGATTCAGTTTTCCAGTATTTTATTAAGTATTTTTGCATCAGTGTTCATGAGGGAGATTGGTATGTAATTCTTTTTTTTATTGCATGTTTGTGTGTTTTGGGTATCAGGATAATTGTAGCCTCATAAAATGAGTTTGATAATGTTCCTTCTGTTTCTTTTGTACAGAACAATTTGAATAGTATTAGTATTAACCCTTCTTTGAAAAACTTGGTAGAATCCTGCTCTGAAACTATCTGGTTTTGGGCTCTTGTTGGTTGGGAGACTTTTAATGACTGTTTCTATTTCCTTAGGGGTTATTGGTCTATTTAAAAAGTTTATCTAGTCTTTATTTAACTTAGGTATGTGGAACCTATCCAGAAAATTGTCCATTTCTTTCAGATTTTCCAATTTTGTGGAGTACAGGTTTTTGAAGTATGACCTGATGATTCTCTGGATTTCCTCATTGTCTGTTATTATGTCTCCCTTTTCATTTTTGATTTTGTTAGTTTGGATGTTCTCTCTCTCTCTCTCTCTCTCTCTCTCTCTCTCTCTCTACCTTTTGTTTAATTTGCATAAGGGCTTGTCTATCTTGTTTATTTACTCAAATAACTAGCTCTTTGTTTCACTGATTCTTTGTATTATTCTCTTTGTTTCTATTTTATTGATTTCAGCCCTCAATTTGATTATTCCCTGGCATCTATTTCTCCTGGGTGAGTTTGCTTCTTTTTGTTCTAGAACTTTCAGGTGTCCTGTTCAGGTGTGAGATTTCTCCATCGTCTTTATATGGGCATTTAGTGCTTTGAATTTTCCTCTTTGCACTGCTTTCATAGTGTTCCATAAGTTTGGGTATGTTGTAAATTTGTTTTCACTGAATTCTAGGAAATCTTTAATTTCTTTATTTCTTCCTTTTCCAATTGGTTATTTAGTTGTGCATTATTCAGTTTCCAGGAGATTGTAGGCTTTGTGTAATTTTTGCTGTTTTGAAATCTGACTTTAAGCCATGGTGGTCTGATAAGATACAGGAAGTTATTCCAATTTTTTTGTATCTGTTGAGATTTGCTTTGTGACATAGCATGTGGTCAATTTTATAGAAGGTTCCATGGGGTGCTAAGAACAAGTTATATTCTTTTCTGTTAGCGTGAAATGTAGATATAACCAACCGTCTTATTAAATAAGAAACACAGAGCTGATTCAGAGATGAAAGTCAAGAGGTCAGAGCAATAGCTAAGAGCTGAGATTAAAAACCTTACCCTTCCTGCCACTGCTGTCCTACCTCTCCGCAAGAGACCTCTCCAAAAGAGACCTACTTCCTGTCTGTCTTTATATAGACTTTTTGTTCTGCCTTCTCATTGGTTGCAAACCCAACCACATGACTGCCTCGTCGCTGCCTGTCTGTACAGACCTCCAGATCTTCTATGGATGGTATTGAGATTAAAGGCATGTGTCTCCATTGCTGGCTGTATCCTTGAACACACAGAGATCTACCTAGATCTGCCTACCAAGTGCTGGAATTAAAGGCCTGCACCACCACCGCCCAGCTTTTGCTATGGCTCTAATAGCTCTGACCCCCGGGCAACTTTATTTATTAACATACAAATAAAATCACATTTCAGTACAAATAAAATATCACCATAGTTGAATATCCTGTCCATGTCTATTAAGTGCATTTGACTCGTAATGTCTATTAGTTCCCTTATTTCTCTCTTGTGTTTCTGTCTGGCAGACCTGTGCATTGGTAAGAGTGGGGTGTTGAAGTCTCCCAGTTATAGTGTATGGAGTTTGATGTGTTAAGTGGTTGTTGTGTACCAGATTTTTCCCAATTAAAAAACAATCAAACAAGAAACCTATCCCAGATTCAGGCCCAGCGGCAGTCCACAGAGGTAGACAGGCCCGGCGGTGGAGACAAGCAGACGCAGGTAGGCCTGTGGTGGCGGCCCGCGGAGGTAGACGTGCCCAGCGGCGGCAGCCGACAGGGATATTCAGACCCGGCAGCAGCCAGCAGAGACATTCAGGCCCAGCGGCAGCCCACAGAGGTAGATGGGCCCAGAGGCAGCTGACAGGGACATACAGGCCCGGCGGCGGCGGACCGCAGAGGTAGACAGGCCCAGGGATGGAGACAAGCAGACGCACCTTGGAACAGGGACGCCCCTAACCCCAACATCTGGGGAAGAAGCTATCTCCGTGGGTCAGAACCAGAACGAATCTGAACACTCCTTCTGAGGACAACCCAGGGCCCAGCTGCTGATCCTGTGAAACCCAACAACTTGGAGGTGTTGGTGAGACTACCCTGCTCAGCTGAAACCCATCTGGGAGAGGATTCAGATGCCTACAGTTTAAAGTCTGAAGAAACAAGATCAGCTGAGGAGTTGACAAATGAACAAAACGTGACCTGGGAACACAGAAGAAGGCGCTACCAGACACCAAACCAGATCACCAGAATCATAAGTATATAATTCACCAATCGAAATCAGCTGCCCCTGAAGAAATAGCCCAATAGCACCAATTTAACCAAGAACCACTACTAAACCAAGACTAAAAATTAGAACAAGAGAGGCACTCTCAGACACAGACACCACCTGCACCGCACAGAGGAAGAGATGAGTAGACGCCAGTGCAAAAATACAGGCAACAACATAAAGACCTATATGGCAACATCAGAACCTAGTGATTCTATACCTGCAAGACCTAAACATACCATGACAGAAGAAACAGAAGAAATCAACCCTAAAAATGACTTTAAGAAAATGATAGAGACCCTTGAAGAAATAAAACATTTCCTCAATGAGGAAATAAAAACTTTCCTTAAAGAGGAAATGAAAAACTACCTTAAAGAGGAAATAAAAACTTTCCTTAAAGAGAAAATAAAAAACTCCCTTAAAGAGGAAATAAAAACTTCCCTTAAAGAGGAAATGAAAAACTCCATTAAAGAGGAAATAAAAAAACTCCCTTAAAGAAATGGAAGAAAAAAATGAACAAAAAATGGGAAGAAATCAAATCAAGCCAAGAAAAAGCAATTAAACAGATGAAAGAAACATTCCAAGATCTGAAAAATGAATTTGAGACAATAAAGAAAACACATGCTGAGGGAATGCTGGAAATAGAAATCCTGACTAAACGAACAGGAACTACAGAAACAAGCATAACCAACCGATTGCAAGAGATGGAACAGAGAATCTCTGACGCTGAAGACACGATAGAGAAGATAGATTTGTCAGTCAAAGAAAACACTAAAGACAAAAATGTCCTAACACAAAACGTCCAGGAAATTTGGGACACCATGAAAAGACCAAACCTAAGAATAATAGGGATAGAAGAAGGAGAAGAATACCAACTCAAAGGCACAGAAAATATATTCAACAAAATCATAGAAGAAAACTTTCCTAACCTAAAGAAAGAAATACCTATGAAGATACAAGAAGCTTACAGAACACTGAATAGGCTGGATCCAAAAAAAAAGTCCCCTCACCACATAATAATCAAAACACTAAACACACAGAATAAAGAAAAAATATTAAGAGCTGCAAAGGAAAAGGACCAAGTAACATATAAAGGCAAACCTATCAGAATAACACCAGACTACTCAATAGAGACTATGAAAGCTAGAAGATCATGGACAAACCTCATGCAGACACTAAGAGACCACGGATGCCAACCCACAGACTATTATACCCAGCAAAACTCTCAATCACCATAGGCGGAGTAAACAAAATATTCCAGGATAAAACCAGATTTAATCAATACCTGTCCACAAACCCAGCCCTACAGAAAGCACTAGAAGGGAAAATTCAACCCAAAGAAGTTAAACACATCCATGAAAAATCAAGCAATAGATAATCCTACACCAACATACACCACAGAAGGACAACACAACACAACCAAAAAAAAAAAAAAACAGGAATTAACAATCACTGGTCATTAATATCCATCAATATCAATGGTCTCAACTCACCTATAAAAAGACACAGGCTAACAGAATGGATAAGAAAACAGGACCCATCCATATGCTGCATACAAGAAACACACCTTAACTCCAAAGACAGACACTACCTCCGAGTAAAGGGCTGGGAAAAGGTTTTCCAAGCAAATGGACCTAAGAAACAAGCTGGTGTAGCTATCCTAATATCTAATAAAATAGACTTCAAACTAAAATCAATCAAAAGAGACCAGGATGGACATTACATATTCATCACGGGAAAAATCCACCAAGATGAAGTCTCGATTCTAAACATCTATACTCCAAATACAAAAGCACCCACATTCATAAAAGAAACACTACTAAAGTTTAAAACGCGCATCAACCCCACACATTAGTAGTGGGAGATTTTAACACACCACTCTCACCAAAAGATAGATCTACCAGACTGAAACTTAACAAAGAAATAAAGGACCTAACAGATGTTATGACTCAAATGGACCTAATAGATATCTACAGAATATTCCATCCTAACACAAAAGAATATACCTTCTTCTCAGCACCCCCATGGAACCTTCTCAAAAATTGACCACATGCTTGGACACAAAACAAATCTCAACAGATACAAAAAAATTGGAATAACCTCCTGTATCTTATCAGACCACCATGCCTTAAAGTTAGAACTCAATAACAACAAAAATTATAGAAAACCCACAAACTCATGGAAACTGAATAATGCCCACCTGAAACATCAATGGGTCAAGGAAGAAATAAAAACAGAAATTAAAGAGTTCCTAGAATTCAATGAAAATGAAAGTACAACATACCCAGACTTATGGGACACTATGAAAGCAGTGCTAAGAGGAAAATTCATAGCTCTAAATGCACACATAAAGAAGATGGAGCAATCCCATACCAATGAATTAACAGCACAACTGAAAGCTCTAGAACAAAAAGAAACAAACTCACCCAGGAGAAATAGACGCCAGGAAATAATCAAATTGAGGGCTGAAATCAACGAAATAGAAAACAAGAGAACAATACAAAAAATCAATGAAACAAAGAGTTGGTTCTTTGAAAAAAATCAACAAGTTAGACAAACCACTAGCCAAATTAACCAAAAGGCAAATAGAGAGCACCCAAATCCACAAAATCAGAAATGAAAAGGGAGACATAACAACAGACAATGAGGAAATCCAGAGAATCATCAGATCATACTTCAAAAACCTGTACTCCACAAAAATGGAAAACCAGGAAGAAATGGACAATTTTCTGGATAAATACCACATACCAAAATTAAATCAAGACCAGATAAACCATTTAAATAGACCAATAACCCCTAAAGAAATAGAAACAGTCATCAAAAGTCTCCCAACCAAAAAAAGCCCAGGACCAGATGGTTTCAGTGCAGATTCTACCAGACTTTCAAAGAAGAACTAATACCAATCCTCTTCAAAGTGTTCCACACAATAGAAACAGAAGGAACACTACCAAACTCTTTTTATGAGGCTACAATTACCCTGATACCCAAACCACACAAAGATGCAACAAAGAAAGAGAACTACAGACCAATCTCCCTCATGGACATAGATGCAAAAATACTCAACAAAATATTGGCAAACTGAATCCAAGAATACATCAAAACAATCATCCATCACGACCAAGTAGGATTCATCCCAGGGATGCAAGGATGGTCCAACATACGGAAATCAGTCAATGTAATACACCATATAAACAAACTGAAAGAAAAAAACCACATGATCATCTCCTTAGATGCTGAAAAAGCCTTTGACAAAATCCAACACCCCTTCATGATAAAGGTCTTAGAAAGATTAGGAATACAAGGAACATTTCTAAACATAATAAAAGCAATTTATAGCAAGCCAACAGCAAACATCAAATTAAATGGAGAGAAACTCAAAGCGATACCACTAAATTCAGGAACAAGACAAGGCTATCTACTCTCCCCATATTTATTCAATATAGTACTAGAAGTTCTAGCTAGAGCAATAAGACAACAAAAGGAGATCAAAGGGATACAAATTGGCAAGGAAGAAGTCAAACTTTCACTATTTGCAGATGATATGATAGTATACATAAGTGACCCCAAAAACTCTACCAGGGAACTCCTACAGCTGATAAACTCCTTCAGTAAAGTGGCAGGATACAAGATCAACTCAAAAAAATCAGTAGCCCTCCTATACACAAATGATAAAAGGGCTGAGAAAGAAGTCAGAGAAACATCACCCTTTACAATAGCCACAAATAATATAAAATACCTTGGGATAACACTAACTAAACAAGTGAAAGACCTTTTTGATAAGAACTTTAAATCTCTAAAGAAAGAAATTGAAGAAGATATCAGAAAATGGAAGGATCTCCCATGCTCATGGATAGGTAGGATTAACATAGTAAAAATGGCAATCTTACCAAAAGCAATCTACAGATTCAATGCAATCCCCATCAAAATCCCAACACAATTCTTCACAGACTTGGAAAGAAAAATACTCAACTTTATATGGAAAAACAAAAGACCCAGGATAGCTAAAAGAATCCTATACGATAAAGCAACCCTTGAAGGCATCACCATCCCGGACCTCAAACTCTACTATAGAGCTATAGTAATAAAAACAGCTTGGTACTGGTATAAAAACCGACATATGGACCAATGGAATCGAATTGAAGACCCTGACATTAATCCATGCACATATGAACATCTGGTTTTTGACAAAGGAGCCAAAACTATACAATGGAACAAAGAAAGTATCTTCAACAAATGGTGCTGGCATAACTGGATGTCAATATGTAAAAGATTACAAATAGATCCATATCTGTCACCATGCACAAAACTCAAGTCCAAGTGGATCAAAGACCTAAACATAAATCCAGTTACACTAAACTTAATAGAAAAGAAAATAGGAAGCACTCTTGAACGCATTGGCACCGGAGACCATTTCCTAAATAAAACACCGACAGCACAGACCCTGAGCACAACCATTAATAAATGGGACCTCTCCAAACTGAGAAGCTTTTGTAGGGCAAAAGACACAGTCAATAAGACAAAAAGACAGCCAACAGATTGGGAAAAGATCTTCACCAACCCCACATCTGACAGAGGATTGATCTCCACAATATATAAAGAACTCAAGAAACTAGACATCAAAGCACTGAACAGTCCAATTAAAAAATGGGCTAAAGAGCTAAACAGAGAATTCACAAAACAAGAACTACAAATGGCTGAAAGACATTTAAAGAAATGCTCAACATCCTTAATCATCAGAGAAATACAAATCAAAACGACTCTGAGATACCACCTTACACCTGTTAGAATGGCTACGATCAAAAACACCAATGACAACCAATGTTGGAGAGGATGTGGAGCAAAGGGAACACTCCTCCACTGTTGGTGGGAATGTAAACTTGTACAACCACTGTGGAAATCAGTATGGCGGTTTCTCAGAAAATTAGGAATCGAACTACCTCAAGACCCAGCCATCCCACTCTTGGGCATCTACCCAAGGAATGCTGATTTATACCATAAAGATACATGCTCAGCTATGTTCATAGCAGCACTATTTGTAATAGCCAGAACCTGGAAACAACCTAGATGCCCATCAACAGAAGAATGGATGAAAAAAATGTGGTACATATACACAATGGAGTACTACTCAGCAGAGAAAAACAATGAAAGCATGAAATTTGCAGGCAAATGGATGGAACTAGAAAAAATCATCCTGAGTGAGGTAACCCAAACCCAGAAAGACAGTTATGGTATGTACTCACTCATTGGTGGATTCTAGATATAAAATAAAGAACAATCAGACCACAGCCCATAGAACCATAGAGGCTATATATATAGCATGGAGGTCCCTAGGACGACTGTGGCATATAATAAATTTCGGTTTTACTCAATTATTGAAAAAAAATAGCCAAATGAATGGAAACACATGAACTATGAACCAAAGGCTGAGGGGCTCCCAGCTGGATCAGGCCCTCTGAATAGGTGAGACAGCTGATTGGCTTGATCAGTTTGGGAGGCATCTAGGCAGTGGGACCAAGTCCTGTGCTCATTGCATGAGTTGGCTGTCTGAAACCTGGAACTTATGCAGGGACACTTGGCTTAGTCTGGGAGGAAGGGACTGGACCTCCCTGGACTGAATCTACCAAGTTGATCACAGTCCTCGGGGGAGGACTTGTCCTGGAGGAGGTGGGAATGGAGGGTGGGCTGGGGGTAAGGGGAGGGCGTGGGAGGGGGGAGAATAGGAGAACCCATGGCTGATATGTAGAACTGAATGATATTGTAAAATAAAAAATATATATCAAAAAAAAAAAGAAACCTATCCCAATTAGTAAGAAAGAAGGTTTGTGAGACTAAGGGAGTAAGAAAGCCTTAGAAGTCACAAAGGCATAAAGTGCTGTAATTTATATGATTTTCAAGGCCCTTTTCTAAATGTATAGAAGGAATAAATTATTGCTGCACAGAGGATATATTGAATGGCTAAACTGTCTTTTAGTCTTGCAAGGCTCAGGACACAGCTTTTTTGGGAAAGTCACACAACATAGCTCTCTGTACACATACCACATATCTAACTTATATTCTTTACTGTATATAAGTTAAACTTTTCCCTTTTATTTGTAGGGCTTTTTTTTCATTTTTGAGGCCAAATTGGCATGTAATTAATGTAATTATTATCTCATAGATTTTAATGTTTAGTACTTTTTACTTAAAATTTAAACAAAATAAACAGAGAAAATTCATACAGATTAAACTTAAGTATATTGTAGTAAAATGTATTGGAATATTTTCCATGTGATTATATCAATTAAACTTGAAGAGATTTTCCATTTTATCACAAAGAAACTCTCTAAGAACCTGACTCTGCATATTTCTCGCACTGACATACAGTAGGAGACATCTGCACGTCAGTGTCTCTCATCCTATCTTTGATACACAGAGATGTGGTTTTACTAAATAAGACAATATTGGAAATTGCATGTCAGTGCTGAAGTTCCTCAAAATAGCCACCACAAATTGTCTGAAATCACAGAATATATAATTTCTGCAAATTTGCTGCACATTTCCATTTTTATTGGCAATAGATCCTTACCAGTCCTATAGTGATAACCACAGAATAAATGATTCCCAAGGTTATTTTCAACTGTAGAAAAAAATAACATCTCCAAAAACTAGCTTGATAATCAATCAACTCAGTGGGGATTCTCACACTTCCACATAACACCTGCCTCTTGCCACTCCCTGCCTTTTCCAATATCAAAGACAAGCCATATAAGGTTCCTAGGCTGGTGACTCTGCAGAGTAATCTCGTTTCTGCTTGGAAAAAAATTTATCTGGCTCTTTCAGGTGTCAAAATTCCTAGTTTTGGGTTCTTTAAAGTAAAAACTACCATTTACAATGCTTTCAAATCCATCTGAATTCCTAGATTTCATATATATTAATATATATATATATAAAACTATATATATTACTTAATAATAGTATAATAATATTTTATATATATATATATATATTGCTACTCAGTACAATTATCAAATGTACAACAAAGTAAAGCATGCATTGGTACTGGTACAAGTATGAGAGAGCAATAGGATGCATTCAGGGAAATATATAAAGTAACCTTTGATTTTTTTTTAAATTTTGTTTTGCTTTTGCTGTATTTTATTTTAGGCTCTTTATGAACAAAGGATGTTCATTTATTTGCACTGCTTTTGAGACATGATTTCTACACATATAAAATTTGGATGTCTGCACTTTAAGTCCAAGAATATGCCTTGTCTCTTGTATTTTACTTCTCATGATGCCCATAAAATATTAATGCCATTACCAATTCAGACAAGTGCTACATATAAATGTAATATTGATGAAAGGAAGCCCAGAGGCAGGAAACATAGTAGAGCTTTTACCTGTGATCAGGCATAAATAAATTCAGAATACAACCTTCTAGCAAATTGTGTAACTTAGGAAGTACACTTGAGTTTCAGCGTTCAACATAGGTTTAGAAGGGACTCAGAGGCAGGGACTGTTTTCAGAGAACAGTAGACAAGCATACAGTACTCATAACACAACAGATTGGTGGCAAGGCAGAGGGGAGAGCTAACAGAGAAGGAAAGAGAAACAGTGACAAAAGTTGGCACAGAAACAGAGCAGAAAATCAGAGAGAATTCAGCTATTCTTGCTGGGAATGTGGCTCAGTATGTGCTTATGGTGTAAGCATGAGGACCCAAGATTGTATCCCTGTCCTCCCTGGGGGAAAAAAAGAAAGCATGGTGTGACTGATTTCACATATATAACCCTCCTCTGACTGGATGAGGTGTGGGGGCGGGGCAGAGAGGTAAGTGGTGGGAAAGGTTGGTAAGAGTGAAAGAATGAGGAAGAGTTGGAAAACAGAAAGAAATGGACTGGAGAGACAGAAAGGTCCCTGGAAGCTTACTATTCACCCAGTCAACCAAACTTATGAGCTCCAGATTCATTAAGAGACCATGGCTCCAAAAACTAAGATCAACAGCGATCCAAGAAAAGACTCAACCTTGATCTTTGACCTTAGCACACAGATGCACACAAATATGTAGTGCTACATTGGGACAATATCTTAAGAAAGTGATACCCAAGTTTCTTGCTATTAAAATGCTAAGACCTTACCTTTTATTTTCTCCTTGACACACAAATACTGTCCTGATGTCATCCTTTCCAGTGTCTACTTTGTGATTCTGTGTGGCCCTATCACAACACTACAGAAACAAGATCATTCTTACTATATACTTGTAGTTTGTAAATGGTGTGGGCACTATAGTGAGTAAGAGTAACCAGAGAACAAGAACTACAAAACACCATGTTTTCTCTTCTTTTATAATGGTAGCTCTCAATACAGACAGACAGACAGACAGACAGACACACACACACACACACACACACACACACACACACCGATAGATAAGTATACCAAGAACCAAATGAGGCCAAGATAGAGCTAGGGAGCAGGAGTACTAGATACAGGAAGAGTTGGATGCAATGGCTCTGAAGGGGAGAATGGGGAAAATGGGTGGAGGAAACTCACCTGGGGAGAGGGGAAGGAGGGCAACACTCAGGATGAGGGAAGGATGAGGAAAAATAACACTAAATATATTTCAAAATGCCATAAACAATGATATTATTATTATTACTTAATTATATAATTATATTATATAATTAATCATATAATTACTTGGTATAGTTATGCCAAATGGGGTAACAATGCTTCCTCCAAAATCCATAGACTATCTATCAAAAACCCCAGTGCAGGCATGAGAAACCTACTTTTTTTTTTTTTTTTTTTTTTTGGTTTTTCGAGACAGGGTTTCTCTGCGTAGCTTTGCGCCTTTCCTGGAGCTCACTTGGTAGCCCAGGCTGGCCTCGAACTCACAGAGATCCGCCTGGCTCTGCCTCCCGAGTGCTGGGATTAAAGGCGTGCGCCACCACCCCCCGGCTAAATGGCTATTCTTTTTTTTTTTTTTTTCCAGAGCTGAAGATCGAACCCAGGGCCTTGTGCTTGCTAGGCAAGGGCTCTACCACCGAGCTAAATCCCCAGCCCCTGAGAAACCTACTTTTGAATGGTTGATTAGGGTAGTATAAGAGACCTAGGAAACAATATAGGCTATGATAAACCCTTTACTGACTCTCAGATGTTGAAGATACATCCCTATTACTTAAGACAATGCACATTTTGAATATAGGACTTGTATGAACAGATACAGACCTGACATGAAACCATCCCATTTAAAAACTAGCTCTCATAGTATTGGAAAGATCTATACAAGGACAAGGGAGAAATGTTATCAGTTGTCTAGATGTAATGCCTATTAGCCACAACAGTGGCTAGCATGGAAAAATATTGCACATGTGGCTATTATATCCTGAGAGTAACCAACAACCATTTAAGTGGACTTAATGCTAACTCAGTAGCAGAGAATTCATGCTGGACACTTTAAAATTAATAAAGTATCTATGGCTAGTGAGACCATGGTAACTAGAAGAGAGCCTACTTTTTCTGTTTTCGAAATCAGTATAATTTCTAGCTGCGTGATAAAACTTAACATTCTATCCACAGTTAATTGAAGCTTTTTTCCTTGTCAAAGACTCTTTTGTAACATGTGGGCATCATTAAAGAAAACCACACACAACTGCTCATCACACAGAGACCAACTGATAGTGGGGTGCCTGTTCCCAAGTAATACATTTACAATATAATCCCTAGACTCAAGACTCAGAGAATATCATGGAACAGGTGGCAAGACTGAATCATTAATGCCAAGAAATCTGTTGTGACATAGTTTCTTTCCAAAAGAAAATCATGGAATGGGGTTTGGTGCTATGGAGAAAAGTATATAAAGGAAGAGCTGAGGGGTGAATATCATCAAGGAATTATATTATTTGAAATTATTATTAATTGTTAAAGTATGTTACTAAAAAGGAATATTGCAATATTCCTTGGATAAAGAGCAAGTAATTATAAATTGGAATATAGCAGGAAAGTATGATTCTAGGGAAAAAAGAAATAAAAAAATGAAGAAGAGAATGTAATGATGTTTTTAAGACCTAAAACAAAGAAACAAAGACCTGTAGACCTTGTTTTTTATCTATGTACAACACTGCTATCTTTTAAGTAAGTACATAAAGATTTTCCAAGACAAGACTTAAAGAATACGCAACACTAAGCCAACATTGCTGATGACAGTTAACCCTACTCATTAAAGAACACTATAAAAACAATCATGGGAGCTCTAGAAGAAATAAACTCCATCAGAACACTAGTAATGTTAATGAGAAATAGAAAAAGAAAATAAATTATGAAATCAACAAAATAAGAGGAAATATGCAATCTTTTAAATTATTACCTGAATAAAAATTGTGACCATATAAGACAGGCTTGGTGACTGATTGAATTAGAAAGCAAGACCCACCTTGTCCTATCTCAGGGCTTGAACACCATGAATGAAGCAACCATAGTGTCTATAACATGAGGTGTTGGGAATATTGGATATTTACATGTAGAGCCTTGACAATGGACTCTGTCTTTCACTTTGATAAAATGTAAATTCAAAACAACACACACACACACACACACACACACACACACACATATATATATATATATATATATATATATATATATATATATATATATATATATATATATAGTGGGTAGCCATTCCAGCTTTGAGCTGGAAGTTCCAACCCCCATTGAGGCTTTGGCAACTGTCATGCCTACAAGGTGGGGCCAAGGAAGGTGCCTGGGGACTGGAGAGCTGGATGGAGAGGGCTCTCTCTGTTCCTGGACCCTAGACGGTGGAGGTTGACCGAGCAGAGCTCCAGAGAACACCGCTGGACTTGTATACACCTTCCCCAGACCCCATGATCTACCTTTCTCTTTTTTGTAAGTTACTCACTAAATAAATCTTCCTTTTAACTATGTGGAGTGGCCATAATAATTTCACCAATAATATATATCAACAAATAGGAAAGAAGAGATTGTGAATTTGAGGAGGTAGGAAATAAAGCTGGTTGGAGGAGAGGAAGGAGTAGGAATGATTTAAGTACAATACTCACGCTTGAAATTTTCAAGATTTAAAAAGAAAAAATTGAAATTACTATTTATGTAAATAAAATGCCAGATTAAAAATATATAAAAATACTTTTAATTCAAGAGAAGAAGTACAGGAATAGCTATAAGAAATCTTGTAAATAAAATCTGTACATAGGCAATAATTTTCAGAATTAGGCTCAGGAAAGTATAGAAAAATTAACATAGTAGATTCCCACAACATAAATCATGCATAGCAGAATAAACAAACTATGGATAGAGTGGATATTCTTTCTGAGCTATTTATTTGAGAGAAAACTAATGCAGGGTGTTTAAAGAGTTAAATATGTAAACAAAAACATCTAATTCAGTCAAAAAATGGGCATATGCAATGAACTGTATTCAATTACCAATAAATACATGAAAATGAGTTAAACATCTTCAGTTCTAGAAAACTGGAAATCAAAAGTACTTTGAAATCTTATCTTGTTCCAGACAAAGGGGCTACCAAGGAATCTTAAAGCTCCAAGTTCTATGTAATGATACCAAGTAACAGAAATCCATATACACTGTTTTTGGAAATATAAACTTTTAAATATGAGAATAAGTTTGAAAATTATTTTAAATATCAAAAAATAAAATCCACATATCATATAACTGGACTTCTTCTAGGTCCATACTCAAAGTAATCAAATTCAACTTACACTGGTAGGTCCACACACAAAGTAATCATGTTCAACATACATTGTAGAAACTTTGCACTGCTGCTTATTGTGATAAGATTCACAATAAGTTAAGGAATCAACTTAGTGGCCTGTGTGTGGATGAACTGATATGTGAAATGTGACATATATTCACAATGGAATATTATTCATCCACAAAAACAAACAGAATAATATTGTTTAAAAGGAAGTGGAGCAATGGAGAGCTCACCAATTTAGTGAAACATAGTAGAGTCCAAAAGTCAAGTAGCTCTTCCTTCCCTCAGATGTGAGAATTGATAGTCAAGAAAGAAGAGACAGACAGATCTTTCTGTAGAGAAGGTGGTAATCAAAGCAAGAGTAGCATAAAGTATAATCAATGGACATATATGAGCAAAGTATATCATATCTTGTATAAAATGTCACAATGGAATTCATTATGTTGATTTTAATATACGCTATGGGTGATCTTTTCTGTAACTGCCATGCTGGATGCACTGTTTTCTTTTCAGATTAGGGTCATGTAGGTGGGCATGGAATACAAAAGTTCCATGTTGGTTAAATATCTGACCTGAAAAGTCATGAGAATGAATTTGAGTTTGGAAATATGAAAAAAAAAAAAGATTGGTGTGAGGAAAAGAAATTCCTCAGAATAAAGTTTCTGGAAGACAGTGTTTCAGATTTATCCCTAGAAAGAAGAAGTGAAACTACGTAATACTACACATATTACAGGAGTAGACAAATTAAAGGAGTGAGGTTTTGTGGATCTTAAGTGACATTTTTTTTTCTCTATAGAATGGCATGGGATTTAAAACAAGTTCAGAAAGCTCCCTAATTGCCACTAACAAGAATAAATAAGGTATATAATTCTCTTCTTGCAAATTGCTGCTTCTGGAAGCTGTGAAATTATAATGATGTAATCACTGTGGAAAGTGTTTCTGAAAAAAAATGTGTCAGAACAATTATTAAAATGTTGCTGGTAATTGATACTGGCCCTTGGGAAACATCAACAAAAAGGACTAATAGGGATGAAATTCTTTGAGAGTCTCTACTGATTACCTGGTAACTGCTGTCTGCAACAAACAATGAAATCCAGGACAAAAAAATCTCTGCCAAAGAATTTACCTGCATGGACCTCATCAGGATGACCTCATCTTCAGGGCTCAGATTACGACCAGGCTTCAGTGGCCTAACCACATTAGAAAAGTGACAGATTTGGGTTATAGTAGAACCTGGATCTAGGTGTGGTGATATATTGTGTACCCCAATAACACTTGCTTGGGGAACAGAGAAGCAGAGCAAACCACAACTGCTACCTGTTATCAACTCCACAGATCCTCTCACTGAAATCTTGAGTCTTCTAAAAGGGTCTCAGCTGAGCTGCCTTAGGTCCTGTTTCTTTACACTTTATATATCTTCCTCCACTCTGCTGTCACTTCCTGGGATTAAAGGCATGTGTGCTTCCCAGTACTGGGATTAAAGGTGTGTGCTACCACTGCCTGGCTCTGTTCCCAGTGTGGCCTTGAACTCACACAGATCCAGACAGATCTCTGCTTCCAGAGTGATAGGATTAAGCGTGTGTGCCACCACTGTGTGGCTTCTATGTCTAATCTAGTGGCTGGCTCTGTCCTCTGATCCTCAAGCAAGCTTTATTTGGGATATCAATATATCACCACATCTAGAGGTACACAGCATGCCTTCAGCCTATACTTAGATGTTAGGTAACAAAAGCAGGGGAAAAGAAAAAGAGAGACACAGAGTAAAGACTTGATTTGATCAGAGATTTTCCAGACAAATTTTCACTTACAGGTTAGAGTTAAGTAGGAATGAGTTACAGAAATGAATTGATAATGTTTGTTGTGAGGATCAATGTGGACAAGAGGCAGTTTTCATGTCACCGTCTACATTGAAGGGTCACCAGAAGGAAGGCTTAGGTGGATCAAAACCTTAGAGAAATGGCTGAAGGGAGGTCCAGAACTAGAGCCTGTATCAAAGGCTGCTTGTGGTTGTGTTATTAAAGACTTTTCATAATCTGGAGCTCTCCTGACAGGAGCCATGAGTACAAATTCCACTCAATACACATGCTTTAAAAATAGCAGAATTTGCTAAAGTGATAATTATCAAATTTGGGAGACTATTTAATTATGACTGTGCTTCTCTCATATTGTTATTTTAAGAGGAAAAACCGCTATTTATTTTTTGATATTTGAGTATTTGAATGTTGTTTTCTCTAGTATAATTCTGTAAAAAAAAAAAAGGACTTTGTAGATTTATAATTTAAATAGAAATGTTGTGGATATCCATTGTGTAAGATTTAATGAAACTGGGCATAAGGATGAATATACATGTGAAATGACACTATCAAGAATGGAGACAAATACCATAAACTGCAGGGTGATCTTAGTGTTCTTTGCTTTTTTTAAAATTTGTTTTTTTTTTGTTCTTTGTGGTAAAACATATAACATAATATATGCCTCTGTTCTGTATGAAAAAAAATGCCCATTTTTGTCACTAGAAGTAATCATGCTATGTAGCTGGAGAGTTTCTCTCCAGCTCCTGCCAAGTCCCAGCAGTCCCACAGCCCACTTATAAAATAAACACACAGACTCTTATATTATTTAAACTGTTTGGCCTAATGGCTCAGGCTTCCAGCTATCTAGTTCTTACATCTTATATTAACCCATTTCTATAAATCAATACCTTGCCACATGGCTCATAGCTTACCAGTATCTTACATGTTGATACTCATGGTGGCAGCTGGCAACCTCACTATGACTCAGCTTTCCTGTCCCCAGAATTCTCTTCTCTGCTTCTCCTGCCTATACTTCCTGCCTGGCTAATGGCTAGTATTTTATTTATATACAGCAATATCCACAGCAATGCTATTAATTAGTTGCACAAATTTATTAAGCTCTTGCATATTTTGAAATAGAGCCTTTTTATAACTTTTATTTTTATACTTATCAGCATATACTCATTGCATAAATTAATGGCATTCTCTGATTTTCCATACTTACATAGTCTAGCTCTATCTCCTAATTGGTCTCCTTCTTTTCCATTGCCTAGCTTGCTATCCAACTCCTACAGGCACACCTCAATTTGTCTTCTTTCCCCCTTGTTCATGTGTGTCTCTCAGGTCAGTGTTTTGTTTTGTTTTTTCCTTGTATTTGTTCAAGTGTGATGTGTTTTTTTTTCCCCTTATAAGGCAGAGGATGTGTGGCATTAGTTTTCCTGTCTGCCTGGTTTTACTCAAGAAAATGTTTCCTTTCTGCATCCATTTTACTTCAAATGACAACATTACTTGCTTTTTCTTAAATGTATGGTTACTATCTGATACTGGAAATATGCAGCATTCTCTGTATATGTGCATCTTCTGTAGATCATGTGATTCTTAGATGATTCTTAGAAGGCAGTTGCTGAGAAGGTAAAATGATACAGATGTCATTGGAAATAGCATGGACATTTCTAAATAAAAAACTGTTCTTTAATATGATCTAGACAGCCAACATATGTTCTATAGTCAGAAAATTAAAATAATTATTGGAAGATATGTCTGTTATTGTTTTACCTTCACATTATTTTTAAGTAGTTACTACATTATGTGTCTGTTGGTAATGAACAGCTGAAGCTGTAGTATATACGTAAGTTAGCTTTAAAAAGAGAAATTTCAAGCTTGGATTACAGCACATAACAATTACCTCAGCTTTCAAGAGGCAGAGTCAGGTAGATTGCTACAAATTCTTGGCCACCCAGCAGTATACAATAATTCTTGCAAATCCACTGCTATGTATATACAGAAATGAATCAGACACACAATACAGATGTTTGTATACTTGTGCATATGGTGACAAAACAAAATCACAGGCAAGATGTCTGTGAAGATTGAAAGGATGAATAAAGTAGGTATACTGGTTATTGGTGTCTACTTGACAAAAACTAGAATCACCTGGTAGAAGGAACATGACCTGAAGAATTGCCACTTTCAGGTTTACATTTAGGAAAACCTGCCATGCATTCTCTTCATCAATGATTGATGTGACAGTGGCCATCAAAATGTGGGCTCTGCCACTGCAGGCCTGTTAATATCTAACAAAGGTTTGTTAGTATCTTGGGTACATATCTGCCAAAGGTTTGTTCTTATTGTACAGTCTGCTTTTAAACTGTGAGGTTTTTGTTGCCATTCTTATAAAGATTAATTTTAATTTCTTCCATCTTCCTTGTTGATTCTTGCTATTCATTTTGAGTTCTGGATATCATGTTGGCATCATTGTCTACGTATAGATCTTTGAGTGCTTTTCTCTAGCATTTTTTTTAAAGTTTAAAATCTGATTCATTCAGAGCTAATTTTGTCCAGAGTGAAAGTCAAGTGTCCAATTTTAGTCTTCTTGAGAGGATTTTCAATAAGCCTTTCTCAAATGTACATTTGTTTTCTATTTGTAGAGAATAAGATAGCTGTAGCTACATGAGTGTGCTACTGGATCCTCTATTGTATTTAATTTCTCTGCCTATCTGGGTTAGTGTCACTAATATATGTTTGTTTGTCTTTTCTTAAATGCTATGCAATAATCTAAATCAGGTATTGAAATACCTCCACCATTACCCTTAGTCTAAATACTGCTTTGCTACTGTGTGTCTTTGGTACTTCCCTATACGTGCTAGGAAGATGGTCTAATTTTGTGAAGAATTTCACCATAAAATTGTTGGTTTCACTGAGAGAATTTGGAAGCATTCCATGCTTTTCTACTTTGAGGCTTGTTTGGGAAAGGATTTGTCATTTTTTTCTTTAAAGATCTAGTAAAGCAACAGACTTTTCCAGTTTGCACTGTCTTACAGCAGAGGGGCCTTTTTATGCCTGCTTTAATCCCACCACTTTTACTGATATATATATATATATATATATATATATATATATATATATATATACTCCCATTTCGGGCATTTTTTTTGTAGTTCACACACATCTAGAAATTTGTTATTTATTTTAGATGTTTTTTCAAGTTACATCTATCTTTCTACTATCTCCCTCTCTCCTTCATCTATCATTCATTTACCTATATATCATCTATCTATCTTCATCTATCATTCATTTACATATATATCATCTGTCTATCATCTATCTATCTATCATCTATCTATCTATCATCTATCATCTATCTATCTATCTATCTATCTATCATCTATCTATCATCTATCTTTTATTTTCTATCACCACCTATCTATCTAATCTTTACAAGTTCTGTGGATTTAAGGGATATCTATTTTATCATCCCAATATTACCTGTAACTTTATTATTTTTTTAGACCTTTCTTTCTCTCTTGCTACATTTTTTTTTTAAAAAATATGGGGTCTCAATATGCTGTAGCCCTGACTGTCCTGGAACTCACCATATAGTCTAGGTTGGCCTTAAGCTCAAAAGAGATCCATGTGAATCTGCCTCCCAAGTGTTGGGATTACAGGTGTGTACCACCACTCCTGGTTCTTTTGTTTTATTTGATTAATTATTTTTCAATCTTGTGCAACAAGATTGGGACTATGAAAAGAATTTTCTACTCACTCCAGATAGGGAACTCAAAACAGTTCAATGTAAGAATAACAGCAAAGTCAAATTTGTTGAATCAATTAGTTTTATATGGGTTTACTTGTAAGAGTAGGAGTATAGTGTTACAACAGCAAAAATGACTCAAAGATAGCTACATCATCAATGCTCACCCCAGCATGGGCAACAGCTCATGAAAATCAGATACCTAGAGTGCACTGAACAAGCTGCAGAAAGCTCAATACACTGTTTGGAGAATGCCCTTTTCACATGCATTAGTCAGTTTGAGTCTCTTAAAGGCAGTTCAGCTGGTCTCATTATCTTCCAGGCAGCTTGGCTGTCTCACAGGTTGGCTCAACTTGTTAGACAGTATCTTTTTGCAGTCCTCAATTCCTATGTGTATTTCAGTAGATAGTGGCCTTTTGTATTTTGTCAGTTTCAGGAACTTCCTGAAATGTTTGAGTTTATTTTGGGGCTTAAAGAACATCTTAAAGAATGGAATGTTTTACCCAATATTAGCTCCCTCCAGCCCTCATTTAAGATATATTGTGTCTTTATGAGGTTTCCTCCTTATCTCAGAGAAAATAGCTATACAGCAGCTTGTATTTTTCTTTTCAAGGAATCGAATCTCTTTGATTCATGTTTTGTATTGTTCTTTAGTTTCAAATTATGCATTTCACCTGTTATCATTACTATTTTGCCCCTTGAATTTTCAGTTTGACTCATTTTCCTAAACCTTGAGAAAGATTTTTAGGTTATTTGTGATCTTTGTATTTTGAGTGTAAGCAATTACACTGGAGAATGTCCCTTTTAGAAATACCTGTCGAGATGCCAAAAGTTTTGGCAAGTTGTGATTTTCTTTTGTTTTATTCTTGGGATCTTCACAAATTAATCATATAAACATCTTTAGTTTCAAGTCAACTTGCAATAGTACAATTTTTCAGCCTTCTTGTATTTTATATGGTCTATAGCAGTGTCTCTCAAACTATGGGTCATGGTCCCTTTGAGGGAGGGTCACATAATCAGATATCCTGCATATCAGACATTTACATTATGATTCTGAACAGTAGCATAATTGCATTTATGAGGTATATACAAAATAATTTTATCGTTAGGGATCACTACAAAATGAGTAAATGTATTAAACTGTTGTAGCATTATTGATGTTGAGAACCACTGATCTATAGGTTTTGCTATTGATTTCTAGCTTTATTTAATTGTGAACTGTCTTCCTGAAATACAAGGCATTATTTCACTGTTTTCAGTTGTTAGAACTTGCTTTATGGTTTCAATACCAAGAAAGGAAGGATCAGATTCTAAACATCCTACTTAGTGCAGCATTATGAAAATGAGTACAAGGCACATCAGTCACAGCTTCTCAGAGGAGACTGGCCCCGGGCAGCACTTATGCTCTGCTACTTCTCACCAATCTTTAACCAATACCAAAAGGGAGTTTGTGGGAAGAAACAAACTTCAATGAAGCAGAGAGCCTTAAATCCATTCTAACATAAGCAAATCAGGAATACATTGAATAAACATGTAGTTCATTTAATAAAAACAGATCCCAGCATTTGCCAGTACTAAATGCAATATTAAATAAAATTAGAAAGTGGATGATAGAATTAAAAAATACATTTTACTAAGTAGATGGATAAAAGTAAGGTATATTTTATATCTTTGCATTTATCTTTCTTGATATTACAAGTGAAAACAAATTCTTATAAATTCAAGTGAACTTCACTAATAAATGATGGCATAATTTTACTGTTTTTTATATTCTAAGTTTTATCACATCTACTTCCTGTTATGTTTCAACATCCGTGTTTGTGTTGATATTTACTTGTCAGTAAATTAGACATCTAGAACAATAGTAAGATTCTAATTAAATGAATCATCTTCCATTCAGAGAAATTATTTCACATTGAAAACAATCACTTTTTAATTAGTCACTTTAATAACATTTTAATTTAGTGCTAACAAATGTGTTCAATTAACTGGAGTGTAATCTGAATTAATGAGATAATTATATAGAATCTTCAATTCCCTGTGTAATGGTGGACACTAGTTTTATTTTTTTTCAAATATTGCCACATCAAAATCATAGCTCCAGGATTGTTTATCAACAGATTCTTCCTTCTCAAATGTAAAACAATCAAAGCCGCTTTATGAAAGGACATAGTAATTAATATTTAACTAAATCAAACATCAATTACATTGAAAGAATATGCAAAATTACTTTCAAAATTAAAATTACTTTTGAAATTTTAATAGTCATATAGTTACTCAATTTATATAAAATATGTATTATTTTTCCACAATAAAAGCAACTAATCAAGGATCTAATTAAAACAGGAAACATTTTACTCTGCTTCAATGACAGAAAAAAAATTTTGTTGAAAAATTCATAGAATACTCTGTAACTGCATTCTTTCATCATTTTCATTAATCATTAGATTTGTATTCTAGCAGTTTTAAGTTTTTCTGTCATACATGGAATTATTCATAAATTTTCTGTAATCTTACCTGTGACACTATGATCTAGAATGTGTAACATGACATTGCAGCTTTTACAATTACATTATGTCTAGTATTTGGTTAGGTAAAATTTCTGAATCACATACAAGACATCATTGACTTTAGGAATTGTTTTAATAACAATTGCTCATTACATATTTACATTAAAACTAACTCTTGTCAGGGCAGTGATGGCACACACCTTTAATCCCAGCACGTGGGCAGTAGAGGCAGGCAGATCTCTGTGAGTTTGAGGCCAGCCTGGTCTACAGAGCAAGATCCAGGACAGGCACCAAAACTACACAGAGAAACCCTGCCTCAAAACAAACAAACAAACAAAAAGTAACAAAACTAACTCTTGTTTAGGTAGTTAGGGAATATTAACTATCCTTTGCTTGCTATATCTTCATTAAAATGTTAATTCAATATTTATATTTTTATAACAGTTATTTATAAAAATAGTTGGAATTTTATATTAAAACCTGTACTATTACTAGAAATTTTGTGGAGCTATGCTTAGAGTATTATATGTTATTAAGAAAACTGAGGTTTCTTCTCAGGGATTCTCCTGTTGATGAAATAATTTAAGAACAGACTTGGAAAGAAACTTAAGGCCACCTTTATTAGAATGTAAAAGAAAAACTCCCAGGGCACATGCTCAGAATAAGAATATGGAGGAAAAGGAGAGAAAAAAAATTATACCAGTTGAGTCATTCAAGTGTTTAGCAATGGAGGCCGACAAACAACAGCGTGGCAGAACCGGGAACTTCAGAGAAAGACTTGGAAAGCCCATATTCTGCAGGAGAACAAGAGAAAGCAAAGCATGGGAAAGAAATTTTTTTTGAAGAATGCGGCTCTTTCTTCTAAATACTATCACATGATCTTTATGGCTTCTTCTTGTTATTCAGTGTTTCTCCATTAGTCAGAAATATCCAGTGGAATATTATCAACCAAATACATATATATATATATATATATATATATATATATATATATATATATATATATATATATAATGGCAGACTTATTAAATCGGCTCACCTGTTCAAAGGGACAGGATGTTTCCAGGATGCTTGTAAAATCTGGAAGGCCAGAGAAACCAGAATCTCCACAATAGTCATACAGCTCTTGATCCAATGTGTCAAGAAGCATCATTGATGCAAATTTCTAAATCCAAAGTTTAGTAGAACCTGGGATCTGAAGAAAAAGGGTGGCGGCTGCAGGAAAAGCCAATGAAAACTGAAGTACTTCTGTCTTCTTGTGTTCTGTCTTTGGCCCTGGCTAATTTGAATGTAGTTTTCTCATACAGGGAATATTTTTTTTCCATCTACTTGGATAATTAACATGTAAATCTTCACCGGAAACAAGCTAATGAGCATACACAAATGTAACAATGGGATGAATTCTCAGGTGTCCCTCAGTCCAAAGAGGATGAGAGTCAAAATTAACCCTCATAGTAGCAATAGTAGACACCATCTCATGCAAGCAGAATCTCTCACCTGCTCTTCTGACCCTCTTCCTCCTACTGGGTTGCATCACCCAGACTTGATATGAGATTTTGTGTCTAGTCTTATAGTATCTTGGGATGTAGTGTCCAGCTGATATCCCTTGGAGGCCTGATATTTTTTTGAAGGGAAATGGAGGGGTAGATGTTGGGAGAGTGGAGGTATGTGTGTGCATGTGGGGGTGGTGAAGTCAAATGCATTGAAAATAAAGCAAAAAAAAAAAAAAGGGGCATGGTTGTAATGAAAATTCACCCACATTGATTCTGGTATTTGAATAGTTGCTTGGCCCTCATTTGGTGGTAATGTTTGTGATGGTTTGGTAACTGAAGCCTTGCTGGAGAAAGTATGCCACTTAAGCAGGATTTGAGATCTTATAGTCTTACCCTAAATTTGCTTTCTCTGTTTCTTAGTTGTGGCTCAAAAAGTGAGCACTCAGCATCCTACTCTAGCTAACATGCCTGCTGTTTGCCTACATGATTATCCATCACAACAGACACTAATATCCCAGGAACTGTAAGTCAAGTAAACTTTCTTTTATAAGTTGCTTTCCTCATAGTGATTTATTATAGAACTACAAAAGCAACTAATACAGACACCTATAATTTTTGTGTGTTAATTTTACTAAATGTATTCATCAGCTTTGGATTATTTTGGTAGAATCTTGAATGTTTTAAGCACAGAAGAATACCTTCTACAGATAAGGGTATTTTGAATTTTTGCTTTCCTATTTGCAACCTATTTATTTTTATCTCTTGTCTTACAATCAAGTACTATATTGAACAAAAATGGGAAGAGGGAGCATTTTTTCTTATTCCTGGTTTTAATGAAATACTTTGTGTATTTTTCTCTGTTTAGCATGAGGTTGGCTATGTCCTTGTTATATATTACCATTATTATGGTGAAGTATGTCCCCTGGGTTCCCCAGGACTTTTACCATAAAGAGATGCTGGGTTTTGTCAAGGGCCCTTTCTTCCTTGAATGACATGGCATGTGTTTGCTGTCCTTGAATCTATTTATGTAGTGGATTACAGTTATTGATTTATGTATATTGAATCATTTCTGTGTTTCTGGGATGAAGTCCACTTGTTCATGGAAGATTATTTTTGATGTGTTCATGAATTTGGTTTACAAGTATTGTATGGAGAATTATTTTGCATCTACATTCATCAGAACAATTTTCCTGTGATTTCTTTCCCCATTCCCCCCCCCCCTCTCTCTCTCTCTCTCTCTCTCTCTCTCTCTCTCTCTCTCTCTCTCTCTCTCTCTCTCTTTCTCTCTCTCTCTCCTGTTTGTGTTTGTTTGTTTGTGTTTGTTTTTTTCCTGTTTTGATTGATTCTTTGTCTGTTTTGGGTATCAAGGTAATACTGGCTTCATAAAAAAAATTGGAAGTGTAACTTTCTTTTCTATTTTACAGAATAACTTGAGAAGTATTGATAATGGTTCTCTTATTATTAGAATTCTGTTTTGAGTCCATCTGGCTCAGGCATGTGTCATTGGTATTTATGGATCTGTTCAAATCACTATACTTCCTATGAGAATGAGAAAAAGAATCCCATTAACAATAGCCTTAGACAAAGCTTGAAATTAATAAAACCACTAAAGTGAAAGACTTAGATAATGAACTAATTGTTCATTAATGAAATATTTTAAAAATTATACCAAAATATATACCTTCTACACTCAAGGATTGGTAGGATTAATATTATAAAAATTACTAAGGTTCCAAAAGTAATGTAGAGATTCAATGTAATCCCATCAAAACTCCAATGCAATTCTTTACAGGAATTGAAAAAAAAACTATGCATTTATATAGAGAAAAAATATCTAGGATAGATAAAACAATGTTGAACAATAAATATCTTTGGAAGTATTACGATTTCTGAATTGGGAAGGGTGGTAGATTTGATCACAGGATATTATATGAATGTATTCAATTCACAAACAATAAAAAATAAGTGTGAAATGCATCCCTTTGTGCTTTTAGTTAGGAAGCTCACAGAGTCTCTAAATCAGTGGTAGATTTTGCCATTGCTCTTAGTTGCCTGCTAGAACCAGATGATAAGAACCAAGGCTTACAGCACTACATACTTTGGATGTACTTCAGAGACCAATCAAGCTGAAACTTATCTAAGAACTTCCTAGTGCCAGAAGGTGTCATAAAGAGACAAGTGAAACAATAAAGGACTCACATAGAGGAAACTGAACTAGACATACTCATGGTTATCTGCTGTTGTATTCAAATACTATGTGGAGGTGAAAGAGCTAGGAAGAACTGAGTGGAAACTGTTTATAACACTCCAGGTTCAGGAAGTCCAGTGCTCTCATTGTCTTAGATTTCTGCTACAAAGAGGAATATTAATTGATTCGAAAAGAGTACATTTTTTGTTAATTTTCTTTCTGAGAAAACATTGATTTTATAAAAATAAAGTAAACATTGTTGTTACTTTGTGTCAGACATTCCAACATGTCTGATTTATAAAACTGACATAGCTATTGTCTGACATTTATTGATTATATAAGAAACTAAATGCACAGTCTTATAAAATTAATGGTATATGGGATAGTTGAGACAGGAATCATTCTACTAACTCAAGAAATCAACACCTGTCTTGAAAAGTTAATGCATACTATCTGGAAAAGAATGTTTTCACTTCAGAGAGTTTGTCTGAACTTCAAAAATAAAAGGAAAGAATGAAAAGAATTATTGAATTAATAAGAAAATCATGAATGAAATCCACTGCCTAAAAATTTAAGTGACTTTCTCTGTTTGCTTGAAAGATGAGGCAGAAAAAATGTAGGGAAAGAGGAAGGAGAAGGAGCAGAGGAGATAGAGAAGGAGGAGGAAGAAGGGGGGGTCAAGTGAGCAGGGTGGAGAGTGGAAGAAAAAGAAAAAAGGAGGGAGGCAGTAAGGAAGTCCACAAAAACAAAATTTGTGTATCTGCTGGTACCATTGAATTAACCTTACATATTAAAATAATTCTTAGAACCACTTATACTTTCTCTATGACATGTTAAAGCGTAACTATAATGTAATGCTTGCTAATTTATGTCAAATATTAGTTTAAAGTATTTACATTCTTTGAAGATGTAAGGTAAATATCACAAAACAATTTATTGTTAAGTAATTTTTTTGCAATCCATTGATGTGTTTGACCTAAGTGTACATGACATGTATTAATTTTTAATTGGGAGAAATGAATATCATTTACACTGTGCAACTCCAATTGTAGTTGATTTTTTAACATTTGATCAAAAAAGTGTCCATCTTCTATCTTTAAACTATAGTGATTTCAGCAATTCTTTTGAATTCAGGAATTTAACAGCACTAAATACTGAGATTTTGGTAAATATTATGTTTTTAAAATATTATACACATTCCATGAGTCATTAACCCTTTGATCAGTGGCTAGAAACATTGGAATACTCCCTGAGTATCACAAAGAATTGGCTGGCAGCTGGCCTTTGGAACTGTGTATCACAGAGTGAGGTACAAGCTGTCTGTCAGTGCATGAGCAGCTTTGAAAGCTGTATGTGCTTTCAGCAGCACCAATCTCCTTTCCACTATATTGGGAGCTGTACAATTATTTAATTTTTTTTTAAGTGCTGTTCCTCCTCTACTTGGAAGAGAGTTTAAGATTATTTGCTTACTTTCCTGTCCTTTTTATTTATTTTATTTTATTTTATTTTATTCAGAAGAAAAAAGTGCAGGCAGTGGGCAAATTTTTTTTTGACTAAATAATGTACTTTAAAAACGGATTTTGATCTTAATTCTACACTCCATGTTCCTCATTGGACGTCATTGTACTGATGCTAGACCGTTTCACATACAGGTGGCAGAGCAAGTCTGAGGGCCATTGAACATGACTAATTCTGCTAATGCATCACAATTACCGAGACACCTGTGCTAAATAACCTTGTTCCATTTCCAGGAAAATGAACAGTGTTCAATAACCCTCAAAATATCTTATTTCATGCTGATTCAGGTTTCCTGCAGCCATTTTTCTGTGACATTGCTTCCATAACAACATAGCATGTGATTAAAGAGGCAAAAGCATCTTGTCTCCATATACATACTTAGATTCTTCCTCCTTCATTTTCTTTTTATAACTGACCTCGTTGTCCCGAGGCACTTATCGAAAATATTTATATTTTCTTATAGAGAGCAAAATAAAAAAATGATATCATTTGTCTTAAAGCGCCAGTCCAAGCACTGTCACTCTGCTTATACCAGAGTTCCACACTGTTAAATTTCACAGGCAACTACTAGACACTAAGAATGATGTGAGTCACAGCATCCTCTTTCAAAGCTTCAAAAGCCACCAGTTGCCTGATGATGTGTTAAATGGCAAAAGCTTGTAAACCAGGAGGTGCCAATTAGAGGTCCGTTTACCTTTGCACCAAGGTAGTGATATGCATTTGTGCTCCTGAATTATCTTATTTCACAGTACAAATGAAATAAAAAAAATGAGATCTCCACCTATTATTTAAAGAACAATGTGAGTTCTAATACTGACAAATACCATAAACAGTTAAATGAAGGAAAGTTGAAATGATATGTATTGCCAAAGAAGCTAATAATAACAGCAAATATAACATGATATATGATGATCACATGATTCAAAACAAATCTAATTAAAAAAGCAAACGATTTGTAGGTAATGTGGGTATTGATTACACACATTAAGTTGTACTTATTTACTGAAATAAGTACAGGATACATATGGCCAGTAAAAGTTATGAGACAAATATATGTGTGAAAACACAAAGGTTATAATTAGCTGGCTTTTCCTGTTTCTTGTTGGTTCTTGGAACTGAACCTCCAGACTCAAGCTTGTTAGATGCGCACTCATCACTAAACTGAGGTCACACCCTCCCTTCAAGACAGTCAGGCTAAATTGCTAACTCTCTTAGCTCATGCTGACCTTGAACTTGTGACCATTCTGCCTTCGCTCCCACCTTAGCTAGTATTCAGGGCCTACAACACCAAGCACTAAGTCCAGCAAAAACAGTCTTTTAATGAAAAGTTTTGAGATGGGGACTAATGACAGAGTTTGTTCACATTATTTTTGAACCCCATGTTCACACAAACATTTTAAAACAAGGACATTGAAATGCAGACTATTTGTTTTAAGATAAAGTAAAGTAGTATGTTCTTTGCTTTCTTTACTGTGGGGATTTGTGCAGTATGTATTTGTTAGTGAACTTATACAAGATAGTGCATATGGGTTTGATATTTAATTTTAACACTCGTTTGTTTACTACTAAAGAGAAATAAAATAATACATTTACACTTAATTTCTTTTATCTGCAATTCAATTTTCTGTTTATAAATATCTCTCTGTTTTTACTTTTACTTAATAGAGTATATATTATGTTATCCATTCATTTGGTTATTTGTCCCTGTGCTTTATCCAACCTTGGTTTCAACAATTCTCGCTCATATAGTGATGTACATTGAAATTGAACTATAAAAACAAGTATATATTTCTTCCTGATTTTTTTATCACACTTTAACCTCTTTTTAAAAGCTATATTTTTTTCACCAGATTTTTAGTTTTGTTTACTTACTTGATGATTGTTCACAAATAAAATTGTAAATGTTATAGTGTAAACATGGTATTTTAATGCATCTTTAGATTGTGAAATAGCAAAATAAAACTATTTAAAATAACTTTCCTTACATACTTAAAGACTTAAAAAAAGAAATAATATGTATTAAATCATGATAATAGATGGTTTATGAGATGGCCTAGTGTGTATAAGTGCTTATCATGAAAGCCTATCAACATAATTTCAGTCCCCAGAACCCATGCTGGGAGGAGAGAACTATCCCCTAGAAGTTGTCCTCAGACCACAACTCTAAACCATGATATGTTCATCTCCACACTCACAAACACCCACAGACAATAATTATATAAAAAATCAGGTATTGATAGGCATTCATTAACTGACTCTCTAAATCTCTAAGCAAACCCCTGAATAAATTACTTCTTTTATAGGAGTAGCCTTAGTCATGGCTTCTTTCTACAGTAATAAAGCAGTAACTAAGACATCATGTTACAGTATGAGCTTACATACTATAATCGTCCATTCAGTGGTTGGAGACAAGAGGACAACTAGGGATTACTGGCCACCAGGGTAGCTCTAGGATAATCCCCCTGTTAAGAAGGTAAAGCATAGATAAATAGACTAGGTTACCTGATGTCCTTATTTGGACTCCACATGGACAGAGAACCCCAATCACACATATCTAACATGCTTGCACTCGTGCACACACACACACACACACACACACACACACACACACACACACACATACACACACAATTTTGATTTGTCTCACTTTTCTTCCCTGTGTAGACAAATACTCTATTTTTTAAAACCCAGTATATATATATTTGATTCAGGTTTATGGTTATTGCCTAAATGTCAAATATTTCCTCCCATCCTTTCCTTTTTGTTTCTTATAAAAGAGCCACGGCAGCAAAATCCCATTGCTGAAACAATACCTAGATAACTCATCGAACATGGAGAATTTGAGCTGGTGCTTACAGAGAGACTTCACTCCTATTTCTTAGTATCTTTGATGCAGAGAGATTTCAAAAGTAAATAAGATTCATGTGGCATTTGTCTTTCTAGCTTGGATAATTTTCACTTTACAGAGTTCCTTTGTATTGTCAAGAGTATAAGAATTTTTTGTCTTTGTTGTTGTTGTTGTTGGGGAACCAGGAAAATTCCATCATGTGTATGTGTCATACACCATCCATCTGTTGTTAGGCTCTTAGGCTGATTCTGTATACTGTCTGTAATCAGCATGGCCACAGTAAATATTATATGGAAAGTATGTTTTCTACATACTAATTTATTCAATACAGACTTAATTGTGGGATTATAAATTCAAACTGTAGTTCTATTTTTAATTTGAAGGGTATTTTTATTATATTCTACATGCATAGATGTTCTTCCTACATACATATCTATTCACAGTGTGAGTATGTGGTGACTATGGAAGCCAGAAGTGGACACTGGATCCCTGAACCTGGAGTTAGAGACAGTTATGAGCAACCATGAGGGTATTGGGAATTGACTCAATGGCGTCTTGTAGAGCAACTTGTTCTTATAACTGCTGAGCAGTCTTTAGAAAAATTAAAGCTCACCTCCAGTGACAGACCTCTTCGAAAAAACACACATTGCTGAATCCTTCTCAATCAGTCCTATCAACTGCGGACTAAGTAGTCAAACATATGTCCCCATGGGGGATATTCTCATTCAAACCAACACACTAACAGTTGCAATGGAACACTGCCTCTCATTTGTTTTCATGAGTGTTACAATTTCTGGGTTTTAGTTTAGGAGAAAGGTTTGTCACTTATTGGCATGTAAAAATTAATTGCCAGTTTTCTCAACACTCTCATGTTTGGTAAACATTTAACTGTATATTAGGATTCTTTGTGAACAACCTTCATTTTCACTCTAGGATCTGCATTTCTAGGAAGAGTTATGTGATACAGAGATTTGGGACAGTACTTTGAGACCAGAAAATGTACAAATGGACCCTTTTCTTGCCAGCTTGTCATTTGAGAAACCCAATACATGCTATCCTTTATCACTCCAATGGGGCAAAATGGCTATTTAAAGTGTTCTGAGTCCTGTCATAATCTGAGGGGCAGAAACAATTAACTCATATTTTAAATAAAACAAAAGCTTAAAAAGTAAACTTCAAACTATCCTTCCTTTCCCCATTTACAGTATGCAAAAGGCATGTCAGCCAGTCTATGCCTTCCTAGGCACTTCACATCCTGTTCTAGTTCATTTATTCAGTGCAAGAAACCTACTCTAATCTGCTGTTGGAAATGTGTCAAAAAAAAAAAAAAGAAAGAAAAGAAAACCAAGCAAATGCTGACTGCATTTTTTATTTATTCTGCTTATAAAAATAGCATTATGGTGCCAGACAGTTGTCTTATCCACCTGCCACTCTTTCTCTGCTCTATCATTATTTTTCAAAAGTTGTTCTTCAAAATGTATTCTTACAGTAATGATTCCACTTGTATGTGCTGTGAAGCACGTTTGTATAAACTAAACTCAAAATTTAGGGCTTTTCAACTTCCACTGGCATCGAAGGGAGTAAGGATCACTGCTCATTTATCTTTCTAAACACAGTAATTCTAAACTGCTTGATTTCAGGACACTTATCTCCTTCAGTTATATACTTCATCAATTTCCATGAAGGAGACCATAAAAATGTCATGCACATGGAACATTATGGCTAATAGGAATGGAACTGAAGGAAAAAAGGAAAGTATCTAAATAATACCAAGCATATTTGTATGAGTGGAGGTACTTAACGTGCTACAGATAAAACCACTTCTTAATACCACTACTTATTGTCTGTTGGTATATTAACTCATATCAGTGATTTACTATTATTACAAAATGTGAAATTCAAGTGAAAATTGCTCTTATAATATGATATCTTTATAATGACTATTTTTAAACCAAGTAAATAAAAATTTTTCCCATGAATGAATGGTAACAAGAAAGTGAAAAAAGATTTTTTTAAGATTTAGAAACTCATTTTATCTTAAATTGTATACAATTAGAGTTATGTTTAATGTTACTTCAAAAACTACCACCTATGCTAAACATATCTTTAGAATAATAATAAAGAAGTATATACATGCTACTTAAATTTCTACTTCACTGAGACTCTTATTTTCTAAACTTCTTGTGGAACTTTTTCTACAAGCTCTAGCAAAGTGTGGTTTGATGTTCTCGTGTAGTATATTTTTAGAGTTATATATGAGACAAAAAAGAGTAAGCCCAAGTTAGTATTAGAACCACAAATTATTTCTGCTAGATATGGTTTATCATTATATGAGTTAATTGCTTTTACTTTTATATTGTGAGGGATAACAAGGTCAGACAAATTACTAAAACAATATTCTCAGATTAGTTATATTCCATAAGCATAGTAACAACTATGCTTTGATAGTTATGAAAAAGTCTGTCATTGGAAGGCTAGAGAAGAAACAGGGAAAATTTCAATCTTATATATGTATGTGGTACAGTATGAAAGATCTTGGAAAACGATTTTGAGTCTTCTGAGAGGAGCACTATTCTCAACATAATGTAACAAAAACATTCATTGTTTTAATACCTTTGAGGAGACACTGAGCAGACTGGTATGGAGGGGAATGGAACTATGTGAAATAATATAGGACTCAGAATGTGGCTTAGGGTAAATGGACGGGGAAAATTTGGCATTTCTATGATAGTTATCAAAAGAACACTTGGCAACACCAGTACAACATTCTTCTCTCATGTGATTTCTTTCAAATAGTTTTGTTCTGATGGATAAGTGAACATCATAGCCTTCCCTATTTGGAGCTCTTTTGATGAAAACTCACTTCCATGCAAGAAACCATAGATGTATTCATTTTATTTTAAAACAAATTAAATGCTTTCTTATTAGAATTAACATAGTATAGCACTACAAATTAATAATTTTGTATATATATATGAAGCTACATCAAAGAAACTAATAGTTCAAACATTGTTAGGATTAACTTGAAAGCAGATGTTATAATGTGATAGAACATGCAAGAGTGAAGATGTGAATTGTGGAGTTTGTGTTTCATCTCATCTTTCATAGGTAAGTATAAGTGGAAGTTTCTATTCTGCCAGCAACTCCAAAATACTCTGCAGCCACTTTATCAATTACCACACAGAGGCTTATATTAATTATAAATGTTTGGCCATTACCTCAGGATTATTATTAATTAGCTCTTACATTTAAATTAACCCATTCCTATTAATCTATTTATTGTCATGTGGTCCATGGCTTCCTGGTCTTTAGCATCCTACTCGTTGATTGGCTGACTCACTCTCCCTACTCCACCCTTCTTCATCTTCGCCCTTAGTTTGATTGTACTGCCTAACTCCATTCTGTCTCACCATTGACCAAAAGGAGTTATTATCAACTAGTGAGAGCAACACATATTCACAGGGTACAGAGGAGGCAGGTGAGGGCAAACATAATGTGTGGTCTGCTCCTTGTAGGGGTCAAGGTATGTTCTTTAATAGTGCAATTCAGATTTTGGACAAGTTTTAAATTCATTATGACTGATTATGTTCCTTAGGAACAAAGAAGCTTATTAAAATTTTCTCCTGGTCTACAGAGCAAGATCCAGGAAAGGCGCAAAGCTACAAAGAGAAACCCTGTCTTGAAAAACCTTAAAAAAATTCACATGTGATAAGTATAAAGGACCATATACTCATTTACTTTGTTTCATTTTTTTATTTTGACAGCTAAAATTCATTTTCCTTTCCAATTGATACATAGTCCATGTGGTTTTATGGACAGTATTGAAATGTAAGTGAACGTTTTGGAAGTTCATGACCATTACTAATTTTTAGTCAAACTTTTACTACAGTCAGAAGATTGAATATCAATGTGACCATTACCGTGAACATTGGATCTGTAAATTAAAGTTTCATTCTACAAAGAATCAAGACTTTTCTTTTTCAATTATTAACAATTTCTTTAACAGAATAGCAACAACATATCTATTACATTATTTTTGTTTCTTTGACCACTCTTAAATATTTACACAACTAGGAATAAAATATTTTATAGCCATAAAATTTGTATCTTTATAACAAATGATTGCTTTCAAACTTAGTGGTTTGAGATAACTCTAGCATGTTTGATATTGTTTTTTGGTTTTATTGATAAATTAATATGTATTTATTGATAGGAACTTTGATCAATTTCATAAGAAGATTAATGACTTATTGTGTTATCTAGGGCTCAGAATCAGTTTGTAGCTATCCACAAAGAGTGTTATGAGATTTAGATGATCACTAGAACTGAGACAAGAATAGGAGCTAAAAGAAGCCTCCCTTTCCACCTACACAAATATAATCTTTTTAGTTTTACTTGTTAGTAAATGATTAATTGTTCACTTGCAAAGTGTAATGGCTGGTTTTGTGGGTCAGCCTGACACAAGCTAGCATCATCAGAGAGAAGGAGCTTTGGTTGAGGAAATGCCTCAATGAGATCCAGCTGTAAGACACTTTCTCATTTACTGATCAATGGAAGAGGGCCCAGCGTATGGTGGGTGGTCCATCTCTGAACTGTGGGTCCTGGGTTTTGTAAGAAGGCCATGAGAAATAAGCCAGTATGTAGCATGAATCTTAAAGAGTCTTATTAATAAAATCAAACCTGAGCCAGATATTAGGGTGAACTGGAAGATCAGAGAACCAGAACAAGCCACAGCTAACCTCACCTGGCCAACTTCTCAGCTGGTCTTGTTTCCTCAGACTGGAAGCTTCTGTGTCCTCATCCCAATGGCTATCAGCTGAACTGTGCTTGAAAGCCTGAATTCTTAACCAGCCAAATGCTGCTACTTTCTGGCCCTCACGCCTTATATACCTTTCTGCTTTCTAATACCACTCCCTGGGATTAAAGGCTCTCTTTCTGGCATTAAAGGCACGTGTCAACATGCTTGGCCATTTCCAATGTGGCCTTGAACTCACAGAGATCCGGAGGGACTTCTACCTCTGGAGTGCTAGGATTAAAGGTGTGAGTGCCACCATTTTCTAGCCTTTGTATCTAGTGGCTGTTCTGTCTCTGAACCCAGATAAGTTTATTAGGGTGGACAGTATTTTGGGGAACACAATACCACCACGCCAGTAAGTTCCATTCCCCATGGCCTCTGTATGAGCATCAGCTCCTGACTTCGGGGTCCTGCCATATTTGAGTTCTTATCGTGACTTTAGTCAGTGATGAACAGCAATGCTGTAGTGTAAGCCTAACAAACCCCTTCATTCCCAACGTGCTTTTTACTCATGGTGTTTCATCGCAACAATAGAAACCCTAACTAAGATAGAAAGCTTTTTCTTCTTGGCTTATCCTGCCCAGTCCATACAGGGAGAGACCGAGATTACCCTTATAGTTGTCATTGTGTAAGTGGATTCCTAATTTCTTTATTATTTTACTTTTTTGTCTGTAAGCAAATATAACACTAGTGAGGAATAGACCAGTCCAGTTGCCTAGAAGACACATTCTCACCTGTCTAGGTACTTGAAAATCATTAAGCAAACTTCAGGGTCCCAACTTTTCTCTGTTGTAGGACCCAGCTTTGCTGGGTGAGCTTAGCAATACACTGTCTTTGAGTCATTTCTGCTTCTGTAAGTAAGCCCACAGTTACAGCTATAAGACTCCCAATAAAACTCATGGGTCCACCGAATTGGACTTTGGCAATACCCTTACTTTGTTCTACAGTTGATTTCATAGCTGATGTGGGTAGATCTTTGTTCATGTCTCCCTAGAGTTGTGTTATGCAACACTGGTATTACATGATCACACTTGCATTAGTTCTCTAAAGAAGTGGAACTCAGAAACAGAAAGTAGAGGTGTGATTATCAGGGGTTGACATTGGGTGACATGGAAATCAGTCTACTGTCCTAGAGCTATAGACTTTCCGTTACAAAAATAAACAAATAATAAACAAGTAAATAAATAAAATATTCAAGTGTCTTAACTTTCACTTAACTCACCTTTAAAAAACAGTTTTTTCTTTGCTATGTTTTAACTGCACGCTCTGTTTCTTTATATACCACAGATGGCAAGATTCTCTCCTACAGAAGAAAAGGAAAGGCAAGTCTTTTCTTTTTATAGTATCATCTTATTTAAAAAAAATATATTATATATATTATATTGACAACTCAGTTTATAAAAGTTTCTTGCACTTCTAAAAATGAACATAACTAAATCGGTGTGTTTATTTATCAATACTTTCCTGCTCAGAATCTTTTCTGGAACTTTCTTGAGTACTCTGGAACTAAGGCATCTGAACTCCACAATTAACAACAGCTAATTAAGCACAGTGGTTCTTCCAGTTCCTTCCTCATATGAGGTATATATGTAAAATGTTTTCCATAAAACATGCACACAAATTCTCTAATATTTGTAAATAAAATAAAAAGATAAAATTGCAAACCCCTCTAATCATTTACTGAAAAGAGATATGTGGCTCCTTATGTTAATAACAACCAGGTTTTATATAAAGCTTTAGGGCTTTCTGTGCAGAAATATTTTTCCCTACTTTTGTTCTACTTGTTCAGTGATTGATTCCACTGGTAGATAAAGGCTGACAATATGATTATATTTATAATAAATTCATTCTTAGTGAACATATATATTTATTAAATATTTATGCAACAGTTGGTATTTTAAGTAGTTTAGAAGATGATCAATCATAAAGAATTCCTCTAGCAAAAGAAAGAATTAAACATGACATGTATGAGAATTATGATACATTTTCAAAACTGACCAAGCATGTTATAGAGATCTGGTCGTACAATGCAGCATAACATATGTCCATGAAGGATCTTACATATATTAAGTTTTTGTGTTAGATATTTCTGCCACGATATGTACTAAATAAATCAGTAATGATTTGGACATATTCTTTTCTTTTTAAGATACAAATTATATGCAAAATATATTGCCAACTTCTCAGTTAAGCTCCAGTATATGAAGAACTTGGAAGGAATCACTCAGCTTCTTCCAAGAGCGAAAATCTCAACAAAATGAAAACAAATGACTTTCCTTAGATCCATTAGACAACTGAGGTGGTGGGACGTATTACCACCTGGAACCTAAACAAATAGGTTAATCTGGAGTTTCACAGAAAAGTCTTACCCTTCTGGAGCACCAAAGGCAAAAACTGATAGAAACCTAAAGGGTAATTTTGACCAATGCCTCAAGGCTGAGTGTGTGTTAGTTTGCAGCTTAGAAACGTTTCAACTGCACTCTATGGGAGTTCTACATTTTTATGGATTTTACCTCTAAGAAATACACAAGGGTTGAAGGTGAAGAAAAATTCAAATATGGGGATCCATTTTTCAATATAACAGGACTAAAGAGGAAAACAGCAGAAAATGTGTAGTTCCTTAAAGCTACTGAATTTTGTCAGCAGTGGACAAAGTAAAAAGATGGAAAAGCCACAGAACAGGAAGTTAACACTTGTCAAAATCACAAAGACAGTTGGATTCAAAATGCGTGCAACTGGAGGTATTCATATTAAGTGACTTAATCCAGTCTCAGATCGACAAATATTATAAGCTTTATCTTGTGTAGACTTCCTAGAATTTATATAGATGCATCAAATTTTGCATAGATACAACAAGAAAGGGAAGCATCAAGTAAAGGGAAGCTGTGGGAAATGTGGGGGCTCACAATCAGCATACAATGTGTACATGCATGGAAGCTGGAAACATAAAATAATATACAAAGGGAATTTAAAATAATATTGAAAATAAACATCTAATCAAAATAATGAAAAGGTATGAGTAGAACGTTAATGAAGGAGAGGAATACATGGCAAATAGCTATTGGAATAGTGTTCAAAATCATCTGTCATTGTGAAATTGAAAATGAACATTACTGTGTACTGCTAAATTACCGTCAAGATGATTACAATATTAAAACATGGCAGCTTCATACAGAGATACAGGAAATTCCATTCATGACAACTGTGAGTGCAAAACAGCCTTAACCACGTTGAATATAATGACTAGTTTTATATAATCTTAAACACAGGTTTTAAAAGGCATAGTCATGAGCCTAGGAGTTAGTCCATTTGCTTTCTATAGATAGAGATTGTTATGTATAGCTGTATCTGCATGTGTAGATGAGTATATATACAATGCTATATATTATGAAGCTAATAGTTTAATACAGCTTACTGTTTCAGGGTCTATCTGATTGTAGGGCTTAGCAACAACTACATCAATTATGTTTTGATGGCAAAAATGTAACACTGAACCCACATGTTGGTTTCTAATATCAATATCACAAAAAAAAGTGTGTGCAGAGCTCCTCAGAAAATGCATAATGCTGGTTTTATGCATGAGGTAGAAATATATTCCAGTGTTGATTCATACATTATTCCAAAAATAAGTGAGAACTGAAATATATGTCATGCACAATGTGAGGAAAATAGCTAACTGAAAGTGAGTACTTTTGAAAACTACAAGAAATTTAAAAACAACTTAAGGAGTATCTATTCTTTTCTTAAAATATGAATAAATATCTCTGAGTCCATACTAATATAAGTTATTGAGGAAAAAAAACACATGGAAAAAATGTGATTCCCCTGTGCAGAAGGACACAACTATTTTTGTAGATATTAAAATAAATAGAACATAATTCCCATTATTTTGTTATTAGTTTCTTTTTTCAGCATCATGAGAAAAATTTAAAATATAAACAGGTCTGAAGGTAAACTTACTGGAGAGAAATATGATACATACTACCACAGGATAAATAAAGCTTCCCGAAAGAGAGCTATTTCCTGTGTGTAAATCATTTCATAGTCTTTTGTTCTGCCTTCTCATTGGTTGTAAACCCAAACACGTGACTGCCTCGTCACTGTCTGTATGTACAGCCCTCTAGGTCTTAAAGGCATATGTCTCCAATGCTGGCTGTATCCCTAAACACACAGAGATCTATGGGATTAAAGGCGTGTGCCACCACTGCCACGCTCTGTCTATGGCTCTAATAGCTCTGACCCCCGGGTAACTTTATTTATTAACATGCAATCAAAATCACATTTCAGTACAATTAGAATACTACCACACTAGTGTTCACTTGGGAAGTCATGCTGCTGTATGAATCACTGACAGGGTGCAATGAGAATAGACCCTTACTCCATTGATATTTTCCCTAAACATATATAGTACTATTCTAAGTGCACAGGAATATAGGATATTAGTTTATAAGCTATCCTCCAATTTTCTCTAGGTTTCTAAAAGCAAACAAAATGTAGGAATCTATTAGAGCCAAGAGAATCTGAAAAGTAAGTTACACCTTATTTTCATTTATCTTAATACAGTAAGTGGGCATCCTAAAGAAAAAAAATATGCCACTTAAAAATTAATGACAGTTGTTTCAAATTTGGACTTTATTATTGCAATGAACCCATCCTGTTCATAACTAAGAGAAATGTACCATATACAAGATGCTGATGACAGACACTAGATGCAGGTAGATGGGAACTCTTGAATATTATCACCATTTTTCTTTCAATGAAGAGTTACATTGCCGAGTGGCGGTGCCAGATGCCTTTAATCCCAGCACTTGGGAGGCAGAGTCAGGCGGATCTCTGTGAGTTCAAGGCCAGCCTTGTCTACAGAGCAAGATCCAGGAGAGGCACCAAAACTACAGAGAAACCCTGTGGCGAAAAAGCAAAAAAGAAACAAAACAAAACAAAACAAATAAAGAGTTACATCAAATAAGTTGTTCATAGTTTTAAATGCACAAATTTAAAAATATGTGCAAAACTATTTAGAATGAATGCAATCATATGTAAGTACAGAAGTAAGTTATTTTATGACCCTTCTCAGTCAATTTCTAGAAACTGATGATCTAATTATTGTTTTACTGTCCTGGACTGGTTTGGCAACATCTTTAATACTGTATGTATTATACAGTGCAGCATCTAATGTTATGTTCCTCTATATTAACATACATATGCAAAAAAGTTAGAGAGATATCTAGTGGGCTGTTTTCAAGCCAGAGGCAAAAGCCTGATCTTTGGAAAATGTATGAAAAACCTGGGCATGGTGATGTGCTTGTAATCACAGTACCTGCCAGACAGATGAGAGGATCCCTGAGGCATGCTGGCCAGACACCTTAGTGTAGTAGTTCAGCTGCAGGCCACTGAGAGACTGTCTTAAAAACAAAAGGTGGCTACAATGTAGAATGACACATGAGGTTGTCCTCTAGTACACACACACACACACACACACACACACACACACACAAATACATACATTCACACCAACACATGCATAAACACACATACACATACATACCCAAAGAAAAGAAATAACATGCCTTAAAATATTTGTTATATTGCATATATAGTATGTTTTTCTGTAATGCATTATTAGTAGCTATGCCTTTGTATACTATATATAGTAGCTTATTTTGATTGACTGGCTCCTGAAGTAATCAAACCCTTGCACGTTCTTGGAAAGCACTCTTGCTCTAAGCTACACCACTATTTCACTGTTATTATTCTTGTATAGGTATTTGGATGATTTCCAGTGTTTAAGCATTCTGATAAATTGCTGATGCATTGTGTGTGAATATTCCTGTGGACATGTGCTTGAAAGCACTTTGAATACGTACTTCAGAGTGAAATAGCCAGATTCGGTGATAAGATGCTACAGAAGGCCAAAACCTTTCTAGAGATGATGTGTTACATTTCTTCCAGCTACATAAGGGTTCCAACTGCTTCATTTTGATCAGCAATGAGTACAGTGTAGTCTTTATCTCAGCCATTCCAACATGTAAAGACTTCTTTTCTGTGGTTGTAATTTGCGTTTCTCTGCCGTGCAACAGTTTCAAGCACATTTTCATGTGGTAATGACACTCATATACAATCTTAGCAGGGTACCTTTTTCTGTATTCTTCATACTATTTGTTGGGAACTTTCTCTTCTCAGTTACTGAGTTATTAAAATTGTATATTGATTCTAGACACAAATTTTATGTCAGGTATATATATTCCTCTCAGAGCTTGGGCATTTTAATGTGGTAAATTTATCTTTCAAAGGAGAGTTTGTTTTTAAATTTTTGTATTCCTATTTTTTTTCATTATTTCACAATTTCTGTGTTTTACAAAATTTTCTACTTAATGATTACAATTTTTGTTGTATTTCTGCATTTTCAAATACATAAAATACAACTATACAGGCAACCCAGACTTATAACCACACATATTTTCACCAGTACATATTACTTTTTGAAAGTTTTATTAATCACATTATGTGTATGTGTTTGTGCCTTTGAGTATGGGATGTAGGCTGTGTGTGTAGGCACCATGTATGCCAGAAGACAATACTATGTTCCCTGGAACTGGAGTTACAGGTGGACATGGGCTGCCCCATGTGGGTAGTAAAGCCTATGGGAGAAAAAGAGCTGCTTTTAACAACTGAGCCACATTTACACACACGTGCGCTTGTGTGTGTGTGTGTGTGTGTGTGTGTGTGTGTGTGTGTGTGTGGTGGAAGCCTGAATTAAATGTTTTCTTCTATAAATTGCCTTGGCCATGGTATCTTTTCACATAAATAGAAAAGTAGCTAAGATATTACTGCTTAACATTACAACTTTCCTTTCATACTTTATCACCAAAGATTATTAAAACTCAAACCAAATATTCTTATTACAACTTGTTATAATTGTTATTATAAATGGTTCTTAAAAAGAGTCATTGGGGGTATAGTATTAGATATTTTAAAATCAAGTAAGCAGATATTAGTATGTTTTTATTTTTGAACAAATTATACATATGTAGGGTTATCCAACTTGCATCCTGTGGGCAAATATTTCCCAGGATAACCCAGAATGTGGACCAAAACTAAATCAAATTTAATTACACTATAAATCAAATGTATGTTGTCGTGGTATTGTGTTTCCCAAAATATTGTGTGACCCTAATAAACTTATCTGGGATCAGAGAACAGAACAGCCACTAGATATAGAGGCCAGAAAATGGTGGCACATGCACCTTTAATCCTAGCACTCCAGAGGTAGAAATCCCTCTGGATCTCTGTGAGTTCAAGGCCACACTGTAAACAGCCAGGCATGGTGACACACGCCTTTAATCTCAAGAAGTGAGCCTTTAATCCCAGGGAGTGATAGCAGAAAGCAGAAAGATATATAAAACATGAGGACCAGAAACTAGAAGCATTTGGCTGGTTAAGCTTTTAGGCTTCTAGCAGCAGTTCAGCTGAGATTCATTCTGGATGAGGACTCAGAGGCTTCCAGTCTGAGGAAACAGGATCATCTGAGTAATTAGCAAGGTGAGGTGGCTGTGACTTGTTCTGCTTCTCTGATCTTCCAGTGTTCACCTCAATATCTGGCCTCAGGTTTGATTTTATTAATAAGCACCTTCAAGATTCATGCTCCAGTATGTGATTTTGTTTTGCAATTGATTGTACACATATCCTCAATATATTTTTTTTGCATGGTTTATGTGCATAAGTGCAATGTTTGTGATGTTATAAGCATCTATGTTGAGGTCAGTGGTTAATGTCACATCTCTTTTTTTATTGTCCTTTTCCTTATACTTTGTGACGGGGTTACCTGGTCAACCCGGAGCTTGACATTTCACCTAGATGGACTGGTCAACAAGCCTCTGAGAATCCATCTCATTCTGCCTCTCCCCAAGTCCTGGAGTTCTAGGATTACAGATGCAAATCTCATACTGAATTTTTCTGTGGGTTCTGGAGATCTGAACTCAGGTCCTCATGCATGTAAAGCAAGCTATTTACCCATTGAGCCCTCTCCACACTACAAGGTTGCATGGTTACCTAGCATGAATTTTACAGAAAACAATACTGAAATACAAAGCCAGAAGATTGGACGTATCTAGGAGCAAGTAGGTCTTGTGAGAGCAGAAATTATTCTGCACAGATATTGAGCCTGTGTCTTCATCTACTGAAAATTGTATGCTTTCAAATGCATATGAGTATGCATTTTGAATGCGATGTTTGTTATAGCCTCCATAATTACAAATTCTTAGCATTACACAAGTCTCAAAGCAAATATCACTCTTAAAAGTATATATGTAGCTTGAGTAGTTACTTTGAATTACAGTAAGTTCCACATGTCAAACAGTGGCCTTAATTCTTGGGCAAATACAGTCCTATTCAAGAAGTCCTTTTATATACCTATATTATGTGATTTCCTGTCTATGTTTTCTTCAAGCAGCTAAGTGTTTCATGTTTAAGGTTTAGGTCTTTGTTCCTTTGGAGTTAGTTTTTGTGTAAGGATAGATATGGGTTTAATTTTATCCTTCTACATGTGGACATCAAGTTTCCAAAGCACTATTTTATTTTTGAAGATGCTTTCTTGGTTAGCATGCAAAACGCTCCCACACCCAAGGATTAGAGATCATTGCGGAAGAGGAGCAGAAAGATTGTAAGAGCCAGAGGATCAGGGAGTTTGTTGTGAGGTTATGTCTACTAGCAAAGTCAGAAGCTGTACCCACAGTCTCACCAACATGTAATACAAGCAAGGATGACAGCAAACTTGCCAAACCAGATGAGGAGAAGCCCAGGAGGTCTTAATTCTATACAAAGAACTACAGATAATTGAGTAAAGCTAGGAGTAGGAAGGGTGATTCCACAAGGAAAAGCATACCAATTGGGTGTCCAGTGACAATTTGTCAACCAGGAAAATGTATAAGAAAGTGACACTATATGCACTTAACAGTTTATATTTGGGGACATATATGTCTTTACAAATACATATATGCATGCAGTAACAAGGAAAAAGGAGGTGATGAATTTGAAGGAAAGTAGAAAGAGGTGTGGTATATGGCAGGGTTCTGAGGGGGAAAGGGAAAGAAGAAATATAACTAAATTTCAATCTCAAAAATAATAATTAATACATCTTTTACAAATAAATAAAACATATTTAATTAAATTGGCAACAAAAATGAATTTAATTCTTAAAATCAAAGGTAATTTTCAGAGATATGTTCTTACTTTGTATTTTTCTATATGTTGTTTATGATGATATACATATGTGTGTGCATTCATGTATGTAAATAATGCTGCCATGGTACAGCACACATGTGTAGGAAAAAGAATCACATCAGACTTTGAGCCTTGTTTAACCCTTGTTTGAAACAGTGATCCTAATTATTTCTTGCTACTGTTCATGCCAGGATTTCTGGTGCACAAGCTTCCAGGAAGTCCTCTGTCTCTAATTCCCATATTGCCTTAGGAGCCCTGGGATTGAAGGCATGTTTGTCATGGCTTACTTTACATGTGCATGCTCTGGGAATTTTAAATCAGTTTCTCATGCTTGCACTACAAATGCTTTTATCCATGGAGCCATCTTCCTGGCCTCAGTAATATATTCTTACTAAAAATTTTAATGCAATCATCTGGTTTTCAGTATAGTTACATATGAAGAAAGAACAAATTTACTTCTTGTTCTGTTTACAATTCTCGATCATGAAATCTTTTCCCATTATAACCTTAAAACTAGTCTGCTACAGTCTGTAAATCGAAGGGAATGTAGTACAAAGAGGCTGTGTCAATATTCCACTCCAACTTAAAACTAAACCTTAGGGGGAAAGGGGATGACTACTTCTTAGCCTAAGTTCAGAAATAAGGTAAATGTTATGGCTAGGATACTTTGCACAGTTCACTTTCAGCACATATTAAAAGAATCATCTACCTTTAAGGAAACTATAGCCTTCTTCAACTGTGAACAAAGAGAAGGTTAACACAAATAAATTGTGAATATTCAGAGATCATGAAAGGCATTCTCTTTGGAGTTTTGTAGGTCTTTGTCTGAAAACAGAACTACAGAAAGACATCTGTAAAACCAAATCAGGGAGAGAGAAATAAAAACCATGGTGTGATTGGATGGCCCTGCAAAACATCTTCTCCAAGAGAATTCTAGTGTAAAAGAAGTGTAGGATTTGGCTTCAAACATGTCTGTAGGCCAGAAGCTGTATGTTATTAAATCAGAGTGTGATAGAGCTACAGATTTGAGAAGATATCAACATCATGAGGCCAAATGGGAATCTATAAATGCTATGCAAAACAACACCCTGCTTCCTGGTTAGCAGCAGACATGTAAGTGTCTTATTACACATGGGGAAATTCCATGTCTGTTACAGAGGAGACCATTCATCATCAGGGAGCTATGATAAGTTGTACATCATTATTATGGATAAATAAAATAAATCAAACAGATGTTTTGGACATACAAAAGTAGAAAAATCCATATATGTTGAGTGGAAAACCTTCAATTTACAAGTTTGTATACGGGAGTTCTAAGGACAGATGTGCAGGAAACATGATTCTGTGATGAACATAAAAATGTCCCCTCCACCCCTTTGAAAACATATTGCATTTTCCCCTCTCACATATTAAGTGTGAGTAATGTTGTATCATTCTTATTAGGATTTTACATTGAAGTTCATTGAGTTGAGACAGCCTTTCATTTAAGAAACCAGGATGGCCCCAAACTTACTATGCAGCCGAAGAGCACAATGAACTCCAGATCCTCTGACTATATCCAAGGGATTTTAGACATGTGCCACTACATTCAGCTTAACTCATCTTTTACTCAGACCTAAGGAAGAATACAGTTGGTATAAGTAGCTTAATTGATAAGCCTTTAAATCTTTCAGAAATATTTATTTCACAAATAGGATTCCTATTTAAACCATGATGGAGAGAATTAAAGAATGTCAAAAAGACCATAAAACGTAATGGAATTTAAGTGTTGATTTGGCCCTACCTATAAGATTCTGTCCTCTGTCCTGTATTCAATGACTAGCGACTGATTCTGACAATTACCAGGGGGTTTAGTCAGGGAATCAACTCTTAGATGAGATAAAAATGATCTCATCCTAGCTCACTTTGTGCATAAAATGGTTATTGTGCAAGGGTTTTGGTCCTAGAGGAAACTGAAATAAATGGCTAGGTTTTTTTTTTTGTCTTTTTAGCATTCATTAGTGTGTGCTATTTTGTTTTAATGCAACAATCTAGAAAATTGGAATTCAGAAACCTCAAATTATCTATGATTAAGTGATTTTGTTGAGAACATATATGAATGCATTGTAATGTTCAGTAGAAACGGGCCCTACCAAGATAATTACATGGATAAGAATAAAACCAGAAAAACAGAATTCAAAATAGCTTTTAACAGATTTCATAGATAAAATAAATACAGGCATTAGTGATTTTTACTGTTTTAGATTGAGAATTATCTAGGTAATTTGAAAGTGCAGCTCTAGGTATGTCTGAAAGCATGTTTCTGCAAAGAATGGCAGCACCATTTTCTAGGCTCAGAGCTCAGGTGGACTATATGTGGGAAGAGAAGAAAGGACATTTGTGCTTGATCATTCTCTCTGCCTCTTAGCTACCATGAAGTGAGCATTCTGTTCTGCCACATCCTCCCCCAGGACTGTATTCACTGATATCATGACAACAAACTTGAACTCTGTGCTGGACAGTTTTATGTTAACTTGACATAAGCTAGAGCTAATTGAAGGGAGGCTATCTCAATTGAGAAAATGCCTCTGTAAGATCCAGCTTTTGGACATTTTCTTAAGTAGTGCTGGATGTGGGAAGAGTTGAGCCTATTGATTGTGGTGCTACTCATGGGCTTCTGGCCTTGGGTTCTATAAGAAATCAAGGGAGCAAGACATGATGAGCAAGCCAGTAAGTAGCACCCCTATATGACCTCTTCATCAGCCCCAGGTTCCTTCTCTGAATTTCTGTCATGGCTTCCTTCAGTGATGGACTACAAGGTAGAAGTGCAATAAAAAATACACCCTTTCCTCCCAGACTTGCTTTTGGTCATGATGTTCATCACAGCAATAGAAACTCTAACTAAGATAAGCTGTTTTTCACTTGTTTCTGCCATGGATTTGGAAATAGTGGCAAAGATCAAACTAACACAAGTGAGGGGAAAACGACAAACTTCAATACAAAGGAGCAATAATTGCCCAAATAAAAAGCAATAACAGAGTGAAAATAAAATACCTAAGAAAGTGTGGAACATACTTATACAACAATAGCAAATGCTGTGATTAAAAGTTATTCAGTCTTAGGAAGAGTAAAGAGAAAATAGATTATGAAAACCTTCAAAGAGGTGTTTTCTTTCTTTTATTTTGAGATAACTTTTTTCTTTTATACAATTCTTTTTTTTTTTCGTTTTTATTAAGAAATTTTCTACTTACTCTACATGCCACACACATATTCCATCTCCGCCCTCCTCCTATCCCCCAGCCCTCTCTCCCAAGCCAACCCACATCCCCACAACCCCGAAATCACGGTCTCCCAATGGGAGTCAGCAGAGTCCAGTACACTGAACCTAGGCAAGTCCAAGGCCCTCCCCACTGCACCAAGGCTGCACAAGGCATCACTTCACAGGCACTGGGCTCCCAAAAGCCTGCCCATGCACTAGTCGGATCCTGATCCCCCTGTCTTGGTGCCCCCCAAACAGTTGGAGTCAAACAACTGTCTTCCGTATCCCGAGGACCTAGTCCAGTCCCATGGGGCCTCCATAACCACTTGTCTACAGTTCATGGGCTTCCACCAGTGTGGCATGTCTTCCAATCATGGTCTTGACGTCCCCACATGCAGAATCCTTCCTCTCTCTCTCATCGACTGGATTCCTGGAGCTCAGCCTGGCGCCTGGCCATGGATCTCTGTATCTGCCTCCATCAATCACTGGACAAAGGCTCTGTGATGACAGTTAGGATATTCACTAGACGGGTCACCAGAGTAGACCAGTCCAGGCACCCTCTAGACCACTGGCAGCACTCCCAGATGAGGTCATCCTTGTGGATTCCTGAAAGCCTCCTCGGCACCTTGCCTTAAAGAGGGGTTTTCTATAAGTCTTCGGTAGGTTATTGAAGAAAATATCAAATCCTATACCCAAAGAAAAACGGGAGTCGGGAGTCGAAAAATAATAAACCACATGTAGACAGACAGACAGTCTCTCTCTCTCTCTCTCTCTCTCTCTCTCTCTCTCTCTCTCTCTCTCTCTCTCTCTCTCTCTCACACACACACACACACACACACACACACACACACACACACACACACACACACACACACACCTCTACTGATTAGCTAGCTCTGGATGGCTGCTATGTCAGAATATTGTAGACTGTGTCATTCCTAACAATCAAAGCCTACATCTCACAGTTCTGGGGGTTAAGAATTTCATGTCCAAGACACATGCAGAGTTGATGTGCAGTAATGTCTTCTTTCTTGTACACAGGCAGCTGTGTGCTATCACAGTGAATGATGTCAGCAGGCATGGTCTCTACAAGTAAAGGCACTAATCACATTTCCTGGAGACACATTAGCACACCCACCTCTGAAAGTTTTCCCTCCTAATGCCAAGGAATTAGAGACTGCATATAATGCATTTTGGGAATCCACTAACATTTAGAAGATAATAAAAGTTTAAAGAGGAAACATTCAAGGAAACCAGAGAATATTATGTATTATGTATCATGGATGTGTATGACAGTCTTCTATGGTTGTACAGCAGACCAGTACAAAGTTATTATAACCTTGCTATGAGTATGGCACATTATTCCTGGGCTCAGCATCTTACAGAGTTCAGCATAATGTGTCTGCCAATGAAGTCACTTCAACTGAAGGATATTTTCAATAATTTTAAGCATATTTGTGATCTAGTGTGTCGGGACATGGGCAAAAGGATGACGTACGGTGAACAATGCCTTGGGAAATTGTGAGACAAGCTCCAGGGCAAAAGGCAGAGAATTTTTTACCTCAGGTGCATTTTGTTTCCTGGATTGTTCTTGGATGTGATTTCTTGCTTCCTGTGTTAAACATTTACATTCAATTTGTAAGACATGTTTACTCTTGTTGGATGTCAGCACATAGCTACTGAACCCCTACTGGTTAGTGCACTCTGAATCTGGATATGGCCTTCTGCCTTGCTTCTGTGTTTTCCCAGATATAATTGATAGTATGGGCCAAGCAACTGTTTAAAATGGTCTGTCCTGAGAAAATGCTGGGAAAGGGCCACTTGATTATTATTTAGTGTGTGCTTGCTGCCATTTATTTACATGTTTTTCTGATCTCAAACAACCTTCCTTGGATCATTGTGTCTTTGTTATAGTCATGTATAAATTTATACTGAAAATGACATACTATTGTCTACAGCACTAGACTGTGGTCTGTTCCATTCTTTCAGGTCCTCAGAATCCACATTCAGCAGACTAGATCTACACAGGTCAGCTTAGAATTCGATGCTAGTGTAGAATTTTTCCATTTCCTCTGTGTTTCTCTAAGCCTACCAAATACTTCAAATACTTTCTTCAAGTATTTCTGTAGTAATTGGTGTCTTGCTGTGGTAGTATTTTAAATAGTAATGAGGATAAAAAATAATCCCTCTTTTTTTTTTTTTTTTTTGGTTTTTCGAGACAGGGTTTCTCTGTGTAGCTTTGCGCCTTTCCTGAAGCTCACTTGGTAGCCCAGGCTGGCCTCGAACTCACAGAGATCTGCCTGGCTCTGCCTCCCGAGTGCTGGGATTAAAGGCGTGCGCCACCACCGCCCGGCTAATAATCCCTCTTTTTAACTAGATAATATTTATTTAATTCAGTCTTTTTATAGAAGAATATTTTATGTGCTCTAAACATGCAATAGTAGAATGAAGACTAGGATTTGTCAACGTTACAGTTCCCTAAATAATATAAGGACACAGGTTATTTCCATTTCCTAGATCTTGTGAATACAGCAGCAATGAACACAGATGAGCAAGTGTCTGTGGTGTAGTACATTGAGTCCTTTGGGTATATTCCAAGTAGTGGTCTAGCTGGATATTCTGGTATTTTATCTTTTCATTTTTGAGAATTCTCCATATTTATTTCCATAGTGTCTGGACCAGTTGACAACCCCACCAATAGTGAGTGTGAGTTCCTTTTTACTATATCCTGTCTAGCATTTGTTGTTGGTTGTATTGTTGACCTTTGCCGTCTTGACTGGGATAAAATGATATCTCAAAGTTGTTTTGACTTGCATTTCCCTAGTTGCTGAGGAAAATGGACAATTCTTGAGGCATTTCTTTGTCTCTTTAGAAATCTCTGTTCAGGTCTCAGGCCCAGATGAATGCTTATTTGATATTAATTCTCTGTTTTTTGAGTTCTTTATATATTCTGGATACTAATCCTCTGTCGATGTTTAGCTGGCAGATTCTCTCCAATTCTGTGGTCTTCCTTTCCACTCAGTTGATTGTTTCTTTAGCTTTGCAGACACTTTTTTTCCTAGTTCTATGAAGCTCCACTTGCCAATGTGTGACCTTAATTCTCAGGAAAACGGAGTCTTCTTCACAAAGGTCTTTCCTACACCTAGGTCATATAAGATACTCTCTGTATTTTCTTCTAGCAGTTTTGTATGTTATATGTAGGTCTTCATTTCACTTGGAATTAGTTTTTGTACAAGGTGATAGATATGGGTCTATTTTCAATCAGTTTCCCAAGTTCATTTTTTTGAAGATGCTTTTTCTCTAGAGCTTAAATTTTTTTTTTTGTTTTTTTTGTCTTGCTTTTTTTGTTTGTTTTTTTGTTCTTTTGTTATTTTTTGGTTTGGTTGGATCTTTTTTTTTGCATCTTTGTAAAATATTATGTGTGTGAAGTTATGTGTGCTCATGTTTGGTGCTTGGTTTGATCCATTGTATTGTTTTGTGCCAGTACCATACCATATTGTGTTTATTACTCTGGTTCTGGAATATATTTTAAGAAATGAAATGGCAATTCCTCTAATATTGTTACTTTTTGCTGAGGACTATTTGGGGCCTTTTGAGAGTACATATGAATTTTAGGATAGTTATTTTTTCTCTTCCTGTGGAGAAGGAGTTGGGATTTTGATTGGAATTCCATTGGATCTGTAAATAGCTTATAGCAAAATGATCATTTAACAATATTAATTCTCATTTTCCCTTTGTTGTTGGTATATAGAAAATCCATTGATTTGTGAAAGATGATTCTGTGTTCTGACACATTACTGAATTTGTTTATTATTTTGGGCGTTTTCTTGTAGAATTTTTGGTATCTCTAATGTATAGTATTCTATCATCTGAAAATAGGGATAATTTAAATTTATTTCAAGGTTGTCTGTAGTTAGGATGACTTTGACTTCTTATATATAGCTTTAAGCTTATTGATATATATTACCTCTAGGCCTATACGCACTAAGATTTTATCATAAAGACATATTAGATTTTTGTCAAAGGCTTTTTCTGTATCTATGGAGATAATCATGTTACTTTTTAAAGTCTATTTATTTGGGTTATTAGATTTATTGAATTCCATAAGTTGAACCATACCTGAATTTTAGGGATAAAACCAAATTGGCTCTAGTGAATAATCTTTACACTTTATGTCTCTATTCTGTTTGCAAGTATATTATTGAGAATTTTTTACTCTATGTTCATCATGGATATTGGTTTGCAGTTTTCTTGTTTCCTAGTGTGTAGATAAATGTTTTTCTGTGTTCTGCCCTGTCCGCAGCTGCTCAGATCCAAGTAAACACACAGAGGCTTATATTAATTAAAACTACTTGGCCATTAACTCAGGCTTACTAGTGCTTACACTTAAACTAAGCTCATTCTGTTAATCTATATGTCATCAAGTGTTCTGTGGCTTTACCTGTATGCCATTACATGCTGGTCCCTAGACACCAGGCTTACATCTCCTGACCCAGCCTTCCTCTTCCCAGAATTCTCCTTGTCTGCTTATCCTGCCTATACTTCCTGCCTGGCTACTGGCCAATCAGCATTTTATTTATCAACCAATCAGAGCAATACATTCACAGCATATAGAATATGCCACAGCACCTCCCTTTTTTCCGTCAAATCAAACATGAAGATTTTAACTTTAACATAGAAAAATTATATATAACAAAATAGTTATCAAACAATAATCACAGTTACAATATCTAGCCTATATTTGACAAATTCAAAGAAAATATTCTATTTATCCTATATTTGTGAGTCTAAGGTTTCATATCTAACTTACCTTTTATAACTAAGGAAAATTGAAACTATCTAGTCTTCAACTACATCAAAGACATCAGAGAGATATATTTTTACTTAAGTAAACAGGAAGTACATTTTAAGCAACTTCTAATAATCTAGAATGACAGAGACAACTGGCTGCCTGGACAGTAACCTAAAGTTCTTCTGCAATATTGGAATATCCATTTTCAGCCTATAGACCTAGAGTCACTCGGTCATTTCTCTCTGTGTCCTATAGAATGTCTAGCAGTTTCTTCTGTGAAGCAGGAACCTGAAGGACCATTTTGCCTTGCAAAGTTCAGTAGTCACCTTCCTATGGGTCCTGCATGTCCAGTCAATACAACATTTTGTCAAGCAGTCCAGGCAAGGACAGTTTCTTGCCCAAATGGCTATTTTTTTGCCAAGAAGAAGATAAACTCCACATGAAGTGTCTTCAGTGTCCATCTTTTCTTTAAAGTAAATTGGTGCTGCCAGGAACAGATGTGTCTCACTCTCCAGAAATTCTAAGTTTTTAAAACTTTTTAAATGCCATATTCTGTAGATCTTTGAAGTGTTTGAAGATTACTTACATAATTGAATTATATCTATGTATACCTAGAAAACTTAACATGACTATAAGTTTGACTATAATAGAAGACTAATTATTAATCTGTATTTCTTAATTATCCATTAAATGAGCTGCACAAACATAATACCTTACATAAGAGTAGAAATATACATATAGTATAACAAAATTGACTTTAAATTTGTATCAATAAACTAAAATCTATACCAATGTAAAATATTTTACACAAGTTGCTCTTATTTTTTTTTTTTTTTTTTTTGCTTTGTTTTGTTTTGAGACAGGGTTTCTCTGTGTAGCTTTGGAGCCTGTACTGGATCTCACTGTGTAGACCAGGCTGAACTTGAATTCACAAAGATTCACCTGGCTCTGCCTCCCAAATGCTGGGATTAAAGGTGTGTGCCACCACTGCCCGGTACAAGTTGTTCTTTAAAAGTAGGTTCAACAATCCACCCTTTTATCCTATCATATCTATATCCTACATTTCCCTATCATAACCCACTTTCTTTTTTTTCATTTTTCTTTATTAAGAAATTTTCTAATTATTGTACATACCACCCACAGATCCCATCTCCTCACTCTTCCCACCCCTAAGCCCTCCCTCCCAAGCCATCCCACATCCCCACAGCCCCACATCCCCACATCCCCACATCCCCACATCCCCACATCCCCACATCCCCACATCCCCACATCCCTACATCCCCACATCCCCACATCCCCCAAAACAAGATCTCCCATGGGGAGTCAGCAGAGCCCAGCACACTGAGCCTAGACAGGTCCAAGCCCCTCCCCACTGCCCCTTTTTCTTTTAGAAAGATATTGACTATGACCAATAACAATCTGTAACCAACAACCTAAACAAAGACAAATATCCATAATCCACTTTTGGAGGAAGTGGGTGTAGTTTTCTAGGCTACTGCCTACTGATAAAGGGAGCTGTATTCTCATGCAGATCCTGAGAAAATTAAGAATAATGGTCAAGTCCAGACTGGAATAATCTGTGCGGCTGTATTGTCTCAGCCACTTGCCTTGAAGCCATTTTTGGATGATGAATTAACTGGGCCATGGTGTCATCAGAGACCTTTCAAGTGGTCTTGGCTGGTCAGACCTGATCCATCTTAACCTGGAACAAATCCATAGCATCTTGCTTTCTGTGGAAACAAAAGCAGAGCCTCCTTTCCAAAGCAACATATTCATAGATTCAAATTTTGAAGTCAAAATACCTTTAAAATACATATATTGATTTAACTCAGCAGCTTTTACAATCAAATATCTCTCTGTAGTTAAAAATCCCAAAGACAAAATAATCCAGACTCTCTGTATAATATCCATCTTGACATGGCTTATTTTTTTATATTACTTTTATTGTCTCTTTAAAGACTTTATTTTTTTTTAAAAAACTATCTCTTTATGTAACTGTCTATATTCATTTTCTTCTCTCTTCCAATCCTATGTACATTTTTACACACACTGTAAACCATTTAGAGGTTTATTTAATCTGATTCTGACTTATTGTGAATCTATTGCTTTCAAGTCCAGAATTACTAGGACTGAAATGGCAGCTTTGGCTGCTGGCTCTGCCCACCTTAGCTTCCCAACATGGCAATTATGTTTACATCCAGCTCTGGGAACCATGCTCACCACTGACTTTGGAGAACAGTGGGTCTATGCCTCCCTCCAGCAGCATATAGGCCAAAAAACTTTTTTTTTCGGTCTGTACTAGCAAAGGCCGAATCCACCATGCACCACACTGTGAGGCTTGGAGATGCCTCTGTGTGCTGCAATGGGAATCAACAACCATGCCTCTTAGCTCATGGCGGCTGGCAGCCAGCTCCATTTCATAAGCAGCTGTCAGGAGACCAGTTTGAGCTTTTGAGCTGCTGCTGGCATGAGACTGAGACCATGAAGCCCAATGTGGCTCCTTTTCTGTGCATTCAGAATTTTTAAACTTTCTTATGTCTATATGGCTCAATACCCAACAGTGAGTGCCAATTGTAGCTGGAAGTTTTCTAGTGTCCAAGCCAGCCTCACACAGTCCAGACAAATCTCTCTCATCTATGGTCCTGCAGCCACTTATAAAATAATCATTCAGAGGCTTAATATTATTTATAACTGCTTGGCCATTTGCTCAGGCTTACTGCTGACTAGCTCTTACACCTAAACTCAGGTCATTTCTGTTAATCTGTATGTCACCACATGTTCCATGGCTTTACCTGTGTGCCATTACATGCTGCTCCCTGGATGGCATGCTGGCATCTTCTGATCTAGCCTTCCTCTTCCCAGAATTCTCCTTGTCTGCTTATCCTGCCTATACTTCCTGCCTGGCTACTGGCCAATCAGCATTTTACTTATCAACCAATCAGAGCAACATATTCACAGTATACAAAACATCCCACAGCACTAGTTCTCTGTCTTTTCCCTACTTGAGTATTAGAGTAATTATGGCTTCATACAGGAGTTTAAGAGGACTTCTCTTCATTTTTTCTCTTGTTTTAAGGTCAAGAAGAATTGATTGTAGATCTTTATTGAAAGTTAAAGTTGTGCTGTAGGTTGAAGATGGTTTATCTCTATTTAAGTCTACTCATTGCTTATGGGTCTGATTAGATTTTTGACTTCCTGGCTTAATTTTGTTAGTTTGAGTAAATCCTGAAATTGATCCATTTCTTTTAGATTTTCCAGCTTAATATAGTACTAGTTGTTAAAATATTTTCTCATAATAATCTCAATGTCTTTGGTGCTTGTTGTACTTTGTCCTTATTCTTTTTCATTTCTGACTCTGCTCATTGGGGATTGGGGTTTTCTTTTCTGTTTTCCTTTTCTTTATCTTTTTTTTATTCTCCTCTTTAAAATTCATTTGACCCAAGGATCTGTCTTGCTTATCTTTTCAAAGAACCAGCTTTGCTCTTAGGCTTGTTAATTATTTGTATTGATTACGTGTTCCTATTTCATTGATTTGGGGGTTTGAATTTTATTGTTTATTTTCATTTAGTTGTGTATTTTCGGTTTTCCAAATTTTTAAATTTTATTTGTGGTTTTTCTAATTTTTTTTTAATGTAGGCACTTAGAGCTATAAATTTTCCTTCATGTGTATGTGTTTCTCTCTCCTTATGGAATTCTATTCTCAAGTCAGGGATTATCTTCTTTTCCACAGATTTATGTGTGTGTTTTCTTGGGCATCACTTAGGCATTTATTCCCCTTAAGTCCCTTCTCCTCAACTTCAGAGAGCTGTTTCTATATGCCTTGTTTAAATTCCTTGAATTCTTTGATCAGTTTTAGGATTGTTCCTTTAAATTCTTTGTCCTAGTTTTCATCAATTTTTTTCTCTTTGGAAAACTTTCCCACAAGACTAGTAGTTTTTGACATGAAGAGTCTTGACTGATATTTTATAATATTAGTGTTTGGGGCATGAGATCCTGGCATGTCGACCTCCTTTGTTAAGTCTATTTCTAATATGGACTGAGCAGGTTGGAACAGAAGACAGGATATACATTCAGGTTGACTTAGAAGTCAGACATGACTTCAGTGAACTATAGTCAGGTGAGCAGAGGGGCCTGGAAATTTTACAGAATATGCTGTCTTGTCCTTGCCTATGGTCCAAAAGAACTACTATGCAGAAAAGTTTGATGTGATTATGGGTTAGCCATGGTAGGGCAGGTCCTGGCAGAGGCCTAGAGACTGGTTGTGGTCCAACCAGTTGTGGTTGTTCAGACAGTGTTTGGGTACTGTGAGATTCAGGCTGGGTATGGCGAACTATGGAGAAGGCACGGATAGGAAGGGTCAAGAGACTTATCAGGCTAGGTGCTTGAACTGCATGTAGGAAATCTGGCTGGGAAAAGAGGTTAGATGCAGAGCAGAGAAGACCAGTGGTAGTAGTACATAGGGATATTCCCAAAGGAGCAAAGTTATTATTATTATTATTATTATTATTATTATATTTACCATAATATATTACAACCTCAGTTTCCCCTCATTTTTCTCCTCCTTGTCCCTCCCCCACCACCTCCATTCTTCTCCAGATCCACTCCTCCTTTATTTCCATTTAGAAAAGGACAGACCTCCCATGGATATCAAACAAACATCACATATTATGTGGTCAGATTTGTAGAAATGTCTGTGAGGTGCTGAGGAGAAGGTATATACTGATATATCTGTTAGGTCTATTTGGTTCATAAATTTTATTAGTGACAGTACGTCTCTGTTTAGATTTTTTTTCTGGATTACATGGCCATTAGTGAGACTGGGGTATGCGTGTCTGAGACTATTAATGTGTGAGGTTTTCTATGTAATTTAAGCTTTACTAATGTTTCTTTAACAAATGTAGTGCCCTTACCTTTGGGGCACAGATGTTAAAATTTGAGATGCCATCTGGGTAGATTTTTCCTTTGATAAATATGGAGTATCTTTCTTCATCTCTTTTGATAAATTTTGTTTGGAAGTCTATTTTGTGAGATATTAGAGTGGCTCCACCAGCTTGTGTGTTTGGTTCTTTTGCTTATGGAATCTTTTTCTAATCCGTCATTCTGAAGTAATGTCTGTTTTTGATGTTGAGATATATTTCTTATATTCAAAGAAAGATAGATTTTATTTTCGCATCCATTTTGTGTCTTTTTATTGGGGAATTGGCTCCATTGATATTTAGAGGTATTATTGATCAATGATTGTCAATTCCTGTTATTTTTTTGGTGGTGGTATTGTGTGTGTGTGTGTGTGTGTGTGTGTGTGTGTGTGTGTGTGTGTGAGTGTGTTATGTTCATAGTCAAAAGAAAACAAGTGGGAATTTGCTCTCTCATTCTACCATGAGGGTCTAGGGATATAACTCAGTTTTCCAGGCTTGGAGGTAGAAGTCTTTGCTGGTGGAGCCATCTCACTGGTCCAACATTGTTAGCTCTTGCTTACCCATGTCACTCATTCTCTTGTTGATCATTATATATTACATATACATATTATGTTGGAGAATTCAAACCATTATGACAACATCTATAAACTGCATGCTCTAAATAACTGTCATTACATTTCACAAGTAGAGAAGCTGGGTCATTCAATGCTAAGTTGCTGACTGATTAGGTCTTGCTCAAAGCTTTCTTGTATTGCAGAACACTATCTTTGTTCTCATCTGGAGAGTAAAGGCAAAGGAGAAAGAGAGATAGGTTTCCTCTCCAGTCTCTTCTTAGTGTAATATTTCCCTCATAAAGACTACTTGGCTCCCAAAGCCATCTTAATGCCATCCTCTTGGTGAGGGCTTCAATGCGTGGATTTCAATAGCATACAAGTATTCATTCATAACACATATGCCATCTTGGCTTCAATCCCATGTGGAATTTTGTTAATTTGTCTTGATTATTTTTAAGTATTGAAGAAATAAAACATATTTGGTTGATTATATATTATTTTAGAGAGTATATATTTAATAAATAGCAAAATATGATAATAGAGTAGTATACAAATTGCATGACAAATTGTACATAACACTTCTTAAATTTTAACAGAATATTGCATCTACTAGAGCATTTCAAATACACACACACACACTCACAGACATATATATATATATATATATATACATATTTATATAAAAACTATCATTAAGGAATCTTTGAAACTTTACTAAATGGATCAAAACAGTATTTTCATACTTACCAAGACTGCATTTTCATCATAATTCAATGAATATAACAAATTAGATTTCCACATTTATAGAGAGAATCTGAACCATTTATCCTCCATCAAGTTTATATATTTTTTATTCTCAATTTTTTTCTAATGTTAAGGCATAGATAGCTTGAGAGACAAATAGCTTGGCAGGGGTGTCTGTAGAAAGAAGTCAGAGTTTCAAGGCAGAAGTGGAAGTCTGAGCTCATGGCTTTTTGAGGATGGGGGATGTTTGACAAGAACCTACAGTCAGTCTCTCTAATTCCCAAACAGAAAGTAAGGAAGTGGATGAGGACCAGGATGTATGGCTGTGGTGTAAGCTCACTGCCTAGGTGAGATATCTGGTACCAGGATGGTTGGTTAGCTAAGGATTCCCACATTATTCCTCAGTAAGTTGCTTGTTTCATATTTGAGAAAGGAGGAAGAGGGGGAAAGGAGACTGTTGGATGTATTTTGGCCTCAGCAGTGGGTGGATTTTGACAGCACATTGATTAGATTTTATGTGAATCTCTTTAATAGAAAGTCTTGGAGTTAGTCTTTGATAGTGTGTTAACTTAACAAAATGTACCTCTACATGATATGTTCAATTATCTACATCCCTGCCATATGTGATGGTTTTCAACCAATTTTATGCAACAGTCTAAAAACTATCCAGACACAGTTCTGAGAACCTAAATACTGCTCACATAAAGAAGTGAATTATTAAACTTTAATTTATTGAAATTAATTTAATTTTAAATGCAGTAACTGAGTGTTACCTATAAAAGTCATAGTGAAGAGAATGGACTATGTGGCTTGGATGGAGTCCAACATGGAGGCAGTTCCCTTAATTTCTCTAAACTTTTGAGTTAACCCAGAAGATTTACTAGGAAATAAATCAAAATAGAAAATGTGAACTATTACAAACAGTAATTTAAATGTTTTATTTTAAAGCCTTTGATGTGGTCCCATAAGTAATCCTGATTTTTAGTGCAATCTTTTCATCTTGTTTTTATTATCTTCAAGATGATAACACTACAATGATCTACTTCATATAATTTAGAATTAGCCAACTGAAGCAGTTCATACATCATACCATATCATGCTTTACAAAGCATGAAGTCAGAATAATGAGGTTGTACAGGGTATGAGTTTGGAGGTCAGACTAGGCTTGGGGTCACAAATAGTCCTGACATGGAATGATTATATTGCACTGAATATACTCACTGCTTTAAGTTTCAGATTCATCACCTGTAAAATATCAGTAGTAGTGCTTAACTCCAAAGATGTCTGTACAAATTAAGGAAGACAACACCGATTAAGCCCTTGGCAAATGGAAATGCCTCAAGGTTTTACTGTGTCCACATTGTCACTGTTATATAAAAGCAGTATGAATATAGACTGCTTCTCCAAGATTTTTTTTTAAGTTCCTTTAGGCATTTCCAACACCATGCAATAAACAACATTTAATTTGAATATTCTTTTTACTCTAATTAGAAAGCATCTATAAAACATAAACACAGTGGGGTACCAAAATTAGATGACTTTTGGCTATACTCAGGCAGTCACAGTACATTTTGAGGCAATCTGCATGATCAGGGTCTCCCACAGGCAATATGAGTGAGTAGCATTGTCTCATAGTCTGCTGATCTAAAAATTATGATTAGTAACTTGGAATCACAGCCATTTGTGCAGACAGTTTGTGTCCAAATTTGGCTTGGCCAGGGTCCTAAACAGCAGAGCTTTTGTGAACCTTCTAATGATAATTAACTACTATGTGATTGGCTAAGACACTTGGGATGGTTTCTGGATTGTGGTGCTCAGATAGGCACATCATCACATGACTGTAAGTTTTAGTTTCTATAGAGATATACAGGAAAGCAAAATCTTAGACGATTTTCTAATTTAAAAAAATTATAATCATTATTTGGATAGGCATATAAAACAGAAACATTTTTCAGTTTTTTTTAAAAAACATGTAATACTTAAAGTTTAAAAAAGTGCCTTTAGCATAGTTGTACAATAATACACACTGAGTCCCTATTCTTTTTAATGTTCTTTAAAGTTCTAGTGTTTCTTGACCCTGAGGTGTGGCAAATATAATTAATATTTTTCTTTGTGTTACACACCTGCGTTGTCTGCTTCACTTTCTTCTAGAGATATAAGTCCTCTAAAGGTCCATCTGTCATGGGCACTTGCTATATATCATAATTTATAACCACATCTATACCGAAGAATGTTTAGTCCATCATCCAACTACAGATCTGCTGCATTAGAACACTGCTGTAGGTCTTTGCATACTCAGCTATGGAGAGACAAGCAGAGCTGTGTGCCACAAAGAACAGCCATTTATAAATAAAGCAACCTTCACTACAACACAGTTAGCAAGCATCACTTTGAATCTTAAAGATTTAAGCAGGATTTCTGTGGTTTTTTACAATGATAAAATATGATAGTCCATATATAGTTTGCTAACCATTACATCTGAATAAATGCTCTTACATAGTTAAAAACATGTGCACAAGTTTTTATTGTAGAAAATTCACTAACTATTAATGACATCAGTTATTACCTATAATAATATTCATGGATTTAATTCTTAATATGTTATTTTGGAAAGTATATATTAAATAATAAATACTGTATGGAAAACTGAATAATACATTATGACACATCATTAACATGAAATAAGTTCTATTTTATGGTTTTAATTTTTATTCTGTCAATAAAATTTCATTATTTATATTTGTGGAAAATTATAAAATATGACCTTACTTGTTGAATATTTTAATTTTTGACATTTAAAAACTAAGCAAATATTTTTATTTAACTTCTATGAAATATGCTTCTAAATATCTATATCATTCTATTAATGGATTTGACTGCAGTTGCCAGCCACTACCAAAGGAAAGTATCTTCAAACTGTTTCTGATTACTTTATGTGAAAAATGTAGATCTTAGTTCATGCTTGCAATCCAGTTTGTACTGGACATCAAAACTTTAAAACATTCCCAATCTTTTATGCAATGCATACATTATCTTGAAGCTTTGTTAGGGGAATGGGTTACGTGTATGATGGATGTACATATAAGTGTGCAGGCTTGTAGACTCCATAGAAGGCCATCTGGTGTCTTGTTCTATAGTATTTCTTTTTTTTTTTTTAATAGAGAGAGTATTTCACTGAACTTAGTGGCCAGCTAGTTCCAGTGCTGCTCTTTGTATACACAGTGCATTGTGATTGTCCATCTAGTCTTTCCTAGTAAGAAATCTCTTCTACCACATATTTGTTTTACTTTATATAAAAAAATATAGTTATAGTTTTTAATACAAATATTTTTATTTAATGTAATTTGAAAAATGCATGGATATTTTAATTTTATTGTCCACACAGCATCATAAAGTGTGTGGGGGGGTTATAAAGATCATTCTGACATTATATACCTTATGGCAAACTCCCCGATTAACAATGGCATACTCACAGCTGGGTGGTGGTGGCACACGCCTTTAATCCCAGTACTCGGGAGGCAGAGCCAAGCGGATCTCTGTGAGTTCGAGGCCAGCCTGGTCTCCAAAGCGAATTCCAGGAAAGGCGCAAGGCTACACAGAGAAACTCTGTCTCGAAAAACCTAAAAAAAAACCAAAAAACAAAAACAAAAACAAAAAACAATGGCATACTCACTTATCAAACAATAACTATAACCTTCAAAGTATGGTTTATAAAGTTTTAAGAATGGATAAATTTTAGTCTGGGCTTAGTTTCAGTAACATAATGTGTGGTGATATATTGTGTCCTCAAGTATATTGTGTACCTGAATTATCTTATCTGGGGTCAGAGAACACAACAGCTACTAGATAGACATAGAGGCCAGAAAATGGTGGCACACACACCTTTAATCCTACCATTCTGGAGGCAAAGAACCATCTGGATCTCTGTGAGTTCGAGGCCACACTGGAAACAGAGGCAGGCATGGTAGCACACACCCTTAATCCCAGGACTTGAGATCTCATGTCTTCTTTGTGAAAGACACATGTCTTTAATCTCAGGAAGTGATGGCAAGAAGCAGAAAGGTAAATAAGGCATCAGGACTAGGAACTAGAAGGTTTTAGGTTTTTTAGCAGCAGTTCAGCTGAGATCCATTCCAGATGAGGACTCAGAGGCTTCCAGTTTGAGGAAACAGGATTGGCTGAGAAGTTGGCAAGGTGAGCTTGAATGTGGCCTGTTCTGTTTCTTTGATCTTTCAGCATTCACCCCAATACCTGGCTCCAGGTTTGTTTTTATTAATAAGACCTTTTAAGATTCGTGCTACAAAAATGTGCTTCTTAAGCAAGCCTAACAAGCTGAGTTTGGATCTTCTGGAATCCATGTGAAATCCCAAAAGGGTAGTACATATCTGCAAACTTGAAACCACTGTAATGTGATTGGTGCCAAAGATAGGAGGATAACCCACAAGCTTATGGGATCACTAGCCTGGTAGTAACAAGAAAGTTCTCACCTGCAAACCAGGTGGAAGGGAGAACTAACTCCTAAATCCTGAAAATTGCCCTTGACCTCCACCTGGGTGCTATGGCATGCGCATATCGACATACACACCCACACACCACATGCACATACACAAAGATTTTTCTAATGGTACTGTTAAAATGGATAAATTAAGAATCACTGTTAAACATGTCTTCTCTTTAACTGGTATTGTTAAGGTAATAAAAGCACAGTTCTCTGGCTGTGAGAATGTTTTTAGGTAGGCTATATAAAGCACCATGAAAAGATACAAATACAAAAAAAAAAAAGAAAGAAAAAGAAAAAAATAGTAGAAATGTGGGCCCAAGTTAGGAGCAGTCACTTCTGTAAAGTGGTTAGCTGTGGTGCATTAGTGATGGCCTCCTGAGGAACTTGCTGAGAGAAGAGCTGGCAGCAGCTGGCAACGTGAAAAGCAGACTGTCTCACAGCCTGTCCTGTGTTAGTCTCGATGCGCCTTAGATGGACACCCGCTTCAGCTTCAGACTCTCACTTAAGTTCAGTGAAAGTGCTATATGCCTTTTGGAGTCTCTTTTAAGGGTCTTAGGGTGACAAGAAGAAAGCCAGTTCTGAGCTCCTGTGGTTACCTGAAGAGTCAGAAACCTCAGACCCAGTCCCGAGCTCCCTGGCAGCGTTTTGGACAAAGCTGGCTCCAGTTTTTTTGGTCCAATGAGAAGCAAACTTACATCTTGCCAATACTTTAAAAGGGAGAATTCCACAAGAGTGTGGCTACAGAGTAAGGATAATCGGACCCTGTTTTATGGTCTATCTATTGCTCATGGCAGATGGACACAGAAAAACCCGGTATCACTGATATTTGGGGAATGTTCACTTGAAGCCTTGATATACCACACCAGTCCTAAATAAGAGTGAGTGAAAAAATAAAGCTGACTGTACCGGTGATTAAGCTATGAGAATAAGTGATCCATGTAACACCTCCAAACCATAATCTTTAATAAAACTTTCCTCGTTTCAAGTTGATTTAGTAAAATACTTCTTATAGTAACTGACAGCATATACATTATGTTTATTTCTTCTCTCTTTCTTAATATGTGGAATTCAGTTTTTCTGTTAAATTTATTAACAAACTGGTGGTTCAATATTCTAATTAATATGTTTACATATATGTTATTTAACATATTCAACATTATTTTATGTAATTTGAATTCATATGCTAATATTATATCCACATATACATATATTTATTATATGCTTGTTTTAAATTGCATCATATAACTAATTGTCTGATGATTAATTAATTAAATGAAATGCTAATCATACTGTTTAAGCTTAACATTACTAACCTCATCATTATTCTCAAATGACCCAAAGAGAGAAAACTACTTATCTGAAACCACTGAGAAGTTGTTATATAAAAGGAGGGACATCTTCAGAAAGAGAAAGAAGAATCAAGAAGACAATGTGATGATTCAAGGTGACTTTTTCCTTGTATCATTAAAAAGCTAGCCTATATCTGAATACGTTTGTCAACTGATGTGAACCGGAGACTTAAAGGAATTTCTCACATGCTCTGTCTTATGATAATGTGACTATCCTGTGCTGTGGATATCGCTCTATATAAATAAAACACTGATGGCCAGTGACCAGACAGGAAGTATAGGCGGGACAAGGAGAGAGGAGAATTGGGGAAATAGGAAGAAGGAGGGAGAGACACTACAGCCACTGCCAGGACAAGCAGCATGTAAAGACGCCAGTAAGCCATCAGTCACGTGGCAAGGTATAGATTTATAAAAATGGGTTAATCTAAGATATAAGAACAGTTAGCAAGAAGCCTGCCATGGCCATACAGTTTATAAGTAATATAAGTGTCTGAGTGATTATTTTATATGTGGATTGTGGAACTGCGGGGCTTGGTGGAACCTGGAGAGAAGCTCTCCAGCAACAATCCTGTGCCTTTCTCACTACTTTGTGTTAAGTGTAGGAAAGCATTCAACATGCCTCTAGTATCAAGATCTTCAGCTCCAGAGGAACTGCCTTTAAAGCACAGTGCTTCTCTAAATCAGACCAAATAAATCTGATGAAACGAGATCTGTTAAATTTGGGATTCAAAGTGAAACCTGGTCTCATAATCTGATGAAAACTGGGGGAGATTTTAAATTTTTCTTTTGCCAAATGGAATAGTACAGTGTATAGAGACATAAATGAACTTTAAAAATTGCACATAAGGATTTTATTTCTATAAGGAAAATATGCTGGTGTATGAAGCTGGCAAGAGGTTAAAATTATCTTTTAAAATAAGATGACATGTTTATTGAATATCTTTAATTATGAAAGAGTTATACTGAAATTTTAGAATTTGGCAGTATTATTTAAAATATATGATTTGTCACTGAGACTGGAAAATGAGATACTTCATTGAGAAATGAGCACTTACTGTAAATTCATCATGGTTTGAAAATAGGTATTTTTGTATTTAAAAGTAGTTAATTTCCTGGATCCTATTTTTCTTATCTGCAAATTTGAAGTCATTTAATTCCACTACTAAACACAAGTGATAAATTATTCACAGATGGTAGGTATATGCTTTCAGGAGGGTCCAATAATGATTAATAATGTATGTACCTAGTCATATTGGACATTGCTATTGAAACTCAAATTCAGTTTCTCATAGATATGTTATTTTTTGCTTCACAACAGTCTTTATTACAAGAGAATAGGAAGGCTAACACTATATTCCACCTCTTAAAGAAGTGTCACTATTAATGTTGACTCTGTGAAAGTGTCACCCACTTACCCTTCCCATTTTTATGAAACCACCAGAAAGAAAAAAAGAAGTACATTTCTCTGTATTAAATTTTTATGCTTATGATTCCTTTGTATAAAGAGATGTGCAAATTAAATATTTTAAAGAATTAATCAGAAAGTGAAAATATTTCAAGTTCCGGTTTATTTTAAGCTACAGCTCTTGCTGATGCTTTCATATTTGAAAATTTATAGCTAATTTTCCCAAGGTATAAGGTCTTGGATTACATATCCCCATACCCATGACATCCCCTGCTTTTAAAGCAGCTTAACAATTTATTATAGCAATTTAACAAAAGTATTGCTGCTTACTGTCAGGATTTACTGGCATCTCTGCTCATTGCTGGAGGTTAAACATGTCAGTGTGACCCTTAGCAGTATCCTTGAAGTGTGGCGTTGATGCTGTGTGATTTTCCTTCTGGCTTTATGTGTGTTTGCAATTCACATACACCTGGAGATCTCAAAACATCTTTAATATACTTCTTGTATTTGATGAAAATAAAATTTCTATTAGTGGCATAAAAATTAGAAAAATCCAAAAACTTAATGCAGGAAACATTTACTATGAAAAAAGCAACACACACTGAGCTATTTAAGGGCAGATCTGACATGAACAGAATCACCTAATCATAGCAGAACTACAAACCGGATATTATGAGTCAGCTTCCTCAAAGGGGCAGGACGGGTGTGCCAGCTTTCTCTAGCTTTCCTCATACATTCTTGCTGAGCACTCTGGAAATAATAATCATGCTTTCTCTTCACCATTCTGCTCTCCTCCCGTTTTTTTCATGTGGAGTATGATGTTTTACGAAATAGTAAGGAAACCCAATACTACTTTAATCCTTTGTTATAACTCAATATACTGGAGATGTTTTCTAAGTGTGGTTTTCTCCTGTGCCTAACATCATCGTGTACCTATTTCCATAACCTTATATAACGTAGCTGACCCACAAGGAGGCTATTAAAGTTTCTCCTTTGCTTAATAAGTTTGCCAGACAGTGAATGGCATCAATGAACTTTCATTATTTACACAGAAGCAAACCTCTATTCCTGAAACAACATTCTCAATAAATACTATTGTCATGATTTAATGGAAGGCTATTTTAAAATTGTGATGATGTTATCTTTGCATTTTTAAATAATCTGAAGCCAATCATTGTTTCTGGAGGGGTGGAGGTGGACCTAGCAGAGCTCCAGAGAACACTGCTGGACTGCAATATACCTTCCCCAGACCCCGCGACCTACCTTTCCCTTTTTTTGTAAGTTACCCACTAAATAAATCTTCCTTTTAACTGCGTGGAGAGAAGCCCTCCAGCAACAAATGGTGCCCAATGGCTTGAGTTTCCACCTTAAACCTGAAATATTTAACAACCAGTTCTAAACAGAGCCAAAACCAGGTTCCTGCTTCATGTCTCATACAGCAGCTAGACACTGCAAAATGTGGGTTTGAACTACTGGTGGGTTCCTGGCATATGCATTTGACTGGCAGTATGGCATTAATGAGGCATCTGCTAGTGGCACATTACGCTGTATTCTTTACTAGTATAGGGGGAAAAAGGTTTCTGGGCTACATAATGCTTTGATAAAAGCGTAGACCCACTATTTCTGAGACTTGATGGCTCACAGAACTGGAGGAAAACACCATGTTGGGAAGCTAAAGTGGGCGGAGCCAGCAGCCACAGCGCTGTTTCAGTCTTAGAATGCTACAGTTTAAAGCAATAGGCTCACAAAAAGACTGATTCAGATAAAATCATTTACAATGTGTGTAAAATATACGTAGGCTTGAAAGAGACAAAAAAAGATAAATTAATATAAAAAGCCACATAAAGATGAATATTACACAGAGAATCTGGATTGTGTTGTTTTTGGGATTTTTAACTACAAAAAAAAAACATTTGATCAAAAAAGATGTTGAATTAAACCAATATGTATATTTTAAAGGTACCTTGACTTCAAAATTTGGATGTAAGGATATGTTGCTTTGGAAAAGAGGTTCTGCTTTTGTTTCCACAAAAAGCCAGAGGCTATGGATTTGTTCCAGATTAAGATACATCAGGTTTCACCAGCCAAGACCACTAGAAGGTCTCCAATGACCCTATGGTCCAGATAATACAACATCCAGAATGGTTTCAGGCAACTGGCTCAGATGATACACCCTAATGGACTACTCCATAAGCCTAAATTTTTTTTTGCATCCCCATAAGATACAGCACCCCCCCCCCCCAACAGGAAGTAGTAAGAGATGCTATGCCCAAATTCCCAAATATACCAAGCTGGCTTTAGAGGTGGAATTGGCTCACTCCCCCTCTAAACCCAGACATATTAAAAAAAATGGTTAAGAGATTCTTGTGTCCCAAATCAAAAGAGCCCTCTGGTGTGGGACAGAGAAAAACCAATATTTTTATTTATAAAAGGTTGATTATAAATGCGATCTCTTTCTAAAAAAAAAGGAAATATGATATAGATATATAGGATATAGAGATGATAAGATAAAAGGGTAGATTAATGAACCTACTTTTAAAGAATAACTTGCTTAAAATGTTTTACATTGGTATAGATTTTAGTTTATGTTTATAATGTTTTACATTGGTATTGATTTTAGTTTATTGATATAAATTTAAACTTAATTTTGTTATACTGTATATATATATTCTTGTGTGAGGTATGTTTTTGTAACTCATTTAAAATTGTAATGGATAATTAAAAATAGAAGTCTTCTAGGTATACATAGATATATTTCAGATAGATAGGTAATCTTCAAACACTTCATAGACCTAGAGAATATGGCATTTAAATAACTTAGAATTCTGTTGACATGAGACACAATTGCTCCTGGATGCACCAATTTGATCCCGAGAGAATGTTGGGCTTCTAAGACATTTCCATTTGGAAGTTTGTCTTCTTGGCACAAAATGGCCTACTGGGCAAAGAACTGCCCTCGCCTTGATGGCTGACAGTACAAACACAATGTTGTCCTTTCTGGACAAGCAGGACACAAAGAAAAGTGACTTCTGAACTCTGCCAAGACAGGGTAAGATGGTCTCTCAGAATTCCTGCTTCTAAAAATGGTCTGTCAGATATTCTAGGCCTGTAGACAATTTGAATGCACCAACAATCCTGAGAAACATTAGGTGACTGTCCAGGCTGCCAGCTTCCTCTGTCTATTCTTGCAAGATTCCTGAAAGTTGCTTGAATCAATCTTCCATTTCTCAGGGTCCAGGCACAGAGAGAGCTCTGGCCCACCCAGGTCTCAGGTCTCCAGGCGCCTCCTCTGGCTCCGCCTCGTAGGCGTGACAGTTGCCAGAGTCTCAGTGGGGGTTGGAACATCCAGATCCAAGCTGGAATGACTACCTACTACAAATCATTTTTATATTTAATTCAATATCTTGATCTGAAATATTTCCATGTTCTTAATTGTAATAAAATCATGTTTTAAAATTTTGAATATGTTAATTGTATAATACATTAGAGTGAGAATTCCTAAAGAAAATATAACACTTGTTATACAAATATTACAAGAATATTATGCCATCTGAAGAAAAACTTTGTATAACATATATGTATATTAGCATACATACATAGAATTATGGACTGAAAGATATAGGCATGAGTGTGTATATAATACATGTGTGTAACTATAAATGAACATATATGTGTATATATATACATATATATTTGCATAAACATATATGGAAGAGATATCAAAACGTTCATTTTTTATGAAACTCATTCAAAATATGTAATTATTTTTGTTGTAAGTTAAGCAGGTTTTGAAATTTAGAGAATGATGAAACAATTACATGTTAATATGCCACATACTAAACCAAATGTTAAACTAATGATTCTTTTGAGTATATATATATATATATATATATATATATATATACACACACACATATATATATTTACTGACACTTCAATGACTTTTAACTTAGAATCATTCTTATGCTTGTAGCACCCACAAGTAAAATTTAAACATGTAGACCTAATAAAGTGATAGCAAATTGAAAGTTGGAAAAGTAGTGAATAAAAATTTATAACATTTTATTTTTAAAATGCTTAAATATACTGTCAAATATTAAATAATCTCTTTATTTGAAAATATTTGCTAAGTACTTGTGTAAAGTCAAAACTAGCATCTAGAAATAGGTCCCTGGATAGAATTCTGTAAAGTTGCTTACTTTTCTTTAATTTCAATTAAAATGTTGGAACAAAGAAATTATCTGGGAAGGGATTGTAAAGCTAGAGTGTCTTGGCATCTCACACTGTGTTGCCTGTGTAGAGACTGGATTAAATAAAGTAACAGCAGAATTTCCAAACAAAATAGAATGTGGTTAATTCATAATTCTTGTGGCCCTCCACACTTCCCCCCACCTCCAATAATTAATGCTATGACATTGAGTGTTAGGTTTTTAACATGTGAATTTTGAAGGGCACAACACTCTGTGCTTAGGCAAGGTTATTAGATAAAAAGACATGTTCCTTTAAATTTTCTCTGCATTCTCTTCCCAAATTACGTTTCCCTGGAACTTCTCAAATCCCAGTCTAATCTTAAGTCCTTGATTTACATGTTCCACTTCTGGTGTTAATGACAATTCTTTCTCACATATTTATGGCCCTTCTCACCAATTCCATTCTTTTAATGGCACCTTCTCAAAAATATTTTTCTTACCTGCCTCACACACACACCAAAAAACACCACTGAATTTCTCAAATTTCTATTTTTAGCTTGCTTTCAGCAATAAAACCTCCACTTGATACATTCTACGTTTTGACTTTTTGGCTTTTCAAGACAAAATTTCTCTGTGTACCTTTAAAACACACTCTGTAGCCCAGGCTGGCCTCGGACTCATAGAGATCTGCCTGCCTCTGCCCCCTGAGTGCTGGGATAAAGGGTGTGTTCCACCATTGCCTGGAAACCTTCGATGTTTTTAATCTTATTTTAAATTTACTTCCACCTGCTGTGGAATAATCCCTTTGTACATTGGGAAGATTTGCTGTGGTGGCTGGTTTAATAAACAAGCTGACTGGCCAATAGGTGGACAGAATAAGGTTAGACAAGAGGGCCAAACTCAGAATGATGAGAAGAAGGGCAGCCTCTGGAGTCACCAGCCAGAAACAGGGGGAGCAGGAGATGACCGTGCCACGTTGAAAGAAGGAAATGAGAGGCTGTGGATTCATTATGGATTAAAGAAAATCAGTATTGATCTGAGAAGACCCCCTGAAATCTTGACTACAGATATAAGAATATATCTAGAGGAACTACAAGACATGTAACGTATGTTTTACCTGATCAAACATCAAAGTATCTTCAACTAACTTGTGCACACCACATATTGCATACTTCTAATGTATGTTATCTTTAAAAGTTTAGGTATTTTCAGAACAAGGGGACCAAATGCCAATGAAAATGAATAGCCCAGGTGATGCAGCATTTCAAAATGCCTCTGTTATAGTCTCCTCAAAATTCTGCATCCAAAACAGCTTCAAGGCAGTTGATCCAGCTTCACAAAGTACTCCAGCCAATATATAACAATTATCCTAATTTTCTCAAGGGTTCCTAAAAGATGTCAACACCCACCAAAAACAGGAAGTGTTGTAAAGAAATCAATGCCGGCATTCCCAAAAGATGGATTGTGGATGTTTTTCTTTGTTAAGGGGGATTTGTTGCAAATTATTATTGGTCATGGTAAAAAAAAAAATTAACCAAAGGAGCCAGATTCCGAGATCTCCTTCTGAAAGAAAAAATTGGATATATAATATAGAAATGACCAGATAAGAGAATGGTTTATTGAATCTACTTTAATTCAGAAAACAGCTATTAATCTTAACTACATTGGAATAGATTTGGGTTTGTTAGTCGTGCCAGAAACCCCATCCAAGGACTGAGGAATCTGGATGCATAGATCCAAGGCTAGGCCCTGGGTGGAGCTCCAGGAGTCTAATTAGCGAGAAAGAGGAGGGTTTATATGAGCGAGAATTGTTGAAACCAAGGTTGGATAAAGTACAGAGACAAATAGCCAAACGAATGGAAACACATGAACTATGAACCAAAGGCTGAGGGGTCCCCAACTGGATCAGGCCCTCTGAATAGGTGAGACAGTTGATTGGCTTGATCTGTTTGGGAGGCATCTAGGCAGTGGTGCCAGGTCCTGGGCTCATTGCATGAGCTGGCTGTTTGAAACCTGGGCCTTATGCAGGGATGCTTGGCTCAGTCTGGGAGGAGGGGACTGGACCTGCCTGGACTGAGTCTACCAGGTGGATCTCAGTCTTCGGGGGAGGCTTTGCCCTGGAGGAGGTGGGAATGGGGGGTGTGCTGGGGGGAAGGGGAGGGGGGCACTGGGGGGAGAACAAGGGAATCTGTGGCTGATATGTAGAACTGAATGGTATTGTAAAATAAAATAAAAGGAAAAAAATTATTTCCGTTATACTGTATGTATATTTCTTCTTGTTTGGAGTACTATGTTTCTGCAGCTCATTTAAAAATGTAATGTATAATTAAAAAATACAGGTTAATAGTCATCCATAATAGTCAAACTTATAGTCATGTTAAGTATGTTTTCAATGTTATATATATATATATATATATATATATATATATATTCAAACAATTCAAAGACATACAATTATGACATTTATTTTTTTAAGACCTAAAGCTTTTCATGATAATGAGACATGTCTGCTCTGGGTAGCACCAATCTACTTCAGAGAAGATGATTGGCATTAAAGAAACTCTATATGATGTTTACTTTCTTTGTGGCAAAAGTTAGCCACTGGGCACGAAACTTCCCTTGCCTCAACTGCTGATAGTGTGGTTTACAAACTGGACAAGCAGGACACAAAAGAAAGTGACTGCTGAACTTTGCCAAGACAAAGTAGGACAGTTCTTCAAAATTCCTGCTTCACAGAAAAGTCTGTCAGATGTGCTTGACTTGCATGCTGAAGATTGGTGCCCCAGTGCTATAGAGGAACTTTGGGTGACTGTCCAGGCACCTAGCTATTCCTGTCACCTCCTGTTCACTCAGGTAATAGTATATCCTTCTCAGGTCTCTGATGGAGTTGAAGACTATATAGCTATAATTATACTTTTTCTTAGTTATGATGAAAGAGTAAATTAGATGTAAAACTTTAGACTCACCAAGATAAAACAGATAATAGAGTATTTTCTCTAATTTTGTCAAATACAAATGGACTGGATATTGTAACTGTAATTTTTACTTAAAAAGTATTTTCCTTGTATATAATCTTACTATGTTGCATTTAAAAACTTTTTAATTAGACAAAAATAGGAAATGCTGTGGAATAATTCCTTTGTACACTGTGAAGATTTGGAGCTATGTTTGGTTTAATAAACAAGCTGACTGGCCAATAGCTGAACAGAATAAGGATGGGGGGATAGGCAACCCCGGGATGCTGGGAAGCAGAAGGGTGGGATTGGAGTAGCCAGCCAGATGGAGAATGAGTCAGATATACAAAATGGGATAGAGGTAAAAGCCACAAGCTTCAGGGCAGCACATAGATTAATAGAAATGGGTTAAGTTGAAAGAGCTATTTAGTAAAAAGCTGGAGCTATTGGCTGAGCATTTATAGTTTATAATAAGACCCTCTTGTGGTTTTTATTTTTGTGGGGGAGTGGCTGCCAGTTATTTGGGAGCAGGTGGCCAGGACAGAAAAACCCCACCTACATCCACCTGAGAATGGAGGCTATTTGACACATGCTCTACATCCAGTGCTTGGAAAAACATCCATTATTTTACATAATACAAATGCTATGTACTTAAAAGAAATGAGTAGATTAAAAGAAGGTATTAGTAGAACTCACTTCTAAGCAACCCACCATGAACAGGTGCAGTGGTAATGTTTCTCAAGGAGATTAAGCCAATCTAGGTTAAAATTAATTTGAACATCATGTTCTTGATGCCTCTTGCTCATAGAATACCTCTTCCCTCTCTTTGGATGGACTTCTGGAGCTCGTCTTGGTGATTGTCCATGGCTCTCTGCATCTGTTTCCATCAGTTACTAGATGAAGGTTCTATGATGACAGTTAGGGAATTCACCAATCTGATCACTGGGGTAGGCCAGCTCAGGTACCCACTCCGAGACTGCTAGTAGTCTAAGCTGGGGTCATCCCTGTGAATTCCTGGGAACTTCCCTCACACTAGGTTTCTTCCTTTCCCCATGATGTCTCCCTCTATCAAAGTATCTCCCTCATTGCTCTTCCACTCTGCCCCTGTTCCAGCTCAACCACCTCATTCCCCCATGCTCTCAGGTAACATACAGATACAACCGAACCAAGCTAGTTGGAACTCATGTACATTTGGCCTCAGCTGTTGAACCTGCATGGGACTGGATTGGGTCCTCTTCATGGGCAAGACACTTATGTAGCTTGGTCTCTTTGAGGGGTCCCTGACAGTGGGAATAGGATCTACCACTGATACATGAACTAGTATTTTGGAGCCCATTGCCTTTGGTGGGACATCTTTCATAATCTTGATGCAGGGGGAAGGGCTAGGATCTTCTTCACCAGAATGTGCCTGGCTTTGCTGTTTCCCCATGGGAGGTCATATCTTTTTGAAAGAGGGGATAGGGGATGGGCTGGTGAGGAGGAGCAGGAGGATAAATGAAGGGGGGGGATTTGTGGTTGGTATGTGAAATGAATAAAAAATTTCTTAATGAAAAATAAAAATAAAAGATACACAAAGAAAAAATAAAGTGTAGATTTCTGGTAAAAAACAAAACAACAAAAGCAAAAAAAACATTAATTTGAACAAATGACATGTTGTCATTCATAAAGATGCACACATCCATACGCTACTATTTTAGAGAGACAATTTTGAGGTGGATGTCTAATCCAACTGGTCTGCTACTGGAGAAAAATTTGAAGCTGAGATCATGAACGTAAACTTCACTTATTTTTAACTGATTGATTCATTAACAAAATAGATTTATATATTTTCTATTAGGATAAGAGCAGATACCCATTCAGAAGAGAAAAACAGTTTACTATATCATAATGAAACCATACTGCACATAAATCTCATTTGGGGTTTATTCAGTGCCAAATGACTGTAAGTTCAGGTAACATGGTTCCCCTCCTAGAATAAAGAAAAACAGGAAGCCTTTAGATATGCACATTTTGTTATTGCTGGACAAATCCAATGTAGATATAGAAAATTGGATCAAAAGAATCAACATTTATATTCTGTCCTTACTCTTTGAAGAAACAACTTCATTGATTGCCAGGGTTATGACCAGGACCACTATTAACAACACTAGAAGCAAGCAGAGAAGGATTAATCAGGAGGATGAATCAGAAGATCAAGAAGGAACAAGGATAACAGTCCTCAGCTCTGGCTGCATGCCAAACACATTCTGGACAGTGCAGCCTTCCTCACAGAGACAAGAACCAAGGAGACTGCTATCTGAATTTGTATAGAAGTAACAGTTTGCATAGAATGTTTTAATTGCATGTTGATGTTAGTATGGAAAACTCTGGAATATACTTTAAACTTGATTGAAATCTGAATTCTGATTTGAAGAGTCCTTTTGGTGCTAAACTAAACATCAAACCAATATCCAGTTAAAATTCAAATACCTCAAAAGGAGAAAAAAAATGAAGATTATAGTTGACTAAAATATTTGATAAAAAGACAAATTTAAAATCAATTTATTGTTGATATTACTATTCTTAAATTGATAGAGGTATCAAAAGGGGATGGGAAAGAAATTATTTTGATGGATTCATGATTTACATCCACTTAATAATACCTTTTGTTCTTAGAAAACCCAGCCATGGGCCACTTTTTGACATACTTGCGTCCATAGGACAGTACATACTACCCATGATAAAATGTGGTTCCATAATAAGATCATTAGGAAATACACTTGAAAACTAAAAATTACTGGGATATTGTGGAGATATTTTATTAAGGACTTTGTAATTTATTAGCCAATTAAAATACAATATCAGAGGTTCATGATGGATGTTTTGTATACAAATTAGTTCTTAAATATGTGGAGAAAGCCTTGGTTCTGTAGTGGAAGGTTTTTCTGTGTCCTGCCTGGTCCTGCAGCCACTCAAACCCAAGTAAACACATAGAGGCTTATATGAATTATAACTGCTTGGCTATTAGCTCAGGTTTAGTACTGATTAGCTCTTACATTTAAATTAACCCATAATTTTTAATCTATGTTTAGCCACATAGTTTGGTACCTTTTCTCAGTTCTGCCTTGTCATATTGCTTTCTCTGTGTCTGGCTGGTGACTCCTGACTCTGCTGTTCCTCTTCCCAGCATTCTCCTCTTCTGCTTGTCCCACCTATACTTCCTGCCTGGCTACTGGCCAATGTTTACAGCATACAGAAGGACATCCCACAGCAGGGTTCAATGAACACAAAGCAATATATGTTATATCCTATAAAAAACATTTATATAAAAGAAACTACTGTTTGTAATAAATAGAGAAGATAATAGAAAACTGTAACTGATTGAAATACAGACAGCAAGAATACAAATGTTGCCTCTTCCCAACTGATACACCCACAACACAATTCCTTCACCTCATCTTCAGGGATCATTATGGAAAGGTAGCAGAATGATTCAAAGAGCCAGAGAAATAGAATGTTTCCTGTGAAATAGTTCCTGCTAGGAATACCAGAGAGGTTATACCCATGAAGTTTCATCAACATGACTGCCTAAAGAAGGCATCGGCAACTATCACATCAATGCATACACTAATATGTAAGAGGGAAAGCTTGAGGGATCGTAACCCTAGACAAGGATCTGCACACTACAAAGGAATGCTGAGTGGAAGAAATGGTGTTCTTCAGGGAACACCCCTCCCCATTCGTTATCTAATTCCAAGTGGTCAACTAAAAGATATGTGTGTGTGTGTGTGTGTGTGTATACATATATATGTATAGATAGATAGATAGATAGATAGATAGATAACATATTACAGAATGAACAAGTTGTATAAAATTTTGAATATATATTTATATGTACATAAGAATATATGTAAAAACAAAAAGAGAAAGAGAGGCCATAATTTTGAATGAGAGCCAAGAATGTGCATGGGAGCAGCTGGAGGATGAAAAGGGAAGGAACAAATAATATAATGATTTTGGTGGTCTGAATAGAAATGGCCCCATAGTCTCATGTGTTTGATGTTTTTGATACCAGGGAGCAGCACTCTTAGGAGGTATGGCCTTGTTGGAGGAAGTAGATCTCTGTGGCTTGGAGTGGTCCTAATTAGTCTTAATAATAAAAACCTGAAGTCAAATATTGGGGTAAAAGCTGAAAGATCAGAGAAGCAACGGAGCAGCCACAGTCACTTCTTACCTCTATATAATCTCAGACCTAAAAAGGATGATCCTTTCTCTAGGAATCGTCCAGGCTGTGTGGTTTGAGACCCAGTCTCTACCCACCTTATATTCCTGTCTCCACCTCCCAAGTGTTGGGATTAAAGATGTGTACCACCACTGCCTGGCCTCTATGGTTAACTAGTGGCTAACTCTACCCTTTTCTCTCCGGGCAAGCTTTATTTGTCAGAACAAAAACAAAATATCATACAACAGTGTGTGGGTAAGGATCCAGTTTATCTATAGTGTGCATTTGCGGGATTTGTGGAAAAGCTGGATGCATCATTAATTCCAGAGCTGGAGGGACCACTACGTTCTGATGAATGCCCCCCACTATCTGAACTCCCAACTGGTGGTCTTTGACTAGCATTCAAGTCTTCATCGCTTCTGACAATGGCATCATAATTTCTGCTGGGGAGTAATTACAAATGAGAATATATCACCCCTTATCCTTAACAAAAGGTGGGAGTATTAGGGTCTAAAGGAAACTGGGACCCTGCTGGAAGGGACCACACCTGGTCATCCTTATCACCACCACCGCTGTCAAATTGCACTTCAACACTTGGAAATATCACACCCAGGTCAGGTCACAACGGATGATTACCAGGCTGTAGAAAAATGGAACACCACCAAATCCTGAAAAGATCCACTAAAGATAAGACTGACCTGGAGTGCATATTAATAAGGTTGTTTTGTCTGAGTATGTTCCCTCCTGTTCTTTCATGGGATATATGTCTGGATCCCACTTTAAGATCAAATCAAAATTTGCAATAAATGTCTCACAGCTCCTGTCCACCACTTTGTCAGGTGGATGTTCCTTTCCTCAACTCTCTGTTGAAAATGTATGCTTTGCTTAATATGAGAGATTGCATCCCTCCTTGGCTACTGGCATGTTCATCTAGCCCCAACATTGTGTATCTTAGTATTCCCATTTCCCCGGATGTTTGTATATGATGATGCAGCAGGAAGCGTGCACTTGTATTTGCAAATCTTTTCAGCACCCCGGGGCAGAAAGAAACATGCATTTTTTTCCTTACACCCCTCATAGTAATTCTAGGATTGAGATCAGCTGGATCTGCTCTTAGGGTCAATAGGCATAGTAATGGCTGCTGTCAACTATAAAAATTGAGGACATCAAATAACCCAGGATTTATTTGCATTAGAAAATTCTATTGCAAAAGTAAAAGAACAGGTCAAATCATTAGCTGAGGTAGTCTTACAACATGGTAGGGCACTTGATCTGCTTTATGCCGAACAAGAAGGTTACTGTATGTCCTCGGGGAAACCTGCTGCTTCTATGTGAATCACTTAGGAATTACCAGGAATAAATTCGTGAAAATTTGAAAATGCCACAGAGAGAGAAAAAAGGTCCCATGAGAAGGGTATAAATGGCTCCCTGTTCTACCTACTTATGACCTTGAAGGACGAGCCCCTGGGGCATGGCCTCAGGGCTACCCTTAAGACCCAAGACACAGGTAGGACTCACTCTTCTTTTCCTTGTGGGCTTGGATGGTGCAGACTGACTCAGGCAGCAGAACAGCATGGGGCAGTACCTCAGCCTTCCAGGACTCTGAGAAGAAGATTCTCCTATTTTGTTTAGTGAATTTTCTTTCTTAGTAAATTCTTTGACCCTTTAAGCAGACAAGCAGACTCCCATGGATTTCTCTTTATAGCTCCATTTCTTTCTTTCTTTCTCTCTTTCTTTCTTTCTTTCTTTCTTTCTTTCTTTCTTTCTTTCTTTCTTTCTTTCTTTCTTTCTTTCTTTCTTCCTTCCTTCCTTCCTTCCTTCCTTCCTTTCTTTCTCTCATTCATTCATTCATTCGTTCTTTCTCTCTTTCCTTATCTAGCTATTTATTCATTTATTTTTATTGATTCTTTGTGGATTTCACATTATACATCCTAATCCCATCCATCTCCAACCCCTTCATATTCACCCTCTGCCGTTGCAACCTCCCCCTAAACAAAACAAAATTCAAAACTAAAGCAAACAAACATACAAAAAACAAAAACAATCAAACTAACATCAAAAAAAAAAAAAAAAAGGTCCCAGCATGGTTGCTGTAGTGTGAAAGTAAACCCTTTAGTCTATAGATCTTTACTTGTAAGTATTCATTGCAATAAATCATTGGTCTGATTAAAGGCCTCCAGTTTCTGCTACACTCTTGATACTGGGCCCTCAAAGGGACACTTGAGTGTCCTATTGTTGACTTGTGTCATGGAGATTCTGCAGGTCCAGCCCCTTCACCTGTTCCAGCAATTCATAGATAAGGTGGATGTTGGGGTGGGCCAACTCATAACCCTGGTTCTGGGGCTGCTTGGTAGCTGAGTTGATCAACCCACCAGCTTTCCTTCATCAACACTTACAGGGGAAGCATTGCCCTGTCTAGTTCACCAACTGCAGCATGCACTAAGGGGTGAGGGGCAGTTCCCTTCCTCTCCTGCCTTCCGGCCTGACTTACCTGCAACATACCCACATCCACACCTCCAGGGCCAGCACGACTCTTTTGTCCATGCAAGGTACCTGGCCTGCTCCTTGTGGTGCTGCAGCAGGTTAGGCAGAGGGCCAGATTTCCCCCTCTCACGACTCTCAGATGGGGGAGGGTATCTCTCCCTGGCTCACTTCGCAATATGGCAGATGAGAGGTGGGGGCCATATCTCTCCCACAGGCAGCTGTCCTGAGTGCTGCAACCAGTGAGGGACAGAATAAGCTCTCCCACTCTCTTGACCCAGAGAACAATTTTCCTGACTGCAGTAAGTGTTGAGGGATGAAGGGGGTTATCTCTCCCTTGCTCATGCCACTGAGTGACAACCATTTTCTTTCTTTGGTTCTTCTTGGCTAGTAACTCTGCTGTCATCCATCTCAGGGCATATAGGTCTCCTGTTCTTGCTGACTAAGTTTGACCACAGTATAACTAATGCCTTAATCAGATAGATGCATTCCCACTTAGGGAGCTATTAAGCTGATGATAATTAAATCCCAAAACGAACAGGTACTCACCATCAAGAATTTGACTCAGGGTATAACTCAAGTGGGGAATGTGATGGCTAACCTTATGTTGATGGCAAATTTATGCTTAAAAGTTGAAAATCTCTGTGCTTAAGAGAACTATCAAGCAAAATTAGACCTCCAAATGTTAAGGGCTGTAAAGGATTACATTTTTCACTGCTGTTTCTGCTTCTGTAAACAAGCTTGTTTTGCATAAGAGAACATTCTACTTACAGAACAGAAAGTAACTATGTGCTGTTTGCCTTTATAAACCCCTGTCTAAGAAGGCTGGGGGCTGCATTTGGGAATCCCGAGTCTATGTCCTTTTAGACCTGACCCAGTATCTGAATAAATGCCTCTTTTTTGGTAAATTTATTAATGGTCACATTGGTGAATCTCTGAGGAACCTCAGACTCATACCAGTGGCCTCATTTAGAAATACACTCTATCCAACAAGTTTACCTTCAGACTGCAAGGCAATTAATTTTTAATCAATTTTAGGTTTAAAAAATTTCTTAATGAAAAGACTTATTGATGATTTTTTAATCTTTTTTATTTTTTCATGGTAATAAATGAAAACTAGAACCATAATTTTATATCAATGCCATGGCCAAACTTAGGCATAGAAAAATAAAATCAGTTATTATTTTTTCTACATCTTTGTGGCACAGAATCTCACTCTGTGGCTATGGTGATTTCAGTGACAATGGCCACCATAGTCTCATATATTTGAATGCTGGCTCAAAATGGAATGGAATGTTTGGGGAGTTTTAGGATGTATGCTCTTGTTGGGGCATACATCAACTAGGGGTGAACTTGGAGGTTTCGAAATCACAAGCCATTCCCAGTTACCTGCTTCTCTCTCTCTGTCTCTGTCTCTCTCTGTCTCTGTCTCTCTCTGTCTCTCTCTGTCTCTCTGTCTCTCTGTCTCTCTCTCTCTCTCTCTCTCTCTCTCTCTCTCTCTCTCTCTCTCTCTCTCTCTCTCTCTCTCTCTCTCCCTGCTGTCTTTTCAAGATGTGAGCACTCACCTACTGCTCCAGTGCCCTGCCTGTCTGCCTGCTGTGCTTCCCACCATGAGGGTCAAAGATTCTAAATATCCCTCTGCAACTGTAAGTCGCAACTGTAAGTCACAACAAACTCTTCCTTCTATGAGTCCTTTAGTAGTGGTGAATATATATATATATATATATATATATATATATATATATATATATGTGTGTGTGTGTGTGTGTGTAGACATCATGAAGGACTAGAATGCATTCACTCATTTGTGAATGTATCTGTACATGTATATATGTATAAGTGATTTCTGAATATGTTTTATATTAAATATAGGCTAAAGTAATGTATCTGGAATAAAAGAAAAGGAAGGACTATTATTTTATTATTTGATATAATGCAGTGAATTGCCTTATCCTCCATATTCTTATTGCAATATGGAAAATATATATCCTTATTTTCAAACTTTCTATATGGTTTCACAATAGTAAATAAAACAATTGTATCAAAACATTTCACTGACTTGTTTTTTTTTTTAACTTATGACCCCAAAGTAGAGAATTTTAATCTATTCAGTGTCTTTTTTCCATATATCTGTATTCATTGTTTTGCTTCTGGTAATTTTGAGTCTCAGCACTATTAGAACCACTTATAAATTCAAAGATCATGCATTGGACAAGCTAAAGTACAAAAAATGTTTTAAATAATTATAAAATTGTAATTTATTTCATCATTTTCCATTACCAAGTATGCTTCAAATGCACACAAGAAAGGAGGAGCATCTGCAAAAGTTTCCACCTCTTTAAGATAAAAAATATTCCAAGGCAAATGTAATAAATTAATACAAGACAAGATTATTGGAGTCAACAGTTCCAAGAAGATTCATTTGCAACATTTTGTGTAATTAAATCTTATGGGATATAGGATCCAAATTAAAAGACACAAAAAATCTTTTATTGTTTTAAAAGACATTTTAAATATTAGAGAAAACAGTTACAAAATAACCAATGGTATGAATGTTTGATTGAAAATTTTATCAAATATATGATGACTTCAATTAAATGTAGAAATAGATTCTAGAAAGAAAAGTGACTCAGCTACGGTTTGATTGTGTTAGAAAACAAATTAATAGCCCTTACAAGGACCAGCACTGAGAGGTCCACACTCTTTTGTCCCTTCTCTCAAACTTGCATCTCACAGTTCAGTTTTTCTCATCAAAACTTTCTTTAGATTTAAGATATGCTAGTAAATTTTTTCTTTATTTTTCTGCATGCAACTCCATTTCAACTTAGGTTGCTCATTTGCTCTTGTTTCTAAACATGAACATTGGCCTAATTTCCTCATACATTTTCATTATCTAAGTTCACCTATGTCTCTTTATGGGAGGTGGCATGTTGTAGGGGCAGGAAGAAAGCAGGAAAGGAAAGACAGTTGGGAGACAATTTCATTGTATATGTTTCTGAAATTCTCAAAAGAAATAATATAAATGAAATATTTTACAAAATGCAGAGGGATATATTAACAACTATAAAAAATGATCAGAAATCTAGAATTTTCAATTTAATGCATTATAATAAAGGATTTTTAGCTCTGATCATTTATCAGTTCTCTCTAATAGATCCTATATTAATCATCATACTTACAAAACTATATTGCAACTGTCATTTACATCTTTGTCTCTTTCAATATGAAGTAAGCTCCTGAAGGTCTAAACTGCTTTTTTTCATTATTCAGCTATCATTTCTAATTATATGTCCTGTTTCATGTATAATAAACTACAGCAAATATTTGCCTAACCACTGAGTGACATAAGATAACAAGGATAATTAATTTTCATAAAGCTATCCCTGATGAGAGCCAAATTCACTAAAGACCCCAAAGCCATTAGATGTATGTAATTTGGAATGCATAAATCTCTATGACTGTAGTGAATATTATTGTCACATACAAAGAGACCACCCATTGATCTTCATTATGATAGTTTATTTAGTTAGTATTTGGTTACCCAAAATTAAGAGTAATATCAACTAATCAAAGCCACATAAAGAAAATATTAAAAAATTATTTCATTCATCTCCCTTTTCCTAGCTTTCTGAAGGTTGATCATTTCCCATAGAATTTGTTTCAAATAAAATTTCCTTTTGCCTTGCAATACCTCTGTTAGTTTTTTCAATATGCTGTGTGGCTAGTCTAATGGATTGGATTTGGAAATTGCTTCAGTTCAATCCATAACACATTTGCATACTGTATCCAGTGACAGGGATCTTCCACATATGGTTAATCACATATGTCATGCTGATTTTAATTACTTTCGATTTTATATCATGTACTTAGTGTCTTAGTAGAACTCATGAAGCTACTTATATTAGGAAGAACCTGCATGTAAGACAGTTCAGTTCTTTGTCAATTTATTGCAGCAAGACATAATAAATTCAAAAAATAACATCTTAAATTTTTATAAACCAAACAAAACCCTACAATTACAATTAATTTTATCAAATATTTTTAACATTCTCAATGATACCACTTATGAACATGTCCCTGCTTGGTACTTGGTACTTGTCTAGAAATCCTGTCTTCCTTTTAACAGAGTTTTATTTGTTCAATGAGTGTTCTCCTCCTACCTCTGGCTAATTTCATTTTACTTGGCTTCCTACTCCTTCAGATATCAGGTTCCCCTGTCTTCTCTTTCATGGTTTGACACCAAGCTTCTCAGTGGTCCAAATTAGAAACTGTGTTTTCTACACTCAATTATATATCTTTTATCATTTTCTTTTTTGTGTGATTTAATTCTTTTTTAACTTTATATAAGAGACTTAATATTTTATATAAGAGAATAGAAACATTTATACAGTGTAAGGTTTTCACTTCTTCGTGCAGTGATAAATAGATGCATTTGTTGAATTTAGAAGACATATTCAGCCCTATGCTTTCTTCATATGGTCAAATGTCTTATGTGCTTATCACTAAATAGCACTATGGATTAAATTGGATTATATTTATGAAATATGTTCTTATAGAAAAATTATGAGGATCACTGTAAGATTAAATAATTGAATTAATCATCTGATGTGTTCTTTATATTTTTAAAGGAGATGTTTCACTTTATATAATTTGTATTTTGTGTATGTATTTAGATGTTAACTTTTAGAGCTTATTTCTGCACACTATTTTTGCATATATTTGCTGAATGTATTACTTTTTAAATGAAATGTTATAAAGTTATTACAAAAAGTTGAGAGCTATTCTAGTTAATGGGTCTTTTCCTTTTATGACTTTTTTTTTAGTTTTAGTTTTTTGTATATGGATGCATCTTTGTTTGGATGTGTGCATGTGACTACAGTGCCACAGAAGCCAGAGACATCAATCCTCCTGCAGCTGCAGCTACACGCAGATGTGAGCCACACAACATACATGTTGAGAATCAAACCTGGGTCCTGTTTAAGAGCAGCATATGCTCTTAAATCACTAACCCTAAGCCATTCAACAACAGCCCTGTCCATTGGTAAGATTGGGATGTTGAAGTCTCCCCCTACTAGTGTGTGGGATTTGACATGTTATTTAAGCTTCAGTAATGTTTCCTTTATATATGTGGTTGCCCTTGTATTTGGGGCATATGTGTTCAAAATTGAGATTTCATCTTGGTGGATTTTTCCTGTAATGAACATGTAATGTTCTTCCTGATATCTTTTAACTGATTTTAGTTTGACATTTATTTTATTAGATATTAGGTTAATTACACTAACTTGCTTTTTAAATCCATTTTATTGGAAAGCCATTTCCTAGCCTTTTACTCTCAGGTAGTGTCTGTCTTTGAAGTTGAGGTGTGTTTCTTGTATGCAACAGAAGGATAGATCCTGTTTTCATATCCATTCTGTTAGCCTGTGCCTTTTTATAAGGGAATTGAGTTCATTGATATCAAAGGATATTAATGACCACTGATTGTTAATTCCCATTTTCTTTTGGTGATACTTTATGTCTATTTACCTTCTTTGGGTTTGGCTGCTGTGGGGTTACCTGTGTTTTCTATTACCTGTGTTTTCATTGGTGCAACTAATTTCCTTAGGTTGGAGTTTTCTTAATGTGAATTTTCTAAGTGGAATACATTCAAAATGATATTGGTTCATTTATTTCATGGAAATATTGTAGGCATTACATACTTAACATTTTTTAATTCACTAAATAATTTTACATATCGACAAGGAACAGAATTTGGGAGGTAAGCAAAGTTAGGATTGCCTCAGAAATAAAGACACCAAGTTAGATCAACTATTTGGGTGAAACAAAAATGATTATTCTGAGAAAACCACTTTATCATACTGATCACTCCAATTCTTAGCACGTAGGCCAAAAAGAAAGGTAACTATTGTCGGGACAATTCACACACAAAGCTCTCAGAGTCCCCTGGATCAGTGTGTACCTTATTTTCCTCTGTATCTTGGCTTTGTGGGAAAGTGAAGGGATTATTTTCAGCCTTCCCAATATAAATAGATCACTCATCATGAAGTTAAAAGTTGAAACGTTATCAAGAGAGCCGATAAGTGACAGTCCAGTTAAGCTGTGATCTTCACAAGGAAGCACAGCCACCAGTGTTGCCAAGGACTGGCCTTCCTTGCTTTGAGTCCATAGCATACTGTAGTTTTCCTGACCAAAAATTTCCAACTTGGAAAAATACAATCCGGAAAAAAAAATTGCTTTCCCTCTTTGTTATGCTTGAAGGTTTTTTCAAAATTAATATTGTATAACTTATAGCAAGTTTATAAAATTTTGCAGCAATGACAGCAATGATTGAGGAAATATTACTAATATCAAGTTAGAAGCATTTACTTCTCTTCGATACAACAGCAATAACAAAATGAATTCAAGGGCATTAAGTTCAACTTTTTAATGAAATAAATTCAGAAATTAATTCTTTTATTTCACTATCCTGTAGGTAACAGCACAACATATATTTTATAAGGCATCATGAATCTGTAATTAAAAAACAAATATGAAAACTAAAGGAATAATTGTCACATGGAGGTGCAGCACAAAAGAGATGACGAGGAAAATCAATACTAGAAGCCAAATATGAGAAAGCGGTAAATATAAGCATATTTGAGAAATAGAATGAAATTATGTATGGGAATACATACATTTTCATGGAAGTTCCTTTTAAATATTTCAAAAACTAAAATAGAAATTTTACCTAGAGATGATGATTTCCGTTATAAACAATTAAAAACCAAAAACCATATTGAGCTGTCTCAGTTAAGAATAAATACTAACTAGGAGGAGAGAATTCATTATGTCGTATGCCATTCAATGTGCTAGAAAAGACAGGATTCAAATCTTGATTATAAGACAATTTAGTCTATTTAAAAGTATTTTCTTCGAGTTTCCCCATCGTGATCTTGGTGGGAACTCATGAAATTTAGACCAACACCTGTGGAGCCTCCAGACTGGACTAGGCCCTCTGCATAAGGGAGGCAATCTTGTAGTTTGATCTGCTTAAAGGGCCCCCTGGAGGTAGAATCAGAATCCATTCCTGGTGCATGAGCAGGCTTTTTGGAGCCCAGTAACTAAGGTGGGACACCTCACACATCCTTGAGGCAGGGAGAGGGGCTTGGACCTGTCTCTACTGGACGTACCAGGATCTGCTGACACCCCATGGGAGTCCTTGGGAGGCAATGGGGGTGGGTTTGGGGGGGGAAGGCTGGAGGGGGGGAGAGAAAGAGGGGGATCTATAATTGGTGTGTAAAATTAATAAAGACATTTCTTAATAAAAATGTATATTCTTTATGTAGTTGAGAAGATAGCTCTCAGAAACATTCTAAACATTGCAAGTATATAAAAGAAAATATAGAAAGCTTTAACTGCTATTATTTAAGGAATTAAGTACCATTTCCATATCTTTAGACCATTTTATACTATGTAGATAGAGTATGTATTTAGATTATGTAAATAGAATTCTCATTTTGGAAAACATTCTTCCTTGAAATTCAGTTGAACATAATCAATTTTCAAATGACTATATCTTATCTTTAAATGAATGTGCTTTTGGTAAGTTGTTTATCAAAATTGAGAAGATCACTACTTTTTTAATTATTTAAAAATTAATACTGGCATCCCAAGTTGGGGCAGGACCAAGCGCCTCTCCCTGGATCAAGGCTTAGCAAGGCCTCCCACCATAAGGAATGGGCTCTAAAAAGCCAGTTTATGTACCTGGGATAAGTCCTGGTCCCTCTGTCAGGGGTCCCACAGACAGATCAAGCTACACAACTGTCACCCACATTCAGAGGATGTAGTTCGGTCCCATGCAGGTTCCCCAGCTGTCAATCCAGAGTCCTTGAGCTCCCACTAACTATGAGGAGTGGATGGAGGATGTGGAGGGAGTGAGTCTGGGGGAATGGGAGAAGGGGAGGGAGAGGGAACTGGGGTATGTATGTAAAATAACAAAGAATTTTTAGATAAAATAAAATGTAAAAAAAAAATATTGTATTTTTTCTTTTTTTACCTGTTTGTAAAACATACATTAATCTTACAAATTTTAAACTATAATAACATGATAAAGCTGAGTTAAAGTAGCCAAATATTTTAAAAAATAGATAATAGAAAAAATAAATAGACACCTAAAATAGTGTACACAAAATTTAAAAAGCTACCAAAAGTGGTTGAAAGACATATTCAATCATGGTATAATGCCCCTTCTCATTGAAATATAAACTGTTATAGAAAAATATACACATGTTCTGTAAAGGAGTAATCAAAATAATTCCTCTCCTTGAAGGCTCACTTGTGTCTTGAAATTTTATAGATTCTCCTTTTTTTCTAGTTGACTTTTATTGTTAATTCTATGCCATTTTTTAAAACTAAAGTTATTTCCTCAGGGAAAGAGAGACAGTTACAGTACATGTATCATTAAGTATCTCCCCTACTGTGTGCACTTATAGTTCCACAGAAAACACACTGTGATTCTTAAGAACATTAGCTATGAGGAATAAATGGAGCAAATGTGTATTTGATTATGAAAAATCAATATCATTTCTAAAATGATGTCCATGAAAATGATGTTTCCTTTCAATAAAAATAAAGCCTATTGCAGAGTGACCATAAAGAAAAACATTTTTAACATAACAATAAATCTATATACTACATCACCTCTCTTGAATCACAAATGAGAAGTCATGCAGTGATTGGTAAAAAAAAAAAAATTACACAGAATCAGATTCAGAGAATAAGTGTTTTGTAAATGTCTTCAGGGTACAGGTGTGCTCATTCTTCTCTGACTGCAACAAAACTTGTAGGGTGGTCGTGGACTCATTCGGAAAACAGTATACAGTTAAAAGACACCCTAGGTATTTATACTTACACTTCACACGCATGCATACACGCACGCACACGCGCGCAGGCGAACTATATTTCCTCTAGTTTATATTAGAATGCCCATTAGGAAGTGCTGGTGATAACATGAGGATCTGCCTATTTGGGAAGAAAAAACTACTGAAAATATCACAAAGAAAAAAAGAAAAAAAAACTAAGAAAATACTAAGATTAAGTTGGATGATAACAGAAAAATGGCGTTACTTTTGATAGTGAAGTGTTGTTGGTATTTGTGAAGGGTAGAGGAAGGTAGAAGTGCTGGGCTGATGAACGCACTCACTTGCAGTGAATCCAGAGAGCAAGTGAAATCCATCATGCGTGACCATTGATAGCTAAGGGAAACACGTATGGCGACTCCATCTCAGGTCACGTACCAACCTGCCAAAACCATAAATCTTTCACGATCAAACCCCTTTCTTTGTGAATCAGCTCCCAAATAGGGAATTTCTCTCACTTTCTGTGTTGCTAAATTGTTGACGGATTCCCCAGAACGTGTTGATTTCTTTTACAACTAACATGACTCTTCAGTTTCCGGCTTTCTTGACACACTCATTAAAGCTCATTGCATGTGCATTGCTTGTCATGCAGTTCGACAGGAGATGAGGTCAACAAGTTAGCGACGAAGACAAAGCTTCCTCCTTCAGAAACCTTGTTTCGTCGTGAACTTTGGGAGAGAGAAGCAGAAAATAAAAAGGATGTTTTGTTTTAGGTCCTATGCAGTGGAGTCACATGCTGTAAAATAGAGTGCGTTTACTAAAGAGGCAGAGACTGCACCAAGGGGACCAGGTTTATATTCGTTTTTCATGAAAGGCTTGCTCATCCGGGGGACACGCAAGCAAAGACCCGAAAGAAGGAAGGGGGAGCTGGGAAACTCAAGAAGCTGGGAGGAGTGAAGGAACAATGGCTATGTGCTGGTTTAATTGATGAAGATTCAATAGAATGGTCTGTGATAATGAGGCAGGAAGAAATTAAGCGACCCAAGAGGACCAGACTTAAGAGAGACCTTCCCCACCTAGGCATTGTCTGGATTCCTTTGCAAGACTCTGAAAAGGGATTGCACATTGAACTGCTTCTTCAGCTCTAGATATACACCATGACTACCAGTCTCAGAAATCTAGGTTTCTGGACCTAAAACCTCGTATTTGAATATCTCCCCGTGGGCTTGGTTTTTTCCTATCTTAAATGACAATATTTCTTTGAAATTGGAAAGAATTTGCACAGATGAATCGAAATTAGAAAATGGTATAAGTATAGTCCTACCCTAGTGGATGAATTAAAAAAAATGAAATGAATTCCCATATTAAAATTAACAGGGAATTAAAACAACAAAACTGAGAATGGAGAAAAGTGAAGACATTTGCTTCATTAAAGAATTAAGAAAACAAATTAAGATATTTCCAGCCCCAATCTTCTCTCCAATGAGTCTAAAGCACGATGCCTCACAGTCCACTCATCTGACTACATCCTCATTACCGACAGACACTCCTCTCATCTGAATATACCCCTCATTACCTATAGACACATGTTTCAATTTGTAAATAAAACTAGAATAATCAGTTCATAGAAGTAAATCAAGGTACTTATGTCTATTAAGATGTGAATGAGAAAGGAAACTAATTTGAGAAAGGGATTGACAATAGATAGGAAGCTTTGAAATATCAAGTGAAGCACTATGTAATGAGGAAATTTGGAATTTTAATACATGCAAAAGGTTTTATTGAACCTCTGTAATAGGAAATAAGCTATGTAGCTCCTGAAAATTAGATGCATGAATTAAACAATAGAATCATCTTGTAAAATCTCTGCCTTTGCCATATGCATCAGGACTATTTGCCTAGAATGAACAGTCCTCTCGTTAGACATTTTAAAAAAGAATAGAGGCCTATTTAATATATATAACATGTGACAAAAGTAATGAGAAATAAAGTGACATTTTAGAAACTGAACATTGCTCCCCCTTTATTATGTTGATAAAATAGATAAAATTAAAAAGTAGCTAATATAACATAAAAAAGAATATAAGTAATAAAGAGCAAGGTTATGGGATGTAAGCTAAAGCCATTGCTAAAGACAACTACAATAAAACCATTTGCATTTTCTAATCTATTGGTAATAATACTTGCATTTCATTATATTCATATTATTTTCATAATTTGTTTCATTTCTATAAAAGAATGTAGAATCAAGAATAACAGTATTGGAGAAGTATATAATCATTTTGGAAACTAAATAGAATTTAACTAAAACATAAAATTGTTGACATAAATGGAAACCATGTGATACTTTGATATATATGCATATTGTGTCCTGCTTGAACTGATCTACATAAACAGGATGGGAAGAAATCATATACAAACCTAGGGCTAGAAAGAAGGATAAGTAGCAAAGAGCATTTGCGGCTCTTACAGAGTATCCAAGTTCCATGCACAATGTAGGGTAGATCATAACTATATATAGAACATCAGACAATCCTTTGGCTTCTATAGGCACTGTGTGTGGCATATACACACTTACACACAAATAAAAATATATGTTAAAAACAAATATACAAGTAAAGGCAGAGCTACCAGGTTAGAGACTTCATTACTAAGCATATTTGAAGTAATAATTTTGAAATGTTCAAAACATAATCACTAGAGAACATTAATTGGTCAACAATATTGAGATCATATTATGTATTTGCCTATGTGACTCTTTCTTGAATGAGTATCTTGGATCAGTTCCGAAAGGGTTATATATTACGGTCCCTATGGAGAGGACATAGAGAATGTAAGGGCCATTTCAATTGCTTACAACATAAGGCATAAAGATAGCACTGATAGTCATTTAATCCCTTATCATAGTCTCTAATGCAATTTTGCACTTGAATGATCTTGAGAGAATAGCTGCTCTTTCCACTAGAATATGAAGCTTTCCTAATGAACACCTGTGAATGATATAATAAATGATACACTGAATTGCCCACATCAGAAATCAAATTCTGATCTATGGGAACTATTTTGCAACCAACCAACCTCTACTAAAATATGCATTGTTACCTATCTTGAGAAACTATAGATAATAGAAATAGACAGGTTTTATTATTTTAGTGGATTAACTAGACACAAATATTTAATGTGAGGGATATACCTACTTATGGTTTATACTTTCTCTGATTGTCTGAAGATCTGAGCCCAAATTAGAGAATATATTAAAAATATACTTAAGTTATATTTACTTCATGCACCAAAGTGAAATAAAACAGCCCCCAAACCATTAAAATTACTGTTTAAAATATTCCAATTTCCTTTGAGAAAATGAATCTTAATGTATAATCATTGCAGCATCCCCTGAAGTTAAAAATGATATCTAGCTTGGTTACATGGGAAATGGTGAGCAGAAATCTATATTTAAAATAATCACAGTAGTTTATTCTGATGTATGTGGTTCAGAAGCTAGACTTTCAGAAAGAGTACCAAAAAGATAGGTAAAACACATATTTCCCACTTTATTATTTTTAAATACTTTATGATATTTTAGTGATACAGTAAATAAAACAAGTGTTCATAAATAGCTTCCAATTCCTCACTATACAACTACAAACATCATTCAAGAGCTCTCTGTTTCTTGATAAATAATGTTAATAATGTGATGTGTAGGTTTCATACTGCTATCTTGCAAACATACATCAATTATATTTTACAAAAAAAATGGTTATTGCTTCAACACATTTTTCCTAGGTTTGAATTATGGGATAAATCCATGTACTTTATGCAGGCAAGGATGGGATAGCAGCCATCGAATGATTACTACAAAGCAGACACATGTGGAATCTTGTTGAAAGAAGATAAAGAAGTGTCTGACTAATCAATGCAAACACATTCTTCAGTCGTCACTGAGTAGTCATGATTAACTACAGAAGCTAAGCTGTAGATACGGACAGAATGTCTCACATTTCAGGGACAGGACAAAAGAGTGACTGGCAGGCTATATGAATATTCTTGGACAAAGTAATGCAGTGTTAAATGGGAACATGAACTTGTGTACAAAAATACCAGTATAGACACAAAAGATCCTATCCAGATTATGGTGGAAAGGATGGAGAGTGGAGGAAGATCTCAAGGAATGAACAGCCCAGAGCCTGAGTACACACTGGAGGACACCAGAGACTTTGCTATAGTCATAACTCTGGGAAAATTTTATCATTGACTCACAATGTATCAGAAATAGTCACCATATTTTAAATGAATAATTAAAAAGAGTTGAATCTTGTATTGATATTTTTGGGAGGAGAAACATTATGACCAAATAACAATCTTGATAATAACAGAATAAAACCAGAAAATGTGTATCCCCAAATATAAGAATACTTCAGCGTGTAGTTTTGAATGAAAACATTAATTAAGGATCAGAAAAATTAATATAAATCATTCTGATTGCCTAAAGAGGATACACATAATGAGAACACCAGTTAACAATTTAGTGTGGATGGGGACCTCATACCTAGATGAAAAGCTTCAAAGAAATAATGATAACTAAGATCGAGAGAGTCTATTTTCTCAAGGGAAAAGCTTCTAGATAGATCATCCTGTCATTACTTCTCAGCGTGAAATGCATTTATATACAAACAACACTAAATGGACGGAGTGTATATATGTAACTAAAACAAAGTTGAGGTCACCAGTTAGGAAAGAAGTGGTAGTGCTTAGGAGGAGCTGAAGGGGAAGCAGAAAGGGTGGGAAAATGAAAATGCAGTGCTAATGAGTAAAAATGTCCCAAATAAAAATTTCAATTAAAAATAACTAAAAGCAAAACATAAACAAATCATAGGTGATTAAAGAAAAATTTGAAATTGAGGAATAAATAATCAGAAAAGAAAATGGTAAATATGTAAGAATACACCTGGGGTTAAGAACCCTGATACCCACATGGTACAAGGACAGGACAAGCTCTAGCAAATCAAATCAATCAAATCTCCACATGTGTGATATAGATTCCACACATGTACACACATGCATGCATGCATGCACACACCCACCCACCCCCCACACACACCATGCTCATTGGCAAAGTAATACAAAAGCAGCATAGTTATTAAATACATAAAGAATATCCACAGTCAAAGCCATAAAAGTATTTGGAAGATGAATAAGGAAGACATTCAGTATAACATACAGAAAGAGAACAATGATCCAGTAAGTTTTCTACACAGATTACACACACAGAGAGAAGTAAATATTCCATATGGATGATTCCATAAAAGCAAGCTAATTCCCTATAAAAGAATTACATTGTTATTGTGAATTAAAAAAAAATTGAAAGATGCAGAATTAACCAAATATTTAAAGGATAAGTCTAATACACTGGAAAACAGAATTATGTAACCAGCAACAAAACCTATTTTACTAAAATGCACAAACTGTCCGAAATCTATACAACTGACCTAAATATTTAGGTTAAAAGCAAAATCACTTATAAAAGAAAAGAGCTGGAATCAGCCCTCAATTGATTAATTTTAGTTTCCACATGCCATAGCCAGGAAGAGACCAATAGCAACTACCCAACATCTGACTCAACAAGTTAATATGCATCTTTTTGTTATGTTTAACTGTATTGATGGTTTTCTGTGGTTTATTTATATTTAATTAATATAATTTAATCTAAATAACTCAAAAATATTGTTTCCATTTGTTCTTTGACTACACATGCTCAAAAATAAACAGAGGGTTCTAAAGTCCCTGGAGAATCATCAAGACCAAAGCAGGCAGATTCCCAGGAGCATGCTGTACATGCAGGTTAAAACAAACAAACAAACAAACAATAACAACAACAACAAAAAAAAAACCACAGGCAGTGAACCGTGTCAGCTGACTGAAGAACAGTGTTTTTTTTTTTCTTTCTTTTGTTGTTATTAATGAAAGCTTCATCTTTTAAATCCTTCATTCTATGCTGAAATTTGGATACAGAGAGCTAAAGTAAAATCACCTTCAGGTTATCAACACCCTGTTGTGTTTCTATTCACTGGGCTTTGAAAATAAAGTTGCTTATTTTAAAACCCAGTGAATATAAATCCAAATTTATATTCAATGGTTAAGAGCACTTATTGCTCTTTTGGAGGACCAAGGATCAGTTCCCAGTAACCATATCATGCCTCACAAACATCCAAAATTACCATTCCAGAGCACCTGATCCCCTCTTCTGATATCCATAGGCTAAAGACACATATGTGTACACATACATACATACAGGCAAAGCATTCCTATACTCAAAATAAATAAGTACAAAATAAAATTGCAGAATAACACTATAGTTAAGATCTTGCATTGCTTTAGTATATTTATCACATCATCAAGTCAATTTTCATAGAGTGTCATTAGCAAAGAATAGACTTCTTTCATGTTTTCTCAGTTATCACCTAATTGAGGATTTTATTCACAATCTCATTTAGGATACCTGTAGAATACCTGTGATAAAATTATATGAGACTCTCTATATATGTTCAACTTTATGTTGTGAAGTAAGTATATTATTTGTAAAACATTTTTTAAAATGTTTTGACAGTGGGAATACACTATCAAAATTTAAATTGCGATCATTAATAACTTAGTAAATTTAATATTTTCAAAGCCTTTTTAAGCATCCACATATAGAAATACCTGGTAGAATATAACCATTCCTCCTAGTACTTCTGTGTTTTAAAAACTAGTAATGAGGATTAATACAAATATCTTCTGTGAAGACTCTGAACATGATTGTGACTCTCTTTTGTTGTCTAAAACCTACCTAGAAGAGAAGAAAATCAAACTGTACTCACACAGGTACAAAGTTTTACAATGGTAGAACATGTCATCAATTTAGAAATTTTCAATACCATGCTTATCTTATAGTATCAGTGGAAAATTACGCCAGTAGATCTTAATTCAGCTGAGATGTTGGTTGAAATCAATGCAGTTTCTCTGAGAATGACTTTTATTGAGTATGCTGCTCATTGTTCATCCAGACACAACATTTTCTGATGGTATGAACTGATTATGCACTTTATAAAGTTTGTCAAGTGAGTGCAAATTAAAACATTAGATCCCTTCCTGAAATTCCACAAAAGAAAAAAATAAAAAGGTTATTAGATTATAATTTAACTAGAGAAGATAATTTAAGCACTCTTATTAGTTTTTGTTTTTAATGTGTGTGTGTCTTATGATAGTGTGTGCACACATGCATGCATTTGTGTGTGTGTGTGTGTGTGTGTTGTTTTGTGTATATACTCATGCACTCATATGAGTGCATGCCAAGATGTTCACACGTTCATTAGATATCAGAGGACAGCTTTTAGGAATAAATTCTTTTTCCTTTTTCTGATTGTTCTATGGATGAAAATGAATTCATAATTTTGGGGTAGCAAGTGCTTTTGTTAACCCATTGAGCAATCTTGTCTGTCCAGTGCTATACCATTTTTATTCATGTTTTAATATTTTATCTTTTTAATTTATAGTATAATTGCACCATCTCTTCCAGTTCATTTACTACCTCCAATACTTCCCATGAAGCCTTTCTCACTCTCAAATTCATGACTTCTTGTTCTTCAATTGATGTTACATATATACACATATGTATTACATATATACATAAATATATGTATATGTATTCCTAAATACTTAAATACAACTTGTTCAGTGTGAAATCATTTACTTGTATGCATGACATCTCATAGTTAACTATTTTATCCTGGATATGACAACCTTGTATTATCAATCCTTAAAAAAGGGGGTTGATCTTAAAAATCACCTATACCTGTACACTTATTTAAATGGCAGAAATTTAGTAAAATATCAAATATTTTTTTAGAATATATGGCAAAAAAGGTCTTATTCTAACAGGAAGGAATGCAAAATTTATCTGCTCTTAGGAGAGTTATAGAGTTTTACAAAGCTCAACAGTCTTACCCCAAGTTGTTCATTCTAAGAATAAGCTAATAAAAGAATTCATGGGGATGTATGTAACAGTTTTACTCAGTGTTGTTAGAAAATGTAAGTAATATTGTCTTTAATATATGAGCAGATAAATAGAATATTACAACTGTATAAACTTTATTCAATGACAAAAGGGAAGATTCAGAGAACTAATGAGTATTTGTGGAATAAAATTAAATTTGTATGACTAACAAAAAATGTCACAATGAAAAGTCAGCATATTGGATGCCTCCAACTTAATGAAAGGGGTAAAATTACAATAGAGCATTGGTTGCTAAATATTAGAAAGAAAGTAGAGAAGGAATAACAGGTGAAAAACAGGTCAGTTTTGCAGCTGTGGAAATTATTTTGTATGTCATTACAATGGAGGACTTGTGACATTTTGAAGTTGCAAAACTCATTAACTTTTATGAAGAGTGGACATTTATATATTCAAATAAAAATTGCTAGGCAATTGACAGTCCCATAAAAATAAAGATTATGACAGAATTATCTAATGATATTATAGGAGTAGGAATCCATGTAGCTGAAGGGGTGGGGGGAAATGCAGAATAAATGATGTCTATTAGACTAAGTCAAGAGCAAGTTTGTGTAATTGCTTTTCTCTTGTTCTTGAAACATTCCCCTGTGCGGGCAATGATTCACAACTTTGCTATTACTATCTATGTATACCGAAATCAATCAGATGAGTGTAGTTATGGCACAGAGTCAAGTTCCATGCTGATTGCAGAAAACTAGAGATCCAGAATAGATAAAAGTGAGGCATCCTACTGCATTGCACTTTGAGTTCAGTTAAGATATTTATCTGCTTATATAAAACATAACTACGTATGTAATTGGCAGTTAGGTTCATTGATGTATATGATCATACATCTGTTTAATCTGTCAATCCAGGAGCTTTAAAATGACACATTAGTTGTAATAAAAACATTAGATATCAAGGTATTGCTATTTATTAATGATTGATTGCCACTGGAATCGAACTTGGCTTTCAGTTATGTTGGGCAAACACTGTAACACTGAACCACACATTTAGACATAGGCAGTTTAATACTACTATCATTGATAAAATATCAAGGATCCTTGGAGAAGTAGGTGATTCTAAGACTAGGACAGAAAGTATAGAAAACAAACCTGAGATGTCTTGTATCAGAAAGTAAGCAATATTTTCCCCTCTTTCAAAACAATCACTAAAACCAAATCCAACCAGAACATGCACTAAAGGATATAAGATCCATTTAAAATGTCTCAATGGGCAAGGATAAAATTTCAATCATAAAATAAAGTAATATTAAGATAAGGAAATATTGGGTTACAATTCAAAGTATAAACAAAGTATCCATAGGTTATAAAAGAAGTATCCATAAATCTATAGACTTATTTGTGTAATTAATATTATTATGTATAAAATGATACCAAATCAAAAAGACAAAGCTTTTTCATGTTAGAAGTTCAAAACAAATTATATGAATCTTCCTTTTTTTTAGAATTAAGGTTTGGTTTTATTTTAGTTTCTTTTTTTTTTCTTTTATAATTTAATTTAATTTTACATATCACCCACGGATTCCCCTGTCCTCCCTCCTCCTGCCCCCCAGCCCTCCCCCCAGCCCTCCCCCAGCCCTCCCCCCAGCTCTCCCCCAGCCCTCCTCCCAGCCTTCCCCCCAGCCCTCCCCCCAGCCCACCCCCCAGGTGGAGTTCTGGGAGTCCAATCAGCAAGAAAGAGGAGGGATTGTATGAGCGAGAATCGTTGAGACCATGACTGGAAAAAGCACAGGGACAAATAGCCAAACTAGTGGAAACACATGAACTATGAACCAATAGCTGAGGAGCCCCCAACTGGATCAGGCCCTCTGGATAAGCGACACAGTCGACTAGCTTGAACTGTTTGGGAGGCCCCCAGGCAGTGGGACCCGGACTTTTCCTTAGTGCATGAGCTGGCTGTTTGGGACCTGGGGCCTATGCAGGGACACTTTACTCAGCCAAGGTGAAGGGAGGAGGGGACTGCACCTGACTCGAATGAATCTTCCTCTTATAGAAACACAAATAAACCTCAAGCAAAGCGTGGTCAATTTGTAGTGACATTCTTTTTAAACTGGAGTATAACATGGAAGTAAGGAAAGCTAATTTATAATAAGATGTGATAACAATATTTTGGGTGGTAATTGGCTTTATAAGTACAAACAAGTGCAGAAAATCAGTAATTACCTGATCTGTCTTCTTCCCTTTAAATTTTATTACCTGTGTTGGTAAGAAGGCTTGCCACTGGCCTGACAACATGGATTCAATCCCTTGGATCCACCTGGTGGAAAGAGAGAACTTACTCCAGCTTGTCCTGATCTTGACTTAATAAGATACAATGGAAATCCTTATGTTCTACCCACAGCTATTTACTCAACTACTGTGTGTTGTGTCCCTCTTCACAGAAGCAAATTCTTTGAGTGTTATTTCTAAAGTCAAATAATTTTGAATGGCTTACCTCATTTTTTTTATTTGTCTCTTTTTAAGGTGGTCAGACAATTGAAATCTTTGACAAAAGCCTGTGTCTTTTCTATCCAAATACTGTACTTATTGCTCCACAACCCCCTTGCTGCCCTTCTGTCCAGAGCCTCTACAACCTCAAGCTGGGATGGTGATAAGGTTAACCAATTTCCACACCACATGTTTTGAACTATGAGCCAAATTGTTGTTGGTTTTTTTATCTTTTATTTATTTATTTATTTTACAATACTATTCAGTTCTACATAATAGCCACAGATTCCCTTGTTCTCTCCCTTCCTGCCCCCCTCCCCTTCCCCACAGCACACCCCCCATTCCCACCTCCTCCAGATCAAGGTCTCCCCCGAGGACTGGGATCGACCTGATAGACTCAGTCCAGGCAGGTCCAGTCCCCTCCTCCCAGATTGAGCCAAGCGTCCCTGCATAAGTCCCAGGTTTCAAACAGCTAACTCATGCAATGAGCCCAGGACCTGGTACCAGTGCCTAGATGCCTCCCAAACAGATCAAGCCAATCGACTGTCTCACCCATTCAGAGGGCCTCATCTAGTTGGGGGCCCCTCAGCCTTTGGTTCATAGTTCATGTGTTTCCATTCATTTGGTTATTTGTCCCTGTGCTTCATCCAACCTTGGTTTCAACAATTCTCGCTCATATAAACCCTCCTCTTTCTCACTAATTAGAGTCCCGGGGCTCCACCAGGGGCCTAGCTGTGGATGTCTGCATCCAGATTCCTCAGTCCTTGGATGGGGTTTCTGGCACAACTATTAGGGTGTTTGGCCATCCCATCACCAGAGTAGGTCAGTCCCGGCTGTCTCTTCATATTGCCAGCAGTCTTTTGTGGGGGTTTCTTTGTGGATTTATGTGGGCCTCTATAGCTCTTTGTTTCTTCCTTTTCTTATGTGGTCTTCATTTACCATGGTCTCCTATTCCTTGTTCTCCCTCTCTTTTCTTGATCCAGCTAGGATCTCCTGCTCTCTTTCCCTTGATCGTCGCCCTTCATTGCTCCCACTCATGTCCAGGCTGTTCATGTAGATCTCATCCATTTCTCCATGTCTTTCTTGGGGTCCCGTTTTCCAGGTAGCCTCACTGGTGATGTGAATATTGTATTAGACTATTTTCATTAATGCTCAGTCTTTCTCTAGTTTACTCATAAGAATAGCTGGTATCTACTCCATAGTTGTCCTTCCATTCTCTCTCTCTCTCTCTCTCTCTCTCTCTCTCTCTCTCTCTCTCTCTCTCTCTCTCTCTCTCTTGCATGTCTCCTGTGTGTGTATACAAACACCACAGAATATACATGAATGTCAGAAGAATACTTTAAGGAATTGGTATTTGCTTTCTTTCATGTTGACCCCAATATTTAAGTTATGATGTGAGGCTTGGTAGGAAATACTTTTACCCCTTTCCCCTGACTAATTACTTCAGCTCCTATTCTACCTTTACCTGCATTCAAGCTTAATTTTATAAGTCACTCGATGAACATAGTTCATTTTATGAATAACATTGTCTATGATGCATGTTACATATACCAGAGATTACCTTCTATATTGGGTAGAATTAACTCTTTTGGATAATCAGTATGTTATACTGTTATGTGGACATTTTACAAATACACTAGCATTTTAATTCATGTCCAAATTATCTGGGCTCTACAAAGACAATCCTAATTTTTTGTCAGCCTTGTCCTCTTTACACTTACTGAATGAAATAGATGGTTTATTTAAAGTGTACTTCATTGAATTTGAACAAATGTTACATGAAAAAAGGGTATAGACTAGAGTGCAGATTTTCATATATGATTAAAAAAGGAAACTATATTAGGGCTAATTAACTCAGGATACATAATTCACACAAAAGACATTTGCCCCACATACTGATAATATACTGTATAATATATAACAAGAAGTATTTTTTCTGGGGTGGTGAATTTTTTCCACTCTTTCAGTTTTATTAATGTTAATCACACTCTGCTCCTGAGGTTGTCTGGAGGTAACAGGTCAATAAACATTTCTCATGTCCATAGCCAAGCAACTGATTCAAGAATTAGAAAGTAATTGAGCAACCAATGCAAGTAGCTATCTTATCGCCATTATCTAAAAATGGAAATGTATAAAGTGTTGCCCAAGTTCTATTCACTTCTGGAGAGATCATGTGCCAAGTCAAGCCTGAAATGGAACTTATATCTGGTTTTCAGATGCACGAAATAGATATCCTTCTGGTTTAATATGGTTTTAGAGAGTTTATCACACAACATAAAGATTTTAAGTATCAGTATGAATATGACATGAAGGGAATAGACTTTTGCCTGGAGTGCTTAAAAGTGGGTTTTCGAAAAAAAATAAAATATTTAAAATAACTGGAGCTTAAAGATTAGAGTGGAATAAAGGAGGAAAACATGAAACTGAGTGTGTTTACAAGAAAAAAGTCATGGTGTCCTTAAGAAACAATGATAAATTCAATAAAAACATAAACAAAGTTTCAATAATGTATAATTTTTTGAGGTTATGACATCCATTGGACAACTAATGATAGGCTCCATCACCCTTCAGATATCCTGAGTGGTCATACAACTTAATGAGGATGAAATAATAGCATGAGTTTTGATAACTCAAATTTCTATAGAACTACACCCATACCTATGGGAAATTTTTAATTATGCTCAATTAAAGGATGTATCTGAATAAAAACAGCAGGTTGTAAAAGACAAAAAATAAAAATGGCAAAACACATTGATATGAAAATTGTCATTATTATTCATATGAAGGCATCAAACCTGTAGAAAAGCAATGAAGCGTAAAGAAGGAACAAATAGTAAGGATGCTGGTCTGGTATTTTTACTAATAATTTTGGTCTTAATTGTATTTTTAATATTTTAAACATATTGTTAGCAACCATTGTCTACCTATGAGGTTGCATTTGGTACCTAAATCTGCTGTATTTTATAATTGCCAAATCATAAAACCAGTAAAGGAAAAAAAAACCCAGAAAAATGAAAACACCCTGTGTGAGAAAATCAAGTTATTGGAGTACCATCAATTGATTTTCCCTTTTAATAATCTTCCTATAATTTTCTATCTTTCCTTTTTGAAAAAAGCATCCTTATTTGTCAAGCACTTATACTATGTCTGGTGCTCGTCTTCTTATAAAGAGTGTGTTAAAAACATATCTCTAAAACCAATCTATAAATTAAACATATGCAATAGCATTCATGGTTCTATGGAGTAGTGAATAATGCATTCATAAGTGTAGACAGATGTTGAATTGCATAAGGATTTAGGCTGGAAACAGTAACACTGCCTGGAGTCCTTACAAATGAGTTTGGGGAATAAGCAAGAATTAAACTAGCTAGAGCTTGAAGAGCTGGGTTGAATTTAGAGACAAGCGATATGGAAGCAAAGTAGTTTTACTTTAAAGGGTAATGATGTGACAAAAGGATAAGGGTGAAAAACTCCATGAACATTTTGCTTGTCAAGTTGCCTAGCTTCACAGAAGCTTGTGTTCTGGATAGAGAAATGATGGAAGGTCAACAAACCTGAGAAGACACTGAATTGTAATGTTTTGAAATGATGATTGGGTTATTTATATTTTGGCAGTAAGGACTCATTGAAGGTGTTAATAGTAAAGGCTGAAACTAATATCTGATTTTAAAATAAATAAAAAAGAAGAGACTACATGGTAGAAAGCATTTCTGATGCAGTGAAAACAAAGTTACTGAAATTTTTCAGATAGGATAGAATAAAATTAGTATAAATACAAAAGTTCATTAGGACTAAAGTACATAATAAGGAGAACTAGCGGTTGCTGATTTCCTGGGCAGCTTCTTATAGAAAACCAGAGAAGGTACTGCTGAAATGCTGGCCCTCTTACATGCCTATTTTAGTACAAACATTCAATAAGTACAAATGTTTTAGTACAAACATTTTTCTTTTCTCCAATTTCATGTGATAAAAATAAAACATTGCTAATACTTGAACACTGAACTGATACAAAAACATACTGTGCATAAACATTTAAATTTGAGTTTGAGGAAAAGAATAGCTTTGTCTTCTACAAAGCTATTATGATTTTGAAGTGTAGAAGACCTGTATCATATTCAGATAAACTAGGTCTATTTACATTAAACTATGAAGAATACCAAAAGAAAACACTACACATCATTATACATAAAGTAAATCGCCTTGAGTAGCTGGTTCTTATTATCAAGTTCTGAAGTGTAATCCAGGCCATTGGCAAGAGTCTGTTATGATTAGGGATCTGTGGCCTCTTATTTTCTCATTTCTCCAAAGGAGTTAACAAATTCCTTCTACTGGGCTTGTCTTTGTTATCTTGTGGTATTTAGTGTGTGCCTCGTTCTCTTCTTACTGGGTAAGCTTTAAACTCTTTTTATGTTATGTATATTTTGGACATTTCTGAAGTAACAGATTTCCATGTGACATTTTCTTTTTAAAGTTTTATTTTTCTGTTTTGTGTGTGAATGCTTTATCTGGATATGTATACATGCCCATGGGTACAGTACTTGCAAGAGGCCAGAAGACAGCTTGGGTCTCCTAAAATGGAGTTACAGAAGGCTGTGAGCCACCCTGTGTGTGCTAGGAAACAACTCAGATCCTCTGGAAAAGCAACCTATGCTCTATAATGCTGAGCCACTGTTCCCAGCCCTTCGTGTTATTTTACAACAATGCCTTTAATGGTATTTATTCCTCCCGCATCTACATTTTCCTCCAATCTGCCTTTACATGGAAATTGGAAAACACAAACACTGAGAACTTGAAGTCAACTTTCAAAATGCTTGCATGAGTTAGAACCCATTTACTTTAAAAAGAACTGTCTTGCTTTCACTGAAGTAGTTAATAGCTTTATACTATTAAATTTATTTGACACATTATTTTTCTCATCAGTTGGTAAATTTTCATCCCTTACTAGTGAGAAATGTTATAGAGATACCTTCTGTGAATTAATGTGAAGGTAAATGTGATCTTGCCCTGTCGTTTCTCCTTCTGCATGCTTTGTCCTTCTACCCAGTGATTTCCAACTCTGAATATTAGACTGAAATGGTTGATATTAGTTCAGACAAACATGGCAGCAACAGTGGATTGGGGTGGAAGGAAATGGTACTAACTGTAGCTGCCTGTTAGTTATGACACTGAGGTTGGGATTCATAAGCTTTGTTTAAAAATTGTCCCTCAGCTTTAGTATTACTCGAATAAATTTATTTTTAAGAATCAGTTATGTTGCCGGGCGGTGGTGGCGCACGCCTTTAATCCCAGCACTCGGGAGGCAGAGGCAGGTGGATCTCTGTGAGTTCAAGGCCAGCCTGGGCTACCAAGTGAGTTCCAGAAAAGGCGCAATGCTACACAGAGAAACCCTGTCTCGCAAAAAAAAAAAAAAGAATCAGTTATGTCAAAGCAAAGTTTTCAGTTCCACTCCAGTTTCCCTGAGTCATGTTTCCTTCCAAATGAAGTGTTGCAGATCTTGATTTATGGTACACTCTACCATTCTTAGCTATGAAGAAAATTAGCATAGTCAGGACAGATTTTTATATATATTCCTTTTATACCTTTATACAAAAAATCGTGTAGCATTCTACTTTATGCTGGGGAAATTTAGGAATCTTCCCCAAGATGTTGCAAATTAGACTTGGAACTGTTACCTGCAGTTTTGGAACACATTACATTCATTGTTTGAAAGGAAAGTTTTCAAGTCTATACTGTAGGATATACATATATGGAGATTTTCTGTTCATAATTAATGAGATATTAAATGAATTGCTATACACCAGCTTGTTTAGTCAATGCTGGGTAGACAAATGCCAAAGTTAGTTAGTATAGTGATGAGAGAAAATAGACAAACGGTTTACATCAAACATACTATTGATGGAGATAATTACAGAGGAAGGAGGGGGAAGGATTCAACAAGAGTGAGGATGCCCAAAAAAGTTACAGGATATCATTCCATTAACTATCTACTTAAAAAAAATCCATGTAATAAAATGTATATAAAAAACATATATAAATTAAAACATAATTTTACATCTTGGCTGATAATGTTCACTCCCAAAGCCTAAACAATAATAATAAACCTGACAAAGACTCCAACATCAGCCATGAGAAGTCCTTTTTGAAGTTGTTGGTCAGGGTTTCCAAGAGACTCCCCAAAATTACAAACTTTCTCTCTCGCCCTTGGTTGCTCCTTGGACATTTCTAATCTGGAACTGATCTGAATTTCTCCCCTACCAGAAAGCTCCATGCAAACTTCCAAATGGTGTTTTCAATCAATGATCATACCCAATTATGATACTTCTGAACCACAACAGTGACCATCATGGCACAAAAATCCAAAGGGCACAGTAGTCCCATGGATACCTTTTTGGTAACTGATACTCTCTAATTGACTTAAACCTACTCAACAAGAGGGAAGTCAAATCTAGTCCTGGAAGCTTAGCCAACTAACAGGCCTGATGAAATCAAGATTTTTTAAAGGAGAACCCAAAAACTGCCACTATTCTAAATCAGTCTGACACCTAACTACATTCTAAATATTTGTCCTTATGCTGACAGGTATGTTCAGTGCTCACACCTTATCAAGGTAACAGATGGAGATCATTACAGAAAAGCACAACCAGTCCAGGCAGGTCTAGTCCCCTCCTCCCAGATTGAGCCAAGTGTCCCTGCATAAGTCCCAGGTTTCAAACAGCTAACTCATGCAATGAGCCCAGGACCTGGTACCACTGCCTAGATGCCTCCCAAACAGATCAAGCCAATCAACTGTCTCACCTATTCAGAGGGCCTGATCCAGTTGGGGGCCCCTCAGCCTTTGGTTCATAGTTCATGTGTTTCCATTTGTTTGGCTATTTGTCCCTGTGCTTTATTAGATGGATCTCAGTCCTCGGGGGAGGTCTTGCTCTGGAGGAGGTGGGGATGGGGGATGCGCTGGGGGGAAGGGGAGGGGGACAGGAAGAGGGAGAACAAGGGAATCTGTGGCTGTTATGTAGAACTGAATAGTATTGTAAAATAAAATAATAATAATAATAATAATAATAATAATAATAATAATAATAAAAGAAAACCACAACCAAACAAAATGCAGAGTTGTAAAATCTAGTTCCAATGGATCTATCTACAAAACCACTCCCTTATCTAAATCTCGGGGTTTCTTGCAGAAGAAGCAGTAGAGAGATTTTAAGGGCCAAAGGATCAGGGGGGTTGTTGTAATAATGTGCATCCTAGTAATTTCAGAGCTACACCCCAAAAAGTCTCACCAATGTCACTACATGAAAATGCGCTGGAGCCAGATCAACACCAATAGACATGCTAAAGTGAATGAGGGTAAGACCCTGAGTGTCCAATCCTACACAAAGAACTACAGAAAACTAAGAAATGATTATAATTCAAAAAATAGCCTTCGTTAAGAACTAATGCTTCAATTGATTATCTAATAACAAATAATCAGATTTGAAACTACACATACAAATAACATTAATCAGACTGAGTAGGTTGTATCTAGAAACGTATTTATATATGCATACATATACATGTATATATATACTTGTAACAACAATAAAGAGAAAGATCATGAAGAAGTGTTCATACTCACATAAATGTGAGTAAATAAATATATCTAATAATATTTTTTTCAATAAAAATCTTACAGAAAAGTAATGGAAATAGGACTTAATTATAGGTTATTGGTAGAACACTTGCTTAGCATGCCTGAAATCCTCTAGCACCAAAGGACTAAAAAAATAAAGGAGAAAAAGAGCTTAAGAATTTCAAGAATAGTGATATAATAGAAATTTTCAGATAGTGCTACCTTTAAAATATGGAAACAAGAAAATATAAGGTTCAGTTCAAATCTGGAAATCCAATAGGTAGTGACTAGAATGCATTGTAATACAGTTACACTATATTGTACTTTGGAACATAGAATAAAATTTTGTAATATATAATAAAATGAACACATTAATAATAGATTTATTTAAATATTATGTAAAGACTGATCATTTAAAAATAAATAATACATAAATTGGCGCTCACCAATGCAGGTTTCATCTAAGAACAAGAGTCAGTGTGTTGTTTGTTTTATGCTAATTACAGCATTCATGAAACCGATTTTAAATTTCCTCTTTACTCGCCACATTTTCATCTTCCTCATTTTATATGCTGTCAGGAAAACCTTTTCTTTATGCCTCAGGCCCTTATGTAGCTGCATTTTATGCTCTGTTTGAAAGTGACATGGCCAATAAAAATCAGCAATTTATTGACAAAGCAAACGACTACTGTACATATTATAAAGAGTTAATAAAATGCTTTATTGGTGTGATTTATTCATGCCATATAAACAAGGGTGAAAAATATATTCTTGAAGCCTGCCAATACCACAAAATAATATCACTTGAAATGCACAAAAATATAAATCATTTTCCAAATTGTCACCAAATCTTTCTCTTGTGAATAATTATTTTCTGGATGCCATTATTTTCTGGAAAAAAATGTTAAATGGGTAACTAGGTATGGTTAGGAATAAAGCCATGTTTGGCTCCTGATTTCATGTGACTTGTGTGCTCACATCTTCTATAATTATTTATTGAGTTAGAAAAAATAGCATGGAGTTTGTGTTGTAAATATTGTAGACATAATAGGAAAAGGCATGCACCAAACATTTGGATGGATTTTTCAAACGTGAGAATTCTGCTTATGCAAGAAGCACACACATATGCACAAGGCACATGACAGGCACATTATTTTAAATAATTTCAGATGATACTTTTAGCCTTTTATATTTTTGTTTATATTTCATAATGAGAGTGTGTTACACACAAGCCCATGAAGACAAACAGAGAAGATTATATCAATGTATCCATAGTGTCAAAAGACATGTTTAAATATGTCTTTTCTTTATTAAAGCCAGGCACATAATTGTGAGTCTTTAATGCACATACATGTTTTGTCTTTAATGTCCGTGAAGTTCTTATTTTATATGTACAATTGTTTTAGAATTAAGGACTCCTATTTTGGATTTCCTAACTCTTAATTATATAGTAAAAATTGTCATACTTATTACTATTATTTCAATATATTTTTGTGATGCAATGACCTGACATATTTCAGTTAAATATTTCAGTGGCACTCCACTCTGAAGATTGATGCTAGTACAAACTTGCATTTAAGAAAATCAAAGCCTTAGATCAGGTTGTTTGTTTAAGCTACTAGTTGCAAATTGCAGCAGAAATTTGTTTATCTGTAGTTTCATCAAATTATTGATTAGAAAAAAGTTAAAATATCAGGCATTATATAGTCACCAGTAGACCTTATCACATGTGTCTAGATAGGGATCTTCAGAAACATGGCCTTCAATTTCTCATGCCCATACTCAAATGTACATTTTGCATATTTTACATTATTACCCATTGAGTAAAATCAATTCTAATCAAATATTTAACACCAGGGAAATAAGAAATGTCATATAAATTTAACGGAAATTCAATCGTGCTATCACATGTAACCCAATAGTTTTCTTTGCGTATATACCAGTATTTTCAAATTATAATTCTTAGGTAGGTTCACACTAATTCATTACAATTCTGTAGTGTATGTCTTCATCTTTCTACTTAACTTTGGCTTTACTTTTGGTATTATAGCTTCTGTTGAATCATATTTATAAATACCAGGTTCAAAATACAAAGTAATTTTCAAAAAAATTAGTATATTTCTTTTTTTTTGCAATTCTTCCCAAATTTATTAATCCTACAGCAATGTCCTCCTGTGAGGTCATAGGTGCATGGATGGATTATCAAATGAAGACTATAAATTGGAGAAAGAACAGCATTTTAACAAACAATGATAAGAAAAGTAGAAAACTACAGGCGGGAGAATGAAGTTAGATACTTGTGTTGTAGTGTATTTCTTTATCCTAGCAGTGATATTATAAATATTACTTGTTTTAAGATAGTTTTATTTTGTGTTTTTGTATTATTTAATCTCCATTTGGCTGTGTTAATAGCACTTTTTTTCCTCTCAGAGTCAAAATAAAATAATAATTCTCACTTCATAAACTGTGTATTGCATTAGTAAGTAGTAAGTGTAGCACATTTACTAAAGTTTCAGTTCATCTTCTTACAAGATACTAATGGAAATAAAAGCATATAATTAAGGGGTTATGTTTTTTTGTTTTGTTTTGTTTTGAAAGGGAGCTGAAAGTAAGTATATCTAACAAGAAAATGTGATATTCCATGTCTTACTCTAGGCAAAACAGATTTCCCCCTCAGGATAAATTTCCTGTGTATGTGATTTATTAATGGTTTGTCATCAATAACTCAAGAATTGGTTTTGATTTAATTGTGGCAGACTTTGTATACTAATTTATAAAATTGTAATTTTAAAATTCTGAGAAATTCACTTCCCATTTTATTAAGAGGTGATGCTTTCACTTTATGATCTGTTGTTAAGACTGGTAAATTTATAAAAAAAAAATACACCCTTCACAGCCATTTACCATAGATATCCTGATCACGTAGCTGGCACTGTTAAAACAAGACATATACACATACATTACATTAATTTTAACTTTCATGAAGTCTTGAAAAAAGTCACAAAGACTATTAAAAAAGGCAAGAGAACAGTAGTGAATTTTGGGAATTGTTGTAGTTTGAAATATAAGTTAACTTTTCTCTTGCTTTCCAAAACCCTTGGCCCATGATTTTACAGATGGAGAGCATGCATCCTCCATGGACTTAAAGAATTTATAAGTCCCTGTGTATCTATGGATGTTTATAGTGGCAAACTCTAATTGAAAGTCACCCTGAAGATAACATTTCACTTTGGAAGAGAAATTAGTTTAGCATTGAGAAAACAGCAGTCTAATTTTCCAAGATATTTGCATTTATTTGAATGACTGGCATCTTTAGATATTTGTGTCATTACAACATGATCCAAATTCATATGTTTTGTGTTTTATTCACTCTGTTTTTTTAAATCATTATCATTGTCATTGTCATCATCATCATCATCATCGTCATATTTTACTTTATCTTCCCTTTAATGTGAACATTTAGAGTGTTTCTGTAATACACAAGGCAGTCTTATTGTATGCAAAGCTTGGAAAAACCTTTATCCAACTAGAAATTATGTAACTTACTGACATTATAATTAGATATTTATAACTAATTTTACATCTTTCATTCATGGCAAACATCAGGTTAAATTTATGGTCATTCCAATATACATGAGTTCTTTTGAAATATGATATGTTAGAGGGCAGTTTCACACATATAAACTTTACATCACTGCCAATGTGAGACACTTTCATGACACATTGGCATCACCACATGTAGACATGCACATGGCATCCTGTTCTGACATACTTTATTACATTTGTATATGGAAACAGAGAGATTGAACAAAATTAGTCTATTATAATCACCAAAGCTGAACTAAGCGGTAGAAAGGATAATAGTTGTAGTAATTAGGCTGAGGACATTAGCTGAATCAAGCAAAAACATATTGTACTTTGTGAATTCATAGGAGGAGTACTTTGTAAGGATGATGAGGAGACAGAGGCCAATGCATTTGAGGAAAGTACATTCTAGTTTTTTATTTAAAAACCTGTTTCTTGTAAGTTACACTTAAAAACCTTAGTATGATCTGCTTAAGGGGCCCCCTGGCAGTAGGATCAGAATCTATCCATTGTGCATGAGCAGGCCTTTTGGAGCCCACTTCTATGATGGGGGACCTCCCACAACCTTGATTCAGGGGGAGGGCCTTGGACTTGCCTCTACTAAATGTACCTCCCCTTGGGAGGGCTTATCTTTTTGTAGGAGACAATGGGGGGTGGTTGGGAAGGGGAGACTAGAGGGATGGGAGGAGGGAAGAGGGGAGGGAAGAGAGGGATCTTTGGTATATAAAATGAATAAAAATTTTTTCTTAATAAAAAAATCTTTTATAGGTCCTTCTTTTTTATAGAATTGAATTCATATGGCAGGTAAGTCATGGAAGACATTTGACTTAGATTTGAAAGGTATTCATAAGGCAGATTAACTCTGTGCTGGGGATTTGAATACCGTTCTGGTGCCGTGCTTGTATAGTGCCTTTAGATGTCATTAGCATTCACTGGCCTTGTAGGCAGAAAACTGTCCCACAAAACCACTATTATCTCTAGAATCTCTCTGTTCAACTTCTTGAGTCCCATTCTGATTTCACAATGGACAGTGTTATACAGGAGGAGATTCTGATTCTAAGTTGTAAACTTCAGGGCAGAAAGAGTTTTATTGTGGCCAAGTCACTGCTGATTTTCCACACATCAGAGTTAACAGTTTAGTTCACTTTCTATACTTCTGTCATTGTTCTTCCTGATTGGCAAGCTCTGCAGGAAACTACAAAGCCAGAGACACTGTCTAGTCCCTTGAGGGAGATCTTCACAACACATCCTAAATAAAATAAATGTTTCTATAAATGAACATGAATCTAAGTCTTGTGAGCAAACTTTAAGTAAGAAATTGCCTTAGTAAAATGAGATATCATTCTAATATATCTGCTTTATCTAATAAATTGTGAAGGCTTTGTGCTCTTATCTCCATTGTTTAGTTTCTTCTGATTCTCACAAAATCTTTCAGAGGGCAGAAATGTATAATAACTTAAAAACTCATGACCTGTAATATTGGAATGAATAATTCAAATATTTCAGATTTGAAGACTACCCTACTTCATTTGTATATAATCAGTTCTGGTTCTAAAGACAGACTCAAGCATGTAGTACTGCCATGATCATCAATTCAAGTGTATTCTTCATGGACACAATAGCCTCCTTGTAAATTGAATTATAAAGATATTTCCTAAAGTAGTGTGTGTGTGTGTGTGTGTGTGTGTGTGTAATGTACCTTAGAGTTTTAATTTTTAACAGATCACAAATAATGTTTGTTTCTTTCAACTTTTATATGCCTACTTTAAACATATAGATAATTAGTTTACATAACTTTAAACTTATGCCATATGCACACATTCATAAATTACGTGTGTGGCTTTGATGTAATTGTACATTGGACATTAATGGGTTCAGAAAAATTACTTGAAATTTGATAATTTATATCTGATTTAACTTGTCTTTTTCTCCTTACTATGCTTTGGACTCACATACTTTTTCTCATTTCCACAAGCTACCTATTGCTGCTCCAATAATCTATTGCAGATGACCAAACCATACAATATTTTCAACATTAACATTATTGAGTTCACAAAAATTCCATTTACATTAAACATGCACAAATAGTAGAAATAATCTCCATCATTTGTGCATCCATCCTTTCACAAACTCAGATTTACAAATGAAACTATTTTAAACTTACAAATTTTTTTTTATGTTTTTGAACTAATCTTAATACAAACAACCTGTTTGGTTTTGAATAACTAGTGCTGTGGGTCAGTCCCAGGGTCTTGTGCATGCTAGGTCAGCACTTTTTATTCCAACTAAGATCCCAACATCTTCTTCCTACTGTTTCTCATTTTCTTTTTCTTTTATGGTAAAAATAAATATTGCCATTCATATTCTGTTGCTAAAATTTTATTCCTTCTGCATTTTTAGTTTTTCATCTGTGATCTTTTTTGTAGACTATTTTCATATGTCAAAAAAAACTCCAAGGTTAAAAAATAATTTGATAAATAGACAGTGCCAAATATCATTTTATATCTTTGAAGCTAATTAAATTGATCCATTATATATCTAACTGTATAATATACAGGATGGCATAGAAAAGTTTGAAACCAAATGACTTTATAGGTTCTGTTTGATTGAAACACTTTAGGTGAGTTTACATACTTATGTTCATAAGTCAACAGAAGAGAGCAACTAAATTACTCTAGATTGATTTCTTTTATACATCACATCAATAATATACACCTATAATTAAAATATCATACATAACTTGAAGTCGTTTTGCGTAAGCCAAATGATACTATTTATCAAGGTATCTCAACTTGTCTCTCACTTGTGAATAATTAATTATATATATATATAGTCACGTTGTTTTTTAAAAACAATAGAAATAATAAAAAGTCATGGTTTTTATAAAGCTGTTGTTTTTGAAAGAATCATTTTCAAGGTTCTGTCAATCCTCTGAATGAAGGTAATTGTTGTTTAAGGATTTACTGGTAGAATTATGATGGCTATAACAGTTCCTAATTAACATGTGCTAAATTATGAATGAGACATTCTGTGTGTGTGTGTATACAGACATGATTTCATATATGTATTATTCTTAATATGATTTTTTGTTTATTATATTAGCAGACTAATAAGTTATTTTTTTGGTAAAGCTCTTGGGATTCATAGAAGCAAAAAATATATTTCACTTGAATTAAGAATTGTATGTTTTCATTATCCTTTTATAATTAGTGTGTTTAATTTCATTAAAATTTCCATAAAATATTTTTATAATTTTTTGTTTCTCTATTTTGTCAGTTTCATTATATATATATAATGATTGTTATTATATTCACCTGCCAATACCCTCTAATTTACCTTTTCCTGTCTCTGTGATTCTCTTCTTCTCACCCAATCCTCTAGTAATTACATGGGCAGAGAAAATGACAACCCCCTTTTATAGCGTAGTGTCCTATGAGTGGGTGGGACCTCATGACTATCCTTTCTATCTGTAGTTAGAGGAACCAATCATGTGTAGGCATCCATAACTACTATGTCTTAGTAACTACTGTGGTGGATTGAATTGTTAATGTCCACCGTGGACTTCATTTTAGTACACGATCCCCATTTGGCAGCACAAATAGGGTAGGTGTAGAAGGGATGACCTTGCTGGAGGAAGTATGACACTGAGGGTGGGCACTGGTTATAAAAAACACCTTGCCTCCAGCTAGTTTGCTTTCTCTGTTTTATGATTGTAGATCAAGACATGAGTTCTCAGCAATCAGTTCCTGCTGCCATTCCTGCCATTTGTCCCATATTTCTCTACAGTGATGGACTCTCATCCCTATGAAAATATAAGTCCCAATAAACTCTTTATTCTATAAGTTACCTTAGTCTTGGCATTTTCTCATAGTGACAGAGAAGTATGTATTTTAGCTACAATGACAATGATGTGCCTGTATGGACACATTCCATGGCAATCTTCCCTGTCCTCTGACTCTTAAATTAGTTCTGTCCTTTTTCTATGATGTTATCAGGGCCTTGGTGTGAGTGAGTGAGTGAGTGTGTGTGTGTGTGTGTGTGTGTGTGTGTGTGTGTGTGTGTGTGTGATATACACATCCTCTTTAAAGATTAACATTCATCTCTCACTGTCAGCACTTTGACCATATATAAGACTGCACGTAAACCATCACCCTGTACACAAACATGCTTCTCTATTCCAAACGGAGAGCAACACCAGTCAGTCAGTGAGTGTTTATATATATATATATATATATATATATATATATATATATATATATATATTTAGAATGCACTTTGACCACATGTCTTTATGGAAATAGCAGCAGTGTGGTAGTTTGATCTTCTTGTGGGCTCATAACTTTTCCAGCCATAATATTTTGATCAAATTGATAGGAGACAAAATATATATTAGAGAAAAAAACTACTTTTTTCAATAAGAATAACAAAAGATTATACCCACATATGGAATTCAACTGAATTTTCTCTCTCTTTCTTAAGACTTTGAAATTGGTAGAGGAAAAAAATCAGACATAGAAAAAGACATCTTAAACAGTTTCTGGTCAGTCAGAATTAAGGACAAAATTGAAGAATAATGATCAATGGATTTTTAAAGTTTCTATCTAGTAAAACATACTTTCAATTGGGTGAAGAGGTCCCAACTAGAATGGGAGAAAAGATTGTGTAGCTATATATCTGACAGAGAACTAAACTTTAGAGTATAATTAATTCAAAGAACTAAACATTATGACAACAAACCTAATCAACCCACAGCTTCTTATGTAGCACCCTCTGGGCCTGTACAAGACTGGTCTGTAATTAGTCAATCAGGGTTCGAGGAGGAGGACTTCATGAGGATCTATTCCTCCCTGCAGAACTATTGACTTTTGAACTGATGGGGAGATAGCCGTCATTGTCTTTATGTCTATATCCATAGTTTAGTCCATTATGAACTGATGAACAGTTCAAACCCATGATCATACAGATGTCCTTGACTAATCTTAGTGGGTAACAACACAAAAACTTAAAGACATGAGTCTATGAAAGGTGTTTGTAGGAATGAGGGTCTTTACCAGCGTAGTGGGAACAGAGGAGAAGCCAGGTAGTAAAAGTGAGCTAATGCATTATGCATAAGTAATAAATCATTAAACACATTTCAAAACACAAAAATTTTAAGATTGGGCTTTAAAGCTGGTAAGAACTCTTCTAACAAGAAATGATAGTTGCTTGCGCACTGTTCAAGTTACCCTCAATTTGATTCTTAGCACTACATACAGACACTGAGAGTGATGACCAGCTCCTGTAACACCAGGGCTCTGGAGTCTAGATAGGAAGATCAGAAGGTCAAAGGCATCTTCAGTTGCATAGCTAATTGGAGTCAAGCCTTGCCCAAAGGAGACATTGACTTAAAATTTACCAATTAATTAATTAATTAATTACACATACATGAATAAAAAATCCTATATTTGTAACAGTATTAATGAATGTGGAAGACATGATAAGTGTGGTAGTTTGAAAGAAAATGCCCCCCAAAAGTGAGTGGCAATATTATATACATGGAACTGCATATACTTAAGAATATATATGTACATACATATACATATGCCTATACATATATATATATACATATACATATACATGCACTCAATAACAATTAGTAAAAAAAGAGGCAAAAAAACTTGAAGGATCACAAGAGAAGCCTATGAGATTATTAGAGAGCAAAAAAGGAAGGGATAAATAAATTATTATATTTTATAACCTCAAAAATAAATTTTAAAAATGTATAGGAGGAGACTTAGCTCAAATGATACCCATCTTATTATACAGGAGGAAAGTTGAGTTAGCTGTTGTACGTCTTTTATTATTTTTTATTTTTTTGGTTTTTCGAGACAGGGTTTCTCTGCGTAGCTTTGCGCCTTTCATGGAGCTTACTTGGTAGCCCAGGCTGGCCTCGAACTCACAGAGATCCACCTGGCTCTGCCTCCTGAGTGCTGGGATTAAAGGCATGCGCCACCACCGCCCGGCAGCTGTTGTACATCTTAATGCCTGTGGTTAACAATATTCCATGATCCTGAGAGCTGCTAAGAGAGTGAATGTAAAACATATTCACCATAAAATTGATGATAATTTGGGTTTATTTTGAAAACGAGTTAAAGCATCCAGTCTTTGTCGCATCATAAGATTTTTATCAAGGGTATGTCTTTCTGCTGGATGAGTGAAGAAGAAGGCTTCATCCCTATACTGCATATTCTTGAAGGCCACTTCAATGAATAGGATCAATGCAGCATAGAAAATAACAGTACATTTGATGTCTGAATGTTCAGACCACAATTTAATGAATATGCGAACTTTGCAAAGTTAATATCTCTGAGGAGCAATCATCTCATTATATCATCTCATTGTAACTATGTATTTTTTATGGATGATAAAAAATTTTGATTCAATATTTCTGAAAGCTATTTTAAATAAGGACATATTTTATTAATTAAACACTTTGATATAAATAATGTGTTATTAAGTTGTGTTTTGATATTTAAAGACATAATTTCATTACATGTAAGTACCAAAATAAGCAGTGACTAATTAATAATCTCAAAGATTCCTCTCAATCTCTGATGTGTAAAGACCAATGATGGCATGTCCACAAATGCAGGCCTCACCAATTGGAACTTTTTAAAAACGAAGTGTCTTTAACTTGTGCTCATTTATGCAAGAAAATAAATAACACCACTCACACTTCTGATGCGATAAGGGAAAAGCAAAATTGTGCTGTGAGTTGTGTAAACATTTTTTAAATTGACAGGAGTGACCTAACTAAAAAAAAAAAAAAAGGAGGATTATTTACCATTGCCCAGATTACCACAGACTTGGATTGGTATTAAGGAAGACAATCATTATCATTGGCCATAGTGTTACCACAGGTAGCATTGTGAGTAACCCAGTTGTCATCCATTGTCATGCCTCCAAAGGAAATGTGTGCCTATAGCACACATACAAAAGAAAAGATAAAAGGGTTAATCTTTCCGGATAGAACAGACAACTTTTCTATCAAACATTCTTGAATTACTTGGCTGAGAGAGTACACAGTGAAAAACTGCAGAGAAAGTTCATGTCAGCAGAATATCTTGGCAGGAAATCACTGGACATGTAGAAGCAAAATCACTGTCTTATTTATTTGCCACTCTTGGGAACACTAATATGAAAGTGACTAATATGGTATAATAGTTCCCAGAACCAATTAATTAATCATAGCATGTCATTAATAGGTAGGCTCCTTGGAGAGTATATTTCATGCTCAGGGAAATTAAACCATTTTATTATGATAAAGCTTCCACCGTCAAAGATGTTTTAACTTTACATTTTCACACTATTACAAAGGAAGCTCTTTCCTAAGTGATGAACTTATTTTCCTATGATCTACATGTAATTTGTGTGTGGGGGGGCAGGGTATGTCTGTTTGTGGGGTGAAATTAAAAAACTGATTCTATTTCTCTTTTTAAATTTATATTAACTGAATATTTAGTACATGGATCTCATTTCCCACATAATGAAATGAAGTTCTGAAATCTGAAGGGATTTACATTTTGTACCAAAGCTAATGAGAAGCAACACTTTCTTAGAAACATAACTATCTGATTGAAAATCCCTTTAAGGAGAACATTCTTCTCAGAATAGCATGAATAAATTTAACAAAACACAAGAAAAAATATTTAGGCTGAACTTGACTATATCATCAAATAATTAATGTGGACACACATGGTGCAGTAGGTTCTATTACTTCAATTTTTATATGTACAATCTGAATAATAATTTTTAATTTAATATACTCATGTCATCTAAAAACAATAACTAACTGAAAGAATACACATGTTAATTAACAATTCAATTATGCATATATACTTTAAAATATCATGTTGTCAACATTCAATGCACAAAATTTTATCAAATAAAATACTAAATGACAAAAACTTTAAGACGTACAAATATTTACTGCTATGAAAAAATACTTACAGACTACTCAGAATAAAGCAAAATTGTGTCGACCAGCATAGACTGTGTAATTTTAATATTGTTTGAATGCGTATTAGTGCCTACATCTTTCATCTTTATGTGAAATTATTGAGGAAATATGTGAACAAGTTTGCTACATTTATCTCTAAATTGTATAATAACAATTAGTTTTAAATTTATTCATTAAATTAAAACAATAGTTTACGGGACTGGAAAGGTGGCTCAGAGGTTAAGAGCACTAGCTGATCTTCCAGAGGTCCAGAGTTCAATTCCCAGCAACCACAGGGTGGCTCACAGCCATCTGTAATGAGATCTGGTGCCCTCTTCTGGCCTGGAGACATACATGCAAGCAGAACACTTTATACATAATAAATAAATAAATCTTAGCAAAACAAAACAAACAAACAAACAAAACAATAGTTTCCTTTAAAAAAAAATCTTTCAGACAATCCCAGCACAAGGAGACAGAGAAAGGTGGATCTCTATGAGTTCAAGACCAGCCTGCTGTACAAAGTGAGTCCAGGACAGTAAAAGCTACACAGAGAAAAAGAAAAATTCTTTCAGTGAATTCTTCCATTCTCTAAAAGCTAAACTGTTACTGAACCACCAATCTTTATCTTTTATGATTCTCTCAATATCTCTTTTCTACATTGAATAAATGAGAAAAAAGTTTTGTTTTAGTTGAAACATTGAAATTTAAGTAGGTCATAGATGTTTCTTTTGTTATAAAATGTTAGACATTTTTCCATGACAGCTTGTAAAAAAATCAAAGTATCCTGAAGATACCAAAGTGAAGATTTTAAAAGAGTTGGGTATATCCATATCTCTAAGTTTCAGGGTGTTTTTTTTATGGAAACATGAAATATTTCCTCCTCCAAGATGTATCTGTCAGTATGCTACAATCAATAACCTATTTCTCCTCTGACCATAGAAATGTCATAATCAAATCATTGTCAATATTTCCAATTTCAGACATCAGGTGAAATGTTCAAACTTAATGTGACTTTTTTATTCTTTAAACATTTCTATATTTTAAAACTTTTTGTTTTTACTTTCAGACATATGTATTTGTTGAGAATTTTATTCTTTATATTTTTATCATATACCTCTTTATCCCTAGAACTTCTTCCAGTTCCTCCCCCATTTCTCTATACACCCAATTTTGCATTTGGTTTCTCCCATAAAAACAAAGCAAAAGAGACCAAAATCCATGTTGAATAAAAATCTAAAACAACATGGAGTCTAATTATTGTTTGCCAACTACTCCGGAACATGGGTCCTGACTTGGAGTATGGTTGATACACCCAACATATTCTTTTGAAAAAACAAAAATTCCTCTTTTGGTTAGGGTTGGGACCTTGTGCATGCTTTACCTTCTCAGTGTCTGGTTTGACTTGTGTAGGTCTTGTGCATTCTGTCATTGACTCTGTGAGTTCATATGTACACCTGCTGTGGATATCATTCTGTTTAATTAAAACTCTGATTGGCCAGTGGCCAGGCAGGAAGTATAGGCAGGACAAGGAGAGAGGAGAATTCTGGGAAGGAGAAGGCAGAGGAAAGAGACTCTGCCATCTGCCGCCATGATAAGCAGCATGTGAAGATGCCAGTAAGCCACAAGCCATGTGGCAAGGTATAGATTTATAGAAATCGATTAATTTAAGATATAAGAACAGCTAGCAAGAATCCTGCCACAGCCATACAATTTGTAAGCAATGTAAGTCTCTGTTTTTACATGGTTGGATCTGAGCAGCTGTGGGACTGGCAGGTGACAGAGATTTGTCCTGACTGTGGGCCAGGCAGGAAAACTCTAGCTACATACACCAAATCTATTTTGTCAGGAAAATACTGTTTTCTGGGAGACAGACAGACACACACACACACACACACACACACACACACACACACACACACACACACCATATTTTACAATATTTCTGCCTTTTGGTCCAAATAGATGCCCGAGCTTAGAGGAGAGGGGTTGTCCGGAAGATGACCCATTTAGGATTAAAGCATTCAGAATCTCCTATTCTCTGCACATTGTCCAATTGTGGGTCTCTGGGTTAATTATCACCTACTGCAAGAAGAAACTTCTCCTCCGACGAATATTCAGCTAAATGAACATAGCAATTAAATGATTCCTAATGACATATTTCTTGGATAACTGTTTTGTCCTTCTGTGTCTTTCTCCTTAAAGTACTGTGTTTTGTTCCTTTTATCATTTTAAGCCTCTTTCTGTTGATCTGATGTCAATGAGTTTTCTTCACAATCTATTTTAGTATACAGGATGGTTATTAACAATAACCTTTTACTGCATAACACAGAATTATGCTTTTATGAGATCTTTTTTCCTTACAATTTCAAAATGTAACCACATTCCCATTTGGAAACAGTTTTTAATTATTTAAGAATAAATCTGTGATAAAATGCCTTTTCTTACCACTATTGCACTCTCATTTTATGCATGTATGAGTGTGTGTGTGTGTGTGTGTGTGTGTGTGTGTGTGTGTGTCTGTATGAATCTCTGTATATCTTTGTGTTTATAGAATTTGTCTCTAGGCAAGGTGGTGGTGGCGCATGCCTTTAATCCCAGCACCACTCGGGAGGCAGAGGCAGGTGAATTTCTGTGAGTTTGAGGCCAGCCTGGGCTACAGAGTGAGTTCCAAGAAAGGCGCAAAGCTACACAGAGAAACCCTGTCTCAAAAAACCAAAAAAAAAAAAAAAAAAAAGAATTTGTTTTTATTAGAGAACAACTTCTTGTTTCTAGAAACAGTTTGGTCAATTTTATTGCATCTGAAGGAAACAGACTACTCTTCTTTTGCTGCGTGCCATTCTTCAAAGAATGGAAACCATGAAAATGGCTTTGTTAGGCTCATTACATGATAGATCCTGTGACCAGTCGATACATATGTCCTCCATTTCCTGCTGCAAGATTGATGTAGACATCACTTGCGTTGTCTTTTCAGATGCCACTACGATAAAACTCAGGAACGAAAGGAGAGAGAATCACACCTAACAAACTTTGTGTAGACACAGGCCTATGCTGTTGATGTCCAGATGGAAGCTTCAGGAGCAAGGAGTTGATTCTGTCTCCAGTAACTTTTTTCTCTGATTCATGTAGTGTTCATAGTGGCCAAATAGGGGCTCATAAGCTTCAAAATCCAGTTGCATTAACCATGGCAACACTCCAAACCTGAGTTATCTCCACCTACAGACATTAGACATAATGCAACTCTTCCGGTATTTTACCACTAAAACGCAGGGGAGCATCTCGGTTTAAGATAGCTTTCCTCATCAAGTGAATTGAAGCATTCATAATAAGATGGAAAAATGACGTCTATTTGATATGAGACTGTGATTTCTATGTTAAGCTTTAGCTAAAATAGTGATAAAATTATATATTTTTTTCAAAATAAAATAATGTATAAAACGATAGCATAATATTAGGACTAGAATATGTATAAAAAGAAAAATTGAAAATCTTAATGTAAGGGAATCAAAACAATTCACAATAAAGTAGGTAACATGGTGTGATCCAATGAGATGGGGACTGGAAAGAAAAAACATATCTTACACTTTCCCAAACTCTGCCTAATGTTTGGCTGTGGATCTCTGCATCTCCCTCCACTGGTTGCTGGATGGCACCTCTCTGGTGACTATTGGGCCAGGCACCAATCTGGTCACAAGAATCAGACAGTTCAGGTTCCTTATTCACTATTGCTGTGAGTCTAAGCTGAGGTCCTCCCAATAGACTCCTAGGGAGATTCCCATGAGCCAGGCTTCTGCTCACTGGAAATGCCCCTTCCCCCTGTAGCAGTTTCCCTCAGAACTCTCCCTCTCAGTGCCCATACCCAACCTTATCACTCAAGTTCCCATACCCACCCACCCTCAGTCCACTCACAAGAAATTTCTGTTTCCCCTCCCAAGGGAGATCTGGGTGTCTCCCAAATGAACTCTTTTAATTATCGTACTGAAAACAATATTAGCCATAATGCATGAGAATTCTAATTTGATTCTGTTCTGTGTATGTAACAATAAAATGGTATATTTTTGGTCAAATGGGTTACATATATTTCAATGACATAATTTATATTGAAAACTGAATATCATCTTTATAGTAACATTTTTATTTTCATAGTTATTTCTGGTTTTGGTCACTATCTTAAATTAAATATGCAGTAAGCTGTCATAAGTTTCTTTAACCATTAAAATAATATTCTCAAGTAGAACATAAATTGAATGTTGAGTGTTTCCTGTATAACAATGGTTTTATGATGAGAAATTTTGAAGTTCATAATACCCAACCACAAAGACACCGTTCTTCAGTATTATCCTCTTGTATTTCTTCTCTTATGTTGCCTTATTTTACTTCTTGGTTCATTTTTGTTTGGACTTATTGTGGCATCCACTAGAAAGAATCCTTTGTAATGGTCTGTAATCATTGAAGGCTACAGTCTAGTTTATAAATCCTGGAGCCATCGTTTGTTCTTAATAGTGAGAGTGAATTTCATTTTTCTGATAGTAAAATAGAAACAAATAAAACAGTAATTACAAATTAATAAGATTGCTGTAATATCTTTAGCTCAATATTTAGCTGGTGACACTGAACTGACAAGTCAATAGTGACAACTGGAAATTCAATCTATTTCGTACTGTCTCCAACATCCTTGCTCACAACCATAGATAATAACAATATCTTTTAAAATATCTGGGGGCTTGTAAGATGATTCAAATAGTTGCTCAAGTAAGAGTATTTGTATTCAGATACAAATTATCTATGTAAACATTCAGGCACAGCAATGCATGCTATAACTCCAGTCCTAGAAAGTTCAACACAGAAGGACTCTGGTCATGCTGGTCAACAAGTCTTACCAAATTGGTGAGATTCAAGATCAGTGCGAGAACTTGTCTTAGAAAATAATCTGTAATGTGGTTTGGAAAAACCACTAATGTTGGCATCTGGCCTCCAAAAACACTTGTATATATTTGAATATAAACATATAGGTAAACACATATAAAAGCCTAAGGTACCATGTTCCACATGGTGTTGTTCTTATTGATTTATATTATTTATTTATTGTTTTTTGCTGTTTGGTTTTGTGAGATGATTTCTTGTTATGTTGCTGGATTTGACATAGATTTCTTTTGTAACCCAACCTGGTCTCAAACTAAATGTCTTTTCTCCTCAGCCTACAAATGCTTGGATTACAGATCAGTAACACAAAATCCAATTTGATATAATGTCTTAAAAATTAATATTATTAAGATAATGAAGTTTCAAAATATCACAGTCTATTTGTTTGAAAACACATTATGGAAGACTATCAAGGACATTCTGCAATTTAACTTATTGATGATTTTGTTATTTTAGAAATTACTATACTTGTCTAAGAGAATATACTGTTTTGATGTATTCTTTAGCTATAACAAATTATTTGACAGAGATGAGTATTGCAGTTCTAGAAATCAATAAAATAATCATGAAATAAGTACGGCTAATAAATGAAATAAGTACGACTAATAAATGCTAAGCATTTGTAATCAAAAATCTCTAGTTTCCTGGAATTTACATTCTAGCTAACACATGAAGCAATATATAGTACATTAGTGAAATATATACTTTTACAGACGGTTCTAAGGTGCACAGTGATGCAAGGGGAAAGTGAGCATTTATAATGGTACACTAAGAATTTTTTTGTTACATATATAAGGATCATAACAGTTTAGGGAAAATATGAAAAAAAATGAACAATAATGTAAGTGGTTTGGCATATGATGATCAATAGAAAGAATTGTACATCCATGAAGCCATATGACACAAATTCAAGAATGTATGTCTGAAAGTTTTGCAAAAGTGTGTGAGTTGACTTGAGAATTTGAAACTTCACAAAGAAAGATAAATATGAGATATGGATTCTATTAGATGATGTGGGTCTACTGAGGTTTGGTCATGGTATATCACTAGACAGGGGAAGTCATTAGAGGGTGGCGCCCGAACGTGGGGCTAAAGAAAAAAAGGGCTAAAGAAAAAAAGGGAAGAAAAAAAAAAGAGGGACTAAAGAAAAAGGACAAATGAACAGGGATAAAGGCCGGTGTTATGAAAAAAAAAAAAAATACTAAAGACAAAGTCCCTTAACCAAGAGGCGCTCCAATAAAGTGTGATCTGAGAAGAATCCTCGCGTGGTGGTAAAGAGGATTCAGAACTCAACACACGGAGCGGTGAAGTCGGTAAGTTCTCCAGGAACGGTGATGTCGGTAAACGCCCCACAGTTCCTAATTCTCTCTCTCAAATGAGCGGCAGCCGCCGGTTTGAGTTACAAATTCCCAAATATACCAAGCTGGCTTTGGAGATGTGTAAAAGTTAAAACTTTCCTTTTTAAAAAAAAGAAAAGGGGAGGTGCTGTGGGATGTTCTGTTTGTCCTGTGGGAGCCCTTCTTGGGTTCTTTGTGGCGTTACCCAGCAGGTCCATATAGAAGATGATTAGGACCATGGGCCTGAGTGCAGGTGTTTGAGATGGTCTGCACTTGGCTGTGCTGGGGGATGGTCTGTATGTCAAGTTGCTCTGATTGGTTAATAAATAAAACCTGATCGGCCATGGCTAGGCAGGAAAGATAGGCGGGACTAACAGAGAGGAGAAATAAAAGGACAGAAAGGCAGAAGGAGACGCTGCAGCCGCCGCCATGACCAGAGACACTGCAGCCACCGCCATGACCAGAGACACTGCAGCCGCCGCCATGACCAGCAGCATGTGAAGACGCCAGTAAGCCACCAGCCACATGGCAAGGTATAGATGTATGGAAATGGATCAATTTAAGATAAAAGCACAGTTAGCAAGATAAGGACAGTTAGCAGGAAGCCTGCCACGGCCATGCAGTTTGTAAGCAAAATAAGTCTCTGTGTTTACTTGGTTGGGTCTGAGCGGCTGTGGGACTGGCGGGTGACAGAGATTTGTCCTGACAGTGGGCAAGGCGGAAAACTCTAGCAACAAGAGGGTATTTCCCAGCATAGCATATCCCTAAGTTTCTGTCTTGTTACTGATTGTTATGCGTTTTTGTGGAATTATGGAAATATCAGATAATTCAAGTGACAAAGACAGTTGTGTGCAACATGAAGATACATGAATGAGTACAAAGAAAAATAAACATCAGACAAGCAACCAGATTTATTAGTTGCTGAATGATAAAGAATGGCTATTTTGAGAGGGAAATCAGTTTTCTCCGAGATGAACTTCAACACCAGGGCTGTCCAGTCCTAACACAAGCTACTCAGTTTCAAGTGGCCCTGGACAGACCTACACTCAAGCAAAGATAAATGAACTGAATAACCTGTGTACATAAGTACATACATGAACACACTCACACATATATGAAATGTATATGCATGTAACAATAATAAAGAAAAGATCATGACCTTGATAATAAGAAGACAGATGGACTTGATAGGAGGAACACATCCAGTGTCCATGTATGGGAAGTTCTCAAAAAAAATAAAACTATTTTTAAAAAAATTAAAAGGAAGAAAAGAATCCATCACTGGAGAGTTATATTGGACAATTGGTATGAAAGAACTTTCAGCAAGTTGTGATGAGGAATGTAAAGATTTTGACATTTTGAGGCATCAGAAGTATGACATATTGATTAAGTATTTGATTATGAAATTTGATCATGCACTGATATTCATTAATATGAAAAGTGATGAGAATTGTAGCCTGACCAAAATTGGAAGTCTTTGGCACATTTATCAGGCAAATTAAACTTCATGGTTCTTAAAAATTAAGCCAGAACCTGGACTTAACTAAGACCATAAATTGTGTCATATAGTTCAACAAAATATGGCATCAGATTCTCTAGGGATTTGAATGTCCATATTTAATTCTGTTTGAGACAGAATTATGAAAGTGAAATTATTATAGGTGAAAAATGCTGATAAAAATCTATGGACTTGTTCCAGAGGAAGAGAACAGTGTGTTTTTATATTTATGATTTGGATGCAAATAGATGTAAAACAGTAAAATTGTCAAGAAATTTAACACATAGGTATGTCACTCTATATAAGCAAACTTAAAATGACACCATTTTTAGCATCATTGAGTCTTTGTCTGTACACAATATTTTCATGAGCACTCCCATCTCATTTCTGGGACTTTAAAAACCAAGACCATCTGTTTAGCAATAGCTGTCGGTGCCAAAATGGATCATGGTTAATGAAACAGAGACTTACAAATAAGAAACCTGAAAAACAATTGAGTTTCCCCCACTCTCTTTACAGAGGTGTTTCATAATTTGTACAGCATTGACAGAGATATAAAATAATTCTGCGTAAAGCTCTGATTTTACAGAGAAGAAAACACGGACACAAAGTATCATTGATTTACCATCTCTTCAAAATCATACTTACTGTCAGGAAATGTGCCCTTATGAAGTCAGTTTCCAGTGTGAAATGATGTGTGGATGTTCTAATTAGGCTATTAGTTTCTTCTAACGAAAAACAAGGTTAGATACACATAACACAATTTGATAAAGGCATTCCTCATAAATTCTCTGTTACTTATTTTTAGAGACCTTAGGGGGATTATAAGGTAAAGATTAAATGATTACAGAACAGTTACTACTTTGTCTCCAATGCAGCAAATGTCTATTTTAACTTGACAATTTTTTCAATACTACAGATAGATAAACATTTGAAACTTAATGTGATATTAGGTTCTCTAGCAAGGAGAGCTGAATTACAATGTGTGTGTCACCTAAAAACCCTCTTCCTCCTCAAGAAAAGTTCTTGGATTATCTATTTTTTTTGTATTGTGGCTGTTTTGCTTTGAATATAAAATGTTTATCATTGGCTCATGTCTAGAATGCTTTTGTCTCAGTGTATTGCTATGATACAGGAGGCTGTGGAACATGTAGGAGGCAAAGTCTGGCTACTAAGAGACCACTAGGGTTGAGAAAAATGCTGATAGCTTGACCCCTGGCTCCATCTAGCTCTCATCTGCTGATCTCACCCACAATGTAAAGCTGCCTCCAAACAGACTCTTTCTACTATGATATTCTGCTCATGGACACAGTGCCAACCAGGCAACTGTCCTCAATTTTCTGTAACTTTAGTTAAATTAAATACTCTGTAACTTGAGTTAAAATAATTGTGTGATCTTTTAAAATATATCTGTCAAAATTATTTTCAAATTATTGCATGAACAACTAATAAAGTTGCTACACCATGTATTTATATGGTATTATTACATATGGAAAGGAATTCAGTGTATTATTTTAGTTGCTGCTCAGTAGATATTTGGAATAATTTTTATTAATAATATACATATTAATAGAGATAAGCATTATGTTTGGTTTCAGAGAAAGTAAAACATTGGAACCAATACTTTACTATGTTTTACATTCAAGTTAAAACATCTTGGGTCATGTCCCTCGACACTTGAAAATAAGAAGGTTCTGAAATAATTTGAAATGGCTTTAAACATAACTACACTGAAATGAGAGATCACAAATAACTGAAAATGATAGAATAAAACAATTGTTTGCACTGCAGGGAATTCTTTACTACCAGAAACAGTAAACTGTTAAGAGTATCAGACTGAGTTGGTTTATTACATATAAAGTGCGTACACATGATTGTATTTTTTCATTTTGTCCTTGAGTTTGAAAGGTAATATACAAGAAAAAATATAATTTCCCTTCCACATATTGACATCCAATAGAAAAAAATGCCAAATAAATAGCATAAAACTCTATCTTGGAGGGAAAAAGAAAAGCCTAATTTAGCAAGCTTCAAAAGATGGTTTTTTACTACTTATTTAATCATTGCAAATGTCTCATTAATGATTGTCTACTCAATACAAGGTGAGGGAGGAAAACCCATTTAGCCACAAAATAATTATAGTTGAATGTCCAACGTGGGATTCCTGGAAGAATTTGGTTGTTACAATTATAATTGTGATACAGATTAGCTTTTGGTTGAATTTGAGTACAGAAATAATATTTATAAAATGATTTAACTTTTGTACATTATCTGTAGTAAAATATAGGTAATGTGGGACAGTGGATGATATGAAAGTCTATAAAATATTTATTTGCAATTATGTAGTTAAATACAGATATTGAGCAACTTATTCTCAAAATATCAACACAAATGTCATCTACTAAAAGATAATTCAATATTTAACTCACCATGTAATATGGACTTGGTGCTGTGTCAGCATACAATCCTTCATGAAAACTAAGTTGTCAGCCTTCATTTTTTGAAGGACATAGGAGACTTTTGAAAGACACATCTTCTAGCCTTAGAATGGATAGCATGTATACTTGATAAAGCTTATCACCTTACTTCAAAAGTAATATAAAATATAACTCTTTAGCTAAAATAATTGTAAACCCAGACAATTTTTTAACAAATGTTTTATTATCAGTACATATGTGTAACATGGATTCCTAAATGGTCTTATTACTAAAAAACCTGAGCCACATATTGGGGTGAAAGCTGAAAGATCAGAGAAACAGAATAAGCCACAGTCAACATCACCTCTCCATCTCCTCAGCTGATCTTGTTTCCACGAATCCTCAGAATGAAAGCCTCTGAGTCCTTGCCCCTGAGGGTCTCAGTTGAACTGCTGCTTAGTTCCTGTCTCCTCATGCCTTGTATACTGTTTTCCACCCAGCCAGGTCACTTTCTGGGATTAAAGGTGTGTGTACTTTCCAAGCAAAGACATGAGATCTCAAGAGCTGGGATTAAAGGTGTGTGTCACCATGCCTGCTTCTGTTCACAGTGTGGTCTTGAACTCACGGAGATCCAGACAGATCTTTGCCTCCTGAGTGATAGGATTAAAGCTGTGTGCCACCACTGTCTGGCCTTTTTGTCTAATCTAATGACTGGCTCTGTCCTCTGATCTCCAGATAAGTTTATTATAGTGCACAGTATATCACTACACATATGTATATTTTATTACCTCTCTCTATATACATATACATGTATATACACACATGTGTGTATGCATTCCTACAGTAAAATAAGTAGGAAAAAAAACATACCTGTACACTAATGAATCAGTGTATATATGAGAAAGAAGCATTTTGAAGAAGAGAAATATAACAAAGAAAACTCTTCCCCAGATAATTATAAATCCTGTACTTAATAAATATCATTGTATAGAATACACATTTACTTCAGTATCATAATCTAATGATAAGTGCTTTGATACAAGGGGAGAATATTTACACAGTCAAAATTCCATTTATTATTGAATTGCTGAATTTATTTTCAAATTATTTCTGTGACAATTTTTGATATTACAATACAATCACATCATTGCTTCCTCCATTTTTCTAACTCCAGATCCTCCAATATACTCCTACTTTCTCTCTTAAATTTGTGCCCTATTCTTTCATTAATGGAATTTATATGTGTGTGCATGTGTGTATGTGTGTGTGTGTGTGTGTGTGTGTGTGTGTGTTCCTAAATACAAAAATACAACCTTCTCAGTCAGTATAAAATTATTTGTAGATAGGTTTTCAGGGCTGACCATTAGGTGTTGGATAACTAACTGGTGTTCTATTCTCTGGGTAAAACTATTATATCCCCCACTCTCAGCATTTCTTAGTTATCTGTATGTCCTTGTGTAGAGTTGAATACTCTTGGCTTCGCTCCATCCACTTTAGCATGTCTCTGTTTGTTGTCCTTGTTAAGCTCATGTTTATGCCATAGTGTTCCTGAGACCTTTTCAATGTAGCAATATAAATGAATTTGCTTTTATCATTTTTGTTTTGGTTCTGAAAAAATTCACCTTTCTGCAGAGTAGAAAGATGAATCTTGTTAAAATTTTAAATAGATGTTGTGCTCCTTGACAATATGTCTGTATGTTGTTTAGTATAAAGTTCATTAATATTTATAAATTCAGATTCAAAACTAAGCATCATACTCATAGTGTATAATATTTTGATAGTATGGGCATTAGCTACTCAAAATAATTATGTAAATATTATTGCATTTTATATTACCTTTAATGTCCTGGGAACAAATTTTCAGTACATTATATTTTCTGTTCATAATTCAAATTTTAAATTCCACTACAGTTCTTTATCAAATTCTTGTAATTTTCATATGAAACAATGAAATGTGAATAACACACATTTTAAATTATTAGTATTTATAGAGAATAGATTTATTTGTAATGTTTATCCATCATCAACTTCTTCCCTAAACTATTTTTATATTTAATTATATTTATATTTATATTTATTTATAAAGTTAAATTTAATTTTATAAATTAATAACAATAGGCATTGTTATTAGGAGATTGTTCACCGAGTATGAGGCCCTACTACTTCCTTAGAGGACATAAGTTATATTCTCAGAATCCAATTCCAGCAGCTCAGGACTTCTTGTATCTCTAGGTCCAGGGATCTGAAACAGTGTTCCATTCTCCACAAGCACCTATACACTTCTAGCAGACAGTTATATATGACCCACAGACACATAAATGAAAATGACATAACATTTGAAAGTCATTAAAATAAAAGGGCAATTTAATTAGATTTTTTTAAATAAACTATTCTTTAGAATAGGCAAATTTTGTATCCCCTGGCTTTAGACCACAGCTTTATTTAGTAAATTGACCCAATATTGGATTAATTACACATAAAGAGTTAAAATAATGTCAATTTGATGATATAGTACATTAGTATTTTTCTAGACCGAAAATAGAGTGTCTACTTGACTGATAGAGAGTAGATGAGAAGCTGAGCAAACACAGTGCCAGGGCATCTATCTGCATGTCGGAGAGTGAGTGCTTTGATCTTAGAAGCTGGAGTCCTTGGAATATTTGAAATAGGCTTTATTTTTTGTTTGTTTTGTTTTTTCGACAAAGTGTTTTTTTGTGTAGTTTTGGTGCCTGTCGTGGATATAGCTCTGTAAACCAGGCTGGCCTCAAACTCATAGAGATCTGCCTGGCTCTGCCTCCTGAGTGCTGGGATTAAAGGCATGTGCCACCCCATGAAATGGGCTTTATTGATATTTTAAACATCTTTCAATTCATTTTCTAAGTAAAATTAACTATCACGTGCAGTATTGAAGATTAAATAAAATAGGACAAAATTGCTATTAGCAATTAGTTTATAAAATCTCTAGATCTAGATTTCCATAATTTAAAAAGCTTTTGCAGAATCAGTAATAAAAACAAATACTAGAAACACCATGGAGATATGGTCAAAAATCATTACATTACCAATTTTAAATGATAAAATGTTGTGATGTTGAAAGTTCTTTAATGATTTAAATATATAATTTATTAAAGAAGATGAAAAATACATAAAATAAATTTAGAAATTATATATGATCATTCTCAAATATTACAGATAATTTTAGTTTTGGAAGAGGAAAATGCAAATAAAAGTGCAATATTTCTTCATGTACTGACAAGTCTATGAAGCAGGTCTTCTGGTTTATGCAATATGTGCTTCTTCCTGCAGAACAATCTCACAAGCCCTAAAACAAACTTATTTTTTGAATTATAGAAATTACCTCCCTCTAATTGAAAAAATGCAACAATTAATCAGGAACAATATATAATAAATAATAAAATTATAATTAAAAATTAAATTATCATATCAAATAAAATCTCTATTAAAAATGGCTTTATTGTTGTTATGTTTTATGGTAAGAGAATAGGCAGTAAGTTTTTGTCACCTTTAATAGCATGAAACTTTTATACGGTACAGTGAGCAATATAAGTAGGGATAAATTAAGCTGTACTTTCTAAGGAAAAAGAAACAAATTGTGTAGAAAATTTCCCTGCAAAAAAAGCCTGTCACCAAGGTAACTTCCAATTCTTAAATGTTTATCATTATCTAGCAAGAATACAAAGCTAAAAAATCACAATTGTCTTGCCAAATGATGAATACAAATTATTATATTTATTCAAACAAAGACATTACATCTAGATCATAAATGACTAAAAAAATAGAAAAAAAAACCCTCAATATACATTTTGGGAATCTGTAAAATAAAAGCTGCCAGTGTGACCCAGGTTTGGATAACCCAAAAATAATCTATGTGAATTAATTTCTAAAGATGGAGAGCTTTCTTGACAGCAGCTGTTCTGACCATTCTGTAGGTTCTCATCATCCAGGACTTCAAAATCATATTCTATACTATCTTGCTGAGTACAAAATGTCCTTAAAAAACAATAGTGTGAGCAAGTAGTGAGCCTTATAAATTTGCATATGTAAATATGTGCACAAAGCACATGACTACATTCAATAATAGTAAAAACAGATCAACATAGACATTAAAAACAGACCAGGTGATGGAGGTCTAGAGGAAACATCAAGAACTGGAGACATAATTTTACATAATTAACTTTAAAGATGATTTTCAAGTATTAATATCATTGGTCCTCTAAAACTGTGATCATCACATATGTCATGCATTTGATAAAATGTTTGTGTGATTAAGATCCAACCTTATTAATTAGATGGTACAATTATATGCACAGAACACAGGCACGGGAAGATTAGGCCCATATACACTCTTCATTATACAATTTGGAATATATAACAGTGTTAGGACAAACAAAGTTGATACTAGGTAATTAACATTACACAAAATTACCACCACTATAAAATTACAAAAAGAAAGTTAAGATTATGCTAATTTTCTAGAAATGCTTGCTGTATTGAATTATTACTGTATATTTTAGGATTACTTAAGGCAATCTTACCATACATTTCAGTAGTGCATGTGTGTTTGCTTCCTACTGCATTTTTAAACTTGATAAAATTTATTAAGCTATAAAATGAGTTTTTCTTTATCAATAATGGCATTGCAATATTCATTATGTACAATTTTATGAGATGGTATTCCATTATTGTCTAGATTTAACATTTTAGTTATCCATTCAAATAAAACAAGAATAAAGTAGTAGCTGTTATGTTTATTGAGAGTCTCTGGGGAAGTTACATAATCTTCCTGGGCCTGCTTTTCTTCTGTTTTAAATGGTATCACACAAGTAAAATGCTTTACAGACAAAAAGTACCTGCAAATTCTGGCTGCACTAATTCAAATCTTTAATACATTCTACATGTACAACTTTCTGCAATCATTACTTGACTTTAAGGATGAGATAGCATTTGATCATTTTGTATGAAAGTAAATAATATATTAAAGTATCATAATTCTTTTACAGTCATACAGCTTATACTGTTTTTACACTCACCAAGTCTTACATTTTCTTACTTTCTTCCTGAGCATGCCACTTTATTTTGATGTTAATGTTACATTGGCAAATATCATCCACAAATCCTCCCCAGATTTGACCTTTGCAGATTATGTGGTTAATGTCCTGATTTAGTAATTTTTTTTCTACTATCTTTCTGTTTTGATTTTGGCTGTCTTCCTTGTGATTTTATTAGATTGTAGTATCCAATAGAAAAGTGCCACTGCTCATATATTGTGAAAGAATTTAAATTTTGTTTTAATATTTGATTTAATATTTAATTTTTTTTTGCCAAAACTTGCCAGCAGATCTTCAACTACAGATCATGTGATGCCCCAGGGAAAGCCACCAACTCTGTATTCCACAAGAGTGCAACAGTTCTGTTTATTGTGACCTTCATTGATCCACCACTGCTACATCATTCATGACCGTAGCCTTGGTGATCCTCCACTGTAGATGGGTCTTTCAGGATGTCCACAGATATACGAAGTAGAAGATCATCACTTTGGAGGGCATCCATACCAGGCAGTTTGTGCATTATGGAAAGAAGAACATTATCTGCAGTGTTCTGCTTTTGGGAATCATGTTTGAGAGAAGTATTGTGTGCTGTGTAGAGGTGATGCCCAGCCTACCAGAGCCTCCAGGAACTAATCCACCATCTTCCAAAACCCAGTGACTAGGAAGATCTGAGAGAGGTGCCATTGAGTTTCATGAAGGGTATTTCCTATGCCAACAGAGCTGTTGTTGGTGTAGTGGCTAGTTGAAACTCAATGATAAACCTATCTTAAGTCTGGTAATGCCTCTAACAAGCACAAGGTCCACGGGCCCTGCTAGCCACATGCATTGACTGGGTATGGCTATGAAACCCGTGTAGCACCCCTTTGGGGGTGGCGATCACAAACAGCACAAAAGGATCCCCTTCTCCATCTGCAGAGATGGCCTGCTGCTAGATCGGGCAGCTTGTAGAACCAATACTATATGAGACAGAAGACCTGTGAGGCTAAAGAGATGGCACAGCACTCGAGTGCATTTGCAGCTTTTCCAGTGCTCCCAGGATCAGTTCCCAGAACATACATGATGGCTCTCATCCATCTGTACGTCCAGTGGGAAGTGATGAGATTACTTCTCCTGGTCTGCATGGGTACAAGGAATATACATACATACATAAATACATGCAGGCAAAACGCCCACATGTGTATATTAAATAGAATCTTAAGCCACCCTCAAAACATTATATTTATTTTTTAAATGACAATTTAAAATAATGAAACATGTAGCATGAATCTTAAAAGATCTTGCCAACTTCTCAGCCAATTTTGTTTCCTCAAACTGGAAGCCTTTCAGTCCTCATTAGGAATGAATTTCAGCTGAACTGCTGCTAAAAGCCTAAAAGTTTAACCAGTTCTAGTTCCTGGTTCTCATGCCTTATATAACTTTCTGCTTCCTGCCATCACTTCCCGAGATTAAAGGTGTGTGTCACCATGCCTGGTGGTTTCCAGAGTGGCCTTGAACTCATAGAGATCCAGATGGATTGCTGCCTCTGGAATGCTAGGATTAAAGGTGTGTGTGCCACCATTTTCTGGCCTCTATGTCTATCAAGAGGCTGTTCTGTTCTCTAACCCCAGATAAGTTTATTAAGGTGCACAATATTTTGGGGGACACAATATTACCACAAAAACATAGAAGAATCAATACTTTTTGGAAGATATTCTAATAAAATAGTACATTTTATGGTAATATAAGTGAAGTTTGTACTTTATCAAAAAAGAGTATAATATTTTATGATAGAATAGCATATTTAGTTAGCCAAACAGTACAGAAGCCAAATTTGGCAAATATTTATGTAATTAGTGAGAATAGTCAAATCTTCAAAGCAATATTTCATAGATATTGAAAAATATTATTTTACTATAATGGTAAACAAATCAAAATTGTTATTGTCCATCTAATAACAAATTGTGTTATAGTTCTCCAATACAACTTTACCAATAATGTCAGATTTAAATCTAAGCATGGACATTATCTTAAATGTTAAAAAAAAAAAAAAGTTGAATAAGGCAGATCAATGTAAATGTGTGGTAGTGTACACCCAAACTCACTCTTTTAGCTAAAATTCACCTAGAAGGAGATAGGCCCTCTGGATAAGTGAGACAGTCATTTAGCTTGAAATGTTCAGGGGGCCCCAGGCAGTGGGATCAGGATCCATCCCTGAAGCATGAGCCAGCTTTTTGGAGCCCAGTGCTTATGATGAAACATTTTGTGCAGCCTTGGTGCAGGGAGGAGGGGCTCAGACCTGCCTCAACTGAATGTACCAGACTCTGTTGACTTCCCATGGGAGACCTTGCCTTGGAGGAGGTGGGAATGAGGGGTGGTTTGAGGGGGGAAGACTGGGGAGGAGGAGGGCAGAGAGGAAAATCTGTGGTTGGTATGTAAAATGAATAGAAAATTTCTTAAATATAATAAAAAAGAAAAAAGAGGAGATAAACTTTGAGCAGAAGTAGGGTAAAAGCATTTTATTAGGAGACTACATATTAATGCTTAGATTATTTTTGTAATAAATTCATTCCCCAATTTCTCGGTATAATTGGAATTTGTAATGCTTCTTCTCAAATTCTCCATTCAAATTGTTTTGTTTTGGTTGTTATAGATGGTAGGTTATTAAAAGTCCTCATATATTATGAGGGAGATATGAGAACGAAAGTGAATAAGCAATCTAGGCAGTTTCTTTTCAAACTGATATTGAATATCAAGCTTCCTGAATAACCATGCGATAAAATAACCTGAGTCTGTGAAACAACCCCTCAATGTTGGTAGTTTATTTTGCTTACATGGAAACTTCTTAATGGTAAAATTTATTAAATGCTGGGAGAAACTATAACGTATCAGAATATAGAAATATGAGACATAAGGAAGAGAAATCACTGAATCTGTGTCTCAGATTTATGTGAACCTATAGTAGTGTATAAACTCAAAACTCCCTCAGAGCTTCTCTAATGATGTGACAACAGCTTACGATGGGTTGCCATGGATGTCTTCTCTCTCTCTCTCTCTCTCTCTCTCTCTCTCTCTCTCTCTCTCTCTCTCTCTCTCTCTCTCTCTCTCTCTCCCTCTCTCTCTCTCTTTCTTTCTCCCCTGCCCAGGCATCTCTCTCTTTCTTTTTCTCCCTTTATTAACACGTGGGAAGCTTTACATAGTGTGGCAAGGGTTATTGCATGGGAAACTTTTGTCTTTCTAGTTTCTCCTCTTCAGGTAAGAAATAATGAATAGACAACCCTTAACTAATAGTTATAATCTCCAGAAAACACACTTTCCCCTCAACAATTATTTTAATTTCTTTTGAAATTATCTGAAGTCTTCTTTTGAAAATTAAACAGATTGTAAAATTAGCATACTAGAAAACTCTATGCTTGCCATGATAAAAACACAAAGAAAGGCAACTTAGTAACCTCAAATATGAAGAGAAAAAAATTGAAAAAAAACTATACAAATTGATTTGGTGAAATCATTAGAAAAATAGTTTAGTCCCCTAATTTACTGTTCAAATAAAGTTGTCCCCACCATTGTTATTATCTTCATTTTTATGATCTATGCTTAAACAGTTTTCTGAAAGCATCCTATATTTACATTCTATTTTTAGTTAGCAGGAGATTATATTCAAATTATACAAATATCATTGGAGAGCCAATAATACGTTTTGTCAATATTTTCTGTGGTTTAAAAACTGTAAGAATTTTATTATATATGAAGGCTATTTGGGTATTTTGTAGTTTTGGGTTTATTTATTCATGTTTTGGTAAGAGGAAAATGGCTTTGTATTAAAATCATTTTCAGTGATTATGTTAGAATAATAAAAATCTCCTGGTTGTAGAATCTCTGGCCTGGGTGGATACTAACATTCCAGTTAGCCTGCTTAAATCTCCTTCACCAGCACTCCAACCTAGGAGGATGGTTTCGTCTGCCACACTGAAGAGACAGAATAATTTTATTCCTTAATGAGCTACTGTACTTTTCTTTCCCAGAATTCTTGCTCCTAGTGAAGCAATGTATGACCGAAATCATGTAAACTAGTATTCATATTTCAGAAAAGTGTATTTTTTTTCTTTTCTGTTCTTTGAATCTCTTTTCTAAGTGTACTTTTTCTAAAGTCCTCCTCCTTGCCACATGGCAGCTTATCCCCATCCCCCATATGTCTGACTTACATGTCAGATTAAGATGCTTTCCATTTTCTTCTCAATTTCCCTCCTCCAGGGACCTGCTGAGTTTTTACAGCTTCTCTTAAACTGAAGTTCCTCTTTCAAATCACAATAAAGTTGTCCTTGAGTTTTTGTTTCCAAACTCACTGAACACAGGGAAGTAGCTGGTGCCTACCTAGAGCCTACACAACTCATGTTCATGTTCATGGCCTCATGTTCATGGTACTTGTAGGCCCTCTGTGCACTACCAAAGGAGAAAGGTAAGCACATGATGACCTGCCTGCAAGATGCATGCTTGCCATCATTGCAGAAAGCTTGTGAGAGTAAGGAACATATATTTAATTGGATTTAAGACTCACTCCATGAGATGGAACCCATCCCTGAAACTACTCAGGTGAACCTGAGACCAGGTCGAACAGATAATAGGGGAAAACCAAATACCATTTTTCTGCCAAAAGAATATAGCCATAAAATAATTACTAATGTCATTCTGCTATATTCATAGATCAGTACGTTGGCCAGTCATCCTCAAAGAAGCATTCTTGTGGTGAAATATTGTGTACCCTAATAAAGCTTACCTTGAGGATCAAAGGACAGAACCAGCCACCAGACAGTGGTGGCACACACCCTTTATCCTATCACTCGGGAGGCAGAGATCCGTCTGGATCTCTGTGAATAAGGCCACACTGCCACACTGGAAACAGAGCAGGGAATGGTGGCACACATCCTTAATCCCCAGTAATGGGAAGCACACACACCTTTAGTCCCAAGAATTGATGTCTGGGCAGAGAAAGGTATATAAGGGGAGAGGAAACAGGAACTCATTCTCTCTTGAGGCTGAGGATTTTGTAGAGGTAAGCTCAGTGGCTGGCTGTTCTGCTCCTCTGATCTTTCAGCTTTCACCACAATATCTGACTCTTTTTTTATTATTATTATAAGACCTTTTAAGATTCATGTCACACTTCCTCCTATAGTAGAAGGGGATAAATATAGAGACGCACAGCCAGAAAATGTGCAAAGAGTGAAACACCTTGGAACACTCAATCCTAAATAAAAAATCTCCACCAAATCCTTCCTGCCAGGGCTCAGGAAACCCTTCATAAGAGGAGATGGAAAGATTATAATAGCCAGAGGGGATGAAGACACCAAGGAAACAAGGCCATCTAAGAAAAAGCAGGACAGGGGCACATATGAACTCACAGAGACTGTGGGAGCAACCACAGGGCCTATGTGAGTCTGTGCCAGATGGTGTTCCAGTGCTGAGACAAAAAATAGACACAACCCTCATCCTTATCCAGCTATCTCCAACTGATAACCATGGTTTGTGCCCACTCTTAAATTACTTTATTTTATTCTTTTTTTTTGAACAGGCTGACTTGGCATCAAACTAATAGAGATCTGCCTGCCTTCCTACAACTGGGATTAAAGCTGTGCCCTACCACCACACAGCTTAAACTTTTTTTATTGATGAGGACACAAACCTCAAGAGGGTGTACAAGTCTTTTTTCCCTCTGGGCCTTTCAGTCACCAGGTCAAAGGGTAAAGAGACAGAAGGATTGACAGAAAGCTTTTGGGGCCCATGAACATGAACAGAGTCAGCCCTCTGAGACAGATTTCAATGAATCAGCTCAATTTTCTTGCAGATTATAAGGAATATATAGGATTGGGGAGCCTAGGGACAACCCTAATTTGCATTAAGTGGCTCACTTCTATCACAAGGCTCATTATGTGGCAGCAGGGTCCTGTATCAGAGAGTCACTAGCACAGGTATTCCCAGCAGAGATCTGTGCCAAAGGTCAAGCTAAAGATGAATCAGGCATCTGGTTTTAGAAGCAGCTTTTACATAAGGTCAGTCATCTAGTCCCAGGGACATTCTCCAGATAGGGCAGGTAAAGAACAGGGAGCTTTGCTGGAGGGAGGGAGCTCCATTTTTTCCAGCTTATTGAGATCAGCTGCTAAGTTATGGGAAGGCTGCAACCTCTGACCAGCCAGCGATGTCTTCCAACAATAGGGGACCATAATTACCACTTTATCAGTTATACTATAGGAAAATGAGGCAGAATGAAAATGGGTCTGTCTCTCTCTGTCTCCATCTCTGTCTCTGTCACTGTCTCTGTCTGTCTGACTCCCTCCACCCCCCTCCCACCCCCCCACCCACCCCCGCCATAAACACACATGTACATACAATTATTTTTTTATTTTACAATGACATAGTATTTGTTGGACACTCATATATTATAATGTTTAGGTATATTTTTTCAATTAAAATATTAATATTTCACTTCCTTCCCTTTCATCTCTCTAACACCTTCCATGTCTCCCAACAACTCCTCAGTAGAATACCTACTTTTTCACAATTGATATATTTCAGAAGCTTTGGTGATGGTTTAATTATTTAAAACTAATACTTCATTTTATAAACCAAAGTGATTCTTTTATCACCAGTCTTAAATCCTATTAATTCATTTGTTTCCTCCCAGACACCAAACGTTTGTAGGTGATCAGTAATTTATTTTCTTACAAATAGGTTTATCACTATATATTCATATATTCATATCCCCTCATGACAAACTCCAATCTCATTTGTTAGTTCTTTGTTAGCTAAGCTTGTACCTTGGTTATCTGTGGTATGAGGCCAGCATTTATGTGAGCTTTTACTAGATTATAGAGAAAAAGATTTTATAAGCTCTTTAATCAGTATGTAAAACTGTTCATTATCTGTGATGAAATATATGAAACAGATAATATATATGTAGAGAGAGAGATTATAATTACATGATTTTCTCCTTCCCTATCCTCCCCCCAAATCCTCCTATATATTACTTGTCCCCTTTTGAATTCATGGACTCTTTCTTTAACTGTCCTCATGTGTGTGTGTGTGTGTGTGTGTGTGTGTGTGTGTGTGTGTGTGTGTGTGTGTATACAACCTATTCAGTCTTCATAATATTACTTTTGTGCATGTTCTTAGGGATGATTAATTGGTATTGGATAACCAAATGGTGTGCTCTTCTCTGGGGAAGACTTTCTCACACTCAGCATTCTTTACTTGGCTGCAGTTCTTTGTTTAGAGTTGAGGCCTCATTGTCTCTCTGCCTTCCATGTTAGCCTCTAATGTTGCTTTCATAATTAGGCAGCTGCTCTGGTAAGACGTCATGGTGTAGCTTCTGACAATATAAGGAGACACAATCTCACCTCCAACTTCTTAATCGTCTGATTCTTACACTATTTCCACCCCCTCATTTTCAGCCCTCCCTAAGCCTTTGGTACAGGATTTGTTTTGGAGATTTATCCATTGGCACTACTGCTCCACAACTCTGTGTCTTCATTGATTGTAGCTTTGTGGAATGATCTCCATCTCTTGCATAGAGAAATTTCTTGAGGAAAATATTGTCCTTTAATATTTTTGTCTTTTATTGAAAAAAAAGAGACAAAAATATTATATCCCTAATCTACCAGAGTCACTGAACTGCTTTTTTCCCTGGACTACTCTGTGGGGAGAATTTGATCTGACTTGACAGCTTTTTTGACATAAAAATATTACAGATTGCTTTAAAGAAATAACAATAAAATTTCTAAATTTTGTGGTAGTTGAATTTTTAGGTTTTGAAGAATATTCATAAAAGTGTCAAACAGCTGTACTGATTTGCATTTGTAAAAAAAAAGTTTGCAACTTCTCTGTATCTTGCCAACTTACTCTCTTGGGTCTATTTGCTAACTATACAGATAATTATCTTCCCAGAGACATGTGGGTTATTGCTATACTCTTATATGTAAATAAGAATTGTGGGGTTGGTGAAGATATTTTCCCATTCTGTAGGCTATCGCTTTGCCTTGTTGACTGTATCCTTTGTGCTACAAAAGCTTCTCAGTTTCAAGAGGTCCCATTGATTGATTGTTTGTCTCAGTGTCTGTGATACTGGTGTTATATTTAGGAAGTGATCTCCTATGCCAATGCATTCAAGACTACTTCCTAATTTCTCTTCTAGCAGGTTCAGAGTAGCTGGATTTATATTGAGGTCCTTGATCCACTTGGACTTAAGTTTTGTGCATGGTGACAGATATGGATCTATTTGCAGCCTTCTACATGTTGATATCCAGTTATGCCAGCACCATTTGTTGAAGATGCTTTCTTTTTTCCATTGTACACTTTTGGCTTCTTTCTCAAAAATTATATGTTCATAGGTGTGTGGGTTCATGTCAGGGTCTTCAATTCGATTCCATTGGTCCACATGTCGGTTTTTATGCCAATACCAAGCTGTTTTTATTACTGTAGCTCTATAGTAGAGCTTGAAGTCAGGGATTGTGATGCCTCCAGAGGTTGTTTTATTGTACAGGATTCTTTTGGCTATCCTGGGTTTTTTATTTTTCCATGTGAAGTTGAGTATTATTCTTTCCAGGTCTGTGAAGAATTGTGTTGGTATTTTGATGGGGATTGCATTGAATCTGTAGATAGCTTTTGGTAAAATTGCCATTTTTACTCTGTTGGTCCTGCCTATCCATGAGCATAGGAGATCTTTCCATTTTCTGACATCTTCTTCAATTTCTTTTTTCAGGGACTTAACCCACATCTGACAGAGTACTGATATCCAGAATATATAAGGAACTCAAGAAATTAGACGTCAAAACAACTAACAGTCCAATTAAGAAATCGCTATAGAACTAAAGAGAGAATTCTCAACAGAGGAAACTCAAATGGCTGAAAGACATTTAAGGAATTGCTCAACATTCCTAATCATCAGGGAAATGCAAATCAAAACAACTCTGAGATACCACCTTACGCCTGTCAGAATGGCTAAGATCAAAAACACTGAAGACACTTTATGCTGGAGAGGTTGTGGAACTAGGGGAACTCTCCTCCTCTGCTGGTGGGAATGCAAGCTTGTACAACCACTTTGGAAATCAATATGGCACTTTTCTTAGAAAATTGGAAATCAATCTCCCCCAAGATCCAGCTATACTACTCTTGGGCATATACCCAAGGAATGCTCAATCAAACCAAAAGGGCACTTGCTCAGCTATGTTTATATCCGCTTTGTTTGTAATAGCCAAAACCTGGAAACAACCTAGATGCCGTTCAACTGAAGAATAGATAAATAAATTGTGGCACATATACACAATGGAATACTACTCAGCAGAGAAAAACAATGACATCATGAGGTTTGCAGGCAAATGGATGGATCTAGAAAAAAATCATCCTGAGTGAGGTAACCCAGACTCAGAATGACAAACATGGTATGTACTCACTCATAGGAGGATACTAGATGTGGAACAAGGATGACTGGACTACTACTCACATCACCAGTGAGGCCCTCTGAATAGGTGACATAGTTGATTGGCTTGATCGGTTTGGGAGGCATCTAGGCAGTGGTACCAGGTCCTGGGCTCGTTGCATGAGTTAGCTGTTTGAAACCTGGGATTTATGCAGGGACGCTTGGCTCAATCTGGGAGGAGGGAACTGGACCTGCCTGGACTGAGTCTATCAGGTCGATCTCAGTCCTCGGGGGAGGCCTTCATCTGGAGGAGGTGGGAATGGGGGGTGAGCTGGGGGGAAGGGGAGGGGGGCAGGAAGGGGGAGAACAAGGGAATCTGTGGCTGTTATGTAGAACTGAATAGTATTGTAAAATAAAATAAAATAATAAAAAAATTCTGAAAAAAAAAGAATTATTACTTCATTATATGAAGGTGTAGAGACAGGATCATGGTATTTCTTTAAAAGCAAGAGTAAATATACACAGCAATTTTAGTATTGCAGAAATATTAAATTTTACTATGTATATGCATATATACATAAAATAAAAATAATGTATTTAAAATTTCCCCTCTTCAACAATGCTCTGTGACCCTGTATGGGATGGTAAAATGATAGAGCTGTCCACCTCTAAACTATTATGTATTCTCTCCAAAGCTATTAGAATTTTGATAAGCATTTTCAACACCAGACTTTTTTAGTACATTATATAGTTTCATTTTTTTTTTTTGAGAATTGCATCACAAATTGTCTTTTGGTGAAGTAAAAACAAACAGTGAAAATAAGTAGAATTAATGCTCATCAATCACAAAAACAGCTTTTTAATTGGACTTTGGGTCTATTCAATAGGAGTGAATTCAACCCTGGTCAACTACCTTTGGCTGATGAAGCCATGGACCCTCAAAAAGAACCTACTACAGCAACTTTCCTAAACTAATATAATTTCTAGCTACATTTCACTTTCTTAATGTAATACCCACTAGTAAATGTCACCCTTCATCAAGACAGAAAAAATCAACAATTTTTTCAAAATATCAAAGACAACTGACCATGAGGTACAAAACACAAATTTCTAAATCTACAACACAACACCTATATCAGAGGCTCAGGCAACATCGTAGAAAAGGGGGGCATGATTTTAAGAGCCAGAGGGCTAATACATGCTCTGTGAGACTGTATCTTCTATGTAGGACAGAGAAGTTGCACCCATGAATTTACAATATGGTTTCTTAAACAAGCCCTGAACAATGAACTGTCAGTTGACATGCCAGTGTAGATAAAGAAAGGAAAACAGTTCTAGCCTTACATGAAGATTTTTCATGTAAATAACAGCTAATGAGAGAGGGAGAATAGTCTTCTCCCAGAATATGCACTCTAATAGGGTTATCCAATAAGAACTGGTAAACAATAAAAACATTTTACATACATACTTACATACATACATATAAATATATATATATATATGTGTGTGTGTGTGTGTGTGTGTGCTCATGTATATATATGACCAACACAAATGGATTTAGAAAGCTTTGTCTATATATTAATTTGCCTATATATACATGTATTAATAATAACTAAAGAATAAGCATCATGAATTTGAGTGGAAGCACAGAGGGGTAGATACAGGAGGGGCTGAAGGAGAGAGAGGGAATGGGAAAAATTGTGCAAATACAGTATGCATTTGAAATAAAAGATATTCTACATGAAAATGTGATCTAGAAAATATTTAGAGACATTTCTGGGTAGTAAAATTGGTCATTACATTCATGCAGGTACATGAGCACAGGCCATGGAGGGCTTTCCTGTAGTACTGCAGCACCTCACCACCCAGGACCCGAAATTTACTTTCCACTTTAAATTCAAAGACAGGAAAGAACATTTGCTATGAGAGTAGTTTCATCGAATGTAACATATTTCATATAAAAAAATTAAGGCATGAACTGTTTCTTTAAATGCCATCAGGAAGTATAAACCTTTCAATTATATTCCTCAAGTATATATTGATATCTACATCATACTATACATAAATTGTATATTGACTTCAAAATTACATAATAAATAATAAGATTGAGAATACACAAAAAGAATAATAAAGGCAATATCATGAAGACATTAATTATATATGCATACCCCTAAGCTACTCTCTATGGACATATTTTTATTAAGAGACAATACTGTGTGCATGTACACATACTTGTTTTTGTGTACATGTATGTAAGCTTTCAGGTTTCATATAGAAGAAGAGAGTAAGGAAATTGATGAATGAGAAGAAATGGGAAAAAGAAAAGAAAAAGTGGGAATAGCTGTAAAATTCTGGGTGGTTTTGTAATTTAAGTTTGTTACATTCTGAGTTTAAAGTAATAAAGAAGTCATGAGGCATTCAAAGTCTTCCATCAAATGACCTAAATCACAAAATACATCTCCTATTTATTTTATTAATAATTAATTAATTAATTACTTTTAAGTAGACTGTGCTTCAAGAGGGAGAATCATGTGAAGAAATTCATGGAGCTGCAGACATAATACACATATTTATAGCTCAGCCTTACTTATGTGTTGTAGAATATTATTTCAAGGTGTGTTACTTTTTTATGCTCTGGAATGTTTGTTTAATGATGCAAAGATGTGTTTGATTAAATAAAATTCACCTGTGTTCAGGAGGCTGACAGGAAGTAGCAGGGGGGAGCCAGGTGGGAAAGAGAAGCAGGAGGATGTTTTTGAGGACAGGAGCAAGGAGAGGAGGTGATCTACTTGCGATTCAGCTTCTAAAGAGCAGAATTCCACCTTAACCTTTGAATCTTGAGTTCTTTAGAGGGAGAGAAGTTTAGTTAAGTTCCCTTTGTAGCTTAGCAAGAGTCAGGGCCAGAGGGAATAGATTTCCCTCTGCCTATGGCCCTTGTGGCCTGACTGCTGCTGGTAGCAGCTAAGTTGGAGTGCTGATTCAGACAGCTGTGGCTTAAAAGGCAGCAACCATTTTTAAAAAGGACAATTGGTGCCCCACATTAAGCACCGAATTATTTGGTCTTTGGTCTTTTGGGCGGGGTAGACTCCACCCAGCTCCCAAATAAATCACTCACGGAGGCTTATTCTTACTTATGAGTGTCTGGCCTTATCTTAGCTTAGTTTCTAGTCAGATTTCCTTAACTTTAAATTATCCCATCTACCTTTAGCCTCTGGGCTTTTCCTGTTCTCTTACTTCCATAAACCTTCCTCTTACTCTGTGGCTGGCTGTGTAGTTGGGTGGCTGGGCCCTGGTGTCCTGCTCCCTGTCTGACTGCTAGATCTTTGGTCTCTCCTCCCAATTTTCTCCTTCTATATATACTCTCTGCCTGGCAATCCTGTCTATCCTTTCTCCTGCCTTGCTGTTGGCCAGTTCTTCATTAGACCATCTGGTGTTTTACACAGGCACAGTAACACAGCTTCACAGAGTTAAACAAATACAACAAACAAAAGTAACACATTTTAAAATATTCTACTGTACTTATGTTTATTTTCCTTTTTGTCTTCCACCAAATACTTCTAATGAGGCTGGGAAATGATTTAGTCAGATGACAATGTGGGTCCCATCATTATGCTTAAAATTAATGAGTAAGTAATTTTATGTATGTTGTGTAATTTTTTATGCATGATGCGGCGCTCTTTGCAAGTAAACACTATGTGTCCCACCTGCTCTCTTAATTCTAATACCTTTATCCCTTTACAAACACACACACACACACACACACACACACACACACACACACACACACACACACAGAGAGAGAGAGAGAGAGAACTAAATAGTCCACTGTTGTAACTCCCCACATATTTACTTGTCCAAAATCCATTTCAGTTCTTCCATCACATTCTGCAATCTTATCCTCCCAACTTCTCTCTCATTTTAAATTAGTATTGCAAATTTAGTTATTTGCTTCTTGCAAATACATGATTTCTCCCACGTAAGATCTGGAAAGGCTATTGTTAAAATGTGTAGTAATAATTATGATATGTTGAACAACTGTTTAGCTCATACTAGATATGCTCATAGTAAATATTTTGTAATTATCTATTGTTAAAAAAATAAAATCCAGTTTTGAGCCAGGAACTTTAATTCTTTACAATGTCAGGACAACACCTGATGTTTTTCCAAGCAATACTAGCTATAACAACATCTGACAAGATTTGAGAAATCATAGTTCCATTTGATTATTTTGATAGCTACTGATTCTTATGTTCCAACTTAGATTCCAATGTACTTCAATATTTGTTAAAGAAAATAGATTTTGAAAAACCACTTCCTAGCATGTGTTAGCTGTTGTTATTTAGTTTTTCACTCTATTGTGTATGTTCGTAAAAAAAAGTCAGGTATGTGGGTGGTAGAGACATGGCTCGGTGCTTTAGAACTCTGGCTGTTCTTCCACAGGACCTGAGTTTGATTCCTGGTATCCACATTGCTCCAAACCATCAATTGTAGTTCCAGGGGATCGGATGCTGTTTTGTGGCCTCAGTGTGAGCCACATACAGAAGTGTTATATAGTCATACACACAGGCAAAACACTCATACTCATTAAATAAGTGAATCATCCATGATCCTCAGCTTCTAACCTTAGAGACAGATTTGTAAGGAAATGTGTCAGGTTATAAACATTTGCCCTTTTTATTAAAATATGATGATGCTTAAAATTAGAGCCTGTGTTTTTCCCTATATTTTAACCTTCAATTCTAACATCCTCCTATTCACAGTTTTGACAAATCCTAATTCTCAATATGTTTAGGCATGGATTCATAGATAGTGAAAAATTAGTCTTTAATCACAAAGCAATATAATGTATTTCAATTTAAATATTATTTAAAATATTGATTTGTTTGAGAGAGAAAGAGAGAGGAAGAGGGAGAGAGAGAGAGAGAGAGAGAGAGAGAGAGAGAGAGAGAGAGAGAAGAGAAGAGAAGAGAAGAGAAGAGAAGAGAAGAGAAGAGAAGAGAAGAGAAGAGAAGAGAAGAGAAGAGAAGAGATGAGAGAGAACCAGGAGCTCAGAAAAGTTTCAGATCCCCTGGAACTGTAGTTATAGATACTTATAAGGTACCACGTGGATGTTAGGAATTGAACCCAGGTACTCTGCAAGAACAGGAAGCATTATTAACCACTGAACAATCTTTCAACCTTATGAATCTATTATTTTTTAATTTGTGACAATTTGATCATGATGCATATCAAATTAGAGTTTATTTATATTTACCTGGTTACAATATTTTGATGTTTAAATGAAAAGAACTTTACTTCTTCAAGGGTCTGAGTGTGAAATTACAGTAGCTTTTATATTGTGTATTGAATAATTTGGGATACATAAGTCACCTTTTTCAGAAACATTTATCATTTATTTGTATTAAGATAACATTAAATCCTCTATTGTGGGAAATCTTAGTTATACAAACAATGTTAAGTACAAAAGACGCTTCTGTGCAGTGTAATGAGAGATGCAGCCCTCCTCCCTGCCAATCGTCCGACCGCCATAAACTAATCTTTGATTATCACCTTCGTCCTCTCCCCTTTGCAACTATAGACAACACTACCCTGTTCTCTACCCGTGAATTTACATTATTTGTAAAAATACACTATGGTGATATTTTATTTGTACTGAAATGTGATTTTAATTTTATGTTAATAAATAAAGTTGCCCTGGGGTCAGAGCTATTAGAGCCATAGCAAGAGCGTGGTGGTTAGAAGAGCTAGGTAGATTTCTGTGTGTTCAGGGATACAGCCAGTATTGGAGACATACACCTTTAAGACCTGGAGGGCGGTACTTACAGGCAGTGATGAGGCAGTCATGTGGTTGGGTTTACAACCAATGAGAAGGCAGAACAGAAAGACTATTTAAACACAGACAAACAGGAAGTAGCTCTCTCCCGAAAGCTAGGAGCACTGCAGGAGGTAAGATTTTATCTCTGAGCTCTGACCTCTCGGCTTTCTCTTTTACATTGGCTCTGTGTTTCTTATTTTAAAAAGACGATTGGTTACATTTACAATACACATTTATTTAATTCATACATAAAATTTCAGATATTTGTATCAGTGATCACATTACTCTCAAAAAGCACACTTGAGTTTTCTGTTCTTATGTTCTAAAAGTAGGCAGCTACTGAACAACCATTCCCTCAACCCTCGTAACACTAGCATCCCATCTTCAACCATGGTGGTTCTCTGACTTTTGATGAAGCTAATGTTTTATGTTTCCTATGAAAATGAGCTCCTGTATTTCTCTTTCTATCCTTATTTACTTCACTTCATGTCATAAACTCTATTTGCGTCCATTTTGCTTCAAAGTTCAGGATTCTATTATTCCATGGGGGGCTGCCAATCTTGTGTGTATAGATTTATTTTCCCCATCCATTCATTGTCAGTGGAGATCACAGATGATTCCATATCCTGGTTATTATGAATAGTGAATCATGCTCTGAAAAGTATGAACAGGTACATTTGTAATTCCTAATATAAATATCTGTTGTAACAAAAAAACTCAAATAATGTTATATATAATTATTCAGGGAGAACTGGCATGCTAACAGTAAATAATATTTAAATAGTAATAGATTATTGCTAATGGTCTCAATTTCAAATTTCAATGGAATTGAAATTCATTATTTTTACTTATTTTAGGTGGTTTTTTAACTTAAATTTGTAATATAAACCTATTTTCTATTTGAAATATGTAAAATATTTGATCATTGATTGAAACAGTCTATAAGTATAAAATGCCCTCAAACAGTGTTATCCTAGTTGCTTTCTGATTTCTCCAAATTAATTTCAAATTTAAATCGACATAAAATAAAAATTTTAAATATGACATCAATAAGAATGAAGGGGCTTATGAGGGCTACACTGTTTTATTTGTCTTTATTAACATATTTATCCCTTTTCTGTATCTTTGCAAATTCATTTAGTACAAAGATTAAAAACTTGTCTATAATAATCCAATAATACATGACAAGGCAGAAGTTTGTAAGCAAGGTAAAAATATCATTGTAGATAAAGTATCAAATGGATCAAGTAATTTTACATAATTATGACTGTATTGTACCTAGTCTGGCTAAAAAAACCTGACAAAATATAGCTTTATAAATCGGATGCTGCTCAAAGAATGCTTGATTTTTCTTTTATTCAGAATTTCATACATGCTCAGCATTTTACAAATAAGAATTTAACTTTAAAATATTTGAAAATTTAGGTATAAAATGCTTCAATGTTTTCAATGTTCACACTTCAATGTTACTATTAACAGTTTATGAAGTGTAAAACCTTTCCTGTTCAGAGATTAGTACTACTGTCCTTGAATAAGAGTTTAGACAAAACCAATTTTAAGCATGCTACATCCAGTAAGTGAAATACATTTGCAGAGATTATAGGTCCTAAACATCTCAAGGATGTAAAAGGATAAAATACTACAAATAACAATGAGAGATGTTCTCATTTCTTTTCTTTAATTTCATACCTTATGAGAGGAAATATACCATATGATGAATATCTGAATTATGATTTATACTTAATGTGAAATTCTTGTTCAAAGAGTTGCAGAGGATTGTCTCATTTTACAATTATTTGGAGGCATATTATATAGGTCATTTTGACAAAAAATTAAATAATCTTGTCATTATGAACATAATAAAAGAAAGGTGACTCCTGTCCCTCTCTCCTCCATGATATTAGCGCTATGCTAAGGAAAGTAGCAAACTTCCAGATTCCTCATTCCAGGACCTAGGCTCACAGTGCTTCTTTTTTATTCTTCTTCCCATCATTTCTTGCTTCTCCTTTTTTGTCCTCTCTTTTCTCATTCCGTCCTTCTATTATTTCTGTTTTTAAATCACCGTCATCAACAGAACAAAATAAATAAATAATAAATAAAAGAAAGGAAGAAATGAAGAAAGAAACAAAATTCTCCTTGAGAAGAATGTACGGAGACACCTTGTGTACATTATTAGTCTGCATGCAAATGCACCATATTATTAAGATCCTTCACCGGTTTTGGAATGTAAATACCAACTAAAATCCATATGAACACTAGAATTTATTCATGGTGTTACATAACATGTGACTGTCTTAGTTAACATTACTATTGCTATGATGAAACAGAAACCATTGAAGGGTGCTGTTTACTGGCTCCATTTTCATAGATTCCTTATGGAATTCAGTACCACCAGCTCAGGGATGTGTCCTTGGCTGGAGCACTTTGCCATTTATCACTACTGAAGAAAATGCTCTATGGACTTGCCTCATTATTTTGGAGGCATTATCTGAATCAAACTTCCCTCTCTTTAGATAACTATACCTGTCAGGTTGACACAAAACTATCTGTTTGGGTGGGAGCTCCACCTCAAACCCTGGCACCCTGGTACCCCTATACCCGAAGAGTCTGGAATGTTCTGGTGGAAGAGCCACCTCAACTCCCCTCCCCCAACTCTTTCCCCAAACCCACCCCTTCAAAGTCTGCCAAACACATCTTGTTCTAGTGGAAGATCTACCTCAACTCCTCTCCCCCATCTCTTTCCCCAAACCCACCCTTTCAAAGCCCACCAAACACAGCTCCTCCCTCCCTCGTAGAGGCTCAAGACCGCTCCCACAGGGTATATAAGCTGCATCTCAGAAAACCGACATGTAATTCTTCCAGTCTCTCATCCAGGTCTCACTGAGGGGCCTGGGAATCACCACGGAACAATTTACTCATTAAACCTGGGCTTTTCCAATTCGGTCTGATTCAGTTTAATTTGGATTGCTGCATCTGTGGAGAGGCCTTCAGGATGCAAAGACTTATCACTGTCCTTAGGAAAAACAGTAACAATTGCCTATCATTATAATGCATGCAGCCTCATTTCTCTGGTTTGGAAAGCCTCTCTTCTCCATTTACTCATCACTGTTCTTGCCCAATTTTTAGCAACTAGAGGTTTTACTTTTTCCATAGTTTTGCTTTATCCTGGAAGCTGTGTATCTGGAAGCATACTGTTTATGGGGGCTTTCTGAGTGGCTTCTTTCAATTGTCATGTGCACTTAAAGGCCACCCATTTATTTTCAAGATATAATAATCGATTTCCTTTTGGGGGGGAATATTATCACAGTATCAGGTTGTATCACAGTTTGTTCATCCATTCACTTAATGAAAGGCATCTTGTTGCTTTCTGATGTTGCTTGTTATAAAGAAATCTAATAAACCTCAATTTATAGAGATTTGTGTAATCATAAGACTTTACATAAATACCTAAGAGCATCCACCACAAGTTCACCAGGACTGTAAGGTCAGACCAATATCTAGACCAGACCTAGATTGAAACTCACTCTATAACTCTAGGAATTTCTCACCTTTTGCCTTTGATTTTTGTTACTTGATTTCTGAAAGCAGGGAATGCTCTTAGCCTGCCAGTCCCCTAGCGCCCCTCAACCTCTCAGCTGCTACTCCACAGTCTTCAATCCCTTTCCTATTCTCCCAAACTAGAATTCTTTACTTCTACCTCTCTACAAACTAACTTCAACCCCCTCCTTATCCATGTCTTCAGGACCCTGTCTCCTACCCTCTCCTCCTGTTCTGCTGTATGCCTTCTTCATCCTTGCTCTCTTTCTCACAAGTATTCCTCCCACACATCTATCCATATGATTCTCTTGAGGGAGATTATAGGACATGATGGACCAACCTAAATATATGTCCCTTTCCCCTTCAGATGTGAATCAAATAGAAGAAAGGGTAGGCTTCTTTTCAGAAAAACCTCATCCATTTTAGAAAATGTTTGTTTGTTTGTTTGTTTTGTTTTGTTTTGTTTTTTTTTTGCCTAACCAAATTTATCATCTGGCTCAAATGGTACCACTTAACCTCACATGATGCATACTATATTGCAATTTCTACTCTCACTTGAGATGAAAAAGAAAAACACATCTGGAGTTTTGATCCATCTACATAGACTATTTGCATATACTAAATAACCACAGACCTGCTGCTGTAGAGGTGGTATTACCAGTAATGGATGCCCATTGGAATTACCAGCCCCCCGGGAAGGACTCTGCTTGGTTGAACCTGATGGTCACATGTCTTTCAAAAAGAGTATGCAAAAAAAATTACCACATCATGGTCAATTATGGTAAGGTTATAGATATCATCAAAATTGATCAAAAACAGGCTCTTATTCTTGGCCTGCTTCATTGAGCCTGTAAGTATACTGAACTGATATTTAACAGAGATGATAAGGTAGGGAAAACAGAAAGGACAAAGGGATAGGGGGCTTGCAAAAGCAGAGAGGTCAGAGAGTCCGTTTCTAGCTCCTTGCTTCAATTCTCAACAGTACACACTGTTGAGCCTGGAGACACAGCCCCACCAAACTCTGCTTCAGAAACAACCACACAGGGCACTGGGTAAGAGCACAAGAACTCTGTGCATTTCAGTAACTGTCCTATAAATGTTTTTCATAGATCAACCATCAATTATAGAAATATAATACTTTTAAAAATTATTTATTTGTGTGTGTGAATAGTGTGTGTGCACACTCATCTGTATCTGTGCAGAAGCTAGAAGAAAACATTGGGAACCCCATTCTTTCACCCCCTGAGATGGGCTATTTCTTTCCTTCACTTTCAGACTTGGAATTAGAGACACAGCAGCCACACCTGGATTTTACCTGTTGGAGGAATTAATTCAGGGGCTCCTCCTTGCACATCAAGTGCTCTCATCAACCATCTCACCAGACAGTCACACACATTTGTGTTCTGACTCGATTCTCTTGTCTACATATACCATTCTTACTGGCATACATGTTAATTTCTTCCCCTGTGTACTTTGAACTAGGTAGCAAATTGTTGTACATTAAATAACTAATATGATAATAACCATAGTGTATGAATTACTTTTATTCATTCAGATACTATTTGCCAAATTCTCATTCAGCTCTAAAATGGATTTGCTACCTTTGCAAAGAAATAATCCTTGCCTGGTTATAGAAGCTAGCCAGGTCAGACTCTGTATATCCCATCACTAGTAGTCTTCACTAGGGTCACTCTCAAAGATTCCAGGGAGTTTTCACTGCACTAGGTTTCCACATAGCACCCCCTAAAAGCCCCCTAATTCCAGTCATCTCTCTCAGCACTCTCTCCCTTCATCCCTCCTCAACCTTGCCTGATTCTTCCTGTTCCCATCCCCACCTGCCCCCAGTGCACTTGAAAATTTTATTCAATTTTCCCTTCCCACGGAGATCCATACATCTCCCTTTGAACGCTTCTTGTTGCTTGGGCCCTCTAGGTCTGTGAATTGTAGCATGATTATCTTTTCCAACTTGAGGACCATTCCATGAGAGGAAGCCCATGCCTGCCACTACCAGGATACCCAGGAGACAGAGACTGGACAACCCAGAGACTCGGGATAGAACCAAACACAACTGTGGAAAAAAAATATCAATGAAATTGTTCCTAACGATATTCTGTGATACTCATAGATTGGTACCTAACCCAATTGTCATCAGAGAGGTTGCATCCAGCCACTGAAGGAAGCAGATGCAGAGACCCATAATAAAACACTAGGAAGATCCAGGGGAACCCAGTGGAAAGTGGGAGGGGAAGGGGAAGCCAGAGGGATTGAGGACACCATGAGAACACAGCTCATATAACCAACTAAACAGGGCTTTTAGGGCATCACAGAGAGTGAAGCAATAGTCACTGACCCTGTATGGGCCTGAGATTGATCCTCTGCATATAATTTTAGGTTTGTGTAGCTGGGTGCTCTTATGGGACTCCTAACAGTGGAAGTGGGGGCTGTTTCTGACTATTTTGTCTGTCTTTGGGATACTTTTCCCCCAACTGGGTCATTTCATCCAGGCTTGATATGAGAGTTTGTGCCTAGTCATTGTAAACTGTTATGCTTTATTAAGTTGATATCCCTGGGAGGCCTGCTTTTTTTAAAAAAGAAAATGGAGGAAGAGTGGATCTGCAGGAGAGGAGAGTTTGGGAAAAGTGGAGGAAGGAGCAAGTATTGTTGCAATGCAATATATGAGAGAAAAAATAAAAGGAAAAAATAAAAATTCCATTTGAAAGAAAAGAAATAATCTCTGACAATAAAATATGTCCATATTTACCAAAGAAATCAAATTTAAGACTTTTTTTTACTTAAATAACATATCAAATAACTCATTTTTTTTCTTAGTAACACACTTACCTTAAATGTGGTGACCAACCCTTTAACACAATATAGAAATAAATTCTATGTATTCACAGCATGGATTTGTAACTTTTGCTTCAATTTTTTTTGCTGTTGATATTTGATTTTTTTCAAATTTATACCAGTGAAAAAGTATACATTTTAAAAAGTCTTTCTGCAAACACCAAGTCATCAAAGGATAGGAAGAACTGCATCTTTGCTGTAATGATTTCAGGTTTCCCCGAGGAAAGTATTTAATTTATATTCTTTAACTGTAATATTAATGTTGATGTTTTTCTTTGAACTCTTTACATGGTGCTGACCTAGTTCAGAAATATTGAAATTGTGCAAGGAAACAAATATTAATAGTAGAACAGTAGCTGCATGCCAAGATTGTGGCTTCAGTACCTAATTCACATGCACAGTTCTGCCTCAATGCTTTCTCCTACACTAAAAGGAGTACACATGCTCCCTGGTTAGTTCAGTCTCTATTTTTCCTCTTGGATAAATATCCAGATGTTTTCACATACAAAAAATAATCTGGCAGAGAAATAAAAGTTTATTTTAGAAAGAAAATTATAAAGGTAAAAAAAAACCCTTTTCTCTCAAATCATATAGCACATCTTTTTTTGTTATTCTTCTATTCCTCTGAATGTGGCAGTTGCCAATAAAACACAAAATTCAAATTAGTAAAAATCAATAATTAGAACAAATGAATCTAGATTACAGTGTCATAGCACTGTCATTTTTAGGCTTAAATAAACAATACAAGTTACCTTTCATTTAGTATAACTGTTTCTATATAATATTAGTATATTATTAGATGGCAAGAGGTAATAATGTACCTCTTCCTGTATTTCTGTATGTACCTATGTACACACACACACACACACACACACACACACACACATACACACACACACACACACACACTAGTAGATATATATAATGACAAAAGGAAGATAGTTGACTAGTTCCTAGGTATTTTATGCAATTATTATTTGTACATCTCAGACTTTCACTTATTCAGTGTGGAAACAGAAGGCCAGTTGTCTTTGGAAAATATTTCAAGGGCACACATGCAGGATTTTCTTCATCCCGAGTCACATTTCTCTTGAAAGACTACAGAGTAAAATTAGTAATTGGAGTTTTCTGTATGTTTCAGACAACTTAACTCTATTCATGGAGGAGGTCATAGGATACTGTAGAATGAAGAAGTTAATTTTTGATGTTGAGGAGTGATGACCTCCTGATTTATGAACCCCATGTATAAATACGGACCAAAACTCCAGTTTACAGAAAAAGACAATAATGAATCCATGCTGGAGGAAACAGAAACGACACAAAAATAACGTAAATGGAGAAGAAGTAAAACACTAAAGACAGCTCAACTGATGGTAACTATGTAATATTCTCTTACCATCTTATAGGAAAACACTCAGAAATTTAAAAGCAAAATCCTTTAAAAACTGAATGTGCAGCTTAAAAATAAGAAACACTTGATAATGTATGGATAACATGAATAATAGGTAATATGGAAATATGTATATATTTGGGTTTTTTTGAGACAGAGTTTCTCTGTGCAGTTTTGGTTCCTGTCCTGGATCTCACTCTGTAGACCAGGCTGGCCTTGAACTCACAGAGATCCACCTGGCTCTGCCTCCTATGTGCTGGGTTTAAAGGCATGTGCCACTGCCACCTGGCGTTAATATGGAAATCTTTATCATTAATTCTAAATAAAGCTACAGTAAGCTACAAATGTGTGTGTCAGTGCCTGCATGTATCTCATGCTTTTTCCTTGGCTCTTTTTCTTCTGTTTGTCTGCTTTTGTTTTTTCCCTATGCCAGTTTGTTTGCTTTTGTTTTGTTTTATTTTCTTAATATTGTTTAGATGCTTCTTTGTTTTCTTATGAGAAACAGAAAAGGTGGAGAATGCAGGTGAAATATTGGAGGTGCTGGAGAATATATTGTATGAAGGAAGTATTGTATGTATCTTTAGTAAAATGTAGAAAAAATTTCATGAGTAGACTTTTATATACTTAGACAATATCAATCTAACACATATACAAAAAAAAACAACAAAGTTCTTTTCTTTGAATAAAACATTACTCACAGCACAGAGAGAAAAGTCATGCATTAGTTTGGTCCAATGGGAGGGTTTTTGTGTGGTTGTGTGTGTGTGTGTGTGTGTGTGTGTGTGTGTGTGTGTGTGTGCATTTTGATAAGAAATTATAATAACCAGGAATTAATGAGTATGGGCAAAGAGAAATTTTAAATGTATATTAATAACAGGACCAGTTGTAAAGATAAGATATTCTATAGACTCTGCCCAAATCACCATAGTATCTCAAGCCATTGTGATGTTGTGCTGAGGGAACTAGGAAATTGTCCCATTGGAATCTGGAAATCTCAACTACTAAGATGTTGGAGAAGCTGCTCTCGGGTATTGTCTCTTCAGAGACACTTCCTTATAGACCTTCTCAAGAAAGGGGTGGAAGAGAGTTGCTGACTTTATCATGCTGATTATACAAACACCAGGTGCTGGTGTGGAGAAAATGTCAGCATTGCACAAAGAACAGGCACAGCCACAAATGCAACCTAGGCTGGTGAGATGCCAAGAGCAACTGCTGGCTGAGTCCTTCCGGCTTCCATGCACAGTTGGAGCTCGGGACTGAAAACGGGGCATCCTTGGGAGCCAGATTCTGGATAAAGCTGTGGACTCTGCAGGAGCCACACACAGTGAACACACTGGAACTGGAAATAATTACCCTAGCAATATTCTCCGGTATCCTCTACTGAGCAAGCTTACTGCTAACTGGGAAAAAAAAAGAGATAAAAGTGTTTTAATGATCTCATCAATCTTCCCAGAACAGGAAAACGGATAAAATGGACCTAAAGACAATATTGTAGTCTCCTCTTTACACAATGAATACATTCCATTACATGGCTGAAGCTGCATGTGATACCAAACTCAGCCTATGCTTTATCATGTACAAAAGTAGTCACATACATAGGCATATGCCCACCTATTAAGAGATTAATAACAATAACTTACAGTAGATATTAACAGTCTCAATATAAAAGTTTCCTTTACTTATTCATTTCATACTTTGGGTCATTTTATATAAATAAGGGAGGATTCTATGGCATCTTTTTGGTATACACTTACTTCCAGAATCATTTTCTTAAAGATTGGAGAAATTATTTAGTAAGGACTACTAGATACCTAACAGTGTGCCAACATAGCACTATGTTCAGTAACTGAAAGGGTTAATCAGTGAATAGCAAGTGGGCAGAGAGTGTGCTAAAGACTTTCTGGAAATATGTGGCATTATGCTCTGAATATGAAAGGTCACATATGAGTTCATGTTTTGAGCACCTGCTTCCCAGCTTGAAACACTATGTTGAAGTTCATTGATCCTTTGGAAATTGGCTTCTTATGGTAGAAGTAGGTCACTAGGAGCAAGCCTTTAAATGCTATACACAGCTCTGGTTCTGCTTGTTCTCTTTGCTTCCTAATCTGTCAACAAAGAACAAGCTTTTACTATGAGGTCCCCTTCCCTGGATGGAGCCGCTCTGTCTCACTTTCACCAATATTGGGCCATAGGTCTCTGAAATCATAAGCAAAATAAGGTTTCTTCTTGTACTGCCAGGCATTCTGTGAAATTACCACTGCTAGATTATTGATTACCTGGAAAAGAAAAATAAACCAAAATAAGTAAAAACAGTTTTAGCACACTGGTCAGGATTCATTGCAATTTATAACCCGTGGCTTATTAATTTTTTGGAATTTTCCACTTAGTGTTTGTGGAGCACAGCTGGACATGACTAAGCAAAGTCACAGTTATTGAAACAGTAGATAAGGGGGCAATACTGGAAATGAGCAACTGGAATATTTATTTCTTTACTTATTATTCAGCTTCCATGTGATCTCTTATGAATACATTTGAACTCACAGCCCAATAAGTAAATGTCCGATTTCCACATTTTCACCAAAATAAGTAGACATATCATTGTGATAGTCATTGCACTTTTCACTGTATTCTCTTTTTGTTCTAATTTATGACATGTTTTTATTTTATTTATACCCTTCGGTAGAATTTTTCAGTTCATTCCTGCTACAGTCTCAAAATGCATGGGACATGGTAATTTGTTCTTATTTGGAGATAGTGGAAGAGTTGGTGTCTGGTAATGTTGCTGTCTGCTTCTATCATAGTATTCTTTACTTGTCCTCATGTTTTTTACTGTCTCAAAGAACACTATGCCCCCAATTGGAAAGATAACTTTCTATAATTTAACATAAAATAAAAATTAGAAGGAAAAGAGTTTTGGAATAGTCATTTCAATTAAAATATTTATATGCATAATACATATCATTTGAGAGCTAAAGAATATTTTTTCATAATCAATTGACACAACAGATATGTTACTTCCATCTTGTGATAACCTTTCCCTCCTTTTCGGCATCAGTCAGAGGCTCCATTATATTTGCAGTCACATAGACACTTCAAAGATCAGTAGATACTGTAGATAATGAGGTCCAAGTAGTGGAGCAACTTTTACATTTTCCACAAAATGCTGCAGAGGATTGCCTTAGTTACCAAAAAAGCTAAATCTTTTAGGAAGGTGCTGTGCTATTTTTGCCTCTCTTCTCAAAACCTCTGAGTCTTACACCTTTCTTTTAAGGAAGGTGGTGTAATCTATAGCAACCTATCTTTCAACTTGAGAGTGATATTTCATCTTGCTCCAGACCACTGAATCCTACATTTTTTAAAGATTGATATCTCTGTCTCTCATTCATGTTTCTCTCTCTAAAACATCTCAAGTACTCATTATTTTCTGGGCAACAGATCCCTTTAGAATAATATATAACTGCTTCTGATGGAGCTTGAGACTTAGTACAGAGAAAACTTAATTATCTCAGTCAAAAGCAATACATCAAGTGCAAAGGTCTATGTTAACATTTTTTTCCATAAAGAATATATTTTTAAAAAGCAACCATGAATGTTATTACAGATTTATTAAATCTGTTTTAGCCCGTAATTATTCTCCAAGTCCATTTAACTTATTAACTGGCCATACCTGAGTATAAAAGGAAGATGAGTTAGATATATACATGCCTACTTATTTAACCTTTTATGGTGAAATTAGTGCTTATGACTTCCACAGTAATGCAATATTGATTTGAATATATTGTCTTAAAAGATGAAAATTCTGAGGACTTCCTTTTAGAACTTCTTGTCATCACATTGCCCCACTGTGGTCCAGTGATGGGATGTGTTGAATTTTAGCTCTTATGAGCGTGTCCATGCCAGCTGGGATGCATGCCTGCTTTATGACTTAGCTTCCAAGAAGCTTCCTATAGGGCAGGAGTTGAGCACACCAGCATCTACCAGTAGAGTTTTTCTTCTGACCAGACTCTTACCTGCCCTCTGTTGTCACTGTTTTGGTGACATTTGGCCAAATAAATAAATTATATTTTAAAATAATACAAAGAAAGAAAAAGGAAAAAAAACAACAACATGAATCCAGATTCATTTTTATCAAACAGAAAATAAGGGGAAACTTAATGATGGATAAAAATAATAACTGACACATCATTAATTTGTGAACAAACACATTCATATTCATATGTGAAGGAAATTAATGAAATAAAGCAGTGTTTTCCTTTTATCATGTGTTATGGTTCCCAACTAAAAAAAATCTTTAAATGTTGTGTCTAGCCCAGTTCCAATGGATACATCTATAAAACAGCTCTCACATTAGGCTCAAGGATCATTCCAGAGAAGGAGGCAGAAGACTTTTAGGAGCCAGAGGATAAGAGAGTTTGGTGTGAGATTGTGTCTCCTACACCACTAGAGCATATACCCAAAGGACATTCCCTCCATCTTACCACAAAGACACTTGCTCAACTACATTCATATCAGCTTTATTCATAATAGCCAGAACCTAGAAGCTACAAAGATGTTCTTTAACTGAAGAATGCATAAAGAAACTGTGGTACATTTACACAATGATATATTATTTTTTTAGCTATTAAAACAATGACATTATGGAATTTTCAGGCAAATGGAAGGAAGTAGAAATACTTATCCTGAGTGATGTAACACTGACCCAGGAAGACAAACATGGTGTGCCCTCATTTATAAGTGGGTATTAATGATAATCATGATAAAATCCACAGATCCAGAGAGGCTAAATAACAAGGAGGGCTCACAGGGAAATGTATGGATCTACCTTGGAAGAAAACAAAAATAGATTTTGCTGGTAAACTGAGGATAGGTGTGAATGAGAATAGGAGAGATCAAGCCTGGGGGCAGGGAGAGTACATGGAGAGAGGACTAGAATTGAGGGACATTTGGGGTGCCTTGTAGATAATTAGTGCAGTGGAAACTTCCTAGAATCTATGAGGGTGAACCTAGTGAGGACTTCTAGTAATGTGAGATAGTGAGCCCAAACAAGACTTTCAGTGGTGGGAGTGGAATACCAACCCAGCCACAAAACTTTCAATGTTCAATTTGTCATGCCTGCAAGATGCACTGGGGTAATGATGGCATAGAATTTGTGGGAGTAGCCAACCAATAACTAGTCCAACTTGAGGCCCACGTGATGAAGATGTAGCCCATGCCAGACACTGCCTGAATAGCCCAAAACTGGATGCCAAACAGCAGAGAAACCTAGGATAAAACCAAACACAACTGCCAAAATTTTTTTTTGAGTCAATGAAATGTTTCCTAATGATATTCTGCTATATTCACAGTTTGGCACCTCATTCAATCATCATCAGAGAGGTGTCAACCAGCAATTGATTTATGCAGATTCCAGATCCATAGCCAACCATTATGCAGGACTGAGAACCTTGTAGTAGAGCGGGAGGAAATATTGAAGCAGATAGAGGGTGTGAGAATACCACAAGAAAATGACCCACAGAATCAACTAAGCAAGACTCATAAAGGTTCATAGGAACTGAAGCAGACAATCTCAGAGCCTTCATGGGTCTGTGTTAGGTCCTCTGCATATATGTTATGACTGAGTAGCTTGGTGTTCTATGGGACTCCTAATAAGTTATGATTGTGTAATTTGTTGTTCTAATGGGACTCCTAAAAGTGGTAGTGAAACTGTCTCTAATGATTTTGTCTGCTCTTGAGACCCTTTTCCTCCTATTGGGTTGCCTTGTCAAACCTTGATATCAGGATTTATGACTAGTCTTATTATAATTTGTTTTGCAGTGTTTGGTTGATATCAGTGGGAGGTCTGCTGTTTTCTGAAGGAAAATGGAAAGAGGGGAGGTAGTGTTGGGGACTGGGAGAAGTAGAGTAAGGGGAGTCTGTGGTCATGATGTAATGTATGAGAGAAGAACGAAAATAAAAAAAATATATTAACTACACACAAAAAAATCAAAGATAAGAGTTTAGATAAATACAAACCAATATCCCAGTTCTGAGATGGCATATGTATTAGACTGAATTGTTCTCTTGAAAAACAAAATACTTGAAATTCCATTTAAAATTGCATGTGAATATTCTTTCTGAGAAACACCGTGAAAGCTAAATGACTACCTAGGCTGTCTATAATTCAGTAGGAAAGCATATTTCACACACATGCAAACAGAGTAATGTGTTAGTGGAAGCCTTACTGACTGAAAGAGCACAGTGAAGGCATGGAGAAGGGTAAAAACTAGCATTTACTTATGAAAGCCATAGTAAAAGAAAAAGTATAAATCCTTAACATATCAGGTAATACAAACGTTAAAAGAACTTTTTAGTATAAATTTTATGTCACTCAATAAATCACCCAATAAACATGAAAAATACACAGTTATTAATTTTATCTATTAATTTATTAATAATTAAGTGAGTTAATTTTTAATCTTACATGATATTAAGAAAATGTAACTCATATTTAATTTACATAGATCCCTGGAATGAAAATTATACACCTATACACTATTGCAAATATGAAATATAAAAGAAAATTAAAATAGAGATTATCATTAACATAGACCTGTGAGTATAGGAATGAGTAGGAAAAGAGCCATGGAGGTCTTTTAGGGCTAGCATTAATCTATTATTTATAAAATTACTTTACATGTTTACAAGAATGTTCATTTAATTTAAAAAACATATAAATTAACATAGTATGTTTTTATATAGGCATTCAACATTTCAAAATAACGTAAAATTTAGGAGAAAACAAAAATACAGAAGAAAAATGCAAGAAAATCTTGGAAAGTATGAATATAAGATTTGAAGACATGTTTCTCTTATTGTTTGATTCTAAAAGTTCTGTATTCTGTACATAATTAAATATATGTATTTAAAACACTTTCTCCTAAAAATACTGTGTGCTGCATTTTTTATATTAATTGTATCCTTCAATTAGCAGATGAGTTATTATGAATACTTTTTTAATATTTTGTCCTTTCATGGTTCATGGAAATTTTCATTTAAGATAACATCTCTATGATTAATTACTTGATTGTTTACATATGCAGATATATAACCTACTTTGGAATAATTTGCATATATTTACAAAAACTGAATCTAAGATAATTTGTTTATGTGAATTCACACTTGCATATTCATGTAATTAAACATACTACTTAAATAGTGAATGAATGTCCTTTTTTTCATATATGTGAAGATACTCATGTGCCAAGGGAACTAAAGATTAAATTTGTCTTTGTTTAATAGTGAGAAAGTAATTTGAGTGACTTCCTCATTTTATAAAGAGATAGGATAAGATGGCAGTTTGTCTTTAAGATTTGTGATGAAGACAGAACTCGTTTAGTGTAGCCATATTACTCTTCAGGCTCTCCACAAGGTGAGCTAGTCCTGAGAGACCAATCCAATGTCTTGAAACTCACTGCTACACAAAACCTACATTCTTTTTAACATTTTGATTTGTGTGGAAGATGCAATTCCTGTTTTAAGCATTAAAAATCAAAGACACAACAGATAAATTTCCACACCTCATAAAACTCTGAGTCATGCTTCTTAGCATTTTAACTTGAAACAGAGTTAACAATGTATTAAGTACCACCATTTAGAAAAGAAAATCTCTTTAACTTTGTGACATCATTTAGGTCACTAAACCACCTTCGCTCTCAGTATGTTATCTGTAAAGTGACAGAACTGGTAAGGGAATATCATTCCATCAACTTCTTACTACAGTTTTGGCTCTGAATGTATAGTTGATGAAAAAAAGAAAACCAGTGGTCAGCAACATAGGACTATATATCAATTCTGTGCTTTCTGCTTCTCTTTACCTCCAAGGACACAACGAATGGGGAAAATAGTTTCATTAGTTTCTTCTCATGGAAAGTAACAGAACTTCTCATCCTGCCATGTATGTACCTTCCAAAATTTTTCTTCCATGTAAAATGATCTGAAAATGGAGACATTCAAGACAATCTTGGGTTCCCAACAGAATTTGATAGTAAGACACTATTTATGAGTAAAATACACACACTGGACAATGGGCATGAAGTTCTGATCAAGTTGGTATGGACCAAGTAGCTTCTAGTGAAAGACTACAGCTAGATAAAACACCCTTTCTATGACTTGATCACATTTTATGAAACATGAGGACTCCATGATAAGGGAAAAGATTATGTACTTACAAATATAATAACTGTCTAGACATCTGGTTTATCTGTGTTTTGTCTACTTTGATCATTGAAGCTCCTTTTTGTACTGCACAGAAGTCAACGAAGAATTACATGACTGGTTAGAAAGGTAACAAGAACAAGAACCTGAGTGCTTAAGTCAAAACAGGACATGTAAATTAAATCCCTACCCCAAGGCTCAGTAACTGTCATGAAATAGGGGCAGAACAAATGTAACAGTCAGTAAATGGGAGGAGTGCTGTGAGATGCCGTCTTCCTGACATGGTGTGGCTATTGCGAACATGAACTCATGGTAGCATTGGTTAACTGCCCAAAGCCAACACAAGATCATGGCAGTCAACATTCTGGCATAAATGGGAGGATAATCTCCAGGACTTGCCCCATACTGAGCAATTGTTGGTGTGGTAGTTGTTAGAAAGGCAGAACCATTCTTTTTCAAGGATATGGACACTAGTAGGATTACCATGCTCCAGTAGATGGCCCCATTCCCATGCACATATGGACAACACTAACGGGACTTAGCGGGTTACAAAAAGAGAGTGGTGAGGTAAGTTGGGAAGGTGGTCATGTTACAGGGATATGGAAAGAATGAGAGGGAAAAAATGAAGGTAGGTATGATATTTTGCATTTCCTCCACTCTCAGAATTCCCCCAGTTACCCAGAGTTCTTTATCTGGAGTGCAGTCTGCTCAAGATTGTAACCTGCTGTGTTTGTATGTGCAATGGAGTCATCCTTGTCCAGGTCTTCTTGAGGCAACTACCATTAGACTTTATAGATGCAGCCTCGCTGACATTTCTAGGAGACACAATCTCAGAGCAAAAGAACTTCCAGCTCTTTTGGCTCTTACAATCTTTCTACCCACTCTGTGATGATCCCTGAGCCACATGTGCAGAAATTGTGTTATAGATTGATCATTTAGGGCTAATATCCCGTGATTTCCTCATCTCTGCATTTTGATCAGTTGTGGTGTTCTGTAATTATCTCTATTTCTTGCAAGGAAAGTTGCATGTTATGCATGCAATATTTTGCATATTATATATGCAATATTCTATAGGTTGAGAAAGGTTTGTTTCTGTATCTAGGAATATAAGGAAAAAGAAGCAATGAAGCTGAGAAACAGCATGGAATGTAGGATACATGGGTATTTTGGAGGGAGGAAAAGGAAGTGGTAAAACTATGTGTTTATATTATAATTGAAAAAATTTAAAAAAAATGTTTATGAAAGAACCTAACCTAACTCTTGTTTCTGTTTAAAGACCAAAAAAAAAAAAAAGACAAAAATAACCAATAGGATAATAAAAGAGACACACATTTCAATATAAAAAAATCTGTATTGATTGTGAACCATAATCCCTTCCTGGCAATGTTTCCCCTCTGGGAATGCAAAATTTCAGCTATGCTAGGAGGGAATCTCAGGAAGGGCTATACAGAGCATGTTCAGTTGGATTTGAAATGATACAGATACTCAGCAGAGACCTTCTGTTTCCACATTTCTTCAAGACAGTGTCCAGAAGTCTTGGAACAAAATAGTAAGGCTTACAGGATGACAGACTTCTTCCTGATCTCCTCCTACCTACACTGAATTGATTGGCAATTAAATTCAGGATGTCATCTAATGTAACTAGATGATCCACAGGGCTTATGTCTTTGGAGAAATTGTTCATTCTTCTAATCATCCATCCTTGAATATCTTAGAATGAAGAAGCTATACAAGCTATTACAACTCTTATGTCATTCTCCATAAAGTAATCAACATTTATCTCAAAAGAAAAACCATAGTCATTATTTATTTCTGATTTAAAAGTCAAAGTAATTAACAGCATATCTGACTGGAACAATGACCTCACAGATTGGGTCTAATATCTTTTAAGAAATGCCTCCTTAATAGTAAGTCAGTTTCCACAGATGTATAACTGTTTAATTGTCCACCTTGTTGCTTCTTATTTATGTAAATATTTTTATATAATAAATGATAGAGGCATGTTAAACAACAGCTAATGTTGTTTCTCAAACCAATAATATTTAAGTGTCATATAGAGTTACATTTAATAGCTTTCATAATTAAAGTTGCTGTACATCTATGAATTACATCTTTTTCAATAAAATTTGACAGAAGTAAATAATTCATCTCATGTCTTTGTAAAATGTAACAAAAACATTACAGAAATATTAATAAAATTTTATTGTTTTTAAATACATAAAATTATAATATTTAACAATTCAATCTTCAAAAATGTAATTGGATCCTTGGTTTGTGTCTCATGCCTGTAATCCAAAAACATGGTAGGCTAAGGAATAGTTACAAATTCAAGGTGGCCTGACATACATAGTAAGTTCCAGAACAACTAAGACTACTTAGTGAAACCATGTCTCAGAAAACAAAGCAAGAACAAAAGCAATTGGCAGTTAATATCCATAAACCAAGAAGACCAAGAAATATCCCTTGGAAAAACTATTACAAGACAGACTGTTTTGAAAATTTCTTAAATGTGGATTGCTGATTTTTACTGTTCGACTCATGGAAAGCAGAGTCAAATGTATGCTGTGTGAGGAAAGAGTCTCTGGGGTCTAGCATCCTCCGGGGGACACTGTTTACGGAATTCCCAGACTGTACTGCTGTAGCTTCCTTAACAATAGAGACACAGAGGTTAGCCGATGGCGACACTGCAGTGATTTGTGCAAATGGTCCGTTGGAGACTGGGTCTCAGAAAAAGATGAGTCCCTTCCACATTTAAATTAATATTTGCTCCAATCTTACTCTATTTCTAAAGTTAAACTATGTTGCTGCCTTACTTCTTTTGAACAACGATTGCTGTTGATGTCATCCATGAAATATTTGTTTTTAACAATGTTATCCCTAAAGTGTTATTTCTACAAGAAACCTAAGATTTATTTTTTTTTATGAAGTAAAATTTACTCCCTGCAGAGCTTAAGGAATTTACTATTCTGTTTATGTTACACAAGAGTCGACAAATCCTAACATTAGAATATTCACTATTCATAAAAGATCACACTCTCTTCATATCAAGATCTATCCCTGGTGCATGAGCTGGCTTTCTGATCCCGTTGCCTGTGGTCCGACACCTTGCTCACCCTTGATGCAGCTGGGAGTGGCTTGGTTCTGGCTCAACTGAGTGTAGCAGGCTTTGCTGTCCTGCCATGAGAGGATTTACACTTTTGGAGGAGGGAGGGGGAGTGGGCAGGGGAAGAAGGTGTATGGGGAGGGAGCTGGAGGAGGGATGACAGGGAAATCTGTGGTTGGTGTGTAAAATAAATTAAAAAATTAATTTAAAAAAACACAAAATCTGCCTAAGTGATCAGAAATCCCAAAACTTATTATATGGGGAATAAATTAAATTATTTCCCTAAGGTTAATATACAACTTCATGCATTGAAATAATGCGAAAATGATCACAAATCATCAGCATGGTATGCTTTCATCATTTATGATTTACTTAGCTTAACATTTAGGTAGGTTGCCCATGTTTTAATGTATGTAATATTCATATCAACAAATTAATTAATGAAATTGTTGTTAGTATGACATGAATCCCATAATGGGCTGCACTGATTGGCCATATATGAATATATGTACATATATTACATTCATAATACACACATACACATTATACATATACATATATATATATACCTATATATGTTGTGTATGTGCTTGCACATGTGTGTATATATGTATATGAAGACACACACACATATATGTATATATACATAAATCCATAGACATGAAGTTGAGAGGGGGGAAAAGGTAGTTGTCTGAGAGGAGTTGGAGGGAGGTGAATGGGATAGACAGAAAATTATGAGACTCTTAAGAATAAAATTGTAAAAATAAATACCAGGAAAAACAAAATGCATGAAATCCTCTCCTCTCCTCTCCTCTCCTCTCCTCTCCTCTCCTCTCCTCTCCTCTCCTCTCCTCTCCTCTCCTTAGAATTATGGGGGAGTAGAAGTTAATTCATACGACCTCTGAAGGATAGGAAGGAATAAGGTGAACTAACATTGACCAGGTTGCTGTTAAAACGTATATCACATTTCAAGTATAATCTCCTTCAAGTAACACGTCATGCAACTCTACGTGTGCAGAGATATCCTTGCCTGTGCTAGACAGACAGCATAAAAAGTGACTTTCTTGCCTGAAAGTGACATGAGAGGTGAGAGATTCAATTTAAAGCAAAAGGTTGATTAATGGAACTTCAGTTAGTATGATACATGCTGTGCAGAATTGTAGATGATGAACATGGTTAGTAGAAATTAGTAGTAGAAGCTTATCCTTGTCAGCAAGATCAGAAGAAAGATTTTTTTCTGAATCATATAGGCAAAAAAATTAAGAATGACTTGGAGATTCTTAATCTATGTTAAAATATTCTGTTTCTAAAGATATGTGAAAAAATAATGAACGGATGAATGAATGAAAACCTAGCTGTCATGATAAAGGTTAAAAGTTAACAACTGTAAAAGCAGTTGCCTTCACTTGAGTGACACCGAGAATATCAACCACTCCAGGACAGGCTTCATGTTCAGTAGTTTATCAACATATAATGGACTCACAGATATTTTTGTGTATTTTTATTTGTATTAAATAAATAACAGGGGCCGCTGTTTTATTTAGTTTTTGGTTTTAGGGGCTTTTATTTACTTACTTACTTATTTTGAGAAAGAACTTGAAGTAGATTGATTAGGAAGGGGAAAGGATTTGAAAAATTGCTGGAGGGCACAAATATGATCAAAATATATTTAAATTTAAAATGGTTTTAAATAATAAAAATAAAAACAAAACCAATATTTACTGACAATAAAGATTTTTTTTAGGATAGTAATATAGTTAGAATTTAAAATATATACGTTAAGGATGTGACATAACTGGTAGGTACTTCCCTGGCAAGTGCAAGCCCTGGTTTCAATTCCCAACAAAGAATATGGTGGCACATGACTAAAAGCCTAGAACTGAGGTAGTGAAGTCAGAAAGTTTAGAAGTTCAAGATCATCATAGTATATACAGTGAATTCAATGATATCAGGAACACATAAGGCCAGGCTGAGAGAGGGATAAGAATTTAATTCAGACAAACAGAAAGTGAACATGCTAAAAAGATTGGTAAACTGAACATTAGGTAAAGGATCTACAAGCTTTCAAAAACACAGAAACTAGAGAGTAAAAAGGGAACGACTATAAGTCTCTTTCCATGCTTATGCAGAGCTGATTTGCTGGAGGACATCTGGAAGCCAGTATCAAGGATACCTGTCGGTCTATTGCCAAAACACACAGTCCTGGTACTGAGTCAGGAGCATTGTTGTTTCTGCTCAGGAGTTGCCTCCTAAATTTTAAGAGAGATTTTAGGATGTTTCAAACCTGGCATCTGATGTTAAATGAGTCAAGAATGTAAGTTCTAGGACTAACTCCTAAAATACAGATATATATATATATATATATATATATATATATATATATATATATATGACAGATAAAATGGTAGCCTGTTAGTATTGGCAACTAGCAGTCTAGTGTTAGCCCTGCTGGAAATGAAGACAATGGATTTATAAGGTTATTAAAGTTTAGGATAAGGTAATGGCTTGCAAATCTGAAAATAAAATCTGAATTAAAATAATTTCAGGATCTTTTTACATTCTTGCACTCATGGGGCACATTGTTAGTCCTGACAATGTATTTCTAAACTTTATGATTGTTTTGTTTTTAAATAAAGTTTCCTGATACTTTGCAAAGGATAAAAAATATCTCTCAGGTTGCTTTAGAGACGTGACATTCTTAGGGATATACAAAAGACTGAAAACCAAAAGAAAACAAACACATGTCAGTATTTCTCTAGTAAACATTAAAACCAAAGACAAGTTTTAAAGATTTAAAAATGTACAAAAACACCAGTGGTCACTAATGCATGGGGATTTCTTCTAAAGCCATGAAAGAGAACCCTGCAAAGCTGAGGTTAAATCATCAGGAGAATAAACTATTGATTAGAAAGTACGACCTAATCTCGTAGAACAGAACGAAAAGGAAATTGTCACAATCTCTTTGGGGAAAAAGGTACAGTTTAGGCATCCACATAAGGAAACTAATCAAACCAAAATAAGAGATGTCAATTTATTTCCCCATCTGTAATCTGTCATTCATTCTCTCTCTTTATACATAATATATACATAAATATTTGTGGTTATAGATGTTAGGATTCTGTACATGCACAGCTTGGGGTTTTGTCTGGCGCCTTATGTCATCAGCGGGTGACTTAAAAGCAGGACACGGAACTCTATGCTCTCCCTCTGCCCTCTCTTCCTATATTTCCTCTCTCTGTTCCCTCTGCCAGGCCTGGCTTCTCCCTCTTATTCTCTCTTCTTTCTAATAAAGCCCATTCTAACTCTGGTAACCATGGCCAGTGACTCCTCCACAGATGCACCAGCGCCATTCATCCTTTCAATAGGTAAATATATATATATATATATATATATATATATATATATATATGTAGTTGTACTTTGATTCAGTAATATTCCTAAACATATTTATATAAAATAAATGTGAACATGCACTCACATTTACACCAGAATATTTAGATATTATTTCACAACCATATAAACATGGAAATACTAGAAATCAGACAAGTGTATATCTAATGGCCCACCACTCATCAAAAGATTCAATGATATATTGAACTTCAAAAGTCTAACTGATTGTATCTGATATGTCCAAAACTTTATGAAAAATGTAAATAATATTAAGCCAATGATACTTGATCTAAATAAGTGATTTTCTAATTTAAAAAGATTGCTATTAGTTTCATAATTTTACATTGCTGAGAATTAATCTCAAGGCATCATTTTACGTGAGTGCAAAGTCCATTTAACACAGTAATACATAATCTTAGTGTTAAATCAAGCAAATCTGACTCTAAAACCACCTTAGTTCCTTGATAAAGCATTAATGATTCCATGGTCATGCCTAAAAGAACAATGTAAAAAGAACAAAGCTATACCCTCATTTCCTAGTATGTACATGTTTTGTGAAGGCTGACATATTCTATACCTTTCTCTATTCTTGTGGGTCTAAGTTCTTTCTTACACAGTCATCATAATATTTAATGAAACATTTTAAGTATCTGCTAATGAGTCATGATTTCAACTTCAAAGACAGTAATGTAATACTCATTCTTCCATCTACAAACAAGTTCAGACAACTTTAGTACTTGGATTAATGACTTCTAAGGCTAATTTTCTTATCTCTACTTAGGAATAACAAAACTGCTTCACACCTTCACTGTGCTATTATTAAGATCAAACAAATTAATATGTGCTAAAAGTGGAATGGCATTTAATTACACCTCTTTCCTTTCTTGCTTCTGAATAAATTCACAAAATAGACATAAAAGTTGAGGACTTAAATATAGATTTCTTTTTATATAATTTGAATGTATTGAAGAACACAGGAGTAAATCAACAATGATCGTTTAAATTAAAATGTTAGCAGCAAATGGAGAACTAAGAAGAACTGATATGTTATTAAAAGACTTATTCATGTAAAGTTTGCTGACCTTAATTCACTCACTGCCAGACACAAAAGGGGGAGGGTGTTGGCTGGGGTATAAATTGTTTTTTGTTGGTTTTTTTTTTTCAGCCACTAGAAATTATACGTGAGACCTGAACTAATGAGGTTCTTTAATTCCAAATCAGAAGCAGTCAATTCAAAGGCAACTTTAATTTGGAGTCTAATTCTTACCTAATATTGTCACCTCCTCACAGAGATACATTGCATTAAGTGGGAAAACAATTACCCTGGAAAAGCCCCCTCCCCTCAGCAAACATGGAGATATGATAGGGTTTGAAAAATGGAAGAACAAAGATTGGGCCTAAAGAATCTCATTCCGTCCTTCTATTGATAAGAGTTAGCCTTTCTTTCCATTTCTCCTAATTTAGCCTTCTCCGTGTAGGGCAGAGGTGCAGAAGCAAGCCAACTTCAATTATATACTGAGGCAAATTCTAAGAATCAAGGCCAAGGGATGAGTGGGAGAAGTGCTTGCTTTCAATGGCAGGCCAAAACCATCTGCCTTATCTTTGATGTTGAAGATTAAAAAAAAGTACTCTTGTGTTACAACCAGTATATGTGGCATGTCTTTTATAGATAACTAAAAGAAATACTAATAATATCTGCAAGAACAATTACTGTCCATTTAAATCATTAAGTCACTGATTATCTTGTGAGCATATACCACCTAGATGGCATTTTCTCAAGGAGAAAATGACTTATCACTGAGCACACATTTTATCTGTAGCAGAGAACTCTACAAAACTTGTGATAAAAAGACTGATAAATAGTATTCTTATTTCATAATTAACTAATTTCACCTATCAGCCACGGATTCCCGTGTCCTCCCTCTGCCCACCCTCCAACGCCCCCCCCCAATCAACCTCATTCCTACCTCCTCCAAGAGAAGGTCTCCCCTGGGGAGTCAGCCCAGCCTAGCAGACTCAGCCAAGCAGGTCCAGTCCCCTCCTCCCTACACCAAGGCTGAGCAAAGTGTCTCAGCATAGGCTCCAGGCTCCAAAAAGTCAGCCCATGTACCAAGGACAGGCCCTATGCATGTGTAAAACCCAGATTTTTCTGCAAAACAAACAAACAAACAAACAAACAACAACAACAAAAAAAAAAAAAACAGCAATCCCCTGCAACAACGAAAATGAAGGCTTAATCCACCTAAGTCCACAGCTCTAGGAATACCTCTAAATGTTCAAACCTTGCTTGAAATACAGTTACACTTTGGCTTCTGTAATGCCCCTTCTGGCTAATTCTTCTTGTTAACTGAAATTTGTGAACCCAGAACATGGGTTTTGTGCTTAAAATTTCACCCTAAGCTAAGAATGGCTATTTGCTGCACCAGAATCCAGATTATGTTATGTGGTTGCCAGCTAGTGAATAAAGACTTTCTATTGGCTTAAAAATAAAAAGGCTGATAAATAGAATATTATCCTCTCTCAGTTTCTGAAGCAGTGGGTAGAATTGAGAGGCCACACACACATACACACAGACACACCTGGTGGATACACAGGATGCATTAGTGCAATGATCAGCAGCATGACAGACAACAGTCTGCTGAGAGTGTACTCGTGTTTCCTATGGGAAAATTTCCAAGACAACTACATTGAGGTAGATGATCACATTGTCAAATATTTGCCTGCGATACCCACAGTGAACTAGGCATTTATTAAATGAATTCCACAAGCACTTGTACTTCTTGCTCTAGTTATATGCAGCTTTATCATGAAAGATACTGCATCTACGGCTCCTTATGAGGTGAATAGCTGTCACTGTGACTAGTGAGATGAATTGCAGTGAAAGACGCTTGTCGCTGAGCCTGACAACCTGTACTCTTCCTGCAATCTGTCTGGTGGAAGGACAGAACTGACTCCAAGTTGTTCTCTAATCCCCACATATGTGCGTTGGTGAGCATGTGTACCAACCTCCATAACCACATGTCATGCACCCCCCCCACACACAAGTGAATTATTAATATGCATAATTTTCATAGCAGCTATGGTTAATTTTGGACTGGGTCAACTTGACTGTGGTAAAATGATTCTTCCTAGATGGTTCTTCCTTTGTGGTTCACAGGTTCTCTTTGTAAAGAGAATTTTAACGAGGAGTTTTAGAGGAAAGAGAGCACGGTAATTACTACCTGGAGTCCTTGGTGATTATAAACAGAGGCACACGTGCACATATAGGCTGAGCATGGTACTCCTCAAACTGATCAATGGTTTAAAAAAAGGCTCAACAATAATATCAGATTATAATTTTAAAGTAGATGGCATACCTGAAACAATCTAAATAAAACAATTAAATATTTATTTATTTATTTTTATTATTAAGAGATTTCTAATCATTTTACATACCAACCACAGATTATCCTCTCCTCCCTCCTCCCACTCCCCTATGTAGGTCACTAGTTAATACAAACTGTGTGGATTTTTAATTTATGTTCTTACTCAAAGCATTGGCATTATTTTTTTTAAATAAAATATCTAAATCAGAAAAAAAAAGAATATCAAGTTAATGCCCGTCTTCTTCTGCTGGGCTCACACAAGGATGCTACATTTCCCAGGTGAAAAACTCCTTAGACCACAAGCAGAAACATTAACACCAATCTCCTGCAGACTTTTGACTCACTTTTGTGATTTCTTCCCGGCAAGTGCACCTGTCTACTTTCTCTAGATTTTGCTGCAAGTTCCCAGTTGTCTATTAGTTCCTTTAATGTTTGAAAAGGACTGTTAAGTTATTTTCTAGTATACTTCCACTATCTATCCCATACCTTAATTTTCTTCCTATGAGAGTAAGTTCCAATTATTTCTTAGACCAGTGGTTCTCAAACTTCCTAATGCTGCCACCCTTTAATACAGTCCTTGTGTTATAGTGACCCCAACCACAAAGTTATTTCGTTGCTCCTTCATGACTGTAATTTTGGTACTATTATGAATTGTAATGTAAGTAACTAATATGCACAATATATGATATCTAACCCCCAAAGGGGTCATGACCCACAGATTGAGGACCTCGATTATGCTGGCCTGCTCTCTGTGGCTTCACTTCTTTGATTAAATACTGAATGATCCAACAAGTGCCTAGACTGGCCACAAATGCAAATGTAAATTTCTCCACAGTGTTGCATTACTGAGGGGAAGTTCAAGTTGAGTGACTAATTGCTTTGAAAATTAAATTTCAAAGAAATAAACATATGAAGAAGTGAATACTATAAACCAAACTCCATTTTCCTTCTAAGTTAAGATCAAGGAAATTAAACAGCTCCATTAAATACTCTGAATGCTTTATTCTCAGATGGCAAGCCTCTGAAATTAATACATAGAGTGTGGAGTCTTTCTGCAAATGGATCCCTGCTCCTATTTTAGCTGGAAGTGTTTTATGATCACAAATAGTGAGAGAGTTACAAGTTACAATAAAACATATGCCCCATATAATTTTTATATAGTTAAATATAGAGGTGGTGTGTGTGTGTGTGTGTGTGTGTGTTTGTGTGTGTGTGTGTGATGTATACTAAATTAAGTGACCAATAATTGGCTAAAAGTCCCAGTATCTGCATTTATGAGACATAGGCTAACAGTTTCATTTTTGTTTCATGATTTTTGCCAGACTTGCTTCAAAGTACATATTTGGGAGTAATTCTTCATTTTCTAAATTAAAAGAAATTATGTAGAATTAATGTTAATGAGTCTCAAAATATCTCAAAACATGTCCAATGAGACAAGGTTGCTTTTATATGAGATATAACGTATCTGCTTCATTCATTAGCCAAATTAACATGTGTCCAATCATGTTGCCAATCCTTGCATCATCCATTTGTTATCTGAAGAACTTATTATACTTCCTGTTTCTTTTCTAATACTAATATTTTCAGCCTTTCTGAAGTTAGACAGTTTTGTAACTCTTATGACCAAGTAGCATTATATATTAGTACCTATTACATATTAATTTATATAGCTACCATTTTCTGTCATCATCTTTATCATTTCCTTTTATATGCTCATTATGTATAAATTGTATCCTTCTTTTATTAATATAAAAACTTAGGTTATTTTTTTTTACTGTTTTTGAGTGCCTGCCATCTAGCTACCAAATAAATCACACACAGAGGCTTATTTTTAGTTATAAATGTCTGGCCTTAGCTTGACTTGTTGCTAACCAGATTTATAGCTTCAACTACTTCAACTATCCCATCTAGCTTTTGCCTCTGTGCTTTTTCCATTCTCATACTTCTGTAAATCTTACTCTTACTCTGTGGGTTGTTGTGTACCTTGGTGGCTGGCCCCTGATGTCCTCCTCCTTTTCTGGCTCCTAGATCTCTCCTCCCAGATTTCTCCTTCTATATATTCTCTCTCCCTGCCAGCCCCAGTTACCTTTTTTCTTGTTTTGCTTTTGGCTTTTCAGTTCTTTATTAGACCATCAGATGCTTTAGTCAGGCATAGTAACACAGCTTTACAGAGTTAAACAAATGCAACATAAACAAAAATAACACAGCTGAAAATAATATTCTACAATAGATATTGAAAATTTTTTCCTAGCATAAAAACTTAGGACAATACATTTTTGAATTAGCCGAGTCCCACATATTTGGATATCCTGCAGCTTTGTTCCTATACAAATTAATGTAGTTATAATTTTCTTTTATTTTATTTTTCTTGTTTTGGTTATTTGATGGGATACATATTTTTATTGTGAAATTCTGGATGAACTGGAGCTTGTGTTCAATCATCCCTGACAGACCTGCTGGAATTACAAGTTATACCACTATATTTTGCTCTAAATAGTTTATAACCTCTCAAGAAACTTCCACTTTATAGTATTGATTGCTTAGAAACATTTTACTTTCCAAATATCTGAATAATTTTCTACTGTATATTCATTACTGATTTCTAATTTAGCTCACTGTGATTAGTGAATACGATTTTCAAAATACAGAGTAATCTTTTGGGTTTAAATTACTTTATCTATCTATCTCTATCTATCTATCTATCTATCTATCTATCTATCTGTCTGTCTGTCTGTCTATCTATCTATCTATCTATCTATCTATCTATTTATCTGTCTATCTATCTATCTATCTATCTTATATCTATCTATCTTATATATATACATATATATATATATGTATATATATATCACATCCATGAGCCTTTGTATTGTTCTACTATTTTTTGACAAATTGATATATATATTTATTAGAGAATTTTGATGGAAAATATTTTTTGTTCTATATTTAATTATTTTCCCTCTTCTTTTGTGGAATTTATTGACATGAGTTTAAATCTTGTGAGTCGAATTATACAGACTTGTCTATATTTTCTTCAAAGCTTTGTTTCTGTGTTATTTGGCACATGCCCTTACAGCAAAGTTGTATGTTTCGTAAGTGGTGCTCTGTAATTATACAATATCCTTCTTTTTCTATGATATTAGTCATGTCCTGAATTATAGTTATTTTAATATCAAAAAAGTTACTCAATTCTTTCAAATGTTTGCATAGTATATTCGTTTACATTTTAACTTTAACTTTCTATTACATTAGTCTCTCTCTCTCTCTCTCTCTCTCTCTCTCTCTCTCTCTGTGTGTGTGTGTGTCTCTGTCTCTCTATATATGTGTGTATGTGTGTGTGATATGGATGTGGGAGTACCTTAGAAGGATAGAGGAGGATGTAAGGTGCCCCTGGAATTGGAGTTACAGACTCTTCTTAGCTGTCCAACATGGGTGCTGTGAATCAGACTCAAATCCTCTGAAAAAAAATGTTTGTGTTCTTAAATGCTAAGCCATTTCTTTGGGCCTGATTTCACTGGATAATATTTAAATGTATTATTTATTTTAGTTTTTATAATACAGGGTTGTTATATTTTTTCAAAACAGGGTTTCTCTGTGTAACAGTCCTGGCTATCCTAGAATTCACTTTGTAGACCAGGCTGGCCTTGAACTCACTGAGATCTGCCTGCCTTTACTACTCCAGTGCTGGGAGTAAAGGCATTCAATACCACCACTTGGTGGTTGTGTTATTTTTTTAATTTACATTTAAGATTTTACAATATTTAGCATATGGACATATTACATTGTTTTAAGTTTGCTTTGTTCTCTGTGTCTCATTTCTATTTTATTTTTTTCATATTTCAATATGAGATATCTAAATAGATTCAAAAACCAATTTTGACTTATCTATTTTATTGTTTAGACTAATACTTAATCTACTTTTAATATTTACTTTAGTTTTTATATTATACATATAGCATAATATAAGTGCATTTATTTTTACACGATTGTTTTAATTATATAACTTTATATTTACATATCTTTTGAGCTTCATAGTCAGCATAATTACTATATTTTCTCTAAAATATGATAATCACATTATATATTACTTCATAAACCTTTGATTATGACCACATTACACAGATATTCAAACCATCTCATATATATAAGGTTAATACCAGACCAAATTGTTCCAAATTCTAAAGCTTAACCTCAAATTGGGTGAAAAATTACACTAATCATTATCCTATACTTTAAAAATTTATATATTTGTGGACTGATTGGCATTTCAGTAATTAAACAGTAGGCCTGCAGAAGTTCTATCAATATTCTAGATGTTTAAGATGGAGACATGTATCATATGAAAGACAAATTCTTTTTACTCAGTACTATGTCTTTCATTCTTAGAGACTTAAAAATAAAATGTTGACAGACTTAAAAATAAAGGTCAATAATTTAATGTAAAGAAGACATGCTTAAAGCATTCATAAGAACTGATATTCTGATTATTGACTACTTGAGTTCGTGGTAGTGGTGTGACATGTAGCAGAAAAAAAGATAAAGACATTCTCTTTTGTAGATGAGACTTTTTGTCAAATTTCTCGCTTTTTTGGAATTTTAAGCAATCAATATAAATGAATGTATGAAGCACATGAATTGGTACATCTTAATATAAGTTAAATAAGTTATCTGACATTTGTGATGCATAAGACAATTTCACGTGAAAACATTGAAATAATGTGCAACATACATTTATGGTGGTGCATATTTATAATGCTAGTCCTTAGGAGGTAGAGACAGGAGAACCACTATATGTTGAAGGCCAGTTTATCCTACAAAGTGAATCACAGGCTATCCTGGGCTACATAGTGAGACCACGTCTAAGAAAATAAAAATATGTAAAAATTCAGGATCTATAAGTGAGGTGATTGTTAGCATTTAGGCATCTGTACTGGCCTACCCTTAGGGTCCTGACAAGATATATCCTCAGCTGTAGCCACTAAGAGCACACCCTGGTGCATTCTAATGTGGGGATTTAACAAGGCAACTCCACATAGTTAAAAAGCAAGCTTATTTTGGGGTAGCTTACAGCCAGTAAAGTGGTTCCTTACAGAACAGGGAGGGAGGTTCAGGGGGGTTCTCTGTTGAACTCTGATTGGTCTGTCATCCTGCATCCAGGATCACCAGGAACAAAGAGACCCAGCACATCCAGATCTCTGGTCTTAAGGGCTCCCTCCTCGGCCCCGCCGAGGGGCAGGTCATATGTAGGCATGGCAGTTACAGGAAGCCTTACTACGGGTAGTACTTACAGGTCAAAGCTGGAACAGCTAGACACTACAGCATTTGCTACATTTTCTTATAAAAGGTGGGCCTTGAGAAAAGGAAGAAACAAAGTGCTAGAGAGACCCACAGAAATCCACAAAGATACCCCCACAATAGACTGCTGGCAATGGTCGAGAGACAGCCGGAATTGACCTACTCTGGTGATGGGATGGCCAAACACCCTAATAGTCATGCCAGAAACCCCATCCAAGGACTGAGGAATCTGGATGCATAGATGCACGGCTAAGCCCCGGATGGACCTCCGGGAGTCTAATTAGTGAGAAAGAGAAGGGTTTATATGAGCGAGAATTATTGAAACCAAGGTTGGATAAAGCACAGGGACAAATAGCCAAAGGAATGGAAACACATGAACTATGAACCAAAGGCTGAGGGTCCCCCAACTGGATCAGGCCCTCTGAATAGGTGAGACAGTTGATTGGCTTGATCTGTTTGGGAGGCATCTAGGCAGTGGGACCGGGTCCTGTGGTCATTGCATGAGTTAGCTGTTTGAAACCTGGGGCTTATGCAGGGATGCTTGACTCAGTCTGGGAGGAGGAGACTGGACCTGCCTGAACTGAGTCTATCAGGTTGATCTCAGTCCTAGGGGGAGGCTTTGCCCTGGAGGAGGTGGGAATGAGGGGTGAGCTGGGGGGAAGGAGAGGGGAGCAGGATGGGGGAGAACAAGGGAATCCGTGGCTGATATGTAGAACTGAATGGTATTGTAAAATAAAATAAAAGGAAAAAAATAAAATAAAAGGTGAGCCTTGTACACCTCCCAACTCTTTCTCTTTCTGTTCCTTCTCACTTGTACCCATAAAACAGTCTCTGCCTCCTCTCTGCCTCTGCTCTCCCATCTCTTCAATAAACCTCCCATGTGGGCCCTGTTGTATGGCGTGATTCATTCCCATCATTTTTAAAATACAACAGTTGTAACCAGAAATTCATAATAAAGCAATAGTTAATCAAGTCCTATTTTCTCTTATATATTGCTCAATGAAATTCATTGGTTTTACAAGTACTATAATGTGCAATATAAGCAAATGTATTTATCTCTCAGAAATAAATTGATTCGAAGTTTACACTTATTTCCTTCAAAATAACAACAAGAAGTTACATGGAAATTTAAGTACTGTTTAAGATAATTCATCTTGCTAAAATAAAGACAAATGGAAACAATCAGGAGATCTTGAAGACAGAAACATGTTAATGGAGGAAACAGAACTTACCAATAGAGCAACAACGGCAGTGTTCAGAGGTGTGTTTTCCTGAGAAACCATAAAAGGAACCATTAGGACAGACGGAGAGATTTTTTTAAAAATGTAACCAATCTAGAATTCCAAGTAAAATTGTTTTAAAATTAAATGCTGGTGCAGATGTGGGAACAACAAACAAACAAATAAACAAACAACAAAAACAACCTTTCACACCCCTGGTCACAGTGTCCAGAAGGAAAGTCAATCATTTTACTCCATTGAAGTTTGGCGGTTCCTCAAGACTTCCTAAGAGACTATAAATTTAAAAAAAAAAAAAAATCTCAGTTAAACTAAAAATAACCTCAGCTTAGTTTTCTCACTCTTAACTGATGTAAAAGATGATTATGCATAATGATAGTAATAAGAGGTTTGGGGAGATCATAATACGTGAATAAATCCAGTGACTAGTATCAGCGCTGTAAGGGTTATGAGGGAGAAATGAGGACTATTGCTATAAAAATAAACATTACCTAGGAACGAGGGAAACAATCAGTTTTTAAAAAGTGATGCATGCTAAAGGAGTGAACGTGGGTGAGAAAAATGGCAAATGAAATTAATAAACTGGAACATAATGGGGCAAATACACTCTGTAGAACTAAATCAGACACAAGAAATGCTCAACCTTAAAGTAGTTGGACATGGCATGATAGTTGAAGCAATTGAATATTGTTTGAACTAATTAAATCAATACTTTTTTATGATGGTGTGATAAAATTTTTAGGAACTTCAGGAAGTAGTTGCTTACTAATAACTTGTGATTATAGATAGTTTAAGTGTTACATTTCTGAGAAACAGACCAATTAGGAAAAATTTTAAAGCTTTTTGAGCTCCAAGTGTGCATATTGAGTTTAATAGATTTGAAAAAGAGAATGGAAAGAAAAAATGGTCTGTAATAAAACTGGACAAGGAAAAAGATCTAACTAAAAAACTTAAGGTCATGCTCATTATAAAGTGAAGAAACATTTGCTTAGATGACACCAATCTGTGATGGATCTTTTAAACTGTACTTAACTATTCAAAGGAATCCCAGCCTCTTTGGGTAAGAAAATGTGAAATACCAGTCTTGCAGAGAGACATAGCTTGTTGACTGTACTTTCAAGAACATAAAGAAAACAATATCTGGCCCCCGACTTCCCTTCTGGTCCAGAGGTGAGTACCTGGGTCCAACCCAGACCCCATCCCTGGGCACCAGCCACTCCTGGAAGACCTGCCCAACTTGGCACCAGGTTCTGGCCACTGGGAAGCTCCCCTTCTAGCCCCACCGGGAGGGATCCCCTTTTCCAAGCCCCCTGGCAGCCCCTGCAATCTCCGACCCCTGCCCCCACGCCCATCTGCCCGAGACCACAGCCACTTCCTGAGACTTAGAGACCGGCCCCCTGCTCCCAGCCTGCCCCCGACTTCTCTTCTAGACCAGGGGTGAGTACCTGGGTCCAACCCGGACCCCATCCCTGGGCACCAGCCACTCCTGGAAGACCTGCCCAACTTGGCACCAGGTTCTGGCCACCGGGAAGCTCCCCTTCTAGCCCCACCGGGAGGGATCCCCTTTTCCAAGCCCCCTGGCAGCCCCTGCAATCTCCGCGCCCTGCCCACACGACCATCTGCCCGAGACCACAGCCACTTCCTGAGACTTAGAGACCGGCCCCCAGCTCCCAGCCTGCCCCAGACTTCTCTTCTGGACCAGGGGTGAGTACCTGGGTCCAACCCGGACCCCATCCCTGGGCACCAGCCACTCCAGGAAGACCTGCCCAACTTGGCACCAGGTTCTGGCCACCGGGCAGCTCCCCTTCTAGCCCCACCAGGAGGGATCCCCTTTTCCAAGCCCCCTGGCAGCCCCTGCAATCTCCGACCCCTGCCCACACGCCCATCTGCCCGAGACCACAGCCACTTCCTGAGACTTAGAGACCGGCCCCCAGCTCCCAGCCTATCCCCGACTGCCATTCTGGACCAGAGCCTGCCCAGGACTTCCCTTCTGGACCAGAGAGTTGGACAAGAGAACTCCCTTTTGGACAAGAGAGAGAGTCTTCCTGAATCTGTCAGCTCTTTGTGAAACAAGTACACTGATAAGACCAAGAAGGAACCACAAGGAGATGGGCAGACGTCAAGGCAACAGTACATACAACAAAATGAAGAGCAATACAGCATCACCAGAACCTAGCCCGCCTCCAACATCTAAACCTGAACACCAAAAACTGAAAGAAGCAGAAGAAAGTAGCCTTATGAGTAACTTCATGAAGAAGGTAGAGGCTTGTATAGAGGAAAAGACAAGAAAATTGGAAGAACGCTGTAAACAACTAGAGGAAAGGGCAAACAAATTAGAAGAAAACAATAAAGCCCTCCAAGAAAACAATAAATTCCTGGAAGAAAACAATAAAGTCCTGCAAGAAAACAATAAAGTCCTGCAAGAAAACAATAAAGCACTGAAAGAAAATCATGAAAAAGAAATGAAACAAACAAAGGAAACAGTCCAAGAACTGAAAAGGGAAATTGAAAAAATAAAGAAGACACAAACAGAGGGAATGCTGGAAATAGAAAACCTGAGTAAAAGATCGGGAACTTCAGATGCAAGTATAACCAACAGAATGCAAGAGATGGAAGAGAGGATTTCTGGCATTGAAGACACAGTAGAAGAAATAGTTTCATCAGTCGAAGGAAACACTAAAGCCAACAAAGTCATGAACCAAAATGTCCAAGAAATTTGGGACACCATGAAAAGACCAAACCTATGAATTATAGGGATAGAAGAAGGTGAAGAATACCAACTCAAAGGCACAGAAAATATATTCAACAAAATTATAGAAGAAAACTTTCCCAACTTAAAGAAGGAAATGCCTATGAAGATACAAGAAGCCTATAGAACACCAAACAGACTAGAGCCCCAAAAAAAGTCCCCTCGACACATAATAATTAAACAACTAAATGTACAGAATAAAGAAAGAATATTAAGAGCAGCCAAGGAAAAAGGCCAAGTGACCTAAAAAAGTAAACCCATCAGAATAACACCCGACATCTCAATGGAGACTTTGAAAGCCAGAAGGACCTGGACAGATGTAATGCAGACACTAAGAGACCATGGATGTCAGCCCAGACTAATATACCCAGCAAAACTTTCAATCATCATAGACGGAAGGAACAAGACATTCGAAGACAAAGCCAGATTTAAACAATACCTATCCACAAACCCAGCCCTACAGAAAGCACTAGAAGGAAAATTCCAACCGAGGGAAGTCAGATACACACTTGAAAACACAGGCAATAGATAAAGCCACAACAGTAAACCCCAAAGAAGAGAAGTACACACACACTACCCCCAAAAATAACAGGGATGAAGAATCACTGGTCACTAATATCCCTTAATATCAACGGACTTAATTCACCTATCAAAAGACATAGACTTACAGAATGGATACGAAAGCAGGACCCATCTTTCTGCTGCATACAAGAAACACATCTCAAATTCAAAGACAGACACTACCTAAGAATAAAAGGCTGGGAAAAGACTTTTCAATCAAATGGTCTTAAGAAACAAGCAGGGGTAGCCATCCTGATATCCAACAAAATAGACTTCAAACTAAAATCAATCAAAAGAGATCAAGAAGGACATTACATCCTCGTCACAGGAAAGATCGACCAAGATGAAGTTTCAATTCTGAACATATATGCTCCAAACACAAGGGCACCCACATATGTAAAAGAAACATTACTAAAGCTTAAACCACCTATAAAACCCCACACATTAATAGTGGGAGATCTCAACACCCCACTTTCACCACTGGACAGATCTCCCAAATTGAAACTTAACAGAGAAATAAAGGACTTAACTGATGTCATGACCCAATTGGACCTAATAGATATCTACAGAACATTCCATCCTAACAAGAAAGAATATACATTCTTCTCAGCACCCCATGGAACTTTCTCTAAAATCGACCACATACTTGGCCACAAAGCAAATCTCAACAGATACAAAACAATTGGAATAACCTCCTGTGTTCTATCAGACCACCATGGTTTAAAGCTAGATTTCAACAACAACAAAAACTACAGAAAACCTACAATCTCATGGAAACTGAATAATGCTCAACTGAATCACCAATGGGTTAAGGAAGAAATAAAGAAAGAAATTAAAGACTTCCTAGAGATCAATGAAAATGAAGACACCACATACCCAAACTTATGGGACACTATGAAAGCAGTGTTAAGAGGGAAATTCATAGCACTAAATGCCCACATAAAGAAGTTGGAGAAATCCCACACTAGTGAATTAACAGCACATCTGAAAGCTCTAGAACAAGAAGAAGCAAAGTCTCCCAGGAAGAATAGACGCCAGGAAATTATCAAAGTGAGAGGTGAAATTAATAAATTAGAAACTAAGAGAATAATACAAAAAATTAATGAAACAAAGAGTTGGTTCTTTGAGAAAATCAACAAGATAGACAAGCCCTTATCCAAACTAACCAAAAGACAGAGAGAGAGAATCCAAATCAACAAAATCAGAAATGAAAAGGGGGACATAACAACAGACATTGAGGAAATCCAGAGAATTATCAGGTCATATTTCAAAAACCTCTACTCCACAAAACTGGAAAACCTAAAAGAAATGGACATTTTTCTGGATAGATACCACATACCTAAGTTAAATCAAGACCAGATAAACTATTTAAATAGTCCAATAACCCCTAAGGAAATAGAAACAGTCATTAAAGGTCTCCCAACCAAAAAAAGCCCAGGACCAGATGGTTTCAGCGCAGAATTCTACCAGATCTTCAAAGAAGAGTTAATACCAATACTCTCTAAATTGTTCCACATAATAGAAACAGAAGGAACATTACCAAACTCCTTCTATGAGGCTACAATTACCCTGATTCCTAAACCAAACAAGGATGCAACAAAGAAAGAGAACTACAGACCGATCTCCCTCATGAACATTGATGCAAAAATACTCAATAAAATACTGGCAAACAGACTCCAAGAACACATCAGAACAATTATCCACCATGATCAAGTAGGCTTCATCCCAGGGATGCAAGGGTGGTTCAACATACGAAAGTCCATCAATGTAATACACCATATAAACAAACTCAAAGAAAAAAAACACATGATCATCTCACTAGATGCAGAAAAGGCATTTGACAAAATCCAACACCCCTTCATGATAAAAGGCTTGGAGTGATCAGGAATACAGGGAACATACCTAAACATAATAAAGGCAATATATAGCAAACCAACAGCCAACATCAAATTAAATGGAGAGAAACTCAAAGCAATTCCACTAAAATCAGGAACGAGACAAGGCTGTCCACTCTCCCCATACTTATTCAATATAGTACTTGAAGTTCTAGCCAGAGCAATAAGACAACATAAGGAGATTAAGGGGATTCAAATTGGAAAGGAAGAAGTCAAGCTTTCCCTATTTGCAGACGACATGATAGTATACTTGAGTGACCCCAAAGATTCCACCCAGGAATTGATAAAGCTTATAAACACCTTCAGCAACATAGCAGGATACAAGATCAACTCAAAAAAAACAGTAGCCCTCCTATATACAATGGACAAAGAAGCTGAGAAGGCAATTAGAGATACATCACCCTTTACAATAGCCAAAAATGACATAAAATACCTTGGGGTAACACTAACCAAGCAAGTGAAGGACCTATATGACAAGAACTTTAAGTCCCTGAAAAAAGAAATTGAAGAAGATCTCAGAAAATGGAAAGATCTCCCATGCTCATGGATAGGCAGGGTTAACATAGTAAAAATGGCAATCTTACCAAAAGCAATTTACAGATTCAATGCAATCCCCATCAAAATACCAACACAATTCTTCACAGACCTGGAAAGAACAATACTCAACTTCATATGGAAAAACAAAAAACCCAGGATAGCTAAAAGAAACCTGTACAATAAAACAACTTCTGGAGGCATCACAATCCCCAACTTCAAGCTCTACTATAGAGCTACAGTAATAAAAACAGCCTGGTATTGGCATAAAAACCGACATGTGGACCAATGGAATCTAATTGAAGACCCTGACATTAACCCACACACCTATGGACATATAATTTTTGACAAAGAAGCCAAAAGTGTACAATGGAAAAAAGAAAGCATCTTCAACAAATGGTGCTGGCATAACTGGATATAGATCCATATCTGTCACCGTGCACAAAACTTAAGTCCAAGTGGATCAAAGACCTCAACATAAATCCAGCTACTCTGAACCTGCTAGAAGAGAAAGTAGGAAATAGTCTTGAACGCCTTGGCATAGGAGATCACTTCCTAAATATAACACCAGTAGCGCAGACACTGAGACAAACAATCAATCAATGGGACCTCTTGAAACTGAGAAGCTTTTGTAGAGCAAAGGATACGGTCAACAAGGCAAAGCGACAGCCTACAGAATGGGAAAAGATCTTCACCAACCCCACATCTGACAGAGGACTGATATCCAGAATATATAAGGAACTCAAGAAATTAGACATCAAAAGGACCAACAGTCCAATTGAGAAATGGGCTTTAGAACTAAACAGAGAATTCTCAACAGAGGAATCCCAAATGGCTGAAAGACATTTAAGGAATTGCTCAACTTCCCTAATCATCAGGGAAATGCAAATCAAGACAACTCTGAGATACTACCTTACGCCTGTCAGAGTGGCTAAGATCAAAAACACTGAAGACACTTTATGCTGGAGAGGATGTGGAACTAGGGGAACTCTCCTCCACTGCTGGTGGGAATGCAAGCTTGTACAACCACTTTGGAAATCAATATGGTGCTTTCTTTGAAAATTGGGAATCAATGTCCCCCAAGATCCAGCTATACCACTCCTGGGCATATACCCAAGAAATGCTCAATCATACCACAAGAGCACTTGCTCAGCTATGTTCATATCAGCATTGTTTGTAATAGCCAAAACCTGGAAACAACCTAGATGCCCTTCAACTGAAGAATGGATAAATAAATTGTGGCACATATACACAATGGAATACTACTCAGCAGAGAAAAACAATGACATCACACGGTTTGCAGGCAAATGGATGGATCTAGAAAAAATCATCCTGAGTGAGGTAACCCAGACTCAGAAAGACAAATATGGTATGTACTCACTCATAGGAAGATGCCAGATGTGGAACAAGGATGACTGGACTGCTACTCACATCACCAGTGAGGCTACCTGGAAAACGGGACCCCAAAAAAAGACACGGAGAAATGGACGAGATCTACATGAACAGCCTGGTCATGAGTGGGAACAATGAAGGGCGACAGTCGAGGGAAAGAGAGTGGGAGATCCTAACTGGATCAAGAAAAGAGAGGGAGAACAAGGAATAGGAGACCATGGTAAATGAAGACCACATGAGAAGGTGAGAAGGGGAGGAAGCAGAGAGCTAGGGAGGCCCACAGAGATCCACAAAGATACCCCCGCAAAAGACTGCTGGCAATGGTCGCGAGACGGCAGGAACTGACCTACTCTGGTGATGGGATGGCCAGACACCCAGATAGTGGTGCCATAAACCCCATCCAAGGACTGAGGAATCTGAAGGCAGACATCCACGGCTGGGCCCCTGGTGGAGCACTGGGAGTCTAATTAGTGAGAAAGGAAAGGGTTTATATGAGCGAGAATTGTTGAAGCCAAGATTGGATAAAGCACCGGGACAAATAACCAAATGAATGGAAGCACAGGATCTATGAACCAAAGGCTGAGGGGCCCCCAACTGGATCAGGTCCCCTGAACGGGTGAGACAGTCATTTGGCTTGATCTGTTTGGGAGGCAGCTGTGCATTGGTGCCAGGTCCTGGGCTCATTGCATGAGTTGGCTGTTTGAATCCTGGGACTTATGCAGGGACACTTGGCTCGGTCTGGGAGTGGGGAATGGACCTGCCTGGACTGAGTCTACCAGGTCAACCCCGGTCCTCGGGGGAGACCTTGATCTGGAGGAGGTGGGAATGGGGGGTGGGCTGGGGGGAGGGGTGGGCGAGAGGGGGAGAACAGGGGAATCTGTGGCTATTATGTTGAACTGAATGGTGTTGTAAAATAATAATAATAAAAAAAATAAATAAAATAAAAAAAAAGAAAACAATATCTTATAATAATGCTGGAGATTCTTACATGTGGGGTATGAAAATGGGTAAGCTGGTAAGGGGTTGACTAGTTTGAAGATAGGATGAAACTGGAAAGTTGATTCGAAGAGGTGGAGCGGGAAATTTTTGAGAGAAAACTTAGTGTTAGAGAATGTCAAGTTTAACGAGTACTTTGTTAAGTACATGTGGGAGTCCATGAAGAACGAGTATATAACTTAGGTATAAACTTGAGGGACACCACAAAGAAAGGACATGGTCAGCTGAAACAGAATAATATTAAAAATAAAGATGTATAATGCTAATCAATAATGTTAGGAATGTAAGAGAATAGAAAATTTAGGAGGATTTCGATATGTGAAAGAGAGGGAAGAAGGACTCATTGTTACGTTTCTAAATTTGGAATGACTTCCTATCACAAGAAGCAGGGGAAATCGCTTTAAAGATTTGCTGCCTACATAATTTGGGGATTATCTAGAAAGCGCTGAGATGGGTTTCCTTCAAGGTTCATATGAATCAGCACATCTCATTGCGCTTGGTCTTGTTTCTTTTTCTTTTATTTTTTTTTCTTTATTTTTATTTAAGTTTTTTTTCCCCATTTTACATAACAACCACAGTTCCCACTCCCTCTCCTCCTCCCACTCACTCCCAACTCCTCCTCCATCCACTCCTCAGAGAGGGTAAGGCCCCCATGTGGAGTCAACAATGTCTGGCATATTAAGTTGAGGCAGGGCCAAGCTGCTCCCCACAGTATCAGGCAAGGCTGAGCAAGGCATCCTTCCATAGGGAATGGGCTCCAAAAAGCCAGTTCATGCACTAGGGATAAATCCTGGTCCCACTGCCAGTGGCCCCACATACTACCCTAGCCACACAAATGTCACCCACATTCAGAGGGCCTAGTTCAGTCCCTTGCAGGTTTCCCAGCTGTCAGTCCAGGGTCAGTGAGCTCCAATTAAGTAGGGGCAGCTCTCTTTACGACTTCCTTTACCATGATCTTGATCCCTTTGCTCTTTAATCCCTCCTCCCTCTCTTCAAACTGGACTCTGGGAGCTCCACCAAGTACTTAGCTGTGGATCTCTGCATCTGCTCCCACCAGTTACTGGATGAAGGCTCTATGATGACGATTAAGGTATTCATGAATCTGATTACAGGGGATTGCCAACCAGGGACCCTCTCCACTATTGTTTGTAGTCTTAGCTAGGTTTATCCTTATGGGTTCCTTGAAATTTCCATAGCAGCAGGTTTCTCCCTAACCCCATAATGATTCCCTCTATCAAGATATCTCTGTCCTTGTTTTCCCTCTCTGTTCCTCTCCCAACTAGACCATCCCTTCCCCTCCTGTTCTCTTCCCACCTCCTCCCCTTACTTCATCCCCCTCTCCTCATGTTCTCAATTTACTCAGGACATCTTATCTATTACCTCTTCCTATGGGGGATCCATTCATGTCTCCCTTAGGGTTCTCCTTGCTACCTAGGTTCTCTGAAGTTGTGGATTATAGCCTGGTTATCCTTTGCTTTACATCTAATATCTATTTATGAGTTAGTACATACCATGTTTGTCCTTCTGAGTCTGGGTTACCTCACTCAGGAGGATTTTTCTAGTTCTATCCCTTTGCCTGCAAATTTCATGATGTCATTGTTTTTCTACTGCTGAGTAGTAGTACTCCATTGTGTAAATGAAGGACATTTTCTTTATCCATTCTTCAGTTGAGGGGAATCTAGGTTGTTTCCAGGGTTCTGGCTATTATGAATAATGCTGCTATGAACATAGTTGAGCATATGTCCTTGTGGTATAAATATGCATCCTTTGAATGTATGCCCAAGAGTGATATTGCTGGATCATGGGATAGACTGATGCCCAGTTTTCTGAGAAACCACCATTCTTAACTTTCTATGTGAGGTTGTAATCAAATCTCTTTACTGTGCATGGGTTATTGAAGTCTTTTGGCAAATAAAAAGTTATGCAATATTTAAAACACTGTAGTAAAACTACTGCTAAGACCACATACAGTTGAAACTTAAAAACTATGACATCTATTGTCAGAGTAATACTATATGATCAAATACAAATAAATGTGTATTTAAATTCCCAATTAAAAGTCAAAAAAATTATGATATAGAAAAAAATCAGATGGAATAATATCATTATATATATAATACCATTTTATATATATATATGTGTGTGTGTGTGTGTGTGTGTGTGTGTGTGTGTGTGATTGTGATTGTGAGTGTGTGTGTTTTGGAATATGCATCTTCCAATTAATGTGTGTTGAGTAGCTTTTTAACTAAATATTTCACTTAATGAAATATTGGCTTAATTGAATGTTTACTACACTGAAATGAACCAAATAAATTAATGATATTTTTATAGTTCTCAAAATCAATGAGAGCGTAAGACATAATAAAGACAAATGCAATTAAACAATAACTGCTCTGAAGCTCTTATTCTTAAACATATTTCTTCTGTTGCTGTAAAAACTCACATTGTTTAATAGGCTTTAAAATAAAAGTTAGAGTACAACATACTTTTCCAAATTCTATATCAGACAGTAAAGTGTATTAATAAATGTGGAATTTAATGAGATTAATGACATTTATAAAACTGAATTTATAATGTCCCAGCAACTAATGTGACTTCAACAATATAATAGGCATGGGTGACTTAAATGACAATTTCCTGTGTTGAACCAGATTGGATGATGATTAGACTCAAAAAAAAAAGGCAGAAGTACTTCATTCTGAAACAAGTAAAACATCATAAAAGTAAGAATGCTTGAAAATGCTGACAATAAGAAGTAACTTAAGGTAACTTTGTTTCCCAAGTCTATATGCATTCTGCAAACTAGAAGCCCAGAATCATCTGAAAACAGAACTCATTGAGAGTGGGAATTTTTTTTTTTTTTGTAAAAAATGATATAATTTTAACAGTGAGAAAACTGGAAATGATATCTATGTCAGCCTTTAATCCTCAGTAGCCAAGTTTAACTGGCCTGCATCCAAACAGAAAATTTGTGAAAATGAAATAATGGTCTCTTAATGTAGTCAGTTATGTAAGAAGAAAAAGGATACCAGGTTTTCTAAGGAGGATCAAGTAGACTACCACAGGTATTGTGTAGAGATAGTCTGAGCTGTGTTTCTGCATTAGGCAGCTGTGGCAAAAGTAAAATAGATGTGAAAGACAGAATTTAGTAGATGTTGGGCAAGTTTGAACTATTAAAAGTAGTTGATTTCCATTTACTAATGACACACAAATGATGTATACCACAGAGAGACAAAACTGCATGTGCAGCATGATGGATGCTGTTAAGGAGAAAAGACACTGTGTGGATAAAGAGTGAAAGATATATTTGTATTTCTTTCACCTGTACCAGTAATGACTGATTTGCAATAGTGAGTGAACTCAGTTTTGAAGTCTTTAAGGAAGTCAGATATCCCAAATACATATGATATGTGTGGGAGAAGTAACTCTGCTATTTTCCTCCTTTAATTCTGTCCCAAACCACTAGACTACAGCAGTTTGAGAAAGGGTTTATTTCATCTTACATTTCCAGGTATCAATCCATCACCTAAGGAAATCAAAACAAGAACTGCAGAGACAATGGAGAAGTGCTGCCTATTCATTGCTTTCCATGTCCTGTTCAATTTGCTTTCTTTTCCAAAACAGAAACATCTACCCAGGGATAACACTACCCTGAATAGGTTGGGTCCTTCCATGTCAATCATCAGTCAGGAAAAATTTCCAAAGACATGTCTGCAACCCAGTCTTAAGAAGGCTATTCCTTAATTAGGGTACCTTTCCTGGTGACTCAAAATTATGCTAAACAGACAAACACTAACCAGTATACTAATAAAATAAAATATAGCCACTTTCCTTGATACAAACAGGTGCCATATATACATAATTGTAGCTGAAGTTTTCTCTGGTCCCACTCAGCCCCACCAACCCCACAGCCACTTATAAAACAATCACTCAGAAGCTTATATTAATTAAAACTGCTTGGTCATAAGCTCAGGCCTACCACTGACTAGCTCTTACACTTAAACTCAGCCCATTTCTGTTAATCTATATGTTGCCATGTGTTCCGTGTCTTTACCTGTGTGACTTAACATGTTGCTCCCTGGACGGCAGGCTGGCATCTCCTGACTCAGCCTTCCTCTTCCCAGAATTCTCCTTGTTTGCTTATCCTGCCTATACTTCCTGCCTGGCTACTGGTCAATCAGCATTTTATTTATCAACCAATCAGAACAACACATTGACAGCATATAGAACGTACCACAGCACATAATGAATTTTTTTAATTCATAAATAAAATGAAATTATAACAATTATTTAAAAAATGAATTCAACATGAGATTATCATATTGAATGAAGTAAGCCATACATAGAAACACAAATAGAATAGATTTAAAATTTGTGAATCTAAAATTATTTTTATAAATTCATGTTCACATCCAAATACATGAAATCGTCTGGTCAATAGTTTGTAATGGTGAAAGGAAAGAATTTGTTGAGACAACGCAGTTTTCAAAGGTGAAAGAAAAGAGCAATTCTATAAATATAACAGAATATTCAGAGAAGCAGGTTTCATTAAAGGACATTTCAGACATGGGAACCATTTAAAAGAGAAAATGAAATTATCTGGACTTATGAAAAGAAGTGGAAGAAGAACAAAATGCCATCTCAACTGTTAGTAAAAGTTGGGATTGATCCATATCAAGTGGATAATTCAGCTGAAATATATTTAATGGTTTAATATTGGCACAAGGTGCCACATGTGATTAATGGAAAGATATTTTTCCTTAGCAGCAGTCTTTGATATTAGATAACTAAATATTTGATACAAGAAAACTATATAGTTGAAATAATAAAGAAGTTTATGCATATATGTATATACATATGTGTGTGTATTTGCTTTATTCTTGTTCCTCTTCTTAAAAGAAGCCTAAGAAAAGTAGATCATTTTTAAAGATAACAAAGTTAATTTTAAATATATTAAGAGGAAGTAAATAAATGCAATGCTGAAAATACTATGAGATACTGCATTTCTTCTTTTTAAAAATACTTAATTTTAGTATTTTGATTTCTGTAGTTTTGTGTGTCTGCGTGGGGGTAGGTGCATTCTAGTATAGGTGCCTACAGAGACCAGCTGTGTTCGATCCAAGATCAGGAGTCACAGGCAGCAACCCTAGACATGGATGCTGGGACCTGGATTTCATTCCTTTTTGAGAATAGCATTCATTCTTAACCACCGAGACATTTCTTCATCTCCACATATTTTATTTCTAAATTAATTTATTCATTGACAACTCAATTTAGAAATTACTTTCTATTCACATTTATCCCTCCACCTCTTCTTTCTCAGGCTAGAAGTGTTTATATTAGCACATACAGTGTTTATCAGGTATGCACAGAATCCTATTTTCAATTGCTATTACCTAAAACAAATCACTGATTGTGGAAGCATATGTTTGTAATGCCAGCACTGGGAAGATGGAAGTAGGAAAATCAGTAGTTCAAAGTCACCCTCAACTTGTGATTTCCAAGCCAGTCTGGGATACTTGAGACTCTTTCTGTCAAAGAAAGATGTGAAAGAAAAGAAATGGTGGTATTTCTTTTCTTACATTTTGTGGGCCAAAAACAGTAACAAATGAAAAGAAAGTACACTAGTAAATTCCAAATGTCCTAACATCTCTCACTTATTGTTTCTTCAAGTATATTAGATTTGGATTATAACATGTATTCAGATCCTTGTGGGATGCATACATTTACCCACATATTTTTATATTCTTAGTATTAAATACAAATAGAAATTATCAAATAATAGCTCACAAAAGAACATATAGTTACTTTATTAATTCACAAGTACAAATGTTTCTCAATCTGTTATCCAATACAAAATGGGAAGCCCTTCAATCATAGTTGCAAGTAGCATTACATGAACTGAACAGGTTATATTTAAGAATATACAGATGTATACATATACATACATGCATGCAATAACAGTTAGTTACAAAAGAGGCCATGGATTAGAAAGGGAACAGAAAAAGGCATATGGGACAGTTTGTAGTAACAAAAGAGAGTGAAAGCTGCATTCAACCTGACATTTATTTCTTGGCTGAAAACAATTTCCTCTTGCCTTGATATAGGTTAAATTTTAATAGGCTTCTGGATTGTTATAAGTACTTTCAGACATGCCTTCACTATGTTGGAAGGGTCTGTGAATTCAGCATAAGGCTATTAGATATTCTGAGGCAATCTGTCTTTCACTATACTGCACTAACAAGCATGAACATCATATTGATAAGATGTAATAAGGTGATGCACAAAGCCAGGCAGTGGTGGCACACGCCTTTAATCCCAGCACTTGGGAGGCAGAGCCAGGTGAATCTCTGTGAGTTCGAGGCCATCCTGGTCTCCAGAAAGAGATCCAGAAAAGGCTCGAAGCCACACAGAGAAACTCTGTCTCAAAAAACCCAAAATTAATAATAATAATAATAATAATAATAATAATAATGTGATGCACAATTCCTCCTAAAACACCCTTCCCTTTAGTAACTATAGTATTCAAAGGATTTTGTAACTTTATATATTTATTTGTGATATTATTTTAATTATATAAACCATCATCACAATTACTAATGCTTATCTTACATTTTAAGATAGCTGAAATAGTATTTTATTTTTATGAGAACCTGTTCATAACATAGAAGTTATGTGTACTGTTATAGCATAATATATATCATGTCTTGAGACATAACCTGACCATGCATTCAACACGGCATTTCATAAAATTTGATTTACATAGATACTTAAATTGATTTTGTAAATCTAATTAAGGATGCTGTTTATGATGATCTTTTAAGAGGTCAATGCATTTAAAAATATTCCTTAGGGTATTATCAGACAGATAGTTAATGTTCAAGTACTTGGAAAAAATGTCATCAACAGCTTCAAGACATTAAGCTCAGCTATTTACTCTACAGTAATAGCAGAGGGAGGAAACGCCTGTCATCATCGGTTCCACTTTTCATCCTTTCATTTTCCCTTTAGCTCAGCATGCCAACATGATACTCCTTCATTATGAAAGATTACGATTGGTACTTCAAGGAATTAGTTTTTAACGCTCAAATGATCCAAGTTTCACTGATGCAAAGAATTTTAGTATGATTGAAGGAGAATAATCATGGTTCCTAAACACCTATGTAGTCTGTCCCTCATAACAACATAATTATGAAACTTAATTACTCGTGTGCTGTGAAATATCAGCAAATATGTGGATTTATTGCTATCCAAAGAAAGTTACCTTAAATATATTTTTGTGTTTTGAGACTGTGTCATTCTCATGGCTAAAACTGTTCTAGAATTCACTATGTAATCCATGGTGACCTTGAATTTGTGGCAATGTTACTGCCTCATTGTCCCAGATAGAAGAATCAATGATGAGAAATATTATATTAAACCTGTCTTGTTGATTTCTATGTTGTTTCTAAACTTAACTTTTACGTGCATAATGAATCCTTGTACTTAAAATGTATGTGTACAGACAGTGATCAAAGAAAGATAGTTAAAAAAGTATGTATGCTATATCTCTAAAAATGGATGCTAACTAAGATTCACTGGAATATTAAAACATTCTATGAGGAAAAAAGAAATTGTACTTAAGATAGATATTCAAATTTTATTCTATTATGTGCAACAAGTTACATGTCTTGTGAATGTGTAGTATCTTCTGTCTGCTTCTCTACCTCTTCTCCATTTCATTATATACATATGAACTTGAGTGCTGATAATGTTTTTACATAGGCCTAAAAGCTATCCTAGTTGCAGAATAAAATAAATTACTCTCAATAAAACAAGCTTTATCTCTTACTCATATGATAGGAAAAAACACAGGGACAAATAGCCAAACTACTGGAAACACATGAACCATGAACCAATAGCTGAGGAGCCCCCATGGAACTGCATCAGGCCCTCTGGATAAGTGAAACAGTCGATTACCTTGAACTATTTAGGAAGCCCCAGGCAGTAGGAGACCTGTACTTAGTACATGAGCTGGCTTTTTGGAACCTAGGACCTATGCTGGGACACTTTGCTCAGCCTAGGTGAAGGGAGGAGGGGACTGGACCTGCCTCAACTGAATCTACCAGGCTGAGTTGAATCCCTAGGGGAGTCCTTGTCTTGAAGGAAGTGGGAATGGGAGGGTAGATTGGGGAGAGGGTGGGGGAGGGGCAGGAGGAGGGAAGACAGGGGAATTTGTAGCTGATATGTAAAATTAAATTAATTATAAAATAAAAAAGATATAAAAATGCAAAAAAAAGCTTTAAAGAAATAAATCCTAATTTTCATGATTATTGTCTGAATTAGGGTAAATATGTCTAATGATTAAGCAAAAGTAAATATTTAAATTAAACTATTATCTTATGGTTGTAGTTATGTCACTAAGTATATTAAAGCTTTTCATTCTGAAAACAACTTACTATCATAGGAATGTAAAATATAAGATTTCAAGTTTTATACCTTAGCACATTATTTTAGTTGTCTAATCCTGTAGACTTTGACAAGTAATAATTTAAGGTGCTTTAGTACACTATACTTATTGAATTATTTGAATTATATACATTCAGAGTTTGTGCTACATATGCATATCATGTATAATATATTTTTGAGCAATAAATACATGTGAGTAAAAGTTATTTGAATACATAGTTTAAAGAAAAACATATTATTTAAAATATTAATGTATGTATTAATGTATGTGTGTGTGTGTATTTTATACCTTGTTAGAAAAGTTAGTAACTAGGTCATAATCGGCACTAAATTTTGCCTATCTAGTCTATTATATTAATGCTATCAACAAATAAAATAGGCATTGTATGTTTTAAATGGAAACTTGCTACTCATTTATTTTCCTTTTAAATTTTATTATTACTGTTGTTGTTGTTATTATTTTACATCCCTATCACAGTTTCCCCTTCCTCCTCTACTCCTAGTCCCTCCCCTGTTTCCATCTGCCCCACCATCCATCCTCTATTTTTGTTCAGAAAAGGGTAGGCCTTCCATGGTAAGTATTTATAATAAAACATCTCTAATTTAAAGTTTAACACAAAAAGTCTTTTATAGTATTCAAATCAAACACACAAAAAATAAATCCTGAAAGTTGTACTTTTTAATTTCTCCTAACTGTGATAATCATAATAGCAACACATGTTGATATATTTATTTCATAATTATTGATTTCTTGCATGCAAAATTATGTAAAGTAGCACAAATTGATGGGTGGGGCTAGTTACTGCAGAAGATGACAGTTTGTGTGTAAAAATACACATAAAAACGAGGGTAGATTAAGCCTTGTCCACTGATAATTATACAAATTTTAAATCTTGTTAAATGTTATTAAACTGATTAGTTGTGTATTTGTCAGAAAAAAAAACTCTTTAAATTCTTCTGTGTATTCACTATTAGATAAAACACAATTGATTAGAGTATGGTAGGATAACGTATGAATTGGGAAGGGACTAATATAACCTGAGACAGTTCAATTGAAGAACTTCCAGCAAGATGGATACTAGGAGAAAAGATAAAGATAAATGATTAGGAATATATGCAAAATCTAGTTTCTTGAGACTTAACCAGAAACAACATAAGTCAGTTTCAGAAAGGTGAATACTCCCTGTTTCCTGTCCTATGTGGATTCATCCATCAAAGCGTCTGAGAAATAACTCATGTCCTAAACTTTTGGGGCAATCAATTTTATCTCAATGAACAAGTGTTAGACATTTTTAATGTGGCTTTGTATTAGTAGAAATATACTTTCTCAATAATGAAGTAGACGGTATCAAAGCCCCTCATTGCCACATTATTTGGAGCTATGACTTGTGCAAGGTAAAATTGCCCGGGGAAACACCTCTACAAATGCCTTGGCTCTTCCTGGACAAAGGAAGGAAGGGGAGATTACTGAGAACACTAATGAATATTCATTATGGAAAGACTTCCCTTTACATGCAGAAATAGGCACATGGGTGAGCATACTCATTTCAAGATCATGCTTTTTTATACATCACATGTCCAAAAGCAGAAGACTTAGTATTACCATGTGTTTTGATAATCAAATTGTTCTTTCTATGTGTTTTGGCTAAGTGGTATGACTGGCTTCTATATTTTCTCTTAAAATCCTCATTTGAAAGAAAGAAAATTAAATAACAACTTGAATATATATTATTTAAATTAAATTAATTTGATCATCAATTAAAATGACAGCAGACTTTGACCTAACATCTAGTTAGTTTGAAGCTAATAATTCAGTCTCATGCTTTCTTGCTGCATGATTTTTCTAATAAGTATATCAATGGTGAATGATATATTTTTGTACCCACTTTATAAAGAAAGAAAGAGAGGCTCAGATAGTCACTTGGCTGCCTCCCCAAGGCTTCATGGGGCTTAGAAAAGCACTGCCTGTGATCAGGAGTCCATTCAAATTCAATCCAACAGTCACTGATTGTATTGACATTTAAGGAAGTCACAGGCTCAATTGTTTTTCACCACACTACATAATGGTATAATGGTTCAAAGTTAATTTTATCTGAATTCAAATGTCTTGATTATTGCATGAAATATAATAGTAAAAAGGTCCAGTTGCGCGCCAGGAAAGGAAACAACCAACTCTGAACCTAAAGGGATATTCTCTATTTGTGTCTAGATAAAATATGAAAACATTTCAGCATTCATGTATAACATTATTCTGCACATGTAAATATTTGAGATTACAACCACTAGAGCATTCAGATCACATCAAATCCTTCCACCATGGGGCCTACTGCAATGACTGAACAAAATGGCATGAAGAAGCATTTTATATTATTGCTGACAAGAATGTCAGAAGACAAACTGTAATTCTGTGTAGACACATTTCTCTCACTCAACTATGGCTTGTTAATAATTTTTACTAAAATAACATTTCAGGGGATTAGGTAAACTTTGTAGTTATTTATCAAATACTTGAAAAAATTAAAAAAAACATATTAGTTTTCTTTTAAAGTCAGACTTAGTATATATATACTTTTTATAGCAATTATCAAAGAATTTTTGCTTAGAATAAGAGGATGAGTGAATATGAAAATATATTAAAATGAGATTTTGTTTCTCGTTAGTATGTATCCTTGGAGTAACTACCTTATTATAAATGAATGAACCGTTTTCAGGCATGTTTTTCAGATTAGAAAACACATTACAAAAACATGTTTTGAGAAGGAATCCTATGGATTGAAGCTATTAGCTTTTCTTGTTACTTTTATGAAAATATTTTCATTTTGAATTCACTTATCTGTATTTTCTTGTAGAACACATCCTGTATTAAATTTAAACAAGGAACATAAATATATGTTAGAAAAACAACTGAAAGATGAGCAAATGTTAATGAAGCTGATTTTCAGAGTGATGCAGCTTTTTAGATTATATCTAATTTCAACAGAGGTCAGTCCATCTGTGCCCCTCCCAAGATTAATATGAAGTGCATCTTCGAGCATTTTTAATCATTGAAACCTCAATGACCTTAGAGCAAAAATGAAGTTTAGCTGGAAATATTGCTGCACATCAGCATTTCCATTAAAGTGCAGAAATGCTGAGCACACAAGACCCTCCCAAGCACCATGTTTACATGTTAATGAGAAAGAAACCAGTGAAGGGAATATCAATTTTATTTAAATATCTAAAATTGATTTGAAATATTTACAAGTAGTTAAATTGCCATTACTTATACAAAATACATAATTTTGAAATAGAATATGAAAATGACTACTTACATTGCCAATAAAAATGATTTTAGGGTTTGGAGCATGAAGCACAGCCCTTGGAATTTGAGCAAAGTTCTGGGCCAGGTAATACCCTCCTGTAATGCCAACCTTTGGAGATGGAGGCCAACATAATCTACATAAGGAGTTCAAAGTCAGCCAGGACTACATAAGACTTCATCTTAGAAATAATGAAAGAATGATAAAGTAAAGAGAAATAAATGTATCTGAGCAAACTTTAGCAGAGTGTTAAGGTCCTACCTCAGTATGGGCAGGAAGATTATCTAAATTTAACTCATGGAAGAAACAAAACAATGAAGAAGAGCAGATAAAGAGGAAAGCAGAACTTTGAAAGCCACGGGTGGTCTGTTCTCAGACAACTGTCAGCATCTTCTTTTCCCCAGGCTTTGATCTCACTAGTGAGAAAGGTCAGACCATTGATATGTTGTTGCACACAAGGACAGAGTTCAATACTTAACAGCTTTGCTACATATGTGCCTGTAAACAAATTACATCCATGAAGATTAGAATTATTTTTCATTTTCATTTTTCTCACATTTGTTTGAAAATCGTGTCACATTTTGGAACCAGTTGTAGATCTAAGTACATGAAGGATACTTTAGTATTCAGAACAACCTCAGTGTACTGCTAATTCTCTACTGTAAGAACTCAAAACTTACTGAACTAGAGGGGCACACTTACCGTCTAGTCTGTCTGTAGTTAGTGTGTAGATTACATTAATGACCCAGTCACTCAACAGATTGTTACAGATGTTAGATAATAGGATACATAGGGATTCATATGATCCCTTGATCATTGCAGGATGTCTGTGAAAGGTAAAATGGAAAACTGAACCTTTCTCTTATATACTTAGATACAGCATGGAAATTCCTGCATCATCCCACACTCATGTAGTGTCTTTCCAAATCTGCTGAGATAACTGGTCACAGACTGCAACCTCTGAAATTCTGGGAAAAAATAAACCATTTCTATTGAAATTGATTTATGTCACATATTTCTTGCAGCAATTGAAAGCTGACTACCACAGTTGTTAATGAATCAGTTGTGGTTTAATCAGAATGAATAAAGATATAATGGATGTGTATTGATCTATGGGAAAAAAGCAAATAAGGCATTTGTACCAAACAAACTTACAGTGAAGGTAAAATTCAATGAACACTGCATTATATTCCAGCAGGTTGCTTTGAATAATTTAAGTGAGAGTCAAACTTTATTCTATTTATTTATTTATCTATTTACTTATTTAATTATTTTCACATCATGTTTTTCTTTAGATTATAAAGATTATAAACAGAAAAGAATCTATTTCTGTTTGGGGCATAGAGGTTAAGAATTTAAATGTCGCTGTACAGTGGTGGTGCATGCCTTTAATCCTAGCCCTTAGGAGGCAGAGGCAGGTGGATCTCTGTGAGTTAAAGGCCAGCCTAGGATACAGAATGAGTTCCAGGAAAGGCACCAAAGCTACACAGAGAAATCCTGTTTTGAAAACAAAAAAAAAAAAAAAAAAAAAAACAATTTTGTCATTAGGTTGTTGTTACTGATGGTGGTTATAGTGTTGTGTGTGTGTGTGTGTGTGTGTGCGTGCGTGAGTGTGCGTGTGCGTGTGCGTGTGTGTGTGTGTGTGTGTGTGTGTGTGTATATGTGCTCATTTCTTTACTTTTGACCTTGCTGGCCTGAAATTATTTATTCCCTGTGGGTTTTTTGTATGTAGTTAACCTCTTTAGGTTGAGTTCTACTTTCTAGCACCTGTAGAGATGAATTTGAAGATAGGTAGTACCTGATTTTAGTTCGATCATGTTTATTTTTTATCCTTCTATGGTGTTTGAAAGTTTTGTGGAATATAGTTGTTTGGAGTGGCATTTGGGGTCTGTTAGAGTCTGACACATGGCTGTTAGGCTCCCTGGCTTTTATAGTTTCTATTGAGAAACCAGGTTTAATCTAGTAAATCTGCCTTCATTTGCTACTTGGTCTTTTTCTCTTGCAGCTTTTTATATCATTTCCTTGTTCTGTATATTTAGTGTTTTGATTATTATGTGCTGTGTTGAGGGAGCTTTCTTTTCTTGTCTAATGTATTTGGTTTTCTGTATGCTTCTTGTATGTTGTTAGATATATCCTTCTTTAGGTTTGAGAAATTTTCTTCTTTGATTTTGTTGAAAACATTATCTGGACCTTTGAGATTGCTCTCTTTTTCTTCCTCTACTCCTATCATTCTTAGATTTGGTCTTTTCATGGTGTCCAGGATTTACTTGTTTATTTTCCTTCCTTTCTTTATTTCTTTAATTTCTTTTTTTCCTCCCAGGAGTATTTTAGATTTACCATTTAAAAATCCATTTCTTCCATTAAGTCTTTAATGTCTAAGATGTTATATTCCATCTCTTTTAGTCTGTTGATGAAGCTTAGTTCTACCATTTCTCTACAAGTTCCTAATTTTTTCATACTTCCTTTTGTTTGGGTTTTCTTTATTGTTTCTATTTCCATTTTCAGGCCTTGAATGGTTTTATTCTTTTCCTTCCACTCTTTGTATTTTCATAGATTTCTTAGGGGAATTGATTTTTGCTCTTTGGGGATTTTTATAGTATTCATAGAGGCTGTTCTAAGGTCTTTTACATTTGTTTCATATATGATGTCATACTCTGGGCCTACCGCAGTAGGATTGCTGGGCTCTATTGGATTCATATTGTCCCGACTGTTACTGATTTTGTTTTTAATTTGCATCTAGGAATCTGGGATTGGAAAACCTGTAATTCTCGGTGTTGATATCTGCTCCTTTTATTGACAGTTGGGTGTTTGGTACTTTGGTTTTGTTTCCTTTTTTGTTCTTAGGGGAATGTGGTGGCTATGCTTTACCTGTAGAAAAACCATCTGGAGTCTTCATAGGTGTGGACACTGGGAGTTCTAGGTAAATCTATGTAAATATGTGATGTAGGAATGGGTGTGGAGTGGATGTAGCCGAAGCCTTTCGAAGAGGGAGGAAATTGCGGTGTTCTAACAGGATCTGCTTAGTTATTCCCCAGGAAATACAGTCAGGGGTTGAGAAAAGGGCACTGCGGGAAATCTGCTACAGCATTGGGGATGAGAATCAGCCACAGCACTTAGAAGAATAGAGTGAGAAGTGAGATATCTGCAGATAGTCTACCTGTTTTCCTGAAGTAGTGGGTTTCCCTGGTCCTGTGGGTTCCCAGAGAGTGCTTGTTAGAGTTGGGGGCTGGAATAAATTAATGAGTTGGGGGATGAAAGTTAGAAGAAGATGATCTGTGGCATAAACTAGAGATGGTATGGTTGGGGAGGCTGCTGCAATGTTGAAGAGTAGTCTGGAGGACTGGACTTGGAGGAGAGAGAGGTGAAGATTTGTAATTAGGTTCTTTGGTTTCCTGACAGGGGTGGCCTGTGGGTTTCCAAGGAGTCCCTGCTGGAGTTGGCTGAGATAAAGCAATTATTTGGGGAGAAAGATTAATAGGGGGAAATCTTTGGGCTCCACTGCAGATGGGGTCCGAGGAAGGGTAAGAAGGGCTGCAGCAGGTATTCTGTCGCAAAGCAGAAGATGAGATGAGGATTTAATTTTCAGAAGCAAAGGGGAGGTGAAGGTCTACAGTTAGCCTACTTGCTTCTCAGGCAGGAATGGCCAGTGTGTTTGCACAAAGTGCCCTCTGGTGTGGGGGGTTTAAATCAAGCAAAGAGCAAGGAAGTGGACATTTGGAGTAAAGATCTGTGGGATCACCGGGAGATGAGGGGTGTGTGTGTGTGTGTGTGTGTGTGTGTGTGTGTGTGTGTGTGTGTGTGTGTTGGGGATGCGAAGGTTTTTTACTGCTGTAATGGAAAAGAGGCTGGGGACTTCGATTAGGAGGAGAGAGGAAGGGGGAAGTTCTTCCTTAAGCTTCCTTTCTACTCTGGCTGGAGTACCCGTTTGTTTTCTAATAAAAGACTTAAAGGGAGTGGCCCAGCATGGAATGGGAAGTGAGGAGGAACTTGGTGGAATGGCAGGAAGGGAAACCATAATCAGGTAATAAAGTGATTTAATAACATCTATTTTCAATAAAAGGATAAATAAAGAACAGGTAGATTGTATTCTAAAATTATTTTGGAAACTGGCAGAGACCATCAAACCTATTATTATGGTAAAACCTAAATTGATTGTGCAACTGCATGCAATTTTCAAATTCATTTTTAAAAAAGAGGAGAGCCAGGCTGTGGTGGGGCACGCCTTTAATCCCAGCACTCAGGAGGTAGAGCCAGGTGAATCTCTGAGTTCGATCCCAGCCTGGGCTACAGAGCAAGATCCAGGACAGGTACCAAAACTACACGGAGAAATCCTGTCTTGAAAAACCAAATAAATAAATAAAAGAGGAGAAATACTGTGATAACCAATACTTAACAATAAAAATGTAGATATTTCAGACACTGAAATAACTGAATCAAAGAATAGAGCAGAAAATGTTCTATATGAAAATTTCTTGTTTTTAAAAGTATGTTTTTTTGTTTTGTTTTTGTTTTTGCTTTTGTTTTTCGAGACAGGGTTTCTCTGTGTAGCTTTGCGCCTTTCCTGGAATTCACTTGGTAGCCCAGACTGGCCTCGAACTCACAGAGATCCGCCTGCCTCTGCCTCCCGAGTGCTGGGATTAAAGGCGTGCGCCACCACTGCCCGGCAAAAGTATGGTATTTTTAAAAGTCATCTGAGCCCCACTTTTCCACTTTTGGTTTTGCTGTAATATTCCAAATATCATTAAAAATCCAATACTATAGAGATTATTTTCCATATATTTGTCTAGTTTTATAGTGTTCCTTACATTTAAGTTTTTGGGAGTGCATAGTACAAGATAAAGATCCAGTTTTTGCCATTTTGAATTCACAGTGCTGAGTACAACTGCCCTCTAGTCTTGCCATTTTTCATGCAGATACCCACTTCTAAAATTGCATTTTGTAAGCCGGGTGGTGGTGGCTCAAGCACTCGGGAGGCAGAGCCAGGCGCAGGCGGATCTCTGTGAGTTCGAGGCCAGCCTGGTTTCCAAAGCGAGTTCCAGCCTGGTCTCCCTGTCTCAAAAAAAAAAAAAAAAATTAAATTACATTTTGTTAAAGATATTAAACTTCCAGAGCCTGTGAGCTGCTACTAGCTTGGGTCAGCCATCTCTGGTTTTTTCTTTCTTTTTTTTTCCATCATGATCTTGAACCCCCTCCCCCATCTTGCTCCTATAATTCTTCCTCTCTTCAACTGAATTCCAGGAGCTAGGCTAAGTGCTTGCCTGTGGGTCTCCACATCTGCTTCCATCAGTCACTGGATGTAGGTTCTATGATGACAATTAGGGAAGTCACCAATCTGAGTGTAGGGGAAGGCTAGTTCAAGCACCCTCTCTACCATTGCTATGAGTCTTAGCTGGGGACATCCTTGTGGCTTCCTGGAAATTTCCCAAGCACCAGATTTCTTCCTAACCCCATAATGGCTCACTCAGTCAAGGTATTGCTTTCATTGCTCTCCCTCTCCTTCCCACTCCTCAGCCATCATGTGCCCATTCCTCATCCTATCCCCTCCACTCTCCCCTCCCAGTTTACCCAGAAGATCTTAACTCTTTCCCCTTCCTGGGGCGATTTATGGCTGTCCCTCTTAGGGTCCTCATCTTCACCTATTTTCCCTGAGGTTGTGGATTGTAGCCTGTTTATCTTACGAATGACTGTATATCATGTTTGTATTTCTTGATGTGTGTTACTTCACTCAGGATGGCTTTTTTTCTAGTTCCATCCATTTGTGTTCAAGTTTTATGGTGACATTGTTTTTCTTACCACTGCATAATACTCCGTTGTGTAAATGCAACACATTTTCTTTATCCATTCGTTGGTTGAGGCGAATTTAAGTTGTTTCCAGGTTCTGGCTGATATGAACATAGCTGAGCAAATGTCTCTGATAGCTGGGGAGCCTGCATGGTACTGCACTAGGCCCTCTGAATGTGAATGACAGTTGTGTGGCTTTACCTATTTGTGGGGCCTCTGGCTATGGGACCAGGACTTATCACAAGTACAGTATCTGGCTTTTTAGAGCCTCTTCCCTATGGTGCAATGCCTTACTCAGCCTTGATGCAAGGGGAGGGGCTTGGTCCTGAGCTAACTTGGTATGCCAACCTGTGCTGAATACCCAAGGGAGGCCTTAGCCACTATGAGAGATGGATGGAAGTGGAATAGGAGGATGTGGGAGTAGCAGGAGAAGGGGAGCAAGGAGAAACAGTGGTTGTTATGTAAAATGAAAAAATATTTTTAAATAAAAGAAAGATATTAAACTTCCCCCATTGTGTATTCCTGACATTTATTTCTAATATTTGCTAATTGTTTATGTGTGAGTTTATTTCTGGCCACTCTCTTATGTTCCATTGCTCTCTGTGTTTAGTTTTAATGCTGGTACCAGCATGTTTTGATTGATAAAACTTTGTGATATGATCTGAAAATAAATTAATTTGAAGGCAAAACAAAACAAAACAAAACAAAAAAACAGAAAATCTATATATATGCTGGGCAGTGGTGGTGCACACCTTTAGTCCCAGCACTCAGGAGGCAGATCTCTGTGAGTTCAAGGCCAGCCTGGTCTACAGAGCAAGATCCAGGACAGGCACCAAAACTACACAGAGAAATTCTGTCTTGAAAAAAATAAGAACAAAACAAAACAAAACAAAACAAAAATAAAAAAAAGTGTATGTATGTATATATATATATATATGTGTGTGTGTGTGTGTGTGTGTGTGTGTGTGTGTGTGTGTGTAATTCCAAGTAATTTACAATATTTTCATCATTGAGAAAAGAAGTGGATATAACATTTTAGCAGTGTGTTTTCAACTGACATGCATATGAAAATTAATTTTGACATTCTCATGAAAGTTTGAATTTATGTAACATGTCACATTTTAATTGCCTGTTTAATATCATGTCTCTGTGATAGCTTTTATTGTTGACAGTTTTAAAAAGTAAAAAATATTTCAAAAGATTACTTCCCTCTAACACATATTGTATTATAGCTATTCTACCAGCTTGTAAATTTCTATACAACAAAACATTCATATTTACTGGCACATAAAAGAAAATCATAAAGAACTTTTAAAATTCAGCAAATTACATTGATAATCCTACAGATAATTGATTGTATGAGCTATTTGCTTTCTTTCTTAACATGAATGCAATAAAAGGAGAATCCAAAAATCAACTGGAAAATTTGCTGTACAACAACTCTGAATGTTCACATGCATTTATAATTTATTTCTTAATTTTCTCATTGATTTTCATGAGACACTGTAGCTTTACTAGTAGTTAGGAGTGAATATTTAGCTCCTTTCTTTTATTTATACTGGATATATGCTTAGTATAATGTTTTTGTTTTATCTCCATGAGATTTAATGTTTAAATTCCTTGGCTTTGATTAAATGTTCATGTTTATCTCTGGAATCAATTGTAAAACGCTTACATGCATTTATATTTTTATGTGAGTGTGAGTACATGTTTGAACCAGTTAAAGAGAAAAGGAAGCTTTAACCACTGGTGTCATGTGTTCTACTACCTTATGTTATTGTTCACACTGTATTTCAGATAATGCAAACACTTGTACTTTTCATCATACATGAATGTGTTTTAAACCTTCATAAATCTAACACACTATATAAAGGGATCTAAGCACTTTTAGCCATTTTGAAATTAAATTTTCATACATAGATCTACTAATTCTTCCTATGCATTTATGCATGTGTATATCCAAAGGACATTAAAACCATATTTTCATATGTTCCCTGAACTCCATGTCATTTCAATATAATGCAAAATTAGCAAAAATATCTATCAGAAGGTAAATGGGTAAAGAAAATATGGTGCATATAAACACTGGAGTACCATTTAACAAAAACAACATTAGTAAAATAAGATTGAAATTTGTAGTAACTGTAGATGAAATGACAAATCATTAACTCCAGGGAAGTGAGTCATACACAGAAATATATATAACACATGGCAAATATATTACATGATATATTATAATATATATATATATATTATTATTATTATTATTATTATTATTATTATTATTATTATTATTATCTTCCAGAACCTAGCAGTAAGGATGTTACTTCTGAAGTCATCATATACCCAGAGTCACAAACATGGAGAAACAAAACTGTACTCACCTGGAAGCTTCATAACTATTGGATAGTTTTTATAATACTGAAGAATGATATCCTAGCTAATGGAGGAGAAAACAATTATCAACCCCCCTAGCTGTGAGCCCGGCATGCTACACAATAATAAGTGGCCTCAAAAGATAACCCCATTGATACACTATTGGTATTGAGTTTGTGAGAGTAATCAATTCCTTTCTGGTTGGATCTAAGCCAGCTCTTTGAAATCACACTCATTTCTGGAAACTCTGAAGGAAACCAAGAACATGTGCCTATTCAGGTTATAGAGGAGAACCTAATGTTATTGTTCTAAAAATAAAATGTATGAAAACAATTCCTAATGACTGTTTGTTGTACTTACAGATCAGTGCATAGCTCAACCCCCATCAGAGAAGCTTCTTGTGATACATAAAACATTAACACAGAAATCTTCAGCTGGTGGATATATAGAGACTAAGAGATTATAAACTGTTTAGCTTTAAATGAGAAGTATATAGCACAACTCTGCACTAAGGCTTAAGGGTCTTCAAAGAAGAGGAGGAAAAGTGTCTAAGAGTCAGAGGTGATAGATAATTTCAATGAAACAGCATTTTCCACACATAAGGACAATTGCACAAATGAATTCAAATACATTTGCAATAATGTTCAGGAGTCCAAATTCAGAATAAACAAAATATAGAGCTTTTGAAAGTAGCTGGGTAAGCATGAATCAGTTTTCTTTAATGTTGTAGCCCCTATTAGGTGGACTACATACAAGGGCAGGCCATGTTCCCAAGAGCACCTGGTGAACATAGAGAGAGAAAATAAAATTCAAAGTTTGGTGGAAAGTGAGGTGAGGTAGGGAGGAGAATATACAGGGGTTAATAAGCTATAAGATCATACTATGAAACTTTCAAAGTAATAAAAACTGTTATTTAAAAATAAGATTACATATTGTAATTTTAATGATAAAAAACATTTGGAAAATATTAACTATTAACAAATGATAAATCTGTGAGTAAGAATAAATATTTCTAAGGCAATTTAAGCATAATACAATGAATAAAATTATTATATATCATATGGAACTACCTCCATTAACATGTGTTTCATATTTTAGGTATTTGTTTAAAAATTATTATTTAAAAAATTTATGTTTGAAATAAGCTTGTAAAGATGATGTGTGCTATGGGATAATGCTTTTATATACTGGTTTAATAAAACACTGATTGGCCAGTAGCCAGGCAGGAAGTATAGACAGGATAAGCAGACAAAGAGAATTCTGGGAAGAGAAAGGCTGAGTGAGGATACGCCAGCCCACCAACCAGGGAGCAGCATGTAATGGAGCAGTTTTAAGCAGAGCAGTTTTAATTAATATAAGCCTTTGTGTGTTTACTTGGGTCTGAGCAGTTCTGAACTGGGAGGAACACAGAAAAACTTTCAACTACAGATGTGCTTTGCTCCACTTGCAGAATGCATTACAGGAAGCTGTAGAAAGGCAATAAAAGTTACATTAGAAGCAATATGTTGGACTTATGGAATCAGAGTCCATGGTATGTGGTGTTTGTAAAAACACATCCAATCAGAAAAATGTGTTCACATTACATTCTACAACATTCCCAATGATCTATAAAAATAGAAGCCATATTTCAGCAATGTGTTGTCTCAGTTTTAAAATATATTTTCTTTATTTCTCCAATTTTCCTTTCTTTCTAATTTTTAATTCCTGTATTGCTGCTAATTCTTAGAAAGACATAACAAAAACCTGTTCATTGTTCTATTTCCTTGAGTGCTTGGATTATATCACTTATATAAACCTGTTTCTAAAGAATTAAATTTAAATTCTAAAATGAACTACTTTAAACAGTAATTGAACTTTTATAAATTTGATTTTCTGATTTTTCAAAATGTGCAAGTGTAATAGATAATAAGAAAAAAATGAAATGAGCCAGGGTTGGTACAATGAGAAAAAGATATAGAATTTGGTGATTATCTTATAATATTTCCTGAACTCTGATACTTACCTGTTTTGATTTTGAACCAAGTCTTGTATCTCTTTTTTCTTTCTTATTTTTTTTTCTTTTGGTTTTTCAAGACTAAGTTTCTCTATGTATCTCTGGCTGTACTGGAACTTGCTCTATAGTCCAGGCTGGCCTTGAATTCAGAGAGATACTCCTGCCTCTGCTTCCTAAGTACTGGGATTGAGGCATGCACCACCTCTACCAGGTTCTTGTATTCCTTACAAACAAACAAAATGTGTAATAATATTAACTTGTGTAGTTGAAATAATGAAGCCACATGTACATGTAACCAACCGTCTTATTAAATAAGAAACACAGAATCAATGCAAAGAAGAAAGCCAAGAGGTCAGAGCTAAGAGCTAAAACCTTACCCTTCCTCCTGTGGTGGTCCTACCTCTCCGAACCAGAGCTACTTCCTGTGTTAAAGTCTTTATATAGACTTTCTGTTCTGCCTTCTCACTGGTTGTAAACCCAACCACATGACTGCCTCGTCACTGCCTGTCTGTATAGACCTCCAGGTCTTCTATGGTTGGTATTGAGATTAAAGGCATGTGTATCCAATGCTGGCTGTATCCCTGAACACACAGAGACTTACCTAGCTCTGCCTACCAAGTGCTGGGATTACAAGTATACGCCACCACTGCCCTGCTTTCCTATGGCTTGCTAATAGCTCTGACCCCCAGGCAACTTTATTTATTAACATACAAATAACATTTTAATACAAATAAAATAACACCATACCCACAAAACACCTGTAAATTGCATTTTACAGCTGAGGAGATCAAGAGACAGAAGCTTTGAGTAATTTGTTAGTGCTATTATGTTTTTGTTACCATTGCTCTATTTTAAAACAATTGAAATTTGGAAGGACCACAGTGCTTCCTGTTTCTTTCTTGTAGTGGCTGTTTGCAAGTATGTGCTCTATACAATCTCACACTTTGTCATGACAGTTAAAAATGCTTGAAAAGAACTTTGAAGCATAACAGACATTACTACAATGTATATTGAATAACTACTAACCAAGAAGTTTTAGAAAAAAGAAAGGAGACAGGAAAGAGTCCATTTGAGATTTTCATGAAATGTGTACTATCTATATTAACATATAGGTTTTTAAGGTCAATATTTATAAAAGACTGCCACTGGCATATGTTATGTATTCTTTCACTGAATTTGACTGTCAAATGTTGTGAGCTTAGGAATTCACAAAAATGTGCGTCTAGAAGATGGCTCAGATGTGAAGAGAATATACTATATAATCAATTGGACCTCTTTTCATGGCACAGAACCCATGTAATACAACACATATCTCACAAACACATGTAACTGCTGCTCCTAGACATCTCATAAATGCTGATTTCTTCATTTTTGATTTGCACACTTATGTAAACATCTGCACACACACACAACCACAGATAATAACCATGTTAAGAACATGAAATTTGAAATATCAATATATAGAATCATTATTTCTCATCCTATATACACATAAAAAATTAAAAACAATAGTGCAAGTGAACTTGTTTCAGTGGAAATATATAGGCTGATGACATTCTCTGCTTCATTTTTCAAGTAAAGACATTTGATATACATGACAAATACTGCATCACACCAGAAAGCTAAGTCAGTGTAACCAAAGACTCTGAGAATTAAGCAGATAGGTCAAGAAGATCAAGTTAAAGACAGAATTGGTCCGCTTAATTCTTTCACAAAGATGTTCAAATGAGACTTTTGAATTTTCCTAGGAGGTATTTTTTTTTTTGGATTTAACTCTTTCTGTTAGTATACCATTGCTTGCCTACTTATAATTTAAATAACAAAAAGAAAAATAATCTACAAGATGGCTCTTTTCATCCACAAAGCAAAAATCAGAATGTCTACACTTATTTGAAATGATTTTGTTATAATTGCCAATGTTTTCTATTCAAGATATAGAATGTATTACTAGATAACCACAATTTTGGCATTACTGATAGGGATATATTTAACTGCCTTCCTCTTCATATGCTATTTTAATTGGTAGTACTTGTTTGTGTGTTGTTATTAAAATAACACTGACCCAAGTTGCCATTCATAATTTTCAACATATTTTTTGTAGCTTTATCTAGAATTCAGTAATTGGCAGGCAAAATGATAAACAGTTCAGGGATTATGACCCAGATCATGGAAAGCATTAGTAACACATTCCTCTCTTAGGCAGGAAGAGGCAGAGACAGGATTTACACTGCCACTGACTGATGACATCTGAGAATGCTCTCCACTGTTCTGTGTAGAAGCTCAGTTACTGAACTGTGTAACCAAAGCAATGCTATGCAGTTTTTTTCTTCTTCATTTTCTCAGGTTTACAATAGCAAATTCCTAAGTCCTATCATTTTGTAATACTTTTCATATTAGTAACCAGAAACATGATTTCAACTCAAAAAAGAAAAGAAAAGAACACATTATTTTCATTTCTTATACTAAGAATGTCCTTGGACTTTGAGTAAGTTTATGAATATTTAAGAATATAACAGGGCAGACATAGAAACATGCAAATACACCACACACAAACACTTGAAGGGATACTTGAAAGCAATGTTTAAATTAAAAAAAATACATTAAATGTTTAAAGCTTGAATTTGCCACAATTCACAGTGATGCAACAGTATGTAGGCCTGTTGTATGAATGTGCAAAATATCAAAAAACAAGTGATTAGGCATAAAGGAAGACTACTTGAAATTCTGGTCTATGGAGTAAGGATCAGTATTGGTGAAATTATTAAGGCCACTCCACATAGTTAAAAGGGAGGTTTATTTAGTGGCGTAACTTACAAGTGAAGGGATAGGTAGGTTGCAGGGTCTGGGAAAGGTGTGTCGCAATCCAGCGGTGTTCTCTGAAGAACTCTGCTTGGTCTACCTCCAGCATCCAGGGTCCAGGAACCAAGAGAGCTGGCACATCTGGATCTCAGGTCTTCAGGGTCCTCTCTTGGCCCTGCCTTGTAGACATGACAGTTACTGAAGCCTCAATGGGGGTTGGAACTTCCAGATCAAAGCTGGAATGGCTACCCACTACAGATCAGGTGAATTCTGTCAATTTATGTATTTTCTATGCATATAAATAATGTATTTCTTTCCCATTACATTTTTATATTATTTTTGTAGAACTACTTTTTAAAAAATTAGACAATAGGAGTTGGGAAAATGGCACAGCATAAAATGCTTCCTCTACAAGCATGGGGAAGTGAGGTTGTATACACTCAGAACACACAGAAAATCAGTCCAGGTAGTGAATTGCTAGATCCTCAAAGCTAGATTGTTGGGAGGGGACAAGTGGATCCTGAGTGCTTGCTGACCACCCAGGCTAAACCAAAATGGTTAACTTTAGATAAAGTGGGATACCTTGCTTCAGTACATATGGTTGGGTGGTAGAGTACAATACTCAAAGCTGGTCTCTGGCCTCCACATATGCATGCAAAAGCAAGTGTGTCTTTTCCTACACACACATACACACACACACACACACACACACACACACACACACACACACACACACACCAGCATTAAAAAATGAAAGGAAGATGAAAATAAATGAAGGAAAGAAAAAGAAAGAAAAATAAAAAAGTAAAGCATTTTTTAATGAGTAATGTTTAACTTAAAATAGCCTTACAAAAAGTGATTAACTGATTAAACATTTATGAATTTTTGTTACTCAGGATTCCTTATAAGTGGACACACTATATAGGCATTCATTGTGCTTCACTGAAACCAAAATAATCAAGTCTATGTGTCAAGTTGGGAAATATAAATGGTATATTTTTCTCAATCATCCTTATGACACTGTCTACAGTAAACACTGGGGCTGTTCTTCACAGATGATGGGAATGGCATGGTGAATAATCATCTCTAATAATCAATTGGAGATGTTTCAATTGAAGCAAAAGAACAAGGGAACAGTATACATTGACTTGACTGAAATCTCCAGAATGTTTTCTCTGCTACCCTGAGCCTCACTAACCATTATGGCTAGGCTGTGTATCTTTAGAACACTAGATGTAGCTTTCATGAAATGGAGAGTGTATATGTTCAAAAGACATCTTAGAACTATTTATTATGGTACTCTATACTAACTCAATTACCTTGTTTCAGAGAAAATTTAGAGTGTTATTCCTGCAATCATTGGTTGCCTTGGAGAGACTACATGCATGGATTGACATTGTTGTTTATGTTTTTTGAACTGGTAAGTCATCACTTGACACATCTTATACCAGTATACCCATGGTCTCAACCCCAGACTATTTCTGTATTATGAAAACAGATAAGCCAAAATCATTTCATTAAAAAGATTTAATTTGAATATTAAAGTAAATAACTGCAAAACAGAGAAGCTTTTTTAAAACAACAAATTATTCCCTATAAAGAATTTTAAGGACCCTGCCCAATATTCAGAGTACCTGGGTTCAATTTTAAGCACCCTGATAGTGGATAAGGACCTTCTATAACTATGGTTCTAGGGAATAATGACACCTGCTTCAGGCATGTACTGTATGCATTGCTGTATAGACATTGTTGCCAACAAAACACCCAAACATACAAAATAAAAGTAAATATACAAAGAATACCCATACCCAAAGAGTATAAGGTCTCTGAGCTGTCAAAGATGGTCTTACACAACTTGCAGTTCTGTTTTCTGCAAGTCCAGGATGATGCACTGTGCCATGTCCCATGCTGGTTTTAATAAAAGGGTTCTTACTATAAAAGTTAGAACTACAGTTGTTTTCACAATAAACTATTATTTCATACTTTCCTGAATTTTTACATTTAATAATTACAGCACACTGTGTATCTCAAAGTTTATTATTGAACTCTTTTTTTGAACCTCTTTTTTAATTAAAAAGAGATTCTTCTATCATACAACATATCCCTAACAGAGTTTCCCCTCTCAATACTCCACCCATCTCCTATCCACCTCCCTTCTCTTCCAGTTCCATTACTCTCTCCTTTCCCTTTCAGAGAAGAGAAGACTTCTGAGAGACAACACCCCATCATGACAAAACAGGAAGCAATAAGATGTGGCAAAAGCCCTCATACTGAGGCTGGACAAGGAAACCCAGTCAAAGAAACAGGGTCCCACAGAGCAGGCAAGCCAGTCAGAGACATACCTGCTCCACTGTTAGGAGTCCCACAAAACACCAAGCTAGTGCAGACCTGTTGTGGAATATTATTGTAAGGTATATCACATTTATTTATGCCATGGAACATTTGCTTAATGATGTAAAGATGTGTTGAGATCTTTTATGTAGCATTTGTTTAACTCTATGAATCTGTGTTACTCTCCTGTCTGGAACACCTGATGGTCTAATATAAAGCTGAACAGCTAATAGTGAGGCAGGAGAAAGAACAGGCAGGAATGACACACAGAGAGAATAAATAGAAGGAGAAACTGGGAGAAAGAAGAAAGCTAGAGAGGAGGAGAGGAGGTTGCAATGGCCACCCAGCCACACAGCCAGCCATGGAGTAAGAGTGAAAGTAAGATATATGGAAGAAAAGGAAAAGGCCCAGAGGCAGAAGGTAGATGGGATAATTTAAATTTAAGAAAAGCTGTCAAGAAACAACACAAGCTAAGGCTGCACATTATAATTAAGAGTAAGCCTCCTTGTGTGGTTTATTTGGGAGATGGGTGGCAGGTCCCTCAAAAGAGCAAAAACAATCCACGTTTTGGTGTACCAATGACACTTTGAAATAGCCACATGGTCCTGTAAACAGGTTCTAGTGTGTTTCACAATGTGCATAGGCTTATGAAAGAATGGAGGGAAAATGGTATGGGCAGTTATAAAAGAAATAGTAAAGTCTTTAAAGAGACAGTAAAGGTAATATAAAAGAAAAAAGCCATGTGAGATGGGAAATACACAGGAAGACTGCATCCTGTATAGTATTGTATTGATTTTGAATTTTTTGAATGCTGACAAGCAAACAATAACAGCTGAGAAACATGGGACTGTGAACTGGACTGCTAATTGAACCAATCTACACATTTTAGGAATGTCTTCATTGTCAAGTCCTGGGAGAGGGAGCTGTATCATTTGTTGTCCAGTCTCAGGGTAATGAGAAAGTTTAGGGCTTGTCTCAAGTCCTGGCTAGAGTATTCTGTGAGGCTGAATCAATTCAGCTAGCCATCTCAGAATTGTTCTGCGCATTTTATAGTCCAAAGCTGATCTTTGGCTAGGGTTTGTCAGATTAATGGTGTTATCATAGTCCATGTAGAATCATTGTTGTGGGATCCCATCATCTTTTGGGAGACTTCAGAGATTTTATTAGGTGTGGTCATGGTTTACTGCAGAAAATCTTTTCCATGGGACATTTTCTTCTAGATGATTTATACATTTTCTATAGATTCTTTAGCCTTCATTTTCTTGAAAGAGCAAAACAAAACCCTTCCCCAACCCTAACTTTGGGGAGATTCCCTTTTGGCAAGTCATATCTGTTCAAATGAAAAGCATTTGTTAGTCGTATAAGTTAGTTTAAATTGAATGGTCATGCTGATTGCCAAATGTAACATGAGTTCTAAATGGTTTTATAATAAAAAACTAGGTGCCAGATATTGGCGTAAATGCTGAAATATCAGAGAAACAAAGGAGCAAGCCACTGCTACCTCTTACCTCTAGGTCTCCTCAGCCTGAAAAAGGTTCTAGTTTCTGTCTCCTCACATTTCATATACCTTTCTCTGCCCAGCCATCAACTTGCTTCCTAGTGCTGGGATTAATGGCATGTGTGCTTCTCAAATACTGGGATTAAAGGTGGAAGATGTCAAGTGATGTAATTAAAGGCATGTGATTCCCTAGTACTGGGATTAAAGGTGTGTGCCACCACTGCCTGGCTGTTTCTCTACTAGACTGAGTCAATCTAATGAAGTCTAGGGTAGCTTTGAACTCAGAGAGCCAGAGAGATTTCTGCCTCAGAGTGCTAGAATTAGAGGTGTGTGCCACCACTGCCTGGCCTCTATGTTTAATCTAGTGGCTGGTTCTAGCCTCTTCAGACAAATTTTATTAAGGTGCACAATATAACACCACAGGATTCCACATCACCACCCCTCAAATAGCCCTCAACTCCAGCTGTATATCTTTTTGCATTCTCTCCCTCCATACTTTTCCTTCAACCTGGTCACTCCTGCTCTTGTTCCCACACCCTGCCCAGCAGTTCGCACATAGAATCTACTCTGTTTCTCTTTACCAGAGAGGTCAATGTGTCCTCTTTACACCCTTCCTCTTTAAAACCTCTAGGCCTCTGGATTGTAGCTTGATTACCATTTAATTAACAGCTGATATCCAGTTATAAATGAATACAGACAAATATATGTCTTTCTGGTCTGAGTTACTTAACAAAGGATGATAATTTTTTTCTAGTTCTATCCATTTGACTTCAAATTTCATAATGTAATATAAAAAATAACGGCTGAGAAATAGTCCATTGTTTAAATGTACCACATTTTCTTTATCTACTCTTCCATTTAGAGGCATCTAGGTTCTTTCTACTATCTGCCAATTATGAATAAAACTACAGTTGATCAAGTGTCCTTGTGGTAGGATAGTACATCCTTTGGATATATAATATATATATATATATATATATATATATATATATATATATATATATATATATATATAAATTTACTTCAAAACCCAGATATTTCATTCATCTATATGAATTTACTTCAAAACCCAGATATTCCATTCATATATGAATGGGTTTTGAAGTAAATTTATTCCCAGTTTTCTGAGGAACCACCATATTGATTTCCAAAGTGGCTGTACAAATTTGTACTTCCACCAACAATGGAGGAGTGATCCCCTTACTCCACATCCTCCTCAGCATAAGCTGATATTTGTTATTGGTCTTAGCCTTTCTGAAAGGTGTAAGAAAGAATCTCAAAGTAGTTTTGATTTACATTTCCCTGAGAACTTAGGATGTTGAATATTTCAATAAGTGTTTATTAGACATTTGAGATTCCTCTGTTGAGAATTCTGTTTGGATATGTACCTAATGTTTTAAAATTTAGTTATTTTGCCTTTTGAGATATATATATATATATATATATATATATATATATATATATATATGTATATATATATATCAAGAAACTAGATATCAAAAGGCAAAATAATTAAATAAATATATATATATATATTAGACCTCTATCATATGTTAAGTTGATAAAATATTGAGTTCTTTTCCCATTCAGTAGGCTGCCTCTTTTTTCTCATTGACTGTGTTCTTTGCCTTACAGAAACTTTTCAATGTCATGAGGTCTTATTTATTAATTGTTGATTATAGTGTCTAGAAGGAGTATGTGGGGAATGATGTAAATACAATATTCATATATACAACTAAAAATCAAAATAAAAAGGCTATGATGTTTTATTCTTTAGAAATAATAAATCACCAAAAAACAAAGCAGCAAATGAAGTTGGGGAGCACTGATATTTCTGCATACTATAAATCATGACTTTCACCATATCAAAGGTGTTTACTGAAAACATTGTTTCTTAGCTCCTTTGCAGACATGATTTAATTTGTTTTTATTATTCAGTTAGCTCCTTGGAGCAGTGACTTTTGTCCTCAATTTATAAAAAAAAATTTGGCATATCAAAACATTAAATAAATATTTGCTAAATTAACCTTTTTGGATGTTTTACCAATCAGAAATATTTATGTATTTTAGTCTTGACTATTTTGAAGAATGAATTGCTCAGCCTATGTCCCTAAAATCATCTCTGAGCTATATCCATTCATCTGTCTATTCATGCGTTAGAATATCTCTGTTCCTGTTTCTGTAAATATGTGATCCTTATTATAGGTAACTGAGTTTATGAAGGATTTTTTGTTTGATTTTTTTTTTGCTTGAAATGTTGTTTACCATTACTTTTTAAACTTTTCATCTGTCTAATATTAGCATTTCTTTTTCTTTATTAACACTGATCTGGCCAGCTAGTAAACAGATTTGTTTTCCTTTGAGCAATCAATTATTTTAGTTCAGAGACTTAAATTTATTTTTGTATTATAATTTTGTTGTATTAAATGAAGTATTTAATGGTTCACTTTTAGATTAGAGAACCAGATACTTAAGAACAATTCATAAAACATCTACAATCATGAGTATACCGATTCTCCCATTGTATTTCCTTTGTATGTGTTTTATATGTTTATTTTATCATTTACATTCAATACTGTGTACAGTGTCTGATTACTTGTACAGTACATGGCTATGATACTGTTAAGTAGATAAGTCAATACATAAACTATCTTTTAAATAATTGTTTTAGCCAATCACTGTACATACTGTACATATTTTATCTCTTATAGATGCCATACTTATTTTGAAATATACATCTTGTTTTCATTTTGAAATTGTAAATATGACAACCTTTCTCTCTGAGTCAGTGTTCTATTGTGGTGAAGAGTCACCATGACTTTGGCAATTCTTATAAAGAAAAACATTTATTTGGAGCTGGTTCTCAGCCAGCGATTTAGTCCATTATCATCATCGTAGGAAGTATAGCAGCATGAAGGCAGACACAGTACTGAAGAAGTAGTTGAGAATTCTACCTCTTTATCTACAGGCAGCAAGCAGAGAGAGTCTAGGCTGGTTGTAACCTTCTGAAACTTCAAAGGCCACCCCCAGTAACATTCTTCTTCCAACAAGGCCACACATACTCCAAGAGAGCCAAATCTCCTAATTCTTGTCAAGTAGACCCCCTTCCTAATGATCAAGCATACAAATGTGTGATCCTTAAAGAACCATTCCTATTCAAATCATCTCATTATATAGCTTGTCTTCTTTTATAAAGCATGTAGAAACAAAATTTGATCTTCTTTAATAACTTAAATCATTGCAAACTCCAAACTTCTTTCATAAAGTGACAGAAGACTTTCTATTTCACTTTTTTTTTAAATTTGTTTTGTTACATCATTCCCAAGAGTTACAGAATCATGGAGGTACTATGTCTGTGTGCTGGCTTCAGATCATGAAGATAAGCTGAGACCATACACTTATTTTCTTCCTTGTATGAAGGATAATGGAAAATAGAGTTGTAAACAGCTGAAAATTCTTAATCAACCATACATCCATGTGGGGCTAAAATAATGGGAAATTATGACAGTGATATAAAGAATGTTAAGGTCAAAAAAGAGCTGGAGAAATCTTCAAAACAAAAAGCATAAGGAAAATGTTCCATGCAGCCAAGAAATGAGGGAATGTTAGGTAAATACATGGCCCAAATACTAATTTTCATAAAATAAATAAATTCCTTGTTTTGTCAGAGTATCTTATGGTCTTCATGATTTTGAAAAAGTGAACTTATTGAAACATATTATATGATGAGAAAAATATCTATCAAGTGAGAAAATATGCTAAGGGATAACACACCAGAAAAAAAGTACAATGTTGTGAAAAGAGGGAGTTAAATTGAAATGTACTACAATTGTTTACACCTTTCATTGATTTTAAAATATAAGAAACTGTGGTCATCATGAGAAAAATAGAGAATCACATGGAATACAACATGCTGCCTGGATAGTTCAGTATGGTGATATTTTATTTGTACTGAAATGTGATTTTAATTTTATGTTAATAAATAAAGTTGCCCTGGGGTCGGAGCTATTAGAGCCATAGCAAGAGCGTGGTGGTTAGAAGAGCTAGGTAGATTTCTGTGTGTTCAGGGATACAGCCAGTATTTTGAGACATATGCCTTTAAGACCTGGAGGGCGGTACTTACAGGCAGTGACAAGGCAGTCATGTGGTTGGGTTTACAACCAATGAGAAGGCAGAACAGAAAGACTATTTAAAGACAGACAAGCAGGAAGAAGCTCTCTCTCGGGGAAGCATGGAGCACTGCAGGAGGTAAGATTTTATCTCTGAGCTCTGACCTCTCGGCTTTCTCTTTTACATTGGCTCTGTGTTTCTTATTTTAATAAGACGATTGGTTACATCTACAGTTCAGTCGTAGAGAATGTGCCTATCTTGTGGAGACCCTGGATTGGACCCCAGTGCTAGAGGATAAAGTCATACAGGAGGAAGGGTGAAGTAATCTGAAAACCATCATCCAAGTGCTTAAAAAAAATCATTCAAAAAACTGTGTGTTACCATATAATGAAAAGAAAGCATCTTTTCCACTTGAGTAAAGGAAAATTCTAAATTCTGAAAATTCATTTCTTTGAAAGAATGGCAGAATATACTGGGAGAAATGCTTCATATTTTCTTCTACAGACAAGGTCCTCTATTGGCAGTGATGTAGGGTTTAGGACCACAATGATGTAGGGGTTAGGACCACAGTGATGTAGGGGTTAGGGCAATGGCCTCTTAGAATTTTTCACTGGCAACTGAAAGCCTGGAGGCAAATAGTGTGTCATCTGGAAGATGATTAGTACAAGCTGAGGTGTGAATTCACACGAACAACTGTGTTGAAGTGCTGCATACATCTGCTTGCACTAGCAGTTGATCAAAGTATTGAAAATCATACAAAATATTGCTGTGGACTTGGAGGATGATTACTGGAAGGACCTTTAGGAATGACAAGAGGACAGAGGGCTATAGAATTATAGTTTTAAATCTGTATTATGTCCTTTCTTCCAGTAAAAATCAAAGGTTTCCTGTCAAGTATCCACATGGCCCTTGTACATATATGTTTTCACGTTTATTTAACTAACTCCTTCAGGCAGTCTTCTGATTGATAGCTGTATTTCCAGTGTGAACAATTTTTAGACAACCAGCTCACAGTGCATGTGTGTATCACGTTTTATCTCATAAGTATGCAGAATCATTAGGTGGCAGATGAAAACAAAACACAGTTGAGAACCAAAAGAATAGAGCCAATGCCTATCCATCATGACATGCAGAATATTCATTTTCCTTTTCATAGATATTCTCACTCATTCTTTGCAGTAGCAATTTCATTTTAAAAGTAATTATTAAAGCAACTCATTCAATTGATACAGTAAAATTAAAGGAAGGCACTGTTTTAGGCTAGGATTCTGAATAGAGCAAAACTGAGCCCCTTATATTGAAGTTCCATGTCACCAAGCTGAAACTAATCTGACTTTCTGGAAAATCAGAACTAGAGAGATGATAACCAAATTTCAAAACAGTCCAGTTTCACTTGGCAGGAGAATTATATCTTTCTGTTATTCCTTACACAAGAAAACTAAACTAATGTCAAAGTGAAAGATGAGATAACCCTTTTATATGTTTTTTTTTCCTTTAAGATTTTATTCTATCCCTAAAAGATGTCATTGCCAAAGCCAAGGAACATTTCTTTGATGTTTATTTTTGATAATTTTCACACCTCAATTTTAATTTTCACTCATATTTTGTGTTGAATTTTTTCATGTGCTGTAAAATAGGTTCCTGTTTTATTCCTGTGTTATGTGTGTGTCATTTTCTTGCTAAAAATGATTGAAGAGACTATTTTGAGTGTAATGTATTGAAAATGGTGTATTGTTCATGCTTGAGTTCATTTTAAGGTTTTCTATTTTGCTACAGAACAATACCTTCTGTTTTGCTACTACAGCTTTGTAATATAATTGAAGTCAGAAAAACAAAAGCCTTCCCCATTGTTTATTTTTTCTTTAATGAGTGCTTAGTGTTAGATAATTTTGTTCCTTATAAGTTTTATACTTTCCAATGTTTCAGTAAAACCTGATATTTTGTCAAATGGGAATGTTATAAAATTGATGTTTTGTACTGGGTAATATGGAGAATAATTATATTATTTCTTCAAATTCATGAAGGTAGGATATTTGTCTGCTCACAGCCTTTCAAATCAGTCCATAGAATCTGCTAGAATCAGTAGCAAGTATAGTGAAAGTATTAAATTTTACTAATCATGAATAAACTGCAACTCACATCACTTACGGAATATCACCTCACACATAATGGGCTGCCTCTTCCTAGAAACACAAGTGAATACATACTATACATATTATCCATTCCAGTATAACCACTATTTACATAACAGTACTCTGGCAGTGAATATAAATATAATAAACATTCTTGACAGGATTTGAACTAAGTGAGAGGATGTTCAGAGCTTATGTGGAGATATGGTACCAAGCAAGGAGGAGATTTTGGTATTCACAGAATTTGTTAACCAATTCTCACCAGAAATTAAAGGATAGAGAGGCCTGGAGGAAAGGTAATATTGTTGAAGGATTTGAATATTGATAAAAGTCTTTATGGAAAAGAGAACAAAATAAGTTAAGAAAATTAATACCCTCTTCTAAAATCCCGTGATTATACATTTTGGAATCTATAAAAACTAATGAGCCAGGCGGTGGTGGCACACGCCTTTAATCCCAGCACTCGGGAGGTAGAGGCTGGCGGATCTCCGTGAGTTCGAGGCCAACCTGGTCTCCAAAGCAAGTTCCAGGAAAGGTGCAAAGCTACACAGAGAAACCCTGTCTTGAAAAACCAAAATAATAATAATAATAATAATTAATAATAATAATAATGAAAGCAGCACTTAAAATATTTATGACCTCTATGTTCATCACAGAAAATTTCAGAATATGATATATTAATCAGCAATTTAAATGACTACTAATAAACAAGTGAATATTTAGTATGTATTATAAATTCTACCTATTTAACAATTGCACATTTAACATATAGTAGTTATCACATATCAAATGTATGATGGTTAAACAATGGGATGTTATTCAGCTTTTGTAAACAAGATAATTCTATTTTTCAAATCATAGATGAAACTGTAAAAAATTTTTACTAAAGAGAAATGTGTTCGTTGCAGAATTTGGTATTGTCCTTGTATGTAAAATATAAAAAAAAATCTGTATATAGAAAAAAGTAATTAGTTTATCATGGGTAGGGAGTGTGAAAAAATATGGTAAGAGTGAGTTAAAACAGAAATGTAATTATTAAGGATGTGGAGCTAGGGCAACTCTCCTCCACTGCTGGTGAGAATGAAAGCTTGTACAACCACTTTGGAAATCAATATAGCACTTTCTCAGAAAATTGGGAATCAATCTCCCCCAAGACCCAGCTATACCATTCTTGAGCATATACCCAAGGAATGGTCAATCATACCACAAGGGCACTTGCTCAGCTATGTTCATTCCAGCATTGTTTGTAATAGCCAGAACCTGGAGACAACCTAGATGCCCTTCTCCTGAAGAATGGATAAATAAAATGTGGTACATATACACAATGGAATAATACTCAGCAGAGAAAAACAATGACATCATAAGGTTTGCAGGCAAATGGATGGATCTAGAATAAATCATCCTGAGTGAGGTAACCCAGACTCAGAAAGACAAACATGGTATGTACTCACTCATAGGCGGATACTAGATGTGGAACAAGGATGACTGGACTGCTACTCACAACACCAGGGAGGCTACCTAGAAAACAGGACCCTAAGAAAGACACAGGGATCCCCCAAAGACAGAGAAATGAATGAGATCTACATGAACAACATGGATGTGAGTGGGGGTAATGAAGGGCAAGGATCAAGGGAAAGAGAGCTTAGGGGAGCGGGAGATCCCAGCTGGATCAAGAACAGAGAGGGAGAACAAGAAATAAGAGACCATGATAAATGAAGACCACATGTGAATAGAAAGAAGCAAAGTGCTAGAGAGGTCCACAGAAATCCACAAATATACCTCCACTATAGACTAATGGCAATGGGTGAGAGAAAGCCTGAACTGACCTACTCTGGTGATAGGATGGCCAAACACCCTAATTGTAGTCCTAGAAACCCCATCGAATGACTGAGGGAACTGGATGCAGAGATCCACAGCCAGGCCCCAGGTGGAGCTCCCGGAGTCCAATTGGCGAGAACGAGGAAGATTTGTATGAGCGAGAATTGTTGAGACCAAGATTGAAAAAAGCACAGGGACAAATAGCCAAATGAATGGAAACACATGAAATATGAACCACTAGCTGAGGAGCCCCCAACTGGATCAGGCCCGCTGGATATGTGAGAAAGTTGATTAGCTTGAACAGTTTGGGAGGAATCCAGGCAGTGGGACCAGGCCTGTCCTCAGTGCATGAGCTGGCTGTTTGGAATGCAGGGTTTATGCAGGGACACTTAGCTCAGCCTGGTAGGAGTTGACTGGACCTTCCTGAACTGAATATACCAGGTTGAACTCAATCCCCAGGGGCGTCTTTGCCGTGGAGGAGATGGGAATGAGGAGGAGCTGGGGGGAAGGCAGGGGAGGGCCCAGGAGGGGGGAGAACAAGGGAATCCATGGCTGATATGTAAAATTAAATTAAACTACAAAATAAAATTTAAAAAATACATGTAATTATTAACACTTTTCAAGACATGGCATATTATAGTTCACATTATTGTGTATAATGAAAACTTTAATAAATGAGTAGATATTAGATGCGTATGCTTCACAATTATGTACATATCACACACTGAAGTAACTATAAAAACAGGAAAATGCTAATGTTGTAGCAAGTGTTTTATTGTGTATGCTGTCTTAGAAAATCATGTGTACATTAAACATATACAAAATATATTTTGAAATTCTTAGTTTTACAGAAAAGTTTCCCAGATTATGCCTTGCATATATGCAACTCCTAAATCTTCAAATTTAAGAATCTTCAGAACCAAAAAATGGTAGAAACTCATTTCATTTGTGTTGATCATGCCAACTTTATTACCCTTGTCGTTGTTCCTAAGACATTCCAGTAAAACCACAATTTACATAGCAGTACTCTTGGCAGTGAACATTATAAACATTCTTGACAGAATTTGAACTAAGTGAGGGGATATGCACAGCTTATGTGGAGATATGGTACCAAACAAGGAGGAGATTTTGGTATCCACAGAGTCTGTTAACCAATTCTCATCAGAAATTAAAGGATAGCAATGTGCAATTTCTTAGAGAACTTATAATCTAGAAGCAAAGGAAACTAAATATTTATTATCCAATGTAATGAAGAAACTGTAACTCCTCTGATCAAGGAAAGGCTAAGTAATGCAGTTGTGAGGTATTAACTGTGAAATTGAGAAAATCTGGAATAATTTGATAGATGGGCATCTGAACATGCCTAAGGAGAATTTTCTTCATTCCATTTACTGAAGTCGCAATATCTACCCACTGTACATTATACCATTCCTGGACTGGTACTGTGGACTGTATGAATGAAAAAAAGAAATCTGAGCAGTGGCATTGATTTATCACTCACTGCTTCACGGTTGTGAAAGTGATGTCACCATCTGCTTCAGGGTCCTGCAGCTCTGTCTTCCTCACTTTGATGGAATTTGAGTAAAAATAAATCCTTCTTCAAGCTGCTTTTATCAGGGTATTATGTCAGCGCCAGTGAAGTAACTAAGAAAACAGGAAAACAAAAGAGTCTGCCAACAAGAAGGTTGTTTTTCAGGAAGAGTGAATAATATGTTCAGTGAAGGAAGAAAGTGGAATGGGGATATAAAAATTGGAAATGATATCATTATTTATTATCTCAAGATATTTTTTAAATTAAGAGTCAAGTTGAAGACTATAGAGTTGAAATACTTTGTCATTCTTAGGAAAAGGAGATACCAGACTATTCAAGAATCTAAATGGAGTTTAAGGAATCAAAAGGCATAAACCACAACAAAAAAAAAATAATTACACAAACAGACTTCTATTAGTACTAAGCAGAGATAAAAATTTATCTGGAAAACAGATGCCTCTACCAGATTATCTGCATAATTTATTTGTACAGTTTACTTGTATGAATAACATGGAATACATATCTTTAAACTTCTTTGTAATTGTTGTAGATATGTTTTAAATGTATTAATTGACTTCAAGATTCAGAGCAATAGATATAGTTTTATATTAACTTTTGTTGTCACTATTAGTCAGTTCATATGAGAAGACATTCTTGTTTAGTTCAATCAATATTAGTGAATAATATGCTCTAGATTTATGGTTTGCATACATATAAATCTCATGGAATAATAAACATTTAAAACAGCTAATTTCATTAGGAAAAGTAAAAGGGAGAATAGAAAGTTGACAGAGGCAGACACACACACACACACAGGTACACACCGAGAGAGAGAGAGAGAGAGAGAATATTTTAGGTATCAACTAGCTTCCTTCTGATTCCTAACCACGGGACACTAATTTCACCTGGTTTTTACCCAGAGGTTATAACTTAAACTGCAAATGTCTAAAATAATTTCTGCTAGTTATTAAGTTCTGGCCCAACATGGGTGCATGAAATGGAACTTATGGTTGCTTTAGAACCTGCTATGATAATTGCCGAAACATTTGACTACTTAAAATCCAGTGGTGACATTTTATTAATCACATTTCCCACTGCCTCTCTTTGGTAACCCCTTCACGTCCTTTCAATTATATTGTATCTTGTCTTCTTTCATCTATTCCAAAGTTAAAGTGAAATTTCACAGACAATAACATCTGCTCATCCTTCTCATACCAAGAAAAATGTTAAAAGTAAAAGAGGTTTGCTCAGTGAAAGGAGAGATAATATGGTTACTTCCTTTCTTTAGTGTATCATTTTTTTTCTTCTTGTTCCTTATATTTCTAGCTTCATGAGAGTGGTCCTCCAGGAAGAAAAGCTCTGATGGGTTAATCTCAGATAGGCAAGGGCCCAGAGGACTTCATCCCCAGAATGTCTCTTGTTACTGCTCTGCCCTTCCATCTCTGCCACAGCCATTTTTCTCTGGTATCAACATGGTGTGAATGGGCATGGGGGAGATCCCCATTGACCATAATGTAGTGGGGATCATCTCATGGAAATATCCAGTTCTATCTGTGGATATTTATGAACATGATTTCCTCCTAGGCAGCATCATTTAACTGAAACAACAATTTTTATAAAATAAGAATGTTAGTTTAAATATGATTTTGATGATTGAGAGTCTTTAATTAATATAGTAAGGGATCGTGAGAGTGGTTAATTTAGTGGAAAAATTAACGTAAGTGAAAGTAGGATAAACTGTTGCCCCTGCCTCTGATAAAGCAGAGGCTATAGAGGATGAAAAATAGAACAAAGAAATGTCACACAGACAGCTTTTCTTGAGAAGCCATATACACTGTGGCTTAGGTTAGTGATTAAGAGAAATGACTGAGTCCCAGAAATTAAGTTAGCTTAAGTTTTTTTTTTTTTTATCTTAATGTTGAAAGTTGTGTCAAAGCTTTAAACAATAACTTAAGACTAGGTTAAGATATTTTTGTTAATTGCTTTGAGGTAAAAAAAAAAAATCTTAGAAAACAATTTCCAGGGACTCATTGAGGTTAAGTTAAAAACAAACAAACAAAAAAAAAAAAATGACAGCCTGGCTGTTGCTGGCTGATGTACCCTTCTTGCTAGGATAGGATGATGATTAATTCCTTGTTCCCATTTCTGCCCCCAGCTTCCTCATATATAAAGCTGTTGATGAGTAATTAGGCAGTTGAGGATTTAAACAGAAATGACTAGCTCTTTTTCATATTTAAAAGTTTAGATTTGTGATTCTTTTAAGATAATTTTATAAGATTATCTTTTGAGATAAACGATGAAATAATTATCCTTTTGTTGTAGCTACAAAACGTAGCCTGACAATAAAAGAGCTGGCTGGGAGAAATACCTAGCTTTCTTATACACTGTTAATTTATTACAAGTTGCTTGGATATGAATGCATGTGGGTTATTGGGACAACTTGATTTTCACTTGTAACATGTAAAATGTTTAATCATGTAAGGTATCTGGAAAACATGCTGTCTTTTATTTGTATTCATTGCAGTCATTCACTTGAAAAAATAGAATGTAACCACATCGTAATTTTTGGATTGCTTGAAAAATTCTACTGGGGAATGTAATCTGTAAGGGAAAAATAAAGACACAAGAGAAGGGAAATGCCAGGAAACATGTAGAAGGAGAGTTGGAAGGAAAACATCAGAAAAAAAGGAGTAGAACATGTAACAGATAGAATAACAAAATAAAAAACTAAGCTTGGCCTTCTGAAAAGTTCTCATGTGTTTGTCTGTCCACTAGTTCACCTGCTCTGCATATCCTCTTCAGTTTCTCTGGCCTGCTGAAGGCTTGCTTTTCAGCTGTAATCTAGGTGAGATCTTGATGTGTTGGAGGTGTGTGTGTGTGTGTGTGTGTGTGTGTGTGTGTGTGTGTGTGTGTGTGTGCACGCGCGCGCACGCATGCGTGCACGCACACGCACGCGTGCTGTGGATATCTCTCTAGATGCTATGAATGTATTTCTCTGATTGGTTAATAAATAAAATGCTGATTGGCCACTAGCCAGCCAGGAAGTACAGGCAGAATAAGCAGAGAAGAAAATTCTGGGGACAGGAAGGTTGAGTCAGGAATCATCGCCAGCCAGACACAGAGGAAGCAAGATGTGAAGGCAGAACTGGGAAAAGGTACCAAGCCACATGGCTAAAAAAGAATTGTGGGTTAATTTAAGTGTAACATCTAGCTAGCAAGAAGTCTGAGCCATTAGGCCAAAAAGTTATAGTTAATATAAGCTTCTTTGTCTTTATTTGTGTTCAAGCAGCAGGAATGGAGAAAACACCAGCTACAAACGGTATCCAATGGCTCGAGTTTCCACCTTAAACCTGGGAATACTTAATAACCAATTCTAAACACAGCCAAAACCAGGCTCCTGCTTCATGTCTCCTGTGGGTGGCAAGGCACTGCAACATGTGGGCTTGTGCTACTCTATGGTGGATTGTGGTATATGGACTAAAGCTACACCACAGCACATTCTCGCCAAGTTACACAGAGGTTTCTACAAGCTGTGCAACATGGTGCATGGTGGATAGCTTTTGCTACTAAAAACTAAAAACTAAAAAAGAGGTTTCTGGGCTATACACTGCTTTGATAGACGCATTGACCCACTGCTGCCGAGAGTTGATGGTATACATGGCTTTCAGACCCAGAGCTGGTAGTAAATGTACCATTGCCATATTGGGCAGCTGAGGTGGGTGGAAAATGCTGCAGTTTAAAGCAATAGATTCATAATAAGACAGATTAAGATGGGATAAACCTCTAAATGGTTTACAATGTGTGTAAAAATGTACATAGGCTTGGAAGAGAAAAAAATAATATATGCAGTTATATAAAGAAATAGATGTTTTAAAAAATAAAGTCTTTAAAGAGAAAGTAAAAGTAATATAAAAATAAGCCACATAAAGATGGATATCACACAGAGAATCTGGATTGTGTTGTCTTTGGGATTTTTAACTGCCGAAAGACATTTCATTGTAAAAGCTGATCAGTTAAATCAATATATAAATTTTAAAGGCAACTTGACTTCAAAATTCAGATCTAAGGATATGTTGCTTTGGAAAGGAGGCTCTGATTTTGTTTCCACAGAAAGGAAGAGGCTATGGATTTGTTCCAGATTAAGATACATCAGGTTTGACTAGCCAAGATCCCCTGAAAGGTCTCCGATGACACCATGGACCAAATGATTCAACATCCAGAATGGTTTTGAGGCAACTGGCTCAGGTAATACAGCCTCACAGATTACTCCATAATCCTAAAATTTTCTTTATATTCCCATAAAAATACAGAGCCCTCATCCAGCAGGAAGTAGTACAAGAAGCTATGCCCAAATTCCCAAATATACTAAGCTGGCTTTGGAGATGGAATTGGCTCACTCCTTCTCTAAACCCAAGCATATTGCTAAAAGAAGAGGTTGAGAGATTATTTTGTCCTATATCAGAAGAGCCTTCTGGTGTGAGATAGAGAAAAACCAATATTTTTATTTAAAGCAGATTGATTATATATGCAATCTCTTTCTAAAGAAAAAAAAGGGATAGTACAGATATGATAGGATGAAAGGATAGATTAATGAACTGTAACTAAAGATTTTCTCTCTGGATCCAACCAAGCTCCGGCAGTCCTGTATCCCACTTACAAAATAAACATACAGATGCTTATATTTTTTAAATTGCTCAGCCTTTAGCTCAGGCCTACCATTGTCTAGCTCTTACTCTTATACTCAGCCCATTTCTGTTCATCTATATTTTGCCATGTATTCCATGGCTTTACCTGCTACCTTTACATGATGCTCCTTCAATAGCAGGCTGGCATCTCCCCCAGACTTCCATCTCTTAGCCTTTCCTCTCTGTTTGTCCTGCCTATCCCATAGTTACTGCCTGGTTACTGGCCAATCAGTGTTTTATTTATTCAGAACATACAGGACATCCCACAGGAAATGAACCTACTTTTAAAGACCAACAACTTGTTGAGGAATGTTTTACATTGCTATGGATTTTAGTTTATTGATACAAGTTTAAATTTAATTTTGTTATACCATATATATATTTCTACTCTCATTTGAGGTATTATGTTTATGTAATTCATTTAGATTGTAATGGATAATTAAAAATACAGATTAATAATTAGTCTTCTATGATAATAAACATAGTCATGTTAAGTTTTCTATGTATACATTGATATAATTCAATTAGGTAGGTAACCTTCAAACACTTCAAAGACCTACACAATATGGCATTTAAAATGTTTTAAGAATTCAGACTTTCTGGACAGTGAGACATGTCTGCTCCTAGCAGCACCAATTTACTTCAGAGAGGAGGATGGGCATCGAAGGCACTCTATATGGACTCGATCTTCTTGGCAAAAATAGCAATTTGGGCAAGAAACTGTTTTTGCCTGGACTGCTTAACAAAACATTGCATTGACTGGACATGCAGGACCCATAGAAAGATGACCACTGAACTTTGCAAGACAAAACGGTCCTTCAAGTTCCTGCTTCACAGAGCAAACAGCCAGACATTCTACGGGACACAAAGAGAAGTGACTGAGAGACTCTAAGCATATAGGATGAAGACAGATGCCCCAACTTTACACAAGAACTGTGGATGACTGTCCAGGCAGCCTGTCTCTGTCACTCTAGATTTTTGAAAGTTACTTATAATGCACTTCCTGTTTACTTAGGTAATATTATATCCTTCTGAGGTCTTTGATGTAGTTGAAGACTAGATAGTTATAATTTCCTTAGTTATGATAAAAGATAAGTTAAATATGAAACCTTAGACTCACAAATATAGGATAGATAGAATATCTTCTTTAATTTTGCCAAATACAAGTAGACTAGATATAATAACTATAATTCTTGCTTTATAATTTTTTGTTATATGTCATTTTACTATGTTACAGTTAAAACCTTCCTTTTTGAAAAAAAAGAAAAGGGAAAATACTATGGATATCATTCTGTATGCTGTGAATGTGTTGCTCTGATTGGTTAATGAATAAAATACTGATTGGCCAGTAGCCAGCCAGGAAGTATAGGCAGGATAAGCAAACAAGAGAATTCTGGGAACAGGAAGGCTGAGTCAGGAGTCACCAGCCAGACACAGAGGAAGCAAGATGTGAAGGCAGAAATGGGAAAAGGTACCAAGCCACGTGGCTAAACATAAATAAGAATCATGGGTTCATTTAAGTGTAAGATCTAGCTAGCAAGAAGCCTGAGCCATTAGGCCAAAGAGTTTTAATTAATATAAGCATCTGTGTCTTTATTTGGGTCTGAGTAGCTTTGGGCCCCAACAGGACTGGAGAAAACACCAGCTGTGTGTGTGTGTGTGTGTGTGTGTGTGTGTGTGTGTGTGTGTGTGTGTGTGTGTGTGTTTCCATTTTTTTGCTGGCTGGCCTCAAAGAGTTAACTTCAGTCACCATGCTCTGCTCCAGAGAATTAAGTTTTACTCCCACAGATAGAAAAGTCAAAGGTCTGCAGACTCCATATGCTCCCCCTCAAATCTTTAGCTGATGAAGGCTGGTCCTCAGGGCAACAGAAGGTGGTCCTATAACATAAAATCAAAATCAAACAAATAAACAAGTAAACAAAAAGAAAAATAGAAACAAAAGATGAGCCCAGTGTAACCTCAATATTTCTAAATTAATAGCAGACTTCCCATATCTACTTCTGCAATGGTATATCATATGTAATATGTTGTACTGTTACATGCTTATGAGTTTTTAATTAGTATATGAGCAACTTAGGAGGATCATGATTTTGTTAAGTAGAGAATAATATAAAATAAGGATAAATTGGAAGTTGTAGGGGAATTTGTTGTATGGGGGCTATGAGGAGATAACAAGTCTAGGGTGATCAAAAGAGAGTGAATAGAGAATAAGAGACAAGAGTGACAGAAACATTAGTGTGATAGTTGATACGCATATGAAAGATTTGTGTATGATATATAGAATCTAATAACATGCATTTACCTGGATTAGGGACTGGAGTGCAATATTTTTATGTATCTGGTAAAACATGATAGATGAAAATGTTTCTTTATTTTCCAAAATACTTATTTCATTTAACATAGGTAGAATCTTAAATATATTGTGGATTTTTCTTTTTCAGTTAACACAGAAAACATAACAATAACCTGAGACCTAAATCAGATGAGAAACATGAATCTATTTAGCTAATCAAAAGGATGGCATTTGGAATAATGCTAGAGAAAATTGTATCACAATACCAATATTTCCAATACAGTGTCACTGACAGATATACACTTGTGACATTCCACATGTTTTGTTGATTGTATGTAAAGGGCTTGTCTATAGATTTCTTTGAGCTGTGGAGTTAAGGCCACTAAAATTAGGTCTGAGGCAACTGCTCACTTGTGAGCTTTTCCAGGACACAGAGAATCATGGTGAGGATTGAGAGGAGCTGAGTAAATTAAAAGAAAGTAAAAAAAAAAAAAGATGATGAAAGGAAACTTTTCAATCTCAAACTTCGTTGGATAGAGAAAAACACATTTGAGATTTTCTTGGCTCAAACTTTGATAGTAATAAATGTTTCTCTGGAAACCTATTTATGATGGAGCTATATACTTCAGGAAATGGAATGAGGTCTTCTTATTAGATTACTTCAATTTTTTCCGATATCTCTATAGTATGATGTTATTGATGGTGGATATAAAATAGATATATTTCACCATTTAATTACATTTGGATCCTTCTAATTCTAAGTGCACAACAGACAACTTTGTAAATATACTAAGAGATTTCTTATTTGAAAGTAATAACACACAATTTAATATTTTAAGAATTTGCAAAATGTTGATAGATGGGAAACAATATTATAGTGTTTCAAATTGGATTTTTATTTTATTTTTACAAAACAACACATTACACTGATTACACTGTGATTTCATAGTAGTTTTTTTAGTGGACATTAGCTCATTTCTCTCTAAATTAATGACATATGATAGTAGAAATATTATTTTTGGAAAGCAGAATGTAATATTAGTTTAACAAATAGTATTGGAATATTTTAAGTTTGCATGGTTTTATATTTTATATATCATACAACCATCAATCTATTTCTTTTTCAGTTTCCCATAGTACTCAAATATATATGTGTGATGCAGGCATTAAGGATAACACTACGTGACAAGTCCTGAGGTGAAGGTACCATCAGGGACACTTGTACCCTATCAGTGTCATTGGGACTTTATGGAAAATAGTGTGGAGATTCCTCAAAGAAAGAATTCAGATATACCAGATGATAGCAATAGCTGCTGCCTATACACATTCAAAAGTAAAATATCTATGTTTGTTGGGAAAATACTGTCTGTAATTCTTAGTATTTCATTTGTTCGTTATTATTTAACTTTCACATTGGCCTATTTAAAAGAGTAATTCTTAGAGTTTTATTAGTAGTTTATATTTATGTTTGTTAAACATGGATATTTTTTGATAGACTATTCTGGATTTATTTATTTATTTATTTATTTTTTTACAGAAATCTCACAAAGCCATTTTTTACATAAACATGTCTCAACCATCAATATGCACTAAAAAGCTACATCTTACTGCTGTGGGATGGTCTGTATGTCAAATTGCTCTGACTGGTCAATAAATAAAACACTGATTGGCCATTGGCCAGGCAGGAAGTAGGAGGGACAAGGAGAGAGGAGAGTTCTGGGAAGCAGAAGGCTGAGCCAGAGAAACTGCCAGCCGCTACCATGACAAGCCACATGTGAAGACACCGGTAAGCCACAAAACACGTGGCAAGGTATAGATTTATGGAAATGGATTAATTTAAGCTATAAGAACAGTTAGCAAGAAGCCTGCCATGGTCATACAGTTTGTAAGCAATATAAGTCTCTGTGTTTACTTGGTTGGGTCTGAGCGGCTGTGGGACTGGCGGGTGACAGAGATTTGTTCTAACTGTGGGCAAGGCAGGAAAACTAGCAACATCTTACAGTTGGAATATTTCTGTTCTTACAATTGTGCTCCTTTCTTGTTTCCAATGTTATTTGAATGTGAATGTATAAGTGAGTATATGTATATGTATATGAGTATACACATGTGTGTTCACATACATCTAGAACCAAGAGCTCAAAGCTGAGTATCTACTTTAATAGCTCTCCAACTTTTTTTTCTGTTACAGTATCTTTAATTATGTTCTATTCGTCTGGTTCTGGCAGCTCAAGATTTTAATTATTGTGAGTTTGTGATGTCTGAATAACCTGGAGCAAGTCCATGACTATTTTCCTTACCTGTCCATACATTAATGTTTTTATATTAAATTTAAAATTACATCATTTTCAAAAACTTATTATACAAAGATCAATTGGATGATTATTATTATTTAGAATGTAATGACACTACTTATTTTGAAACTTCTGCCAAATATTTAAATATTTTATTATGTATATCATTATATATGATATGTATAAATTTTAAATACATAATACATATATATATATATATTGCTTTGTCTTGCTAGAGTCTACATTGATTTTCTTATTAAACTTATCTTTAGAATAGATTTTTATTTTTAATTTATTTAATATTCAACTTTTCTGTTAATATTCACCAAGAATATGGTTTAATAAAAATTTCAAGAGAAAGGCTTCCATTTTACTTTATTAGTATTATTCTTATAAATATGTTTTAAAATTCTTTTCTTTTTAAAACATCTTAACTGCTCTTTCCCCTCCTTCCACTTCGTTACCTACTCCCTTCTCGCCCAGGTTCACTTTTTCTGTTGCTTTTCAGAAAGGAGCAGGCCTCCCAGGGATGTCCACAAAACATGGCATAACAAGGTACAGTAACTGTAGATGCAACCCTCATATCAAGGGTGGGCTAGGCAACCCAGTAGGAGGAAAAATCAAGAGCAGATGAAAGAGTCTGAAACAACTTACCTCCCACTTTTAGGAGCCCCACAAAAACCACAAAACTAAAAACCATAACAAATATAGAGAGGACGTAGCTCAGACAATGCAAGCTCATTGATTGCCTCTTCAGTTTCAGTGATCCCCTATGTGCCCTACTTATTTGATGACTTGGGCTGTGTTCTCCTGATTTCCTCTACCCCTTTGGTTTCAACAGTTCTTCCTCCCACCCCTTCCATGGGGTGTCTCAGGACTTCAAATGGAGGGACCTGTTGGAAATCTTTACATTTGGGCTCTCTTCCTGCCTAATATTTGGCTGTGGATCTCTGCATTTGTTCCTACCAGCTGTCAGCAATAGCCTATCTGATAACGATAGGGCTAGGCACCAAAATGTGAGTCTATAAGAATATGATTAAAAATAATTTTATTGTTGTTTTTCTATCATAGGTCTTTGGGCTATATGGCCTACAGTTCCTGGTCTTCCAGGCAGTGTCCACCATGGGCTACCTTTAATGGTCTGGGCCTCAAATTAGACCAAGCATTGGTTGTCCACTGGCACAAGTTCTGTGTCTCCATTGCCCCCAACATTTCTTGCAGGCAGGACAGCTGTAATTTGAAGGTTTTCTGGCTAGGCTGGTGTCTCAGTTCCTCCACTTGAAGCCATACGTGTTTACAGAGGATCAATTTTCAGGTTTTGAATCCTCCATTACTAGGAGTCCTTGCTGGGGTTAATCCTCACAGAATTATGGGAGTTTCTATTGCACTAATTTTCTACATTGGCCCCCTTCCCAACTCCCTCCATTTAAAGTCATCACTTTCCATACTTTCTCCCTCCATTCCCTGTATATACACATGATCTTTTTTATTCCCATCCCCACCTGCCTCCACTCCAGTTGCAAAATCTATTCTATTTTCCATTCCCAGGGAAATACATGCATCCTCCCCTTGAAATCACCCTTGTTACTTAGCATTTGGGGGTCTGAGTTTGATAGAATATTTATCATTTACTTAATATTTAATATCCACTTATAAGTGACATAAATATTGCTGTGAGATGTTCTATATGCTGTGAATGTGTTGCTCTGATTGGTAGATAAGTAAAATGCTGATTGGCCAGTAGCCAGGCAGAAGTATAGGTGGGACAAACAGAGGAAAATTCTGGGAAGGGAAAGGCTGAGTTCGTAGGGAGCAGCATATAAGGGCACTCAGGTAAAGCCACAAAACACATGGCAACATAAAGACTAACAAAAATGGGCTGAGTTTAAATGTAAGAGCTAGTCAGTGGTAGACCTGAGCTAATGGCTGAGCAGTTTTAATTAATATAATCTTCTGAGTGATTGTTTTATAGGCAGCTTCGGGGTCCACGGGGCTGGGCAGGACTGGACTAGAAAAAATTTCAGCTACAAAATATACTTTATATTAAATAATTTGCTCTTAGAAAATATATTCCGGCCGGGCGGTGGTGGCGCACGCCTTTAATCCCAGCACTCGGGAGGCAGAGCCAGGCGGATCTCTGTGAGTTCGAGGCCAGCCTGGGCTACCAAGTGAGTTCCAGGAAAGGCGCAAAGCTACACAGAGAAACCCTGTCTCGAAAAACCAAAAAAAAAAAAAAAAAAAAAGAAAATATATTCTTAGAATAAGTGCAATTTTATCATTGTGATCATCAGATATTCATAAAAAAGACAGAGTGACATATAAGATAAAGAAAAGTAGTATTAAAATTAGTGTTTTAATAGAGTCCAAACAGTATGCTGACACTTAACAGAATTTTCCTTATTTCATATGGGACAACAAAAATGACCCAAATTGAGAAGCAGTGGACAGAATCTTCTGTAGCCCCAACAGCAGTGTTTCCTTCCTAAAAACCTTCCTAGTGCTGTGGCCTTTTAATATAGTTCCTCATGTTGTGATTATTCCTAACCACAAAATTATTTTTGCTGCTACTTCATAACTGTAATTTTAGTACTGTTATGAATCATAATGCAAATGTGTTAAATGCAAGATATTTGTAATGTGACCCCTATGAAAGGATCTTTCAACCACCAAAGGGTTATGACCCACAGGTTGAGAACCACTGCCATAGATGGAAAGAGAAGAGAAAATTAAGACTAGTTTTCATAAATATCAGCATTGTCCCCACTTAATTCCTACACGTTGTATTCCACACAGTTCTTAGTATATAAATTCTTTAAAACATAGGTGCAAATCTTGTTCAAATATTTTTGGAAATGGACAATAATCAAAGTGCACAATTTAATACCAGTTTTAAGTCTGAGAAATTTAAATTAATTATACTGCAAAGGTATTAATAGAGAAAAAATGGGAACTTAAAAATCTAACAAGTTTTCCAGAACAACAATTCACTTAAAAAATAAATGGGACATGGGTTGTGAATTCCTGCTTTAGTTTGTATTCTTCCTGGAGACTCCCAATGCTGGCATTAGTCTGTTGCATTTTCAATATTGCTCTGCTTATTTCTATTAAACTTTAATTCATTCTGTTCTATTTTTCATTCAGATATACCAACCATGCTATGTGTGGCCAGATTTTACAACTCTGATTTCTCTAAAATAAGTTATAAGCATGGCTTGTCTTAGGTAACATTTGGGAGTTGTGCTTCAGAAACTAGTAACAATTTGCTGCTGTGAAATCAAAAGGTAGATAGGCCTCTGAATATATTAGCATATTTTACTTTAATATTTCATTTAAATTTTTGAAGAAAGTAGTAGAATTACATATCTGTAGGAAATACATCTATGTGTCGAACATAAAATCTGGTCTTATGTGAATTACTTTATAACATAGAAGATGTGAGAATAATAAAACATAGGAGCAATGTAGATGTAACCAACTGTCTTATTAAATAAGAAACACAGAACCAATGCCAAGAAGAAAGCCAAGAGGTCAGAGCTAAAAGCTAAAACCTTACCCTTCCCCCTGCGGTGGCCCTACCTCTCTGAACCAGAGCTACTTCCTGTATTAAAGTCTTATATAGAGTTTCTGTTCTGCTTTCTCACTGGTTATAAACACAACCACATGACTGCCTCATCACTGCCTGTCTGTATAGACCTCCAGGTCTTCTATGGTTGGTATTGAGATTAAAGTTGTGTGTATCCAATGCTGGCTGTATCCCTGAACACACAGAGACTTACCTAGCTCTGCCTACCAAGTGCTGGGGTTACAAGCATATGCCACCACTGCCCTGCTTTCCTATGGCTTGCTAATAGCTCTGACCCCCGGGGAACTTTATTTATTAACATACAAATAACATTTTAATACAAATAAAATATCACCATAGAGCTATATCTTTTTATTCATAGGAGACCAGCAACCTGATCTGCAGTTACTTTTTGAGGACATACTTCGTTTACAGATCAAAGGCATTCATTCAGAAAGTGAGTGAATAAACAAAGCATCTTCCAAGCATAAATTTCTCAGTCTGTCATTTTATTAGTATGTAGTAATTGCACAGAGTAAATTTCATTATGGTAATTTTCATATACATGTATGGTTACTCCCATTATCTTCTCTTAAAAATTAAACCAATGATACAACTCTACTTTTATCTACAATTCTCTGTGACCAAGGGCCATTGACTTGGCATCTTCCATATCTTGGGGATTCCACTACAATGAAGTTGCACCTTCAAAGCTTCATACAATGTCCTTTTAGAATCTTGTTGCAGATACTCCAGCTCTGCTACATGATGCCTGGCCTAGTGTCCTTTCTGTGATCCTGCCCATCCTGCACCTTGTCTTTAAAACCTAGTACTATGCAGACAGTACTTGAGGCTGTGCCACTTTATTCTGTCAGCTCAGGATGTAGTGTAGCCCGTTTGATGACATGTTATCTGCTTCTATGCCTTAATCCTGGAAGGATTGTTTTTGGGAAACAAGAATTCCCCTTAGGTTAGGTTTGATTTCTTTAAAGACTGAATACTTACAGCCTGTGAAGGGTAAGGCCTTGTCTTCTCGCTTCCTTTCTTTAGTCATAGCACAACACAGGCAGCTTCACTTCTGTGCACCTGCCTTATACATTACAGCTGCTGCTTAAGCACCACACTGAACACCATAGGGCACTGACATTGCCTCTGTCAAATGCATCAGTGTACATTCTTTAAATTTAGCTTTCTGGATCTCATGACCTAAGCTCAATGCAGCGATACCTTGGCCAAAATACCATATAAATGGTCCATATCAGGGTTCTGAACAGAGTCCCTGTTTTCTTCTGAAAACTCAAGACCTGAGCCTATACTATCAGGACTTTTCTCAGCAATCTTGTTTCGAAATTCCTCACTAGAAAGCACTTTGAAAATTGTTTAGAGTACACAATAACTTCTCCAGACCACAGTTACATCCATATTCCAATCACACAATAGTTGAAGTGGTAGAAGGAACATGTAGGTTCATCATAGACATAACTAATTTCCTTCATGTTAATTTCTTGATTAGTTTCATTTTGCATGGCTGTGATAAAAATATCCTGATAAAGTCAAATTTGAAAGGAAAATGATTTATATTTGGCTACCAGTTCAGGTGACAGTTCATTAATGCAGGGAACTCAAACAGGAACTTAAAGCAGCTAGTCACATCCACATCAAGAGAAGAGAGAAAATGAATGCATCCATGCTTCACTCAGCTCACGTTTAACTCTTTTAAACAGTGTAGGAAACAATCCTTGGGGATTACTCAATCACTAATTTACTTTTCATCAGTGTAGAGGGAATTTTAAGAAGAAATTTAGAATCAATTTGGTTATTCAGCTGTATGAATCCTAGAGTGATACATTTATAAGTGAATGTGTAGCAGAAAAAAAAAACATTAGTCTTCATTTGAAACATTAATCTTCATTGAATTATGGCTTTCAGCACACACAAATAAGCCCTATTACTGATGAAGATACACAAATAGGTAGCTGCCATTTCCAAAACCACGATTAATTTTAGTTTGCACTGTTAATACCGGAACACAGACAGGAGCATAAGCATTGTGAAAATGTCCCCATTATTGGATGTAGAAAGATAAAATGTATCTTCAGTAATCTATATCATTTTTCTTGTGTCATAAGTTATTAGTTTCTCAATGTAACTGAAGTAATTTAAATGCCATTAGATACCAATAACTACAGACACTGCATAACTACACAGTAGTGCCTCTAGATTGCTTCTTTTTTCTTGGCATGAAAGATCTGTTATATTATCTCAAATCATAATGTGAAAGCCTTAATTTGATTTCTGAATTAATTCTATTGGAAAGCATTTAGAACATGATCTTTTATTCCATAGAAGGCAAGCTGCAATTAAAATTCTACACTGAAAAGCCAGAAGCTCATAATGTCACTGAGGACAAGCGACATTCTACCTTTGTTGCAAAAGCTGTAGGTATTTTTGTTCTTTACTCTGAACTGTAGGCCTTGCTATTATTCCCTCACTGATGGCTGTACTCCAATTACTGGCAAGTAAGTGGATTCTGCTATATAATTGCATAACTTTGTGAAACTAGGCCACTAGTAATCCTTCAACTAAAAATGAAATATGGGACTGATATTTTGAAGAGGAAAAATAATGTTTGATGTTGTAGAAAAGAGAAAAGAATTTCTGATAGAAAATGAAGCTTCCAAATGGGTGAAATGGCTGTTAAAAGGGCAACATGGCCTGCGAGCTTCATTTCCCATAGTTCAATATAGTGTTGATGCACATGAAATGAGTTGCTTTGTTATAGAGAATAAAATATATTCAACAAGCATGCAAGTTTAGGAAGGGATAAGTGTAACTGACTGCAAAATAAGGTTCCTGATGAGACAGGAGAAAGAGCAGAGGGGGAACCACTTCAGATGGTACAGATTAGATATTATAGGTTATGGATGAAGATACTCATTTGAAAGAATTTTTAATGTTTTAAATATATAGGGACACACACTGACTGTATTGAGTTTAATATAGACAACATATTTCATGTGTTTAATTTGACTTTGACCCCACTCAGCTTCTTTAATCCCTCTCTTTGGGTCTCTCTTCTCTTTTCCCTCCTCCCACTATTCTTGTCCATTCACGCAGCATCTTTTCATTTTCATACACATATATGTGGATGGTTTTCCATCTCTGTAAAGATGTCCACAGATGAGAAGAATGACATGATGTTTATGTTTCTGCTTCTGACTTACCCTACTTGATATAATGTTCTCTATTTGTATCCATTTTCAGCAAATGATAACACTTCATCCTTCTTTGTGGTTGTATAGGTATGTCATATTTCTTTATCCACTCATCTGTTGATAGACATCTAGGCTTGTTTCTTTTTCTGTCTGTTATGAAGAGTGGAGCAATAAACATGGATGTGCAAGTATTTTGTTGCCTGAGAATCCTTGGTGTTTATACTCAGAAGTGCTATGGCTATGTTGTAGAGCTAGTTCTATCTTCAGTTTTGTGAGAAAATTTCTTATTATTTATATAATGAATGGACTAATTTACATAATGATGTACAAACGTTTAAAAATGTACTACAGAGTTTGACCATTACAGATTCAATGAGGAAAGTTATGTTTTATTGTTCAAAATCAAGCATATTAGCATTTTATTTTTTATAAGTATCAAAGAGGTTGTGTTAGCCCAATTTCAATTAACATATTAATAACAGTAGCAAATCTTCCCATATGGCTTATCTAACTCCAGCTTCTGACCCCAGGTTAGTAGATTTATATTTGAGCAATCATACTATCTACTGTAGTTAAAATATCTTTCAAAACTTTGGTAACTCAATTTATAGGTGAAAAATATTTGCCAATGAAATTCTAAAGTGATTTTTTTAGAAAAAATTAAAAATATGTAATATGACATATGATTAACAGTTCTGTATTATTTTTTGTCAAATCTGTATGCATTGTTTTCATTTCATGGCAGAAAACTTATTAAACAATTCAATTATATGTTCGCCAATAAATATGTCAAAATCTCTCTCCTCTCTTTCTTACTCTCTGTATATATATATATATATATATATATATATATATATATATATATATCTCACTCCATCTCTCTCTCTTTTCTGGCTTCTCCAGATTTTTTTTACACTCGTATGTATTACTAATTTTTTTATCCATTCTTTTAAATCTTTTTGATTGGGAATACAAGTAAGTTCATCATTAGTCCACTAGATCTTAAGAAAAATATGAAGTCCCCATCCTAAAGGATTCCACAGTCTTTTTCTGACACCTTGAAGAAACTTTTGATACTATAGTAAAAAATAAGCCCACTTTATTTAAAAGTGGCCTGTTTGATACATTAAGAATGATTCTACTTATTGAATTTATTTTTATTAATATATCTGTTAATTAGTAAGTGCATATTGATAATATATGCTTATAAAAGATATATTTTGATATATTAAAAAAAAGATTGGATCATTTAATACCAATGGTATTTTGAGCTCTGTCAAATTGTGGTCATTTAATAATGTTGAACTATGTTCTATAAGCATCCATTCTTGATATGTATGTATTAATTAATAGTTATATAGATACAAAATAAATTAATCAGGTTTTCACATCATACATTTAAGAAGATTTTGAATTTTCTTAAGGTCTTTGGTTTTGAAAAAAATAGTCTGGAGTCATAAATATTCTTGTAAAATGATATATTAATCATCTTAACTTTTCATAATTTTTTAAATTTCTCCATCATATCTACTCTCCTCTCTCACACCCCAGTTCTCCACAAATCAAATTTCTCCCTCCCAACTTTATTTTCTGTGTCTTTTTGTGTGTGTGTCTCTCTCTCCTACTCTCCCTCAAAATGATATCCTAAGACCAACTAGTTCTGTGTATATGTTCATTGGTGTGAGAGTTCAACTGGGGTTTGTGGTAGCCTGCTAGTATCCATTTCCTCAAATAAAAGTTACTCTCTCCTCTGACAGACAAATATTTGCTCAGCAAAGCATGTTCCCTATGGACACTGGGATTTTTTTAGACTATCTTGGCTTTGTTCTGTCTCATGAAAGTAATCTTGAGTGCTGTGAGATCATGTTTGCAACAACCATGTCATTTCCTAGGAACAGCATCTCACAGCTTTCTTCTCCATTCTTTCATGCTTTCACTCTTTCTACTATGATGTGCTTGATGTTCCCACAGCCTATATTGATGTCCCACCTTTGACTGAGGAATCACAGTCCATAGTCTCATCACATTTAACAGTTATGTATACCTTCCTTAAGGGACCACCATAAGAAGTCTCTCTTAACATAGTGGTGAAAAGATCAAATATATAGATTTAAAATATTTATGGTTGATTTTGATAAACCTGGCTGAATTTTCAACTGAACTCCAAAGAAAAAATAAAATGAATCAACAGAAATGTAGACATATTCTTATTTTTGAGCTATTTTCCTGAATAGGTATATAAACAAGAAGTGCTGGAATTGTGTACACAAATAAATAAGAATAAGAAGATACTTTACAAGTGGAAGAGTTGATTTCAAATAAATTTTCTTATTAATCATAACCAGAAGAATACAGAAGAAATGAATTGATAAGCATATGCCTTGAATGTATATAATAAATAATAAAGTTAAGTTAGAATGGTAATCAAGTTGTGCTTAGGTGGGAAAATACCTTTTCAAATAAAATAATGATTAAAATACAGTGAAGCAAAAGTAATAGCATATGGGAATTAAGTTAAAATGCAAAAATAATTTATAGTGTTTACTTTGAAATTTAATTTTATTTACCTATTCTTTGAGAATTTTAACAACTATGTGATATATTTTGATCCTCAATCTCCTTTTTTAATGTCTTCCTTCCCATATCACTCTCAAAACTTTATGTTTTCTTCAATTATTTACACACACTGAGTCTAATAAGGGATCATGATTCGGAATACATGTGCCCTTACATTTTTGATATATTGGTATTGTGTGTAACATGTTGTGATTTTCAAAACTACTGCCATGCTTCTTGTCAGACATAACAAAACATGACATTTTTTTCTGTATTGTAAAATAAAACATATGAGTTTACAACCATTCATATCCTCTGGAAAACAATATTTTATTTGATACCAGAAATAAACTGAAACTTGTAATTTCAGAAAACTGATTAGAATACCAAAACCCATAAGAGAATAATTTTGGTTTCCATAATTTTCAGTTTATATTTGTGTCTCTGTTATTATCAGTTATTTTAGGCTTACCATCTGTGTTTCCTGTGGAGAAGTACAATTGAAAAAGAAATGAAAAGTTATCAAAACAAATAGCCAATATAGTTTATGTTTATGCTCTAAAATTCATAAAATAACCACAATAAAATTAGACATTCCACATACATATAAATTCAAAGAAAATGCAAGAGAGAAATATTACTGGTAAATAAATCTAAATTTAAGATAAATTACTAATGTACAACTTAATTTCAAATTATACTGGGTACATTCAATTAATTTCCAGTATTGATTTCTATCAAGTTTCTAAATGTTTGAATGTTTTATTTGCTTGAATGCATTATGGTATATGTATTTAATATTGCACATGCATGTTCCTGGAATTACCTTTGGTGTGTAGATACTTGCTTCTACCTTGTTGGGCATGGTTCTTCTTGGTTACTGCTGTGATGCCTACTCCAGGCTACAGGAACACCTGCTTCCATAGGATTTTACAGTCTCTGCCTTGTATCTTACCCTTGGAGTGCTGAAATTACAGTCTCCCCACCATCTAGCTTTTATATGGTTCAGAAATCAAGTTGTCAGAGGTGTGCAACAAATATTTTTACCTGGTGGCCTATATCCTTGGTCCCAAGTTTCTGTTTTATTTTGAGTACCATAGTATAATGTATTAATGTAACATTCATTAATATATAAGCATTACTAAATTACATAATTTCTGATCAGAGTATATTGAACTCTAGAAAGGCTTTCAGATTCTTGAGCTCTGGATCCTTGGATTCAATCAATCATGAAACAAAATATTTGGGTATTGGGGTTATAGCTCATGGGGAAATATTGCTGAAGGGTTTATTTACCAGGCGGACACTTCCGCCTAGCTATTTCCGGATCAAAGCGTCTCTCGTAGCTAGGATACCCGGTGGGCCCGGATATCTCCGCCTAGCAAGTTCAGGGCCAAGGGGTCTCGCGTGATCAGGGTCCGTGACGTTGCATGGTCACGTATGCGTGCAACGTGACCATGTGATCTACGCACACGCGTAGAGTAGTGACGTGACCTGGCCACGCCCCCAGCCGGTTTTAAAAGTCGAGTGCCATATTCCCAGTCTCTTCTCCACGCACGTGTCTCTCCCACAGGCCTGCACTTTCTGTCCCTTTATTTTCTAATAAACTCTTATAAGCGGATTCTGTCGTGTTTCGTGACATTTCCTTGCAGGGTAAGAACACAACTAATTGCTACCAATGTATCCATGACGGCTTGAGTTTAGATGCCCAGCATTCACATAAAGATGGCTATGGTAGCACATGTATGGTGTCACAATGTTTCTGTGGCAAGATGGGGGACAGAGACAGAAGAAACACTGGCAGTACTTAGAACAGCCAGCATAGTATAAAAAGGAGCAAACAATGAGAGATCCAACTGCAAATAAGATACAAAGAGAGGACCAACAGGTCAAAGTATATAGGCAAACTGTTTATTTCTATACATCCAAGAATTCACATTCCTCCAATTGTTTTATTTTGGCCTAGTACCATTCTTGATTATCAAAGATGCTATATATGCATAGACATAATAAGAAACAGGCCAAAATATACATACTTCTGGCACCTTCTTCCTAAACACAAGTTTCAATAAATCTTTTCATTTATTTAATTATTTTACATTCCAACCCCAGTTTCTCCTTCCTTCTCTCCTCCCAGTTCCTTCCACACTTTTCTTCTCTCAACCCCATTCACTCTTCCTCCATTTCCTTTCAGAAAAGGGCAGGCTTCTTATGGATATCAAGTGAACATGGTGTATCAAGTTGCAGTAAGACTAAACAGTGTGCCTTGTATTAAGGCTGGGCAAGGCAATCCAGTATGAGAAGTAGGGTCCCAAAAGCCAGCGAAAGAGTTAGGAACAGCCCCTGCTCCCACTGTTAGGAGTCCCACAGAAAGACCAAGCTATAAATTCCAAACTTTGACTAAAATACTTAAAATATATACAAATAAAATACTTCAGTTGAATTTTTTCTGTCACAATTCTCTATAAAAGAAAATATATGTAAACATATATGTATTTATTATATACATATAGATAGATGGATAGGTGTGTATGTGTGTGTGTGTCTGTGTGTGTCTGTGTGTGTGTGTGTGTGTGTGTGTGTGTGTGTGTGTGAGAGAGAGAGAGAGAGAGAGAGAGAGAGAGAGAGAGAGAGAGAGAGAGATTTGACCATTGTGATTGTGTTTGAACTAGTTTTGAGCTAACCCAGCCCTATATGGCAATTTAGCAATAGAGTTTGACTCTCATTTTAAATTATCTTTCAGTGTAAGCCTGAGTAATTAATTTTTTGCATACATGAGAGTCTATGAATATCTTACACTCAATTAAAATAAATCTCTTCTTTTGATATAAGCTAGGGTTGTGGTAGTTATCCTGTCAAATTCCAGATGTACTTCTAAGAGATTAAATAGTTGAGAAGAGCTCAGAAAAAAGTGAGAGTAAACAAAAAAGTACTGCACATAGTTTCCAATTTCACCAATAGCAAAGTTTCAGAATGAGTTTTGGTTTCTAGTTACATGGAACGTTCCATATTTTATAATATAAATAATATAAAATATTTTTGTCAGTGTTTTAGTTTTATATTTTTAGTTTACATGTATGGGTGAGCACGTGCATGTATGAGTGTGCACAGTGTGCAAGCCTGCAGAGGTTAGAAGAGAGTACACCATCTCCTAACACTAGATGTTACATGTAGTTTTGAGGTATCCCCTGTAAGAGTAGCACATGCTCTGAACTGTCCAGCCACCTCTCTAGCCCCTAGAAAGGTCGAGTTTTGAATTCTAATTTTTACTTAAATCTTAAATGTTCTAACATTTTACTCATCCAGTAATTGATGAAAGCAGATGCAGAGATCCACAGCTAAGCCCTGGATAGAGGTCCCAGGGAGTCTAGTCACAGAGGGAGGAGGGATTAAAAGAGAGGGAGGAGGGGCTATATGAGCAAAGGAGTCAAGATCTTGATGGGGAAACCCACAGTCAGCTGACCTGTGCTAGTTGTAGCTCACTGTCTCTGGACTGACAGCTGGGGAACCTGCATGGGACCGAACTAGGCCCTCTGAATGCGGGTGATGTGAAGGGGCCCCAATATAGCTTGACCACACAGCAGCCATGACAGGCTTAGGGGCCTAGACACAGCTTCTGCAACAGGCTTACTGGCAGGCAACACCCAGATCCAAGCTTTAAGCTGATACCACCCAGGGATCTACCCAGGAATGAGGAAGTACCTGACATCCCAAACATTCCAACCATTAGATAAGATGTCCTTGAGTCAGATGTCCTTGAGTCTAGCACACACCTATTTTTTTTTGTTTTGTTTTGTTTTACAGATATCTCTAGACAATTGTTAGCCAATCAAGGTCCTGGACCCTGGAAATCCCTTCACCCCAACCTCTGCTATAATGAAAACTGCCCTACCTGAGCTCAGGGCTCTCTGCTCTCACCACTGTGTAGGACAGACAGGGTTTGGTCTCTGTGATGGTCTTTTGGGGGCCCCCGCGATCTGGGCATAACAGGTGACAGTTGTGTGGCTTGTGCAGTTTGTGGGGCTCCTGGCAGTGGGACCAGGATTCATCCCTAGTTCACAAACTGGATTTTTGGAGCACATTCCCTATGAAAGGATACCTAGTTTAACCTTGATACAAGGGGAAGTGGATTGGTCCTGCCTCAACTTGATATGCCAGAATTTATTGACTTTCCATGGGAGGCCTTAAGCTCTCTGAGGAGTGGATGGGGTGTGTGTGTGTGTTGTGGGGGGAAGGTGGTGGTAAGTGGGAGGAGGGGAGGGAGAAAGAACTGTGGTTGGTATGTAAAATGGAAAAAAAAAAACTTTTAAATAAAAGTAAAAGAAAATATTATATGTGATCTGATCAATAAGCTTTGAACATATAACTGACTAAATTTTAGTGTTTTAAAAACATTCTAAAAATCAGTGGTTATGTTATTTCCAGTGAAGTATCTCCCATGGAAAACAGAAAGATGTCCTTGATTTTTTACAATTTCATTACCAAACTGAAATAGTGAGTGAAATAAGGTTCATAATATACAGTGCATATTATTTTACACCTAACTTTTTGATAGTATTTCTGAGATTTGATGATATTGAATAGATCAGCAGTTCATTCGTTTTTTGGATGAGTATTTTCCTTTACATAAATATACTGCAATTAATTATCATGAAGTTACTGCTTGCCAATTGATTAAAATATATATTCTGTTCCTGTAGTTGTATTTCAAGTATTATCTTGAAAATATTAATTTATATATTTCAGAACAAATTTTTAGGGAATAGATGGACACTGATTTAATGACATTTCTAAAACATAAATTGAAAAACTTCATATTGGATGTTGAAGTTAAATATCAAATTGGCATCTCTGTCTGTTATGGAAAGTGAGGGCGTCTTCTCTCTCCATCAGAAGCCAGGAATCACTATGATACAGTACTGAAAGCTATGAAATCTTCTGTTGCATCTTGGCACTTACCTGACACTCATACAAGGATAGAGTACCCCGGAGAGATGTCACATTTTATGACATTGAACAAAGTGACCCACTGTTTTCAGAAGTACACACAAGAATGGAAGTCTTCCCTAAACTGGCTCTTTGAAATCAAGGTATATGGATCTCATAACGACATAAAGGCAAGCCCTTGCTCTCTGCAGTTGCAAATTCACACAGGCTTACAGTCTGGTGAATTTCCTCTTTGCAGAAGTACTTGAACTGAATTTTCTTCAAGCAAAACTACTGCAAGAAAATCAATGGAGAACACATAGTGAGAAAGAAATACTCATCAATGACAAGTTAGAAAATTAGTGGAAGGCACCTTTTCAGTCCTTTCTCGAGCTCTTTCTGCTGTCCCTGGCCTTCTTTGTTTGTTTGCTTGTTTGTTTGCTTGCTTGTTTGTTTGTTTTTCAAGACAGGGTTTCTCTGTGTAGTTTAGATGCCTGTCCTGGATCTTGCTCTGTAGACCAGGCTGGCCTCGAACTCACAGAGGTCTGCCTGGCTCTGCCTGCTGAGTTCTGGGATTAAAGGCATGCACCTGCACCTCCCCACTCTCCCTGGTCTTCTAAAGAAAAATAAATACGTTCTTCTTAATTAAGTATTGCAAAATTAGTTCAACACTTATTAATACGTACCATAGTTCTGACAGTTAATTAAGCTGAGAAAAAGAGGCAGTTTTCTAATTTTGCTGTTTCCTGTTTTCCAGGGTCCAATGAAGGATCCCGGGAAACACATAAGTGATGTATAACTTTTCATTCCTATCCTGCTAGAACATAAATGGAGGAACACACACAAATGCACCTAAGCTGCTGAATTTAGCTAAAATGAGTACTCAGCTGGTATAAGGTTTGATGAGAAGACTCTTCATAACTTATTGAATATTTTATCCTCTCTTCCTATTTATTTACCATAAAAGAAGCAAATTTAGTGTCTAATACTTCCAATTGACATATATTACTTGAAATGTTCTTTTTCCAGAAGACTTGACCTTGATCAATTACTAATTCTCTAGTAATATTTTCAAACATTACACACTACTTACTGTTAAGATGAAATTTATGTAAGTGAATTATAAAATCAGGTGAACATTCTTCATACTTGCTTTCATATCGCTCGTAAAAATCCAGAGACCGAGGACAGTGCTGATAAGTAGCAAGACTTTAATTCATAATGTAATATAAAGTTGGATGAGTGGATTAAGAATAATAAAGTAAACTTAGATGTGAAATTTGTCATTTATAAGATTTTAAAATAAGTGCAGAGTTAAAATCTGTGTGCTAATTTTGCATGTTTACAATTCTTGCTGTTGAATACCTGTAGAACATATGTCTGAATATTAAAAATAATATGAAGTAATCCGTGTGTCTTGACAGGAGATAGTCTTGCTTTCCAAGGGATCCCTATAGTATAGAGATTTTGCTTATCTTAGAAAAGCGTTAATATAAAAAGTTTATTGGTAGAGGACACATGTTCTAGTTAAAATTCTGCAAAACACTAGTCACTTTATGATGCTAGAACTATACAGACTCAGATATCAATAAGGTCAAAATATGAGAAATTTGGTGTGAAAGTCTTATCTACCTTTAAAAGAGTGTTGTTGTGCTCTTTGTATTATGATTCTCACTGTCTGTAATTTCCTTTTACATAATAACATTTATCAAGACTTCCTTAGTGAGAAGCATTTTAAACAGTTCATATTGTGTCTTAAGTAGTGACTCACTTCTGAGAATAATCTTCACTGTTAATTGGACTTCTTTGCCCAGCCTGTATTTTCATCATCTGCACATTTAATAACTGAACTAAAGGTTTAACAATTACAATGATGTCATGGAGAGATGCCACTAATTCCAGGTGACAAGTCAGAAGGCATTTTATGTGCTATTTTTTCCCTTGATGATATATTTATATCTTGGATCATTACATTCTGCCACCAGAAGACATTTTTGGCTTTTTCATGCATCCCCAATGAAGACAATTAAAATACTTGATATATATCACATGAATGGGATCTCTTTTTAATTGTTTATTGTTTGCTGCCATAGTGATCAGTTATATTAAATGAGCCTTGAAGTAAAAGCAGCTTGATGTTCTGTTTTTAATTTCTCTGTTTAGGTGATACTGACTGCTGCTGAGGGTACATCTGAGAAAATGTAAGACGAGTGGTAATTAAATAAGGTTTGCAAATAGAAATATTTCAAGTAGCTAGCTGCACAGAAAATTTTCAAAAGTAAATCTGTAATTGATCTAAGATAAACGTATAATTTTATATCCTTATACAATGAATTGATTCCGCATATTTAAAATTTTGTTTCTTAAATCATAGATCATGCTGAAATGCTTACATGTGTTATTTAGCTTACTTAACAGAGAAAAGGATATTTAGGGACAAATGCCAATGACCTTGGTTTTTTGACACATGAAAAAGAATGTCCAGGAGTTTGAGAAATGCAAAGATTCTCACAGTATAAAGTCTAAGTTACTTGCTGCAATTTAATTACAAATCTGAATTATTCAGGAAAAACAGATATTCAGATTTTGACCTAAATATTATCCTCATTTTATGTGTTGGTCATTAATAACCCTTAAGATACTCTGTAAATAAAATTGCAAGGTAGAACAAAGCAAATATAGGCCTATTATTGTCTAGTTGTTTGTAATTTTCCTTTTCTGGGATTTTAAAATAGATTTCAAGAACTTTTCTCATTTTAAAGGTTTTACCTTGTACCTGGGGAGTTATTGCTGGTTGTGACAGCAAACACTTGACATTCTCAGAGTCAAGCCAGACAAAGACATGGCATGGAAGAGGATGGGGGTCTCAAAGCCCTACAGATAGTTTAGGTACTATTAGATATTCATAGGTGCTTAAAGAGGAAGCTTTGGTTTTCTTTGAATATATATGGCCCCTGGTGAGTTAATACTCCTGTGGATGTCCTAAATTAGGAGTACATGGTTAGCACTAATTAAACTGGAATGGTTATTTAAAAAAAATAAACAAAAAAGATATGAAATTTGGAGCTATAGGAAGGTGAATTTTGGAAGTGTTAACTCCTATATGGGCCAAATATTATCAAACTATATTGTATAAAATTATCAAAGTGTGTGTGTGTGTGTGTGTGTATATATATATATATATATATATACATATATATATATATAATCACATTAACTATGTAAAGTACAAAAAGGTTTCCAATGATCAAAGCAGAACAAATTAATTAATCAAATGAAGTTATATTATATTATAACTCAAAAGTATATTACAAAAATCTCTGTCCACATTGTTGTAAATGATTATTTGATGAATAGATTGAACACAGGCTAACAAACTGAACAGATCACTTCCAATAATTTGAATGGATACTTGCCTTTATTGAAACAGAAGAATGAGATGTTATTGAATAAACATGTACAATGACACCATCCTAAGGAAGGATGCAGTATGATTAAGAAAGGAGAATTTACTGTGAAGAAAGCTAACTAATGAATTGACACCACTACTACCTAGACAGTGTTTATGTGACAGAGATGCCATGTTGGTAATGTGTATTTTCACCTCGCAATGAGATCAACACTTTATTTATATCTTTCTTCATCTTAGCAAGCCTAGTCATTGGGATGACATTTTACTATTTAGTTAATTATTTGTTTATTTATTAAGATGGGGCCTCACCATGTAGGCTGAAACCTGCTTTGTAGACCAGGATGGCCTTGAACTCACAGATGTCCTCATGCCTCTGCCTCCAAATATTAAGATTAAGGGTGTTTTGATTTACCACACTTGGCCAGGAATGACATTTTAATGCCCAAGTTAAGGAAAATATTTGACAACTACAACTCCAGACTTTCAAAGTCATCAAAACTGAAAGTTTGAAACACTTTGCCAGCTTGACAAATCTAGAAACAGGAGTCTGAGATGTAATATTTGCAGTGTGGGGGTCAAGAAATAAAAATGAGATATCAGGTGAAAACCAAGAAAATCTTAATAATGTATGAAATTCAACTTATAATTTTGTATCACTACTAGTTTCTTAATTGTGTCAAATGCAAGACATTAATAATAAGATCCTGTTCATGAAATAGGGAGAATTGCCAGGTGGTGGTGGTGCACACCTTTAATCCCAGCCCTCAGGAGGCAGAGCCAGGCAGATCTCAGTGAGTTCGAGGCCAGCCTTATCTACAAAGCAAGTTCCAGGAAAGGGTCCAAAGCTACACAAAGAAACCCTGTCTCAAAAAATACAACAACAAAGAAGGAGAAGAAGAAGAAGAAGAAGAAGAAGAAGAAGAAGAAGAAGAAGAAGAAGAAGAAGAAGAAGAAGAAGAAGAAGAAGAAGAAGGAAGGAAGGAAGGAGAAGGAGAAGGAGAAGGAGAAGGAGAAGGAGGAGAAGGAGGAGAAGGAGGAGAAGGAGGAGAAGGAGGAGAAGGAGGAGAAGGAGGAGAAGGAGGAGAAGGAGGAGAAGGAGAAGAAGGAGAAGAAGGAGAAGAAGGAGAAGAAGGAGAAGAAAAGGAGAAGAAGGAGAAGAAGAAGAAATATGGAGAATCATGTATGTGTTTTCATTTTTACTTTTACAAATCTAGCATTAAATTTAAAACAAAAATTTTAAAAGATTTTTATAAACTACTTGTATTATTATAGTCTAAGGTAAATTTCTAGCATTGTGTTAATATATCTGACGTCTCTTTACTTGGTACCCTAAGGATATTTGTAGGCCACAGTGGAACTCTTAGTATTTTCAATAGTCATAATCATTTACTTTTGTTAATTATTTTAACAAGACTCTTCAATTCTTTATTGATAAATTACATTCATGTAATTAATTCTATAATGCATTATGTGGAATATTTTAAAACCTTTTAATTGACTGGCACTTGAGGAATGAATGGTTAAATACACGAACAGTTAACAACTATGTTCTGTGTAAATGCAGCATGTTCACATAGTTGTTTCTATGTTCCGTATATATAGAGACATGATCTCTCTGTTTGAACAGATCAATATAGAAACTAATAAATATCAGTTATTTTTCTTCCTTAGTGTGATTTATCACAGCAAGCACAAACAACATTCTCTGACAAACTTGGTTCTCATGCTCAAATTTAAATAAGGCCTGTAACACAATTATCCTAAAAATAAAGTTTTGAAAGAAAATTGTAATTCACATACGGAGAAACAGAGTAAGTAACATGCAATCCTATGAACTTGAGTCCTACATAGTTTGTTATGCATTTTGTTTTCTCACCAGCTGGTCTATAATTTTACTATACCACTTATCCAACTGTCTTATATTGGGAATTTGTTTAGTTAACACAGGGATTAGGTTTTCATTCCCATGACAGGATGGATTTTTATCACTCATCATTCAAACTCCAAGCCTCATAAAATGCCTGGCACAATGTTACAAACAGTAACTCAGTTGATACAATGCATTTAATATAATAATTCTTTATTTTCTGTGTACAAATCTATGGGGGATTATTGAATGGCATGTATATCCACCTGTATTTTCAAACATTATGTAACCCAATAGTCTAGATTGTGTTAAATTTTCTCTTTTATCTTTCAAAAGCAGCAGTGTTTTTCTTGAATAATATTTTATTCTCTGTCTTTCCTAAGTTTCAGGAGTTGATTTTTTTTTATACTGCTCATCACCTACCTGGATTCTTACATAGATTCCAATAGAAACTTTTTTATTTAAATTTTTTCCTATATATGATGCTACAAATTTCGCTTATATTGTAAATCTAACCATTTATCTTTGTCCCACAGCATTCTATTTACATTTTTTGTTGTCTAGTCACTATTGCCCATCTAAAGAATCTTAGAAATGATTTAAGAATATGGAACTGAAGTTTTTCATATTGTCCATATTTCATCCTACAGTTCATCACTTATATTTATAATTTGTGCTTACCAAATACTTCAAAAACCAAAGTGCAACTAAGAATAACACAAATTAAATATTGTACTGGCTGAATTGATCTCAAAAATTTCAATGGTGGATATGTTTGTTCATTTTTGAAAACTAATTCATAATGTGTTAGTTTTCATATCATTGTAACCTATGCAAACAGTAGAGTTTAGTTCATAGGATTTAGTGTTGTTATTTAACCTATAGAGTCAAACATCATGAAGCAGGAAATTGTCATTGAGACTATTCCTCAATTCTTGATGCTCAGATAGTATAGAGAAGTGAAATAAATAGTCCAGGGATTGTTAGAGTCCAACGGCATACCCCAAAATATACACTTCCTTCTACTGTAGCCAACCTCCTATATTTTACCACCTCTCAACAATGCTATCATCATGAAGAATATATAAAGATGATTAATTACTAGATTAAGTCAAAGCCTCCTAATGTAACTGACTATGGGAATGTCTTCACAGACATACCTCGAGATAAAATTCACTGATTTCTGGAGTTTCTTAATCTAATAAATTTATAATTAAAAAATTAACTCTATCCCATTCAAGTACTAGCCAGGACCAACCCTACTTAGGTTTGGAGAGCAATTTGAGGCCCATGCCACAAGAAGGAGTCATGCACAACATTGTCTGGATGACCTGAAGCCAAAGGCTGGATAGTTCAGAGACTTAGAGTTGAAAAAAGTTAAATGAAATAATTCCTAATGCTATTCTGTTATACTCATAGATAGGTATCTAGCCCAATTGTCATCAGAGAGGCTTTCTCCAGCGTCTGATAGGATCAAATGCAGTGACACAGCCAAACATGCTGTGTTTGCACCTCAGGGAGCCCCTCAGAAGTGGGGGAGGAAGGATTATAGGGGTCAGAGGGGTCTAGGACACCATGACACACAGAATCAACTAAGCAAACTCATAGGGGCCAATAGAAACTCAAGCAGCAACCACTAAGCCTCATGGGTCTGAACCAGGTCCCCTGCATATATGTCATGGTTGTTAGCTTGGAGTTTTTGTGGGACCTTTAACAGTGGTTTTGGGTGTCTCTGACTCTTTTGCCTGGTCTTGGGACCCTTTTGCTCCTACTAGGTTGCCTCATCAAGCCTTGGTATGAAGGTTTCTATCTAGTACTTTTGTATCTTGTTATTCTGTGCTGGGTTGATACACCTGGGAGGCCTGTTTTTTTGTGAAGGGAAATGGGGAGTGAATCTGGGGCTGGAGGAGGAGAAAGAACAGCTGGAAGGAGTGGAGGAATGTAATGAATGACAAGAGTGAAAAAATATCATGCCATCCTAATGAATTTAAGCGTTCTTTTTTTGATAATTAAACATTAATTTTAGAAATTTTTTGTAAAAGGGAGTAATTCCTGAAATTTTAAAGTAAAATGGTAAAAGGAAGTTTGCCTAACATAAAGGAAATAGACAACCCTATTTAAGATTGTGAATGTTCCCATTTCACTTATGATTTTCTATTTACTCATAGAATATGCATGCATTTTGATAAAAATCATATTTCCAATTAGTTTGATACTTAATTGTATTTCTGGTTTATTACTATTTTCTAGGAATTGCATGCCAGACAGGCTGAACAATGGGCATGTACTTTGCCACTGAACTATATCCAGTTGTTTCTCTGCCTTATTTTCTTTTCCCCTTGTTTCCTGCTTGTTTACTTTTTTCTTTTGAGAAAGGGTCTCACTGTACAACCCAAGCTGCCATGGGCCACACTGGACAGCCAAGGTGATCCTGAAAATAGAGATATCAATCTTCAGTCAATAAAACACTGGCATTGCAGGTGTGTGCCACTGTACTCAGCTTAACACTGTTGCAATGGGGGATGGGGGTGATAGAATAAGCACTCTAAATAAACGCCAAGTCACTAACTGGATATTAGAATAATGAATGCTAACTGACATACTTTTTTGTACGCTTTTTTGAAGTCTATCATGTTTAAAATATTTAACTTTTAATTGAAGACATAATAATTGTGAAAACCTTTTCTGGGCAGAGCACTTAATAAATTGTACAATTTTATTTTATCCCAAATTATAAGTATCACACATCAATTTGTTATGAATTATGTTAAAATTGTATATGTGTATGTGCTATATTTTTGAGACCTGACATTTAAATTATAATCACTTGTACACTGGCAATCATTCATATTTAAAAAGGTTTATTTCTTTAATTTTTGTTAATTTCAAGACATTGCATTAGTTTCCATTAATTAAAACTACTGCATATCACAAGAAATTATTTCAAAATGTGAACTTGATACATGATTCAACACATTTATTTTGTGTAGAGAAAATCAAGGAAATATTTTTGATAGGAAAATATTCAATAGTTCTCTAATCATTCTGTATGATAATCTAAGGCATAAAACACCAAAATATAAACATTATTTATGAGATTATGTGAACTATTGAATGTCACAAATGACATGAATTTTGATGAAGTATGAGAAATGAAGAACAGGCATGCTGTGGGATGTTCTGTATGGCAAATGTGTTGCTCTGATTGGTTAGTAAATAAAACACTGATTGGCCAGTAGTCAGGTAGGAAGAAGTATAGGCAGGACAAGGAGGAGAAGAATTCTGGGAAGTGGAAGGCTGAGTCAGAGACACTGCCAGCTGCCGCCACCATGACAAACAGCATGTAAAGATGCTGGTAAGCCACAAGCCATGTGGCAAGGTATAGATTTATAGAAATGGATTAATTTAAGATATAAGAACAATTAGCAAGAAGCCTGGTATGGCCGGCCGTACAGTTTGTAAGCAATATAAATCTCTGTGCTTACTTGGTTGGGTGTAGCTAGAGTTTTCCTGCCTTGCCCACAGTCAGGACAAATCTTTGTCACCCGCCAGTCCCACAGCCGCTCAGACCCAACCAAGTAAACACAGAGACTTATATTGCTTACAAACTGTATGGCCGTGGCAGGCTTCTTGCTAACTGTTCTTATAGCTTAAATTAATCCATTTCCATAAATCTATACCTTGCCACGTGGCTTGTGGCTTACCGGAGTCTTCACATGCTGCTTGTCATGGCGGTGGCTGGTAGTGTCTCTCTGCCTCAGCCTTCCGCTTCCCAGAATTCTCCTCTCTCCTTGTCCCACCTACTTCCTGCCTGGCCACTGGCCAATCAGTGTTTTATTTATTGACCAATCAGAACAATTTGACATACAGACCATCCCTCAGCAGTTGGGTCTCAGCAGCTGTGGGACTGGCGGGTGAGAGAGATTTGTCCTGACTGTGGGCCAGGCAGGAAAACTCTAGCTACACATGCATGATGTCATTTTGCCTTTTTATAAAATATTAAGAGGTAAATTACATTTTGTTAAAATATTTTTGACATAGATTAATCAAATTATATATTATATATCACATAATCAAAAAAGATTACCTGTTAATTTTGGTTGAATTTTCCCGTTTATCATGGTGTAATATAATTGTCAAATTGCATCATGTATTCGTGTATTAAAGATGTATTTCTATGCACTTAATCTAGTGAATATATTAAAATGTAGAAATATAACAGTGGTCCTTTTGACTATATTTTTCTCACAGAAGTTAAAATATATTGTATATTATTTAACTCAAAATCAAAGGAAATCTATATCAAAATTTATAAGAGATATTTCTTTTTTATGTTGTATATTTTTATTTTATAATTTAATTTTCCATATCAGCCATGGATTCCCTTGTCCATCCACCCTCCCGTATCCCCCACCCCCCCACGGCCTTCCCCCCATCCCACCCCCTATTCCTATCTCCTCCAGGGCAAAGACTCCCCTGGGGATTGAGTTCAACCTAGTATATTCAGTTCAGGCAGGTCCAGTTCCCTCCTCCCAGGCTGAGCCAAGTGTCCCTATATAAGCCCCAGGTTCCAAACAGCCAGCTCATGTACTGAGGACAGGTCCAGGTCCCAGTGCCTGGATGCCTCCCAAACAGTTCAAGCTAATCAACTGTCTCACTTATCCAGGGGGCCTGATCTAGTTGGGGGCTCCTCAGCTATTGGTTCATAGTTCATGTGTTTCCATTCATTTGGCTATTTGTCCCTGTGCTTTTTCCAATTTTGGTCTCAACAATTCTCGCTCATACAAACCCTCCTCTTTCTCACCAATTCGACTCCTGGAGCTCCACCTGGGGCCTGGCTGTAGATCTTTACATCCGGTTCCCTCAGTCATTGAATGAGATTTCTAGCACGACAATTAGGGGGATTGGCCATCCTATCACCAGAGTAGGTCAGTTCGGGCTTTCTCTCCACCATTGCCAGTAGTCTATTGTGGAGGTATCTTTGTGGATTTCTGTGGACCTCTCTAGCACTTTGCTTCTTCCTATTCACACGTGGTCTTCATTTATCACGGACTCTTATTTCTTGTTCTCCCTCTCTGTTCTTGATCCAGCTGGGATCTCCTGCTCCCCTAAGCTCTCTTTCCCTCGAACCTTGCCCTTCATTACCTGTACTCACATCCAGGTTGTTCATGTAGATCTCATTCATTTCTCTGTCATTGGGGGATCCCTGTGTCTTTCTTAGGGTCCTGTTTTCTAGGTAGCCTCCCTGGAATTGTGAGTAGCAGTCTAGTCATCTTTGTTTTACATCTAGTATCCTCCTATGAGTGAGTACATATCATGTTTGTCTTTCTGAGTCTGGGTTACCTCATTCAGGATGATTTTTTTTTTCTAGATCCATCCATTTTCCTGCAAACCTCATGATGTCATTGTTTTTCTCTGCTGAGTAGAATTTCGTTGTGTATATGTACCACATTTTATTTATCCAGTCTTCAGTTGAATGTTATCTAGTTTGTTTCCAGATTCTGGCTATTACAAACAATGCTGATATGAACATAGCTGAACAAGTGCCCTTGTGGTATAATTGAGCATTCCTTGGGTATATGCCCAAGAGTGGTATAGCTGGGTCTTGGGGGAGATTGTTTCCCAATTTTCTGAAACAGCGCCATATTGATTTCCAAAGTGGTTGTACAAGCTTGCATTCCCACCAGCAGTGGAGAGTTCCCTTAGCTCAAAATCCTCTCCAGCATAAGCTGTCTTCAGTTTTTTTTTTTTTTTTATCTTAGCCATTCTGACAGGTATATGGTGGTATCTCAGAGACATTTTGATTTACATTTCCCTGAAGATTAGGGATTTTGAGCAATTCCTTAAATGTCTTTCAGCCATTTGAGCTTCTTCCTCTGTTGAGAATTTTCTGTTTAGTTCTATAGCCCATTTCTTAATTGGACTGTTGGGTGTTTTGATGTCTAATTTCTTAAGTTCTTTTTTATTTCCGGATATCAGCCCTCTGTCAGATGTGGGGTTGGTAAAGACCTTTCCCATTCTGTAGACTGTTGCTTTGCCTTGTTGACCATATCCTTTGCTCTACAAAAGCTTCTCAGTTTCAAGAGGTCCCATTGATTGATTGTTTCTCTTAGTGTCTATGCTACTGGTGTTATATTTAGGAAGTGATCTCCACTGTCAATGCATTCAAAACTGCTTCCTACTTTCTATTCTATCAGGTTCAGAGTAACTGGATTTATGTTGAAGTCTTTGATCCACTTGGACTTAAGTTTTGGGCACGGTGACAGATGGGGATCTATCTACAGCTTTCTACACATTGATATCCAGTTATGCCAGCACAATTTCTTATAAACATTAAGTTGAGAGCTCTAATATACTTTCCTTACTCTGAAAAAGCATTTTTCCTGTTTTGAAATCAATATAGATTTTGCTTCAAAGGTCTAAATAAATAAATTATATGGTTTGTGGTGGAATGTATGATGAGTGTATCTAATAGGTTCAGTATCTGAATACTTGGTCCTTAGTTGGACACACTGTTTGGAAAATCATGGAATATTTAGGAGGTAGAGTCTTGTAGGACAAGATGTAAAACTGGAGAAAGGAAATGAGAATTCATAGCCTGATCCTACTCCAATTCACTCTGCTTTATGAGTATGGTTAAAGTTGCAATCTCGCAGCTTCCTGCTCTGCTAGTCTGTTGCCATGTTCCCCCAACATTAGGAACTGTCCCTCTGGAACCATATGAAAAGATATACTCTTTCTTCCACTGGCCACTTTTTACCATGTTTTTTATTATGAAAACAGAAAGTTAATACTAATAGGAATACCACAGGCCACATATTATCAAATTACTTATAGAATAAAGTTATTAAACTAGTTTTATTTTAAATTATTTAGTTCTTTAACAATTCCAAAAACTGGGGTTGGGAATTTAGCTCAGTGGTAGAGCACTTGCCTTGCAAGTGCAAGGCCCTGGGTTCAGTCCTCAGCTCTGAAAAAAAAGTTCAAAAATTTATGCAATGTATTTTGATTATATTCATTTCCCAACACCTCCATAACACTCTCCACAATATCCTCATTCCTATTCTTCTTTGTGTCCTATTGTTCTTTTTATTAATAACTACCTACCTTTGTTCAGTTAGTGCTACCAGTATATACACAGTTTTGGGGGACATTAATTGAGGCATGGAGAAGCTGTCAAATGCCACATCACCAAAGGAGAATTACTCTCTCCTCCCTGGCAATAGTTATTCTGGTGGTGATGGGGTCCTCAAGACTCTACCCATTTCATGTTGGGGAATATTATTTTAAGGTGTGTTACTTTTGTTTGTGTTGCATTTGTTTAACTCTGTGAAGCTGTGATATTCTGCCTATCTAAAACACCTGATAGACTAATAAAAACAAAAACAAAAACAAAAACAAAAACAATAACTGAATGGCCAATAGAAAGGCCAGAGAAAGGATAGACTGGGCTGATAGGCAGAAAGGATATATAGACAGAGAAAAAAAGTAGTCAGAGAAGGAGGAGGATTCCAGGGGCCAGCCACCCAGCTACACAGCAAGCCATGCAGTAAGATTCACAGAAGTAAGAAAAGAGAAAAACCCAGAGGCAAAAAGTAGACAGAGAAATTTAAAGTTAAGGAAAGCTGGCAAGAAACAAGCTAAGCTAAGACTGGGCATTTATAACTAATAGTAAGTCTCCATGTTGGAAGCTGGGCTTTCCAAAAGAGCAAAAACAAACAACAATTTCATGCTAGAAATTTTGACCACCTTGATCTTGTGAGGCTCTCATGTAGGCAACTCCAGCTGCCATGTGTTTATGTGTGCAACAGACACTTAAGTCTAGTAGTCAGCATTTCATAATCATCCTTCCAAATGATTTACTCTCACATTATTTCCATGCCTCTACTATGATTTTCTCAGAGACTTCTAAAGACGGTGGTTGATGCCATTATATATTCACAAAATAAATTGGTCTGACCACAAATGAAATTAAGTAACTGTTATAGTGTAGCCTTAATAAGCTATACAAGATGAGCTGTTTTAAGCTGGCAGCTGGTGGCTTACTCCTTTAATCCCAGCATTTGGGAGGCAGAGGCAGACTGATCTCTGTGAGTTCGAGGCCAGTCTGTACTTCAAAGTGAGTTCTACAGCAGTTAAGAGCACTGGCTGTTCTTCCAGAGGTCCTGAGTTCAATTCCCAGCAACCACATGGTGGCTCACAACCATCTGTAATGAGATCTGGCACACAGACAGAACACTGTATACATACTAAATACATAAATAAATCTTAAAAAGGGGGGGGGCTGGAGAGATGGCTCAGCGGTCAAAGTGCGTTCTAGGACAGGCAGGACAGTTACACAGAGAAACCCTGTCTTGACAAAAGCAAAAAGAAAAAAAAAAAAAGAAAATGAGCTGTTATACATATAGATAAATCAACAGTCACAATTATGTTATTTTTAAAATGTCATTTTCACCAAACAACTTTTATGGTAACAATCATAAAAAGAGTTAAGTTTAATGGGTCTGAAAGTGCTCATGCCATTTGGAGAATGAAGCTGGTAAGGATAATAAGTAAAGTACAACTTCAGTGAGTGAATTGATACATGGGACAATAATCAATTACTGCACAAGGAAATTTTGTTTTTTAAATGTGCTAAAATTATGTTATTTATTCATTTGTGTGTTTGTGTAACCTACCACCTCAGACTTGTAAGACAGAGGTGAACTTCCTGCAATCTCTTTTCTTTTTGCACCATATGAGGCCCTCAAGGAGTGAATTTGGTTGGCAGACTTAGTGACTGATACCTTAAACAAATAAGCCATCTTACCATAGTTTCTGAAAACTAGTCACTCCTATCTTAAACCAATGTTTTACAGGTTAAATTTATCATATTATTTTTGCAAGTATATCTTTCTTAAAGTAGTGGGTCTTTATAAGAACATTTCCATTACCTTATCCTGTATTTCCCTTCACTTTATCTGATGGTACTGGATTTAGAATGATAGAGACATAAGAAAAAGAAACTGTCACTTTAATATCTAAATGAAACAAGTCACAGTAGTTACATATAAAGCCAGATGGGGACTTAAATAAGTCATGATTTACATTTGTATATGTTCTCTGATTTGAAACCATGTTCAAAGGTGCAAATACTGTATTTTAAAACTATACTGAGATTGGAGGTTTGATATGCTCTTTAGGAAAAAAACATATAAAGTTCTTATATGAAATCCCAGATCTAAAATGCATCCCAAATAAGTATCTAAAGTAAACAGATCTGAACTTTTTGCTGTTAGAGGTCAAAATTCAAAATCCAAGCTTCATCTTATATCTGATTCTAGCTCATTCACATAGAAAAGTCATCACATTGGAAGAAAATATGCAATTCTCAAGTTTTATATTTCTAAATCACTTTTTTCAGATATTAAATTTGCAATATTGATTTATTCATGGAGCTCCAAAGAAGGAGCTTCAGCAGAAAAGAAAATAACACTTCATTTTACTTTAGAATAACTGGCAACTTTGTTGAATCCTTCACCTCTGAGCATAAACTGCTACGTTAGGATATATTCATTATATATGACTGATACATTAATAGCTATCTTCATAATTTAAAGTAATTATTTAGCTGTTACTTCTACTGTTTGGAGAATTAGAGAAAGGTTTTATTTAGCTGTTACTTCTACTGTTTGGAGAATTAGAGAAAGGTGAAAAATATGAAGAACTCAAACTTTCTTTTGTGTTTTTAACTTTTATTCTTCTTTCATAAATTACGTCTAGATTCTAGTTTTTCGTCTCTCCATTCCTCTCAAGACTTTGCCCTTCCTCCAATTTCCCCTAGATCAACACCCGTTTTGTTTCCTATAAAAAATAATAATAAAGGTGTTGTTTCTTTGTGAAGATGTGTCACTGTGATTAGTTTAATAAAAAAATAAAAGCTAAATGGCAAATAGCTAGGTGGAATTTTGGGGGCAGGGAGAACACCTGGAAGAAAACATGGAGAAAGCAGCAAGTGCAATACCAAGTAGAGGTTAAAAACCATGGGGTAGAAAGTAAATTAATGGAAATGGTTTAATTTAAGTTATAAGAGTTAATTAGAAACAAGCCTAAGTAAGCTATTGGCTGAATTTTCATAATTAATAAGAAGTCTCAATGTGATTATTTGAGAGCTGTCTGGAGGGACATAAAAATCTGCAAAAAAGAAAAAAGAAAAACAATGGAAGAAAGAAAAAGCAGGCCTCCCAGAGACTCAGGATTAAACCAAACAGGACTGGCACACACACAGACACACAGACACAGAGATACACACACACACACACACACACACACACACACACACACACACACACACATCAATGAAATGATTGATATTGATATTCTGCTATACTCATAGATTGGTGCCTAGCTAAATTGTCATCGAAGAGGTGTCATCCAGCAACCCATGAGAACAGATGCAGAAACCCACAACCAAACACTAGGCAGAGCCAGGGGAACCCTGCAGAAGCTGGAGAGGAAGAATAGTAGGAGCCAGAAGGGTCAAGGACACCATGAGAACATGGCCACTGAATCAACTAAGCAGGGCTCATGGAGGCTCACAGAAACTAACGAAACAAAGAAGGACCCAGTCTGAATTGGAGCTATGTCCTCTGCATACACATTATGGTTGTAGAGCTTGGGGTTCTTTTAGTACTCCCAACTATGGGAATGGGATTTTGTGTGTCTGACTCACAGAGACAACCCTCCACTGTGTTTGGACACCATTTCCTCCTCTTGGGTTGCCACATCCAGCAATGATATAAGGGTTTATGCCCAGTTTTATTCATCTTGTTAGACCATGTTTAGTGAAAGAACTAGTACTTTCAATGCTCATAAAGAAATTAAAAATCAGATTTTTCTTCAAGTCTGAGTAATGGAGCATTAATCAAAAAGATGTTTTCATAACGCTAATTGCAGAAAAGCGAAGTATAAAATGTGATGTAAATAAAGGAAAATCCAAAAATAATAGCATATTTCTTAAGGCAATCAATATAATTCATAAAATATTTGGTTAGAATTCTTATGAAGTGAAACACAAAGATAGGTTCAATAAATTAAGGAGACTCAACCAAACTTTCTAAGAAAGAATAAAATTAAAGGAATATTTTTTAGTAATTCCATGCTAGTAACTTAAAATCAGACTATGAAAGATTACAAACAAAATCAGATATGATTAAATATTTAGTAAGATTTGACAATTTCAATAAAGTATTAAAATATCCACTCAGAAAGGTGAAGACAACAAATAAATGAGAAAATAATGAAATAAAAATCAGAATAAAGTTTAAAACGTGCTGCTAGTAAAAATAGAGATATGGATTTGGAATTTCTATTAGTAATAATATATCCTTGAGGGTAGGATTGATTCAAAATTAGACAGATAAATTATGTAATTGTCTTATTAAAATAATTTTGGAAAACTACTATAGATTATTTAATTGGTACAAATTTAAAAAACTGTAGTATTTCAGTTTGTATTTCAAACTTTAAAAAAGAATATAAAATATTTTACAAATCATGAAATATCCAGGTGAAGGAGCAATATCCCATGTTTATATTTTGGAAAACTATTTGTGAATATGGACAGTATTTCAAAATATAAATAAACCAAATTACCTTTGGATTCTACCCGAACATTAAAAAAAAAACTCTATAATGAATTTCTACCAAATTCAATATACAATGCACATTAAACAAAGTATGCATGGCTGTCAAGAGTGAAAAAATCAATTTAGAGTTTGAAACTTAAAAAGAAAAATCAATAGAAATAAAGATAGGTAGATAATCATCTTGATAATTTATTAATTTATTCTTATTAAACATTAAAATGTATCTAATAAGTCAATATACTTCCAAATAGAAACACATAGCATATAACAAAAAGGAAAACAATTTTCTGAAATGAATGCTAATGCATAACACACAAGTACCATACTCAAACATCAAGCTTTAAATGGGTTCTCCAGAGGATATATTGCAGGGTATGCTTGTAGATTTCCACTCTGAAATTCTATTCATCATTTTATTTCTGATACTAGCCAGTGCCATTGGAAAAGAAAAAATATTACTGGAAAGAAGTAAAGAAAAATGTCTATGTTAAGAGATGCAAGCCGGGCGTGGTGGCGCACGCCTTTAATCCCAGCACTCGGGAGGCAGAGCCAGGCGGATCTCTGTGAGTTCGAGGCCAGCCTGGGCTACCAAGTGAGCTCCAGGAAAGGCACAAAGCTACACAGAGAAACCCTGTCTCGAAAAAACCAAAAAAAAAAAAAAAAAAAAAAAAAAAAAAAAAGAGATGCAATATCCCAATAGGTAGAAAATGATATGATATTGTTAGAAATGATAAGCAACTTCATGTCTCCAAAGGCTAATCTCAACTATAAAATTTCATTTCATTTCTATATATTATCAATGAACTATATTAAACTGTTGTTAAGGAAACAGTAACATGTTGTAGAATATTATTTTAGCATGTCTTAATTTTGTTTATGTTGCATTTGTTTTGCTCTGTGAAGCTGTATTACTGTTCCTGTCTAAAACACCTCACGGTCTAAAAAGAGTAAATGGGTAACAGCAAGGCATGAGAAAGGATAAGCAGAGTTGGCAGGCAGAGAAAGAATAAATAGGGAGGGGGCTGGAGAGATGGCTCAGAGGTTAAGAGCACTGCTTGCTCTTCCCAAGGTCCTGAGTTCAATTCCCAGCAACTACATGGTGGCTCACAACCATCTGTAATGAGATCTGGTGCCCTCTTCTGGCCTGCAGAGTTACGTGCTGACAGAACACACTGTATACATAATAAATAAATAAATCTTAAAAAAAAAAAAAGAATAAATAGGGAAAATCTGAGAAGGAAGAAGTAGCCAGAGAAGGAGGAGGACTCCAGAAGCCAGCTACTCAGCTACATAGCAAGCCATAGAGTAAGATTTGCAGAAGTAACAGAACAGGAAAGCCCAAGAGGCAAAAGGAAGACAGGAAATATAAGTTAAGGTTAGCTGGCAAGAAACAAGTCAAGCTAAGGCTGGACATTTATAAGTAAGAATAAGCCTCTGTGTGTTACTTATGGCAGCCCCCCCCTCCACACACACACACATGACAAAGAGTAAAAAATACCAAAAGTATTTTGGCATACCATTGTGGCCACAGAATCTGAGAAAACTTTAAAAAAAATGGCTCCTTTAAGATTTTCTGACAGACAGTTTCTGCCAGACAGTGAGCCCTTGAGCAGCTAGGCTGTTAATTAAGTAGGAACAAAAAAGTCAATAAAAATACCTTCCACAGTGCAAACATCTCATTCTTGGTTACGATATTCCAATAGGTCCTGGAGCTTTGGGCTTGGTTTTTATGACCCAAGAAGTGGACAGAGCCAGCCTCCAAAGCCACAGGAAGAGGTACATGCTGCTTAGCTGTTTAAAAATTTTCACTATCTATCCCTGGTGAATGAGTTGGCTTTTTGGAACCGTTTTCCTATTGTAGAATGCCTTGTACAACATTAATGCAGGAAGGATGGGTCTGGTTCTATCTCAACTGAATGTACCAGACTTTGTTGACTCCCCATGGGAGGCTTTATAATTTTGGAGGAGTGGATGGGTGATGGACCAGGGGGGAGGTGGGGAGTGAGGAGTTAGCGGGGAGTGGAAGGAGGAATGCGAGAGGGAACTGTAGTTGGTATGTAAAATGAAAATAAAGTTTAAAGAAAATAATAAAACAAAATTAATCTAAAAATGTTTGATCATGCTTATTGTAGGCTTAAGAAAAAAAAGTATATGTACAATCATGGAAAGAAATAGTTTAAAAATAATAAAGTCTTTAAAGAGAGAAATAAAATAATAAAAAAGAATAAAAGACACATAGAGATGGGAAATAGACAGGGAATTTGGATCCTGTATGTTATTGTGTAGCTTATAATTTTTTTTATTGTTGAGAAGCAAACAGCTGCTGACAGATATGGAATTATGAACAAGACTGCAAAATTGAACCAATCTAGATACTTTAGGTATGCCTTAACTATAAAAAAGAAGTAATATATATATATATATATATATATATATATATATATATATATATATATATATATATATATTTGTTAAATGTAAATCAAAAGTGCTTTGGAGTTTTGTTCTCACAGGAGATGAGAGACTGTGGATTCCTCCAATACTAATATGGGTCATATTTGATAATGGGAGACCTCCTGAACTGTGGCAGGTGAGATCTACCAACAAAGATTATAGTTAGTCTTCCCAGGACTTGGCCATTATCTGAAATTTTCTCTCTGGGACCCTAAAGCTGCTTTACCCACAGACAGCAGGAAGCAGTCTTGAGAAAACAGCATGACATTCCAAAAAGTTGGGGTGTGGGAGGCTTTTGGTTATTTGGTGGGTCATGGATGTTTATCATGTTTAGGGGAATATAGAAATATAGGAATGATAATATAAATGGGTAAATTGTTGAATCTACTTTAAAGTGAAAAAAAAACTACTAATCTCAAATATTTTGTATTGGTATGGACTTTTGTATATTGATACAAATTTAAGGTAATTTTTTATTTTATTTTATGATATAACATACTGCATACATGTTTATATTCTTACTTAATGGATTTTGGTATTTTGATACAAATTTAAAATTAATTTAGTTATATTGTATATATGTTTCTACTCTTGTTTGGAGTATTGTGCTTATGCAGTTCCTTATAAATGCAATATATAATTAAGAAATAAGGTTAGTAGTTAATGTATTACAATCAAACATGATGTCACAGTAGGTATGTTTTCAAGGTTAAATAGGTATATTTTGTATATTTATGATAAGTGGTCTTCAAACACTTCAAAGACCCGTAGAATATGACATTTAAATGTTTTTTTTAACTTAAAGTTTTTCATGACAATGAGTCACATCTGCTCCTGGCAGCACAATTTACTTCAGAAATGATGGGCATTGAACAAAATCCTTATGGAGTTTGCTTTCATTGTGGTAAGGCTAGCCACTAGGCAAAGAAACTGCTCTTGCTTTTGACTGCTAATAATGTGCTGTGCATAATGGACATGGACACACAGGAAAAAGACTTTAATTATGCCAAAACAAGGCAGGACAGTCCTTCAAAAAACCTGCTTCACATTAGAGTCTGCCAGGTATTCTGTAGACACAGAGGAAAGTGAATGCTGAAATTTGCCAATACAAGGCAGGGCAGTCCTTCAAATTTCCCACTTCACTGAAAAATTTGCCAGATATTCTGGGCCTTTAGGCTGAAGATAGATGCCCCAACATTGCAGTGGAACTTTGGATGACTCTCAAGGCAACAAAATGTTTCTGTTGTTAGATATTATTATATCTTTCTGGGTCTTTGACAGAATTGAAGACTGGATAGTTATAGTTGCAGTTTTCCTTAGTTATGGTAGAAAGTAAATTAGATGTAAAAAACTTCTGATTTACTAAGATAGGATAGATATTGCAATATTTTCTCTGAGTATACTAAGTACAAATGGACAGAATATTGTAAATATAATTCTTACTTGATAACTGTTTTTGTTGTACATGGTTTTACTATGTTAAAGTTAAAACCTATCTTTTTGTTTAGACTAAAGGGGGGAAATGTCAAATATATTCTAAAATGCGCTACTTTTTGTTGCATTTGTTTAACTCTGTAAAGCTGTGTTACTCTGCATGTCTAAAACACCTGATGGTCTGATAAAGAGTGAATGGCCAATAGCAAGGCAGGAGAAAGGATAGGTGGGTCTGGCAGGCAGAGAAACAGTAAATACAAGGAGAAATCAAATAGGGAAGAAGAAGTAGTCAGAGATCGAGGAGGACTCCAGGGGTCAGCCAACCAGCAACACAGCCAGCCACACAGTAAGATTACAGAAGCAAGAGAGAAGTAAAACCCCAGAGGCAAAAGATAGATTGGGCTAATTTAAAGTTAAAGAAAGCTGACAAGAAAGAAGTCAAGCTAAGGCCAGGCATTTAAAACAAGAATAAGCCTCTGTGCATTATTTATTTGGGAGCTGGATGACAGGCTCCCAAAGAGACAAAGAGTAAGAAAACCAACAGCAATAACATTTCATAACAAAGAAAGTTAAATTATAGCAATAAATTAAAATGATTCAAAAAAAAAACTTACGTTCTCCAAATGGCATAAATATTTTTGTAGTCAACTGAAGAGTTTTTAAAGTGGTGTCTCAGAGTAGTTATTTAGAATGATTAATGTGAAGATAAGAACTGCCCCCAATCTGTCATACATATTTACAGGTACCCTTATGAAATTTTTAGCTACTGATATTTTCATTCTGTTATGAGCCCAGTGTTCTTTTTTATATTCTGGTTTGGAACTGTTTAGTTACAGTAAGCTGCAACAGGCAATATTCTGTACAGACATCTCGTGTATATGTAAACAAATTGGATTTCAGAAATAACAAAGAAGGGACATTGTAAGACATTGTGACCCAACAGAAAAAAAATGACAGGTAAGAAGCCCAAATTTTATAATACCTTTCTCTAATTTGCTTATTCCTGAAATATGACATGATATAAAGGTGGTATAAAAGCAGACAATGACATATAAAAATCATCACACTAGAGCTGGCCATTAAGTATTTGTCAGGTACATATTTTCTAAAAATTGGTTTCCATTATTTTTCCTGCTTAGTATTATGGAGGGTTATTCATATACAATATTTTAAAGTGATACTAAATAATTAAGTAGGTCCTTAGGATTTTCATTTATTAATTTTAATAAAAGTTATTTCATTACCTCCAATTTTTGACCTATTTGATTTCTATTTTCTTCCACTACTTACAGACTTTCATTTTCTGGGGATTTTCATGTTGTGTTTTTACATTGTGGCCTTTAATTCACCTAAGAATTTTATGTTGCACATGAAGCAACAGTTTTATTTAAGTTTCAAGTTTTTTTATATATTCTATTAGTCTCAAATGACTTCAAGCGTACATATACAGTGAGTATTAGTTTTTATTTCACTTTTCAGTTCTTATAAAATTATTATCTATTTTGGTATGGATAAATACATGTTTAAATGATCAAAGCTTTTGAAGTGTCTCATTCACATAAAACATATTTAGTAACTTATTGGAAAATTTTTGAAATGTTAATTGTATTTGTATATTTGTAAAAAATTGCTTTGTGGAAGATGAAATCAATGTCTTATTTGATTGGATTGGATTGTTTAGTGTTACTGAATTTATTTTGTGTGAGACATAACCTTAAAAACTGGCTTTTCATGGTCTTTCTTTTTCACTATATCATTACTTACTTAATGTACTTTGCCAATCTTTCATGTTAAAAGTAAATGTAGCTGTGAGTATAAACTTAAAATTATTTTGTCCTAATAAATGATTTCATCTTGGAAAGTGGACTGGTTATTTCATCAACCAGATGCAGCAGAAGAAGATAGTATATGCCAGTATTCCAAAGACTGAGAAGGTAATGAACGATGCTAAGACCTGTGTTGCCTCTTCAGCCAACACACAATGCTGCGGACAGTACAATGGATATTCTGCATTGTCCAGTTCCATACTGATGTTCTATGCATTTGGGATGCTCCCACCAATTGGGAAATCACTGTGTGTGTGTGTGTGTGTGTGTGTGTGTGTGCGCGCGCGTGCGTGTGCAAATAAAATTATGTTCTTTTTATTTTTAAATCAAATTTATTTTTGTAATAGTAATCTGAGAACATAATAATTGTGCATTTTATGGTATCATGTGGTGTTTGATACCTGCACAACATATAATTACTCTTTTGTGTAACATGACAGAAGTTTTTATTCCTAAGTCTAACACAGTATTAGCAGTACCCTCCTCATTGCTTCTTTTCCCTCCTTTTCTCAGCTGGTTCTTCAGAACCACCTTCACACTCTAATCTTCGATGAAATCAGCTACTAAAATATTCTTATACTGGGCTTGGCTTATTTCTCTTGATGTAATGGCTACCGGTTTAGGCATGCTTCACAATGACTGGATCTCATTTTTTTTTTTTTTATGTTTAAATAACATTTCCTTGTTAGACATTCTTATGGGCTTTATCCAAGCCTATATTTATGGGCACTTAGATTTTTTTTTCTAATAAATATTGGAAAATAAATGTCTCTTCAGCACTTTTTATGCAACCTCTGAATTAGTAAAAATCAGAAAATTAATGTAACAAATAACTGTTTAAAAAATGGAAATAGTTATTATTTCTAGCTATGATGTATTTCCAAGTTGTATTACCTCTCACTAAATTTCAGTAATCTCAAAATACTGGAGGAAATTGTAAGATCTATTTAACAAGAATAGGCTGGAATAAATCTACATGAATGTTCCTTCTCATAGTCTGTGGTCCCATATAAAAGCTCATAGTTTATTCTACATCACTGCATATACAAGACCCTCTAATTGCTCCAATAAATTACACTTTCCTTTACCCAGATTTCCTGTAAATAAGTTTCACTGAACTCATTCATTGATGTGCCAATTAAAATTCCATTTTATAGTGAACTACTTGGTTAAAATATTCTCTAGATTTTGTTTATAAATCTGTACAAATGGAAAAGAACATCTTCATCTTAGCATAAAGGAAACTAAGAAGTTTAGTGGATAAATATTTTTCAGTTATATCTCACCAAAACCACTGAAAACACATTTTTGATAAGAATCAATTACAAGTCTATATTCTAACCCTAAAAACATTAAACAAATCTTAGGGCAAAGGAAATACAAATTTGAACCTGTTTAAGCGATTAACTAGAAACATGTGTCTGACTTTTTTCTATGAAGCAGAAAATTTGAGATGGAAGGTGTGTGAACAATAGGATATTTTATGCTTAGTTGATTCTTGTAAGTTATTTATGATTTTATTACATTAATCAATTATCGTTACAGCATACAGCAACCCTTATGGATTACACTCCTTAAATTAAGAATGAAATGGTAAAAAAAAAAAAAAGAATGAAATCTTAGCATAAAAGGCACACCCTAAACAATTTTTCAAAAATATTTGAAGAGTCACACATAGCTTTCCTTGTCCACCATGGAAGAGGGCCAGAAAAGATTGAAGGAGTCAAACAGGATGGAGGACACCAAAAGAACATGGCCCACTGAATCAACCAAGCACAGCTTCCATGGGCTCACAGGTACGGAAACAGCACACATAGGACCTGCAGGGGTCCATACCAGCTCCCTGGCGATATGCTATGCCTGCTACTTGGTGTTTTTGCTAGACTCCTAACAGTAGGAGCAGGTGTATTTCTCATTCTTTTGGCTGCTCTTGGAACCCCTTTTCTCCTTTTTAGCTGCCTTGTCCAGCCTTGATATGAACGAATTTGCCTTGTCTTATTGTGTCTTGTTTTGTACTGCTTGACTATAGTCTCCTAAAGAGTTGCTCTTTTGTGAAGAAGAAAGAGAGAGGGAGTGGAACTAGAGGAGAGAGGAGATGATGGGGTCACTGGAAAGAGTGGAGGGAGGGGAACTGTGGATGTGATATCTGAGAGAAGCATCTGTTATCCATAAAAAGAAATAAGGGAAAAACAAGGAAAAGATGTTTTTCTTTTCAGCAAATGACTCGTGAAAGGTATAAGTGTTGAGATCAATAACCTAAATGTTCAGCCTCAAATGGGGCATTCACAGCGCCCCTCAAAATCTCAGAGAACATCACAGAAGTAGAGGGTCGGATGCATACTATAGCAGACCAATGGAGAAGAGGGTCATGAAACTCTGTTATGTGGACACGATATCACCATGGTCCTTACGAACTCATGGCATCTTTGGTTGCCTGTATAGAGAGCATGCATAAGACAGAACATCTGGAAGTTTGAGCGCTACTGGGGTAGAGGAAATCATTTTCTCCAGTGATAAGAAGACTGGTGAGTTATTCATGCTCTTTGGAATAATTCCACAAACATGACCTTGCATAGTACTTGGTTGAATCCAGTGAACAGTCAAGCAAAAATGTAAAACTATAATATCTCTATAATATCTGAAAGAGTAGGGGACTTGGTTGATAGGAATAGCTGGGAGTTGGAGGAGGATGAGAGAAGGTAGAGGGATGAATATGACAAGAATGTGTGTGTGTGTGTGTGTGTGTGTGTGTGTGTGTGTGTGTGTGTGTAAATATATATGTACACACACACACATATATGTGTGTGTGTATATATATATATATATATGAAATTGTCAATAAATAAATTTATCAAAACATAGAAACTGCACTTCCATTGTCAATTTTTATTTCCAAGAATGGGCACTTATCCAGAGGTGATTAATACAAATCTACAAGTTTTCTCAAGCTTAGTATGTAACAAACTTAGTGTTCTTCACGTCTCTCTTCTTTATGTTTGCCGTTTAGAGCTGATAGTCTTAATAAAGAATGGTGATTGAATGTAGTTAAATACATGATTGTTGAGGGAAACAATCTTGTTCAAGTCATAGTTACTTTAGCACTTTAGGTACATGATTCTGAAAATGTTACATGAAGCTTGTTATGTCTCAGTTTTGAACACTGATAAGTGTTTTCAGTTATTTGTATTGACCTTATCTTCTATTTTTTTAATGGAGTCTCACTCACTCTGTTGCCCTCATGGGCTTTCAACTTACTATGTAGATTAGGCTGCCTTGGAATTGAATGATATCATCCTGCCTCTGCCTCCAGAGCACCAAGATTAAAGGTATGTTACAACACACCCAGTAAGTTACTCTGTCATTCCCCCGCTCCCATCAAAATTGTTCAATTTGTAATTTAATATGTATGCAAGTCCTAAAAAACATACAATAATGATGATAGAGGAATACATTTGAATTATGATATAGCATAGGACACATGTTAGGCTTTTATACATATGATTTATGTTTGAGTTCAGAAGCTATGTGTCTGTTATTTTAATGTTGATATTATTCTTTTTGTTTGTTCCCATTAAAATACAAATCTGTCTCTGCTTTTATAAAGTATGGTTGTACAAAAGCAGGATGGCATAGATAAAAAGCCATGAATTCACTGATTAATTGAAATGAAACCAATAAGATATTTTTTCTTTTTTCTTTCTTTTTTTTTTTGCTTTTTGGTTTTTCGAGACAGGGTTTCTCTGTGTAGCTTTGTGCCTTTCCTGGAACTCTCTTTGGAGACCAGGCTGGCCTTCGAACTCACAGAGATCCACCTGCCTCTGCCTCCCTAGTGCTGGGATTAAAAACGTGCACCACCACATAAGGTGCTATAAGAAAAGATAAGGTATTTTTCTTTCTAATACCTTGAGAAGATATTTGTAAACATTTAAAATGAGATTTTAGTGGGTTGTATTTGAAGATTGAAATGGAGACAATAGAGTTACCACAAACGTTCAGGTAGAGATAATTTAATAATTTAATTATTTTTTTGATTTATTTGTTTTGTGATTATGAATATTTGCTTTCATGTTATTTATGTGCCAAGTGCACAAAGAAGAGGTCAGAAGACTTTGTCATATTCCTGTAACTGAAATTAAATATGCTTGTGAGCCATCATGTATGTGATGGTACCCAAATTCAGGATTTCAGTAAGAGCAAAAAGTTCTTTATATCACTGCACAATCACTCCAGCCACAATTTTATTTCTTTGAAACAAAAGCCATTCTTGTGTTTAATAGTTTTCAAACAGTAGGTGGAAAATAGTGTTTTGTGTGATTTTAAATGAAATTAAGGTGTATTTACTTCCTTGGACTTATTACTTCAATCAAAAACTGTGCAAAGGCATTAATTTTCTTGTTCATTTTGTATTTAACCCAAAGTCAAACACATGCTAATAAAAATGCTCTATTACTGATCTAAGACATACCCCAGAATATTTGCTTTTTTACTTCAAAAGAGAAACTAACGCTATGGACAGTATCAACTTATGCATATCACTAATCAAGAATGGGTTTATTTTGTTTGGGATGCTAAAGGATGACATTCAATTGGTTATTCTAGCATAGAAATCCCCATTGTTACGTAAATTCATGCAAATTTAAGAAAATGAATTCTGCCATATTGGAAAATCTCTAGGTATAATAGTTATCCTTAGATTATGAAACATATGTAAACTACAAATGGACAGAAAGCCTACGATGTTTGTAGGAAATTCACTGGTAAGATGCTTTCAGGGTATCCATGTATTTATTCATATGATCATCCAATAATGAAACTAAAAGTCACTGAAGCTAAGTTATCTATCCATACCCCATTACCTTTTGCTATCCCCTACTTGCTACAGATTCTTTTCTACCCAACTTATCTCTTTCTTTATGGTTTGTTTATATGCATGTGAAGATTTTGTGCCATTAACCATATCTTCTGTGTATTCAATATTACCTAGATCTTATCATATCTAGAAGTATTTTGTTTCACAAGAGAACCCTCCCCATCCTCCACCTGTTTCTACTCCCCCCTTTTTGGATGTACTCTGGGTCTTAGAAGGGGTGATGTAGATGTTATATGGTATCTATCTCCTATTTTTTTTTTTTACAGTTTACCCATGTTGCAAAAGAACTTGGCAGGGAGTGTATGGGAATTTTTAATATAAACCTGTGTATGTCACTGACTAGCCCTTAATTTGCATGTGTCACTGACTAGCCCTTAACCCAAAAAGAGGGACCCTATGGAGACTTTCAATTTAATCTTTCTCTGCATAATGTCTGGCTGTGGATCTTTGCATCTGTTCTCATCAGCTGCCAAATGAAGCCTCTCTAATGATGACTGGACAAGCCACTGATCTCTGAGTATAGCAAAATATTATTAGGTGTCATTTCATTTATTTATTAATTTTTCCAGTTGCATTTGTTTTGACCTTATGTCTCTCAGCTATCCAGTCTCAACTGCCTTGTCATCAGGGCCATGTAGGGCATTGGCTACATCTCATGTTATGGGCCTCAAGTTAAACTAAACATTGGTTGGCTATTCCTACAAGTTCTGTGCCACCATTGCCCCAACAGATCTTGCAGGTAGGACAGATTGTACGTGGAGGTTTTTTTGTGGCTTGGTTGGCATTGGGATGAAGGCTCCATGCCGCACCTCCTCAATTCAATACATTCAATGAATTGTGTGGATGTTGTTTTCCTTAATGCAGCCCCATTTTCAGTTTTCACAGAGTGATCTAGCACCAGCCTGCTTTGTTTAGAGATCTCCAAGAGACTTTCTCGGCCAAAAACTCCATTAAGTATAACTCAGTCACAAAACTGGAAGCCTTGCCTGGCTACAAACAATGACCATTTCAATATCTGTATCCTTCATTACTAAGAGTCTTTACTACACTACATGCTAATCCAAAGGCTTCTCTTCCCAGAGAAACAAGTAGGCTGAAGGATGATCCACACCTCTCCTACTAATCCTAAGATTCATTCTTCCCCAGTTTCATCCCCAGCTCCCCAGGTTTATACAACACTCTTTCCTTGGGAAATCTGCTGTGATACCCCTTTCTTCTTTGACCCCATTCCCAATGGATTACAAAGACCTTCTCCTCCAACCTTCCTTCCTCTAAACTATTATCCTACCCTTCAACACCAGCAGAGATTCTCTTTGAAGATAAGCAGCTGAGCAGGCCAGTAAAACAATAACTCACAGTCATTACACAAGGGTTTTACAATACACACTCCTCATTAAGTTCTTTTCTCCCTACACCTATTACTTATTATGGTCATGTTTTTCTTTAAGATCCTACAACATTAAATGTTAAAAAAATCAAGGAATTAATTACAATCCACACACACGGGGGTTGGGAAAAATGTGGCTTTTGAGTATGAGATACTGGTTGTCTTAGTACATTTTTTTTCTGAATTCCATCTACTTTTATGCAAAATTCATGATTTTGTTTGTCTCTAGCTGAATAAAATTTCATTGTGCAGGAGTACATATTCATTATTCATTTATCATTAATAGATAATTATATCAATTCATTCCTCTAGTTCCTGTGAATAGAGCAATGATAAGCATGGAAATGCAAGTTTCTCTACAATGGGAATGAAGAGTTCCTTGGGTATCTCACAGGCATGTCTTGGATTTTATAGGGATTCTGGGAATTGAAATTTAGATCTTCAGGTTCACACATTGAATTCTCCTCAGCAACTGGGAGTAGTTTATGAAAGAAAGATATTCAGGAAATAATGAGACATGAAATAAATGATATAATTTCTAGAACATGAAGAAAGCAGTGATGGTAAGAAGTCATTAATCAATATTTCCAGTCATGTGTGAATAAATGTATAAAATGTATAGCTTAGCTCAACCTTAACAATGCTTTATATAGTTAATAATAGGTGACAGTATATTAATAATCCAGCCAATTTTGTTAGGTTTATTTCTTGATTGCATTTATTGACAATGATATAACATTACTTGAACACTACTGTTTAATATGTTTACCAACACAATTGCCTCTAATTGATGAAAAGTGAATTAATAATGAAGTGATGATCCGGAGATAAGTGTGAGACTGTGTCTCCTAGTAATGTCAGATGCTATACCCATAATGTCTCAGCATAAGCTGGACAAAGATGACATCAATGTGCATGCCAAAGTGGGTGGGAAAAAGTCTGTGAGATCTCTACTCTATAAAAAGAACAATGACAACAGAGAAACATAAGAGCAAGAGCGTTGGTCATCCCCAGGGAAGAGCATACCAATTGGTTATCCAGTGGCTAATGGTAAGCTCTGAGAAGACAATATAAGTGACAATATGCAGACTGAGCAGATTGCATTTAGGAACATATATGTATATAGATACACATATGTGTACACAGCAATAAAGAAAGAGGCCATAGATTTGAAGGAGCAAGGCGAGGATTATATGGTAGGGTTTGGAAGAAGGACAGGAAAGGTAAGAAATGTTTAATTACTTTACAATCTGAAGAAAATGATTATGTCTAAATATTTGTCTTTGAGGACCAACCCATTCTTTCTCTAAAGAATAACAGAATTCAGGTTAGTGTTTGGGAATACAGAAGAAAACATTACTAAAATATATGTTTACTTTTTCATTAATTTCAGCACCAAAGTTATCAGCTTTATTTGAGGTTGCAAAAGTTTAATAAGGTAGAAAATTAAAATTAAGGTATAGAAAATATGATTCAGAAAATAATGATACTTGATATAAATTTGAAAGCCTAAATAACAAATATAAAGAAAAATTAAGAAAACATGAATTTAACTAAAGTAATGAGAACAAGACCTGAATACAGCAGGAAACTTTCACTACATACTGAAAAGTATTCTGGATTGACAGCACGTTAAACAAGAGATGAGTATGAATGAAACATAGTGATACTTTCTTCAAAGAGAATTTTTTTAATTTTTATGCTTTTAAGTATAAATATTTTGTCTGTGGGTAAGTCTGTGTACTGCACGCATGCCTGGTGCCCGTGAAGTTCAGATGAGGGTATTGGAGTCCATCACAGAGCAATGATGATCATGGAAATGCAAGTTTCTTTACAGTGGGAATGAAGAGTTCCTTGGTTATGTGTCCAGAAGTGGTATATCTGTGTCTTCTGGTAATTCTATTTTTAATTTTTGGAGAAGCCTCCAGAATTCTTTATATTTATTATTAATTTGCATATTATGGTGTGTGTCTGTGTGTGTGTGTGTGTGTGTGTGTGTGTGTGTGTGTGATATCAGAGTCAATTTTCAGAATTGTTTCTCTCCTGCTATATATGTCTTTTGGGGAACTGGAATTACATACGCTTGGAAGCTGCCATGTGATTGCTTGGAATCAAATTCAGGTCTTTTGGAAGAGCTACATATACTCTTAACCACCAAGTCAACTTCCATCCCTCGAAGAGATCTTTAAACATTTTCTTAGACTTGGAATTTATGAAGGACAGAATTACCAACACCAGTGAAACAAATATAGTAGAGAGAAGTAACCCATTTATGTAACACAAATCTTAAAATGGTCTTATTAATAAAAAACTCAGTGTCAGCTATTGGGGTAAATTCTGAAAGATCAGAAAGAGAGAACAAGCCACAGCTAACCTCACTTCACCAAATTCTCAGTGGATGCTGTTTCCTCAAACTAGAAGCCTCTGAGTCATCATCTGAATGGATCTCAGCTGAACTGCTACTAAAAGCTGAAAAAGCCTCTAGTTCCTGGTCCTCGTGCCTTATATACTTTTCTGCTTCCTGCCATCACCTCCTGGGATTAAAGGTGTGTGTTACCTTGCCTGGCTGTTTTCAGTGTAGCCTTAAACTCACAGAGATGGATCTCTGCACCAGAATGCTAGGATTAAAGGCCTGTGCTACACTGCCTAACCTCTATGTTTAATTTAGTGGCTGTTCTTTTCTCTGACCCTCAGACAAATTTATTGGGTTGCAAAATATATTAACAATACGCTTGAGGCTGGGTGGAGGGGCTGGGTCCTGCATCAACTGAACGTACCAGGCTCTGCTGTCCCTCCAAACGAGAATCTACTCTTTTGGAGGAGGAAATAAGGGGTGAGTCTGGGGAGAGGTTAGGCAAGGGTCGGGAAGCAGGAGGAGGAATGAGAGAAGGATCTGTGGTTGGAATGTAAAATGAATAATTTTTTTCAAATAAAAAAAGATAAGACCAAAATTTAAGTTTCAATATGGAATACATTTTATAGCTGAAGTCGGGAGATAAAGGCAGGCCGATCTCTGTGAGTTCGAGGCCAGCCTGGGCTACAGAGTGAGTTCCATGAAAGGCACAAAGCTACACAGAGAAACTCTGTCTCAAAAAACCAACCAACCAACCAAACAAACAAACAAAAAGACTCAATTGCAGTTACAATATTGTGAAAAGCTGGGGCAAGATTCTTGAGAACTCTATATATGCTTTGAATTAGCATCCAGACAAGGCATTGTGTTTCCTATAGCCAGTATTCACAGGTCCTGGATTTCAGGATTGAGAGTAGAACTAGACCTATTTATCATTACTCTCAGTGATACGTCAGCAAAATGTTGCTTCCTCTTCCCTGAATTTTATGTTCTGATGATCTAAAAGTCCTGCTTTTATAGACAAGAATTTTTCTCCCAAAAGTCATATCAAGCATTTTACTGAACTGGAAGCCAAGATTGAAATTTTTATCCTGGTAACTTGAGGGTCTTGAAGTTCTTGATTCAATAAGCAGTGAAAGGAGTTACAGAGTAAGAAGAGGTGATAGATCCAGAGTACCAGAGGGAAATGAGGCTGCTTATATAAAGTGTAAGATGGTGGGTATGATATTCTTTTTTTAGAGTTTCCATATTCTATAATTTAAGTCTGTGATAAAAATAGAACAACCCAATCTACAAGAAATGACAGGGGTCCTAGAGCCCCCAAGAATGGGACGTATTCATATACACTATGACATTTTTAAAAATATAAAAACTGTTGCAATGTGTATTCAGATTACCAATTGTTCAAGTATTTCAAAAAGCATCACTGGATGAGCTGACTGATTGTTACTGGGTAGCATTTTTCTTCAACACGAAAACTGTCTATATAAAGGGAAGCTTATTAAGAAAATCTATATTTACAATATTTAAAAATTAAATCAATATTTAAGTAAAGCAGCAGAATTTTCTAATGGGAAGTAAAACATGACATTCTTTGGGGAAGCGCCTTAAACTCAAGAAGTAAACAATTCAAAATATCTTCAGGAAGTCCCTGAAACTGCCTAGAATCACTATATCCTTCCCTCGCTAAACACATATAAGCCATTAAAAACTGCTTACAGACTCTCTTAGGCAAGGTGAGCTGCCTGAGAGACTCTCAGAAAAGCAGAGTTGGCTGGAAAAAAAAAAGTTGGAGGCCAGTTGAAATACCTGCAAGAGGCTCTGATCAACTAAGCAACCTGAAACGGACATCTTCCAAATTGTTGGGATACCTGAGGACTGTGAAGTATACTGCAGACTTCCAACTTTCATGAAATGCTACCCATGCTCTGGTGTACTTTTGGTGATGCAGATACCTGAGCTGTTTCTGCTCATGTAAGTAATCCCTCACCCATATTCCTGGAAGTAATCATACTAAAGCTCATTGGTTCATCATGTTGGACACTGGTTGTATCTGTACATCAGTTTTCATCAGTTTCCCATCTGGAGTGAGTAGATATTTCTTGAAGTCTCCCAGATGTAATGTCACACAGCAACCACCAAGAATATTTTGTCATGTTAATATTTCAGATGAAGAAAATATAAATTAAAACATTTAAAGATCTTGCTCAAACTCATACTTATCAAGAAAATGCATGCATTTTATTCAAAATTCTAATTTTAATTATAAATATTCAGTTCCACCTGTACTGTATATTATTTTCTGAAATCTATGCCCTGTTCTCCAACCGTTTTTGTACATTGTGACAGTGACCATTCTTCCTGATGCTTTGTTAAAGAAAAATCCTGATAAGATGTCTCAAATATAGAAAACTAATAAACTTCCTAATCTGTTGTTTATTGATTAGAAAAAAATTATGACAAAACTTATTTTATATCAATGGAATGGAACATGAATCTCAATAGTTCACTTTTAATGGGCACTAGAAATTTTCATTGGAAACATTATTTTTGGTCAGTCAGTATGTGTAACCAGTGTCATGTATAAAAACATTAAAGGAGAGCTGAATATCTCCACTAGGTTCTATAAATGGGACTTGATATTTGTAATGACACAGGTGGGCACCAACAAAATTCCACAAATGCCTGACATCCACATATCATGTGACCTTGATCAGCTCATCTCCTCAAATCCAGTTTATTTCATCTTTCTTGTAGTCAGAAATGCATGGCAACCTCTCTTAGCTAAAAGAAATAGCTATCGGGATTGCGAAAGCAGCAACTGACTTATAGCAGAAAAACGTCAGAAGAGAGACAGGTTGAGGACTGTAATTCTAGAACTGAAGAGATAGGATGAAGTAATACGTTTCTCAGGGTGAGAGACAGATTTTGTTTTCACACTGCAGCTTCTGGATGAGGAAGAACAGCTCAAGCACTATGCACTACACTGGATGTTTTTACAGCAATGCAATTTAAGTCATAATTTTATATTTAAATTATTTATTTTAAAATGTAATGGTAATCTTTGATTTAGGGCAGCAGTAATAGCAGTAGTAATGGTAACATTTAGGCAGCACACACTAAATGAGGCATAATTCTAATTACAATTCATTCATTATGACTATATCTCTGCTATGTGATGCTATAATTTAGCTTTTTTTTAAAGACAAATCATGAGAAATGGAGAAATGAAAAATATTGAATACCAAATGAAATGAATTGTGAGCAACAAATTAAAATTTTGAGCCTAACTAACTTACTACAATCTGACCTTCTTACCATACAGATGAGAGCCTTATATTCTGGTGTGGGTCAAGAAGTCAGTGCACTATAAATGGTTTTAGAAAGATGAAATATAATTTTTCAGAGTTTCTCAAATACAAATATATTTTACATATTTATAACTATTTCTTTGCCAATGTTATGAATATGTAATTAGAATTCAACATTTTAAAGTAAATGGATTTAAATGAAGTGGCTTTTAGTGTTTTGATGGTTTGAAAATATTTTGACTAAAAAATTCCAACATAATTGCCTTACTAAAAGTACACATTAGGGAACAAGAAATATTCATGAGCTATGAAACCATTAAAGTAATAAAAGCAAGTCTAGAAAACAATGCTATTATTTCATTGTGACTAATTTAAACAAGAAATTGAGTATAGCCACCTGCAAACTACAAACATAAAGAGGGCTGTCATACTACCATTTAGAAAATAACTCAAAATATAGAAAAATGTACATTGTCACAGTGTAACCTTGTGAATTTACTGGTACAATGCTGAAAATCCTTATCCATTATAGTTTATTTAAAATTATATATAAACTAGCAGGTGATCATAATGACAAGATTTTACGGCAGATCTGGAGCTAAACTGCTTTCAAAAGTTTACAAACAATTTAAACTTCCTAAGATCCCAGGATGCTGTAACAAAAAGAAACTTCAGAAACAAATTAGAATCTCTGTTCTATTTGCAGCGGTTATAATTGTAGTAGTAATGTTATTCCTGTGACCGACCATTCCAACTGTGAACTCTCCTAACACCTGGTGAACTCCAGCCTATGGCTATGTGTTTCTTATGTTAGAGTGTCAGAGAAGAGAATACTGATTTAGAATCCAATGAGTACATTAAGTGGATGAAAAAGTTGAGGTCAAGAAAATACAGCCATGCATGAAGGTACTGCTCATTTCTAAAAGAATAGTGCATCTTTATACAGAGGTAGCTGATCTATTGCCTTGTCATACCGACAGCAATTCTAACAACCACTACAGGTGCCATCCCTTCGGTACCCACTAGCTCAGTGCATCTTGCAAGTCAAAGGCCCCCTTTGAAGATAAAAAGCAATACTGCACCAAATGTTCTCTGTGAAGCAGATCTATGTCAAAGAACATTTACAAATTTTATATGCACACATACAAATAATCACTTCACAGAATAAATGTAAGTCATATGGGAGAGGCATCTCTTCTTGAAGTCATGGCTGACCTATTGTTTCTGAGCTGACTTTGCAACTATGTTGTTTCATTTTTTAAAAGAAAATAATTCGATTCAGAACAACCAAATATATGTTTATTCAACCATTTATAAGACTGTTGTATAAAGGGAAATGAGTTATCTGATTTTTAAATATTTACAACTGTAAATCACAGAGAAAATGTGTTCTTAGTTGGTTCTCAGACATGCAGGTAGATGAACTCTCAAAATACTAAACTTTTAATTCCATCCACTATATTCAGCTCCCTAATGCTGTATGAGACAAAGGAATTATAAACATACCAATATCTCATGCAACAAGCCCAGGACCTGGTACCACTGCCTAGATGCCTCCCAAACAGATCAAGCCAATCGACTGTCTCACCTATTCAGAGGGCCTGATCCAGTTGGGGGACCCTCAGCCTTTGGTTCATAGTTCATGTGTTTCTATTCATTTGGTTATTTGTCCCTGTGCTTTATCCAACCTTGGTTTCAACAATTCTCGCTCATATAAACCCTCCTCTTTCTCACTAATTAGACTCCCAGCGCTCCACCAGGGGCCTAGCCATGGATGTCTGCATCCAGATTCCTCAGTCCTTGGATGGGGTTTGTGTTTGAAACCTGGGACTTATGCAGGGACACTTGGCTCAATCTGGAAGGAGGGGACTGGACCTGCCTGGACTAAGTCTATCAGGTCGATCCCAGTCCTCCGGGGAGACCTTGATCTGGAGGAGGTGGGAATGGGGGGTGGGCTGGGGGGAAGGGGAAGGGGGCAGGAAGAGAGAGAACAAGGGAATCTGTGGCTATTTTGTAGAACTGAATAGTATTGTAAAATAAATAAAAAAAATAAAAATAAAAAAAATAAACATACCAATATCACTTTGAAAGAATTCTGAATCACACCACTCTGTATTTTGGCAAAGCAACTAACAACAGAAATGTAGAAGCTAATGTCTTTAAATATATTACATTATGAAATGCAAATGAAATTATTCTTAACAAAGAGTTTATTGTTTCTTTTCATCATAACTGATGTGAAATCAGTATACTATTTTATTAAAAAAAAAAAAAAAACGCTAGTTGTTCTAAGTCTATCCAAAGGTGGGAGTATTTGTTCAATATAAATTCTATTTATTTTACAATAATATATTTTGATTATACAAACTAAGTGAATTAATATATTTTAGTAAGTACAGCACTGTGCTATGGTTAGTTAGCCTCTTGTATTCTCTTACAATCTATAGTGATGATTATTATACTTATGTTTTAATAAGATATTTTCTTTCTTCCATACTCCCTTTTGTCCTCTTTTTCTTCTTTCCTTCTTTCAATAATTCTTAAAAAGTAAGTACTGAATCTTTAAGAAAATAAATTATGCATAAGTAGTAGCATATATTATGAATTAGTACATGAAAGATAATGAAAAATCATAAAATATTTAACAAATTATATTCAAGTACTAGTTAATTTTTTAAAAATCAACTATTATAGTAGAATGAAATTGGAAGGCTTGAGGTTAGTGCCAGAATCTTTACCTTTTAAAATCTTTATAAATTAAATTTCATTGCTTGTTAATTTCCTACTTGCATATAATAAGTTTTAATAAAACTCACACCATTCTCTTACCTGCAGTTTCTCTCTTACCCTTCATTATTTTCCTTCCCAACTTCATATGCTCTCTCTTTTTTTTTTTAAAATAACCACTGAATCTATTCAATTCTTCCTGTATGTCCATGAGTGGGTCTGAGTGGCTGCAGGACTGGTGGTTGAGAGAAATTTGTCTTGACTGTGGGCCAGAAAAACTCCAGCTACACTTGGATAATAGTTTGAAAGATTCATTAATCTCGAATAAAGAATTCTTCTAAACAGCCTATTGAACTGTTTCCAAAATAGACTACAAATAGGACACAAGTCTCAATTATAGGAAAATTGAACTTTGATTTTTCTGTATCTTTCTTCTTTATAGACAAGCTTATCAAATTACTAAGCTATATGCCCCATATATTCCAACATTCTAAATTCTTCTAATTAAAATAACAAATTATTTTAATATATTATCATAGTTACAAATTAGTCTTGTTGAATTGAGTCATCCTTTTCCCAACTGACTCAATGCTAAAACAAGAGATTACTTTTGAAATTCAGAGCTGGTAAGCTCATTCCTTTTCTAAAGAATTTTCATGCTAATATGGAAATATTATAACTTTTATATTATTTAATCCATAATTCTGGGCTTAACATGCAGCCTTTCAATTTTTTTTATATGATGGTAAATTATTTTTTATTTTTCTTTCTTTTGAGTTAATGGAAATGCCCAACCTTTCTGTTACATAGAGGAGTTTTCTCTAGACACAGTTCTGATCAAATAGTGGCATAAACAGGGTTCTTTGGTTCAGGTCATATGTCCAGGATGCTGTCCCTATTCTCTTTCAATGTCTTGCTACTTACTGGTCACCCAGAAACCTTAATTTCCTCACCCTCAAATGCATTGTCAGATGACTGAGTTTTGAATAAATTGGATTTTTTTCCAACACATTATATAGTTTATTTATATAGCATGTCTACACTAGACACACCCATACTGTTTACAGAGGGTGGGGGGGGCAGGGCGGGGAGATGAAATGTGACATGAATGGGAATCCTTTTCTATTTGGACTATGGAAATATTCCAGAAATTTGTAGTAATGACTGTCCAACAACTATGTAAATATACTAAAAACCATGAGACAGCACACATTAAATGGGAGAATTGTATGGCATGTTGATTATATCTCCATAAAACGTTCTGAAAGTGAACAGATACTGGGCGTCATGCTCTCCCTGAAGTTAACTGTAGCCGAGAAGGAAGCTGAGAAGAAAGCAGAATATAAATGTCAAAGTTTCCATGAATGACATTTAGTTCCAAAAACTATAAAACCAATTAACTTGGAGACAACTGAAGAGAGAAGAGAAGCCTGCACTTTAAGATGCAACCTTGGTTTGCACAGAACTAGAGATTTACAGGTACGTCTCAGTTTGACTTTTGGCTTGATCACTTTGCTGGCCATGCCTCCATTTCCTCATCTGTAATGGTTTTGAGAATTGTGTTCACTGAGTTGATTTGGAGTGAAAAAGGAGGCGTGGTCATATAGGGTAATGATGGATGTTCACACTTACTTTTCCCATTGCTGTTTTACCTGGCACTGACCAAGCTCTGAGTCCAGATGAAGGAGGGAGAGCTGCTCTTCTCAAGCTACACAGAGATACTGTACTGTACTGGTAGACTGTTACTGGAAGAGTTTACATCCTCAGACTCTCTGGAAGTGGTCTGAGCTTTATGTGCCCAGTATTCCTAAGGTCAGACTATGGACAAGCTGTGATGGCCTCAAGAAGCTTTTTTTTTCTTTGTCTTGTTGCTTTTTCTTTATTTTTAATTGAATAATTCCATTTATTGGGTCTAGAAAGGTGTCTCAGTGGTTAAGAGCACTGGCTGCTCTTTCAGGGGACCTGGGTTCAATTCCCAGCACCCACATGGTGTCTCACAACTGTCCACTACTCCAGTACCTCTTCTGGCCTCTGCAAGCACTACATACATGGTTGTGCATAGACCATGAGTGGATTCAGGCACTTCAGAGTTCTTTGCTCTAATTTTGTTTTCCTCACCTCAGGGGCTCCCCAAAATGGCAATTGTGCCTGCTTAGGTTGGCCTGCCTAACAGGCTCTTACCTGTTTCTGTCTACCAGCCCTCAGACTTCTCCACCTGAAGTCTGATCCTCATAAGTCAGTGGGGAGGTGAGGGAGAGTGAGGAGGATTTTTATTCCTTACAATGATCATTAAAGGACTGGATGACTTCCTCTGTATAGCCTGATTTTATTCAATCTATGATTCCCAAAAGCATTGGGACAAAATCTATGTGGGGTGTTTTCCCTTCCTGCATTTCTCATTTTCTAGTTAAAAAGAGGATTCACATCCATACTGATGGATTTCAGATGTTTGCAGGTGATATTCAGGGTGCAATAACAGAAGCCTCATTCAAAAACTTTCCCAGATGGGAAGTTCTAACTCTGGCAACAGAAGGAAAGTTTTCCATAGTGAGAGAAAAAGAAATCAGGACAAACAAACTAAATGATTCCGTAATCTGCTGAGCAAATGTTCCCAACCCCCCTGGGGAGGTGTCAGGGGATATACAGCCTCTGCAAAAACAAAAACCTGGGTGTGAGTTTCAGAAGCCAGGCAGGTCAATAGTTATCAGCATGTTCAAAACAAACAAGGGAAGGAATGAAAAATAGCGAGAGAAAAAGACCCCAATACTCACTGCTTGATTAGGAAAACAGAAAACTTTGAAGAGGGGTCTACTCACTGAAAAACATCCAAAGGGAGTGTGTCACAACATGGAGTCATAATAGGAATCAGTACAGCAAGCTGGCCAGCAAAAAAAGAAAGAAAAACAACCCCCATTCGGGGCCCAAAATGTTGCTGGCTCTGAAGCTGGGGTCCTGCTGTCTCTGATTCCAGGGACAGGGGGTGGACAGATGCAGAATCCATGGCACAGATTCTGGGAGGTTTACAAGCAATCTCATTTATTAAACAAAGGGCTGAGGTATTTATGTGTATACTATTTGGAAGGGGGCTCTTCTTCCAGCATCCGTGGTGTTTCTTGGTTGGTTCTGGGCTGCATGTCATCATCTTTTGGGCTGGAGATTATGGGTCAGGTTCTGCTGGCCAGAGTGCTCTCTGTGCATGTCACAGCTCTTTGCTGAAGGTGTGGTCCAGTGCTTTTGGCCTTATCCATCTTCATCTACAACCCTGAGCTCTTATAGTGTTGCCAGTCCATCTTTCATGTGATGCCTGATCCTCAGAAAGTGAGGTATTTATGCTCCCTTTGTGCTTGAGAATTTTGCAGTCTCTTATTCTTTTCACCATGACAAGTTGTGGGTCACTGTGTTAATTAGCATCTACTGAAAATAGAATTTTCTTCAGTGAGGTTTGAGAGGAGCATACATCTCTGGGTATAATGCTAAGTTAAGTAATCCCATTTAGCAGAATGATGGTAAATGGTTCTCCCCTAGAGTCTATAACCTGTCTAGCCACAGATTCTTATTCTGTGTCTGGTGTCTGAGTTTCACTTTTCTGTTGTGGGAGTTAAATACAGCCATAAAGTAAGTGGTTGTTTCCTCCCAAGGTATTTATTTTATTACTGTACAAGTCAGCATGTCTTTCTAGGTCCATCATTTCAGCTCTCAGGGTTCATATCTGGGTATAAGTTAGTTTTTCTTTTTTCTCCTGTGGTAGCTTGTATAGGAGCATCTAGTACTATGACAGGCAGCCAGTAGGAATGAATTTCCAGGAATATACTAGCCGTATTTTGCTGTATTCTTTCATACAAGTAAATGGTGACTTCAGAAATAGCATCTTATCATTAATATCTACCATATAATAAAGAGCATGGAAGGAACCTGTAATGTTTTGTTTGTTTATGGGAACCCAGAGGCTAACAGCTCCAAAAGAGATAATCCATTCCTGGCAATGGATTTTTATCAGTTAGCCTTGGGGTCTAGTACAGGAATTGTTTCCTTGTTTTGTGCTAAATCCACTTTAATTATAATATATGTATATATGTGTGTATATATGAATATCTTTAACAGTTGTAGATTTTCATGTCTATTGAATAAAATATTGCTTCTCATTTTCTCTTGTTTCATGTAGAAATTAATCTCTTTGTAAAATCAAACAACTACTGTATACTAATATGATTAGTAGAGAAGTGATTGAAATACTTTCATAATCAAATTTCAATAATGTTTCATTTATAACTAGCTATGGCTATATATAAAACCATAACAATGTCATTAAAATATATTTCAAGATTGCTGCTATTTAGATATTATAGTTGTGAATGCCAGTGTGATAAGTAAATGTACAAGTAAGAGAAGTTAGCTCAAAATTATTATAATGTGAAATAAATTCTTTTTTCGAATCATTCATAAACAGAGATGACATTTTGCTAATTGAAGTCGTAAGAAATGATAAGTTCATGGTTGTATTATGCACAGCAGATTTCTAATAATTGCTCTGAAAGTGGTGCAGAATAAATGGCATAGATTACATTGTTTACAATAATACATATAAAACCACTGGCAATGAACTGTAAATGAATTTTAGAATGTTAGCTGTTCTTCTTTCTATAGCATGTATGTCTGTATTCATGTAATTATGTAAGTACACTCATATTTGGGTAGGTATATGTCAGGGGGATTATATGTGCCATGCAGCAAATCTTTAAATATTGATATATCTGAATAGCAATATTTTTTAAATTTATTTTTCTTTATTTTATACATTGACAAAAAACTTAAAATTGTAATATGGACAGCTGGAGTGCTAAGAGATTAAGAAAAATAGTGGATTTTACATAAATGAGCCTTACATTTTTTTCTTTCTTACATAAACATTTGTCTTTATAACTGGAAAAAAATCAGAAAAATCATGAAAATTGTAGTCAAACTCTTCGAAAACACTTGTTTTATTATTTCTGTTCTATTACAAATACCTCGCCAGCTTGCTCTTAGGGATATAGTGGATTATCAGTAATTTGTTAATTAATATCAGTGAATTTTGTTTCTGTTTAGCAATTAAACATTAAATTTAAATTTTACAGTTAGTACCAAATGTTAATTAATTTGGCTATATATATATATATATATGGACACACAAATATGGTACATATATATGGTGCATATATATGGAGACAAACACACACACGCACACACACACGCACACACACACATACACACACTCTCACACACACACATATACACACACACACACTGAGACTGAGGAATGTTGAAAATTACTGCATTTATAAGATGCCTTGAGGTTCTATGTTGTCTCACACAAAAGGCTAATTTTGAAGCATTACTAGCTTACTTGCATTTGAAAATGACATTTGTCTCTTCTCACTGTATTAGTTACCTTCATCTTGCTATGATAAAATATCCAACAAAGGCCAATTAAGAAAGGAAGATTTTGTATTTAGTTACAGTTAGATGGTGCAGTGTATCCTGAGAGGGAAAGCATGACCGCAGGTGCACAAGGCAGCTTTATCATTGCTTCTACAGCCCAGGGGAGAAGAGGGGAAGGTACTTGTCTTCATCTCAGTTAAGCTCAGTCTGCTGTTTTTATATTATCTGGAGTCCAATGTACATAGAATGGTGCCATTCCCATTGAGTGTTCCTTTCCCTTTAATATAATGAATTTATTAATATAAATTAAATAAATGTAATGTTAATATACTTTAATATCTGGAAAGTCCCTTGCAGATATGCCCAGAGGTTTCTCTTGTAGGTGACTATAGATCCTTCCAAGTGGACAGCATTAACTAATTGATTCTCCACAAAAAGTACAATTTCTGTTAGTACCAAATGTTAATTAATTTTATACCTTTTGGTACTTGAAATGTTCACACAAATTCCTTGAGAATCATGTGCACAATGACACAGTACACTGCCCTGTTATGCAGCCACAATCCACAAACTAAGCCTATGAAGATTTGGAAGCCAGCTTACTCTTTACCCTTTACACAGACATGCGTAATTCTTTTTATTGTGATCTCACCTCCTACTCCCTTTACATGTATTTGCTACAGTAAGAAACTATGGTTGTGGCCATGCTTAATAATTTTGTTAGTTATACTTATTATCTAAAATTTCAACTTTGAGAATCTTCTTTCAAATGACTACCAACAGAAGGAATCTGAGGCGTCAGAGAGAAGAGAGTCTTTCTGAACATACCCCCAGAGACTTAATTCAACTATGTTCCAACTTCTGATTTTTGACATTTCACAGAATTTGCCACAAGCCCTATATACCAAGCTTTGAAAATAGGAGTTTTTGAAGTATATTATATATTCAACTTGGAGCAAAGCAAGGTGATGAATAGATGTCAAAAGATTACCACCTTTAAAAACACATAATTTATAACCTAATCATAAAAATATACCTTGAAAATACCTCAAGGATGATCGAAACTATATACAGCACAAGGTCAAAAGAATAATAGTGCATACTGGCTTAGGTACTAGGGCAGAATTTGTAACAATTCATGTTATGCTAGTTTTATTTGAATAAGAGTCATGTCATCATGGAGGATTCTCATCTTGCAGAATAAATCCTTGGAGGACTAACAACATAGAAATGGGTCATATGTCATGCTAAATAACGTTACAGATGTCATGCACAAAACTGTGTGACTGAAGGTAAAAACAGTGGGCACTAAAGAAGTTAGAGACTTCATGAACAACAACCACAAACTATATGCTAAGTAGAGCCATTAGGAACCCATGGAAACAACACAACATCTATGCCATGTGATTTATAGTCAGCAAGACTGTGAGAGTTAGACAAACCAGACCCTTTGAAGAGCACATTGAGTTCCAAGAGTACACCAAATGACAGTGAAAGAGCTTGAGGGTTTAATGCTGGTCCAGCTTTTGCTTATCTTTTGTAAAGTGAATGCTTAATCACCAGTACGGATTGGAAATGCATGACATGCTTTTCTTTTTGTGTGATTCCCTGCTAAATTTTTCCATCAGTTTCAGATAATACTTTTTAGTTAGAATTGTTAAGTGTGGGTGTATGTGGGAGAATGGCTGGCTGTAGCTTTCATTAAGGAGTTGAAAGACACCATTGGTGGCCAGGGAAAATTTGTTGTTTGAAAGTAAACGTCCCTCTTCAAAGAACTTATCCCTAGTTAGTAGTAAATTTTGAGAGGTGACAGATACAGGTGTTGAGGCCTTTTCACAGAAAGCTGGTCTTTGGGAAAACTTTGTTCGGATGAGCTCTTCATTCATAATGCTTTGTCTCCTCAAGGGGGAAGAAGCAGCACACTAAGAAGTATAAGAGTTTACAGCCCTAGAACCCAGGTAAAGGGAATATTTCCATTTCCATTGTACCTCTCAATCACTTGACACAGAAATCCAAGACTAGCTGATACAGTCAGTCTGCAGTTAATTATCATGTATTTTTATCATATTGTCTTATTTAGGAATAGATGCAACATCCAAAATCCCTATTTGAAATGGATTTAATTATTCTGAAACTTCTGTACAAAAATGTAGATTTTCACAAAAGAAAGAGATTCTGTTTCCCTTGTATTTTTGTTTATATTATGGACTTCAACAATTATAAAATTTATGCTATACATACTGTGGCTTTTCAAGTCTTTATTCTTACTCCTTTTCTCTCTCTGTCTGGGGTTTCTTAAGAAATTAGAAGGATAATTGTAACCTTGTCTTTATGATACCTTTTCCCAAGTAAGAACATTTTGAAAATTAAATAATAAGCTAGAGGTCATCTACTATATATAAATAAGTAAGTAAATAAAAAAATAAACAAAACACCACTAACAATACAACTAGAAAGGAGAGTTACCTGCATTTATCATTTCCTCTGAATTGAAAGATTCCAGTGAAGAAGGATCAGGGTGGTTCATAAGCACAGGATAGATATTTCAAAGGCCCTTAAGCAAGGCCCTCCTAAAAGTGAAATGGGGAGCAAACAGGTATTGATGAGGAGCCCGCTCTCTGTTGAAGCTGACTGACACAACTTTCACGGGGTGTATCCATCCCTGGCTAAGGCTTCCCGTGATTCAGCTACCTTTGAATCACCTCTGCTCTCATTATACCTCTGTATGCTTCTGCGGGTAACCACAGAAACACAACGATTCACCAACGATACTTGGATAGAATAATGTCCTGGTTTCATCATTGGTGTACTATCTGGAGTGAACAGATATTTGCCGTAGTCTACCTAAGGAACTAATAATAAACATAACCGTGTCCAAGTAGTTTCTATAATTATAAGGGATATAAGGGTTAGAATCAAACAATTAGAATTAAGGAGCAGAAAACTTACTCCTTTGGGAACATTCAGAAAACAAGGAATTGGTGAATGAATAAATAAAAAGAAGCAATCAATATACAAATACTATTTATAGCACATTGTTTAGAAGTAAACATTCTTTATTAATATTGGCTTTTCTTTATCTAGACATGAAAATTATTTTAGAAAGAATTATTTTGAATCATTGAACAATTTACCAGCTAAAACTAATTCACATTGTTATACTATATTTACTTTAAAGTACTAAACTTTGTTCTTTGATATGAATCTTGTCGACAATTTGTTAGTTACTCATAACTATAAAAATTACTTTTTCTGTTAATTTATAGATATTAAAAAGCTAATATGAGCCGGGCGGTGGTGGCACACGCTTTTAATCCCAGCACTCGGGAGGCAGAGGCAGGCGGATCTCTGTGAGTTCGAGGCCAGCCTGGACTACCAAGCGAGTTCCAGGAAAGGCACAAAGCTACACATAGAAACCCTGTCTCAAAAAACCAAAAAAAAAAGAAAAAGCTAATATGTTTATTACTTTTCAAGAGGGGTTAATTTTTATTAATTTTTATTTTTTTAATTTTAATTTTTATTTTTTCCAGAGCTGAGGACCAAACCCAGGGCCTTGCGCTTGCTGGGCAAGTGCTCTACCACTGAGCTAAATACCCAACCCTAATTTTTATATACGCTGAATAATATAGCATATGCAGTGGGAGTGTATAACAGCCTTTATATTAAATGTAAAATCTGGATATATTACTTTATAATTAGAAGAAACAATACTTCTCTGAAAGGGACACATGGATAATTGTGCTAAATATTCTGAGTATTTATATTTGATATCCAGGTAAATCTCACAATATGATAGATATATACAATCAACAAAGGTAATTATTTAGTTATATTTTGTGAGGTTCAGGTTTCAATGTTATATCATGATTATAAAATGAATGACATTAATTAAGACAGTTTATTTTTAAATTCTGTCCCATGCTTATAATTTCATATTTGAGAATTTTGGTGATTATATAATGAAGCCATTAATAATGCATCTAACTGATAATAAATTCAACCTTTTACTCTCTAAGAATATCTCAGTTTTTGACATTCATCAATACTTAAGATGATTTAAATCAGAACATGCAAATTTTGGCATTATGATTAGTGTTTTTTTTTCTCTCGAATTCTAAAGAATATATAGCTACATGATAGATTCTTCAGATATTAAAAAATATATATTAAGATATTATGCATGTGATAATCTAGTGTGTCATTTAGAGTAGAAAATCTATAATATATCAATATAATTTTAGCTTATCTTTTCTAGCTCAAAGCATAATACTAAGGACTACTGTTTAAATTAATAATTGGAGATACAGATTGAGTGTTTATTCCTGTGCATAAAAAACATCATGATTTGCATAATTTTGTGATTTACATAATCAATTTAAATGCTTTAAGTAAGAATTATATCATATTTATATTTATAATGGCATATTAATATTGACAAACACTAAATCAAATATGTTAATTTTTCTTTAAGAATATTTTGTGTGTGATATGTTGTTTAATTATTCAAAATATAGTCATTGGTGAATATTTGTGACAGGGTAAGAAAAAATAGTAAATCATAAACTAGCTTAGACAAGATGGCAATAAATATGTTGATTTGAGGCTGTTTTAACATGTAACATTTACTAGACTCTCTTTCCTAGTAGTCAAATAATATAAAGAAATTTGAATATGTTTTAATGTTGTATTGTTAATACCAACATTCTATGGAAAACTATTTTTAAGCATATAAGTGATATGTAAATCCATAGTACTTGTAAATATAATATGGAGACATTTTTCATAGCTTTACTCAACTATAATTGTTGTATGAGAATATTTTTACATGCCATGAATGTAATTTAGTTGGTTGGAATTAACACATTAATTAAAAATATCATCACCAGAATCAACATAATACATTCATTTATAACCTTTTAAAGCTTCCCTACAAAATTTGTAGCAAAAACAGTTAATTTGAACTATACTCTCAATAGAATATTGTATTTATAACACAGTATTGTTAATTCTCAGTATCATCAATACACAGTAGATTTCTACCAAATTGTTCAGCAATGGTATGTTAAAATTTGTACCCATTTAACAGAGACTCACATTGTTTTCTGTCTATCCATTGGTAGTCACCACTGTAAGCTCTGCTTTTATGGATACGAATGTTGCATTTGTCCGTTTGTTACTGCATTATTTATCTTACTACAGTGTCCTCTAGGTTTCTTTATGCTCTGCATATGCCACAATTTCTGTCTTTTTTAAACAATAAATAATATGCTATTGCATGTAAATATTTTTTGTATTTTTTCATCTGTTACTTTGCAGTTAGCTGTTTCTCTAGCTTGGCTGTTTTGACTAATGCTCCAAATGAAATGGAGTGTCTGTAGCTCTTTGAGAGTATGACTTCAATTTCATTGTATATACCCAAGGGAATAAATGTCAGATAATATTTTTAATTTTAAAGGAATTATTTTAATAATGATCATAGCACCTGAAGTATTTTATATTTTCAACAACCATAAAAAGCGGTCCAATTTCACAATATCTTTACCTGTATTCACTATTTTTTTCTGCCATTTTTAGTGTGTGTGTATGTGTCTCTCTGTTTGCAAATGTATGGCTATTTGTTCATATGCACATATGTGACTCTGTTATGAAGATTGGTGGACAGCCTCAGGTGTTTTCCTCAATGCCTCTTGCCTTGTCTTTTAGACAGTCTCTACCAGGAATCTGAGGGTCATCTATTAAGCTAGGATGTCTGGACTGGGTGCTTTAGAAATCTTCCTGTCTCCACCTACCCAGGACTGGGATTATATCATGCATCTATATGTACAGATCTGTACATAAAAATTTCAAGACAAAACCAGATTTAAACAAACCTATCCACAAATCCAGCCCTACAGAAAGCACTAGGAGGAAAACTCTAACCAGAGAATCATCAGTTCATACTTCAAAAATCTGTACTTCAACAAAATTGGAAAATCTAAAAGAAATGGACAATTTTCTGTATAGGTACCACATACTAAAGTTAAATCAACACCAGAAAAACTATTTAAGTACACCAATAACCCCTAAGGAAATAGAATCAGTCACTAAAAGTCTCCCAACCAAAAAAGCCCAGGACCAGATGGTTTCAGTGCAGAATTCTACCAGATTTTCAAAGAAGAGCTAATTCCAATACTCTTCAAATTGTTCCACACAATAGAAACAGAGAGAACATTACCAAACTTCTGTTATGAGGCTACAATTACCCTGATACCTAAACCACACAAAGATACAACAAAGAAAGAGAATTACAGACCAATCTCCCTCATGGACATTGTTGCAAAAATACTCAATAAATACTGGCAAACTGAATCCAAGAACACATCAAAGAAATATTCACCATGACCAAGTAGGCTTCATCCAGAAATGCAAGAATGGTTCAACATACAAAAATTAGTTCAGTTTCTGTAGGCTAGCTACTCCTGGACATGCTGCCTACCATAAAAGTAATTTGTTTATCCACTGGGAAAAACTCACTTAGAGAAAACTATATATTCATTTGCAAGTGATTATCAATTGTAGATAGTTTCAGGTGAGGCATGGAGGTGTGTGTTCATTTCTCCATTCGATCCCAGAACTCACCCTGATGCAGACCCCATGCCCACCCTGGGAACTCTGGCTTGGGCTCTGAGTTCATCTATGTGTCCTTCCTGTTGTGTTTAAAAAGTCTTATTTCCATGGTGTCCAATATCCCCTCCGACCCTAGCACTTTTTCTTCCTCTTCTTCTGCAGAGTTCCCTCAGCCCTTAAAGGTGGGATTTAAGAGAAAATACTGTTATTGTTGAAAATGCCTATACAACTCACTGAAGATGGAGAAGTCCAGCTGGTACCTACCTAGAGCCATTACTTCTACTTTTTTTTCTTGGCACCAGAAGGTTCTTGGTGTGATACCAAAGGAGAAACATAAACATCAACCCAGCTGCAAATACATGAGATATTTCAGGGATCTAGTGTAAAACCAAATACTACTGTTCGACTAAGAGCACATAGCAATAAAAAGACTAATGACATTTGCTGTTCTCATTGTGCCTTGTTCAGAAATCATCCGTGAAACTTCCTCATGCAGCAGATGGGAACAAGGACAGAGACTCATAGTCAATAACCAGAGAGTGAGAGACCTTGGAACATTCTGCTAAATGTGTGTGTGTGTGTGTGTGTGTGTGTGTGTGTGGTGTGTATGTGTGTGTGTGTGTGTGTGTGTGTGTGTGTTTAACATTGTCTTTAGTATTGAGAACTTTATATATGCATAAAATGAAATATTATAATACATAGTCGCATTTTCAATCCTCCATTCCCCTACCCCATAATTGTCATCCCATCTCATGTTTATTTTTCTTTTCTTAAACCAGTGACAAAAGTTAGACTTTCCCATATGTGCATCGGTATGAAGTCATCCATCAGAGCTCAGGAAATCTACCTGTTGCCACATCTCCCCAAAAATGATGATTTTCTCAATACCTCCAGCAGCTATCTACTGTAAAATTTTGCAGTGTAAAATTTTGTAACAAAGGGATTGGAGATTTTATCCCACATCCATGTCAGAATTTTGACTGGCTTGATCTTGTGTGGGTGTTGTATAGGTAACTTTAGCTGTTGTGTGATATTTGATTGTCATAACCATGTCAGGTCAAGAAGAAATCATTTCTCATTACTCTTCATCCTCCATCGCTCATGTTTTCTCTGCCTCTTCTGAAAAGTTCCTTGAGCCTTGGTGATGATAATGGGTTGTCATGGTAATTCAAGAAAAATAATCGGGTACCTTTTATAGTTTATAATTCTTTATATAATGTGCATATTCACCCTTATAAAATGCATGTTCCCTTGATTTCATATTTACTCTTATTTGGTATGAACTTTGATATCATTCTTATTATCCTTCAAAGTTTTATTCTCTTTTAAAATTCAAACTATTTCCCAATAACACAAGTTTTTGAAAAGAAAAAAAACATAGCTATTAACAGGATAGAAACTTAAAATTAGTGTTCAAAACCTTCCAACAGGGCCAGAAAGATGCCTCCATAGGAACAGACATTAGACACTGTCAAGAAGCCTGACAAACATATCTCAATTGCTACTACACACGTGAAGGTGGAGGGAAAAAACCAACTAGACACAGTTGTTCCCTGACCTAAAGACACTCACTGTATCATCTGCCCTCCCCACATACATCATACACACATGCAATAGAAATGCTAGAACAGGAAAGAGTCACTGTTAGATTCTATTAAACATTAAAAAAAATAACATATATCATACCCCAAATCTTCCAAAAAACAGTGAAAATAGAAGGACATTATCTTCTTTTAAAATATTATGCTGCAACTATGCAGGGTTAATGCAGTCATAGAATGTGAAGGAGAAATTATAACTGCATGCATGATCCCTAACTACATTCTAAGTATTTGTCCTTATACCCAAAAATAAGTGTAGTCCTCTCACTCATCAAGGAAACTTCTCTCCATAAAAATGGAAATTATTACAGAAAACCACAGTCAATAAAAACGCAGAGTTGTAGAGCCCAGTCACATTGAATACATCTACAAAACAGTTCCCCCACCTAAACCTCGGGAAAGATTGTGAAAAGGGAGCAGAAAATTGTTAAAGGAAGAAGATCACGAAGTTTGCTGTGAGAATGTCTCCTAAGAATGTCAGAAGTACACAAAGTCTCACCAACAGAACTACCTAAACATGAGTTGAAAAAAGAATGTAGCAATAGACATGCTGAAGTGGAAGAGATAAATCCCAGGAGGCCTCAACTATAAGTAAAGAGTTACAGGCAAATAAGGCATCTGAAAGTAGGAGAAATAGTCTTCCTCACAGAAGAGCACAGCAATCGAAGCCCAATGAACAATGGCCAGACCTGAAAATATATGTATTTGTAACATCATAATGACAGAGCAAGTTGTGTTTCTGAATTTTATATATATATATATATGAGAGGAAAAAACAGAGAGACTATGAGGGAAGGAGAGAGAGAAAGAGAGAATTAATGAGAAGACAGGCCATACATTTGAAAGAGAGAAAGGAGGGGTATATGGGGAGACTTGCAGGGAGGAAAGGGATAGAAAAATGATGTAATTATATATAATCTTAGAAAATAAAAGATATAATGAAAAGATGACACAAACATCTCTGCCTCAACAATGGTAAATTGAATTCAACATTACATTAAAAACAACATACAGCATAGCAAATTAGATTCTAAGTCTTAAATTAAGAACAGTTCCACATATGAAAATTAGTTCACAGGACAAAGTTTTTTTAACAGTATTTATTCATACAATATGTTCTGAATACAGTTTCCCCTCTTCCAAATCCTCTCAGTCCTGCCTGCTTGCCCATCCGCTGAAAGATGCACCCTTTCCCTACTCATTAGAATACAAATGGGTACCAAAATAAATTAATAAATATATATGGTAATATAAAATAAAAATAAACAAAACAGAATAATACAAAATAAACAAATAAACAGAAGAAAATAGCCAAAGAGCAACCATATTAAGCATATAGACACAAAGACAGGCAAGTTTACACACACAGAATTCCCATAACACAAAACTGGAAACCATAATGTATGACAACTTTTTTAAAAAGCAAACATTAAATGCAGGGAAATGATCTTACAAAATTCCACAATTACCTCATAAACTATAGTAGCCTATATTTAGAAACCATTTGTAAGAACATAATTAAGGCCTTAGATTGAAAGTCAGCACATTCCAAGTCTAAATAATTATTAATGATAACTGAGTCATTACATGTGAAAAAATGTAATAACTAGTAAGAAAAGAGATACTTTATATTTGACTGGAGATTAGAAAAGTACAAATCAATTAACAATATATTCTGAAGTGTATTATTATATTTGTATAAATGTTTCTGGAAAACTGATATTGAAAAAAAAATATCTGTAATGCCGCCCCCCCCCAAAAAAAATTAAAATCCTTAATCATTGGATTTGTCATATAGGTATAATATAGTTTGATAGTTAAATTTACTAGTATGCTTCTCTGGGTTAATAAATTACCAGATGGTTGATATAACATTATTTCAAAGTTTGTTTGTCAGATGGTTTTCGGAAACAATTAGCTTTTGAATTAACAGTCTGAGTAAAAAATCATCTACTGCCTCATCCACACTCATGGTAGAAGTGAAAGTCAGGGAAGCAATGCTGGACTCTACCTACCAATTTATACTGGAGCACTGTCTTCTGATGCTGGGTATGGGAGAACCTGCCTCCCCGATCTTTAGATTTGGCTTGGATTCATTACTCCATATGAATCCCTGGTTCTGCTGTGTCTGAATCTCATAGCACTTCACTTCCATTATCACAGTTAGTTTCTACAGTACATCTATCACTTCTATTATGTCTATTTATCTCATTTATCTATTTGCCTGTCTGTTTGTACAGCTACTTAGTGATCTATGCTTCTACCTATACCTGAATTTATTTCTTTATATAAGCATGATAACTGCTACACATATATTGATAAAAAAGCACGGGAATATTTGTTAGCAATTGGTTTATTTATCTATCTTTGGGTACCAAACTAGGGGAGAATGTTCTTTTTAAGTGTAACCATGTAAAAACCAGAAAATATTTGTGGTACCATGTAAAAATTGATTATAATTCAAAAGTTTTGATTATATAATTCAAGTTAACTCAGAACAGTTTTAAGACTAGGAAATAAAAAACTAAGATGATGAAAAAAAACATGTAAATAGGAAAAATCAGGATAATAAAACCAAACTGTAACAACAAAAATAGTAATTAAATAAATGTTATTATCTTATCCAAAAATATTTATATAACATTGAGTCAGGAAAATATGCTTAATACATTTTTTTATAATTTCACATAGAAATTCATTGAGATAAGTCATAATTTCAAGAATGAAACTGTCTAAAAATATAAAATAATATCTATAATATATATATATATATATATATATATATATATATATATTTCTTAGGGTAATTGAATTCAACCAAAATTTGTGACAAAATTTTGTTTAGAAAAATCCTTTTGATATGTTGAAAATCTCAAGTAATTCATAAGTTAGTTCTTAAAGGGATATTAGAGAATAATTTGTGGAATAGAAACTGAGGCACATAGACTGAGGGGCTGGCTCTAAGGGTAAGTACTTACTGTGCAGGGATGAGGACTTTAGTTTAAACAACCATTGCCACTTACACAGCAGCTTAAGGACACATCTGTGGCTGTAACCCTAGCACTGTGGGGAGCAGAGACTGAAGGATTGTTAGTGTTTGCTGCCAACCAGTGCAGCGCCAGGTACTACGAGACATTTTTGACCCATGGTAATAAGGCAGGCAGACAGTCCTCCTATTTTACACACACACCACACACACACACACACACACACACACACACACGTATTTGCCTCATGTACCCACACATATACAAGTGTATATAGCATACTTATACACACATACACACACACACCTGTTATATATTCCTAATATGCAAGCTGTACTACAATTGTAGCATAACTGAAAGTGTAACATTCTTTCTGGATAACAGAAAACAAATATTTTTTCAAGGCAACAATGTTTCAATGATATTTGGGTAAATTTTGTAAAACCATGAAAAGTCCATTATGAATAGGAAAACTACAGGTCAATTCAGTCTAAATTTGGAAGAAAAGAGCCCTAAAAGTGTTGTTGCTGATTTGCAGCCCCTATATGTATTTGCTTCAGGACTGAACATGTGTTGTAACATGTGAAATCAGCATACTTTTGGTAAGAAATAAAGTAATGGGATTCAAATAAACATTTCAACAGATTCAGAAAACCCATGTTTGTTTCTAAATCATAAAATATCTTTTATGATTTAAAACAGTGCATGGCATATTCTACATGGAAGATAATTTCTCAATGCATTAGTGTTGAAGGAGACATCATGATATTTCCTCACTTTATTCACTAGTGACTTGTTCAATGTCTGCTCATATTAAATCAGTACAATATTACCTCATAAAAAATGTAGGCACGTCATACTTTCTCAAAGAAATTAGGAGGAAAATAAATAAAACACAATGCTATGGGTGGAATAACCCACAATTAAGGGGAAAGAAATATACAATAAAGCAAAATTATTAGACAGAAAAATATACCAGGACAGAACATCAAGACAATCCTTACATCCACTGACATGGAAAAGCTAGGTCCACATGCAGAGAACTGTCCTCATCCTTTATAAATGAAACGCCTACCCTGGTAAACTCTCAGGATGGCCCCCTGCTCACAGCCTTGCCAGCATCATAGCTGAAGTCTGGCAAGAATATTGCTGCAGTTCCTCACTTCCCTGTTTTACTTCTTTAGTGTAATTCAATCCCACGTTTTCAATTGTGCCTCACCGTGAGGTTCACATTTTTCTCTCTACTTCCTCTTTAGTCCTTCCAGTGTCACAACTGCAGTAGCTGTTCTCTTATCACTGAATTCCCATTTTTAAACCATTTTCTAAGTACTTTACACACTGAAGAGAAATGTATAAATCTGTGAAGAAACCGTTTGCTCTCCCCATTTCCTATTTATTTATTTTTTTGAGACTTCACACAATATTTAAATTTTTTACTTTACCCTTTTTTAAACATAGTTAACACCTCATATACTATAGCTCTTTGGGAAATATTAAACCATACAAGCTTCTGCAAAGGCCTGGTGCTCTTGCTGACTTGATCACGAACTCTCTTCCATGGATGCTATATGACTGTGCAATTTCACACCTCTCCTCAAAGTTTGCTGTGGTGGCATGTCTTCTTCAAATGTTCTTTCATCGTGTTTTGCTTTCTCCAAAGCCCATGTGGCCCTCTCAGTTATTATGTGTTTTAGATGTTTTACTGTTTATTTGTATGTCCTTACAATATAAGCTCTTGGAAAGCAAAGAAAGGTGCTTATATTTTCTTTTATCCTATTTACTGTCTCAGAGATGGAAGGTTGGTTCAACATATCAAAGTCTATCAATGTAATATATCATATAAACAAACTGAAAGAAAAAAAAACATGATCATTTCATTAGATGCTGAAAAGGCCTTTGACAAAATCTAATACTCCTTCATGATAAAGGTCTTGGAGAGAACAAGAATACAGGGAACATACCTAAACATAATAAAGGCAATTTACAGCAAGCTGACAGCCAACATCAAAGTAAATGGAAAGAAACTCAAAGTGATTCTACTAAAACCAGGAACAAGACAAGGCTGTCCACTCTCCCCATACTTATTCAATATAGTATTTGAAGTTCTAGCTAGAGCAATAAGACAACAAAAGGAGATCAAGGTGATACAAATTGGAAAGGAAGAAATCAAACTTTCATTACTTGCAGACAATATGATATTATACACAAGTGACCCCAAAAAATTCTACCAGGGAAAGCCTACAGCTGATAAACACCTTCAGCAGTGTGGCAGGATATAAGATTAACTAAAAAAAAATTAGTAGCCTTCCTATATACAAATGAAAATGGGCAGAGAAAGAAATCAGAAAATCACCCTTTACAATAGCCACAAATAATATTAAATACCTTGGGGTAACTCTAACTAAGTGAAGGACCTGTATGACAAGAACTTTAAGTCCCTGAAGAAAGAACTTGAAGAAGATATCAGAAAATGGAAAGATCTCCCATGCTCATGGATAGGTAGGATTAACAGAGTAAAAATGGAAATCTTACCAAAAGCAATCTACAATTCAGTGCAATCCTCATCAAAATACCAACACAATTCTTCACAGACATGGAAAGAACAATACTCAACTTTATATGGAAAAACAAAAAAAACAGGATAGCCAAAGAATCCTGTAAAATAAAACAACCTCTGGGGGAATCACGATTCCTGACTTCAAGCTCTACTATAGTGCTACAGTAATAAAACCAGCTTGGTACTGACATAAAAACTGACATGTGGACCAATGGAATCGAACTGAAGAGCCTGACATTAATCTGCACATGTATGAACACCTAATTTTTGACAAAGAAGCAAAAACTGTACAATGGAAAAAAGAAAATATCTTCAACAAATGGTGCTGCCATAACTGGATGTCAATATGTAGAAGATTATAAACTATTTTTTATGACAGTAATACTTTTGTTTTGACAATCAAATTGATACTACAATAATATTTCTTCAAATTTATATAAATTTTCAAGATCTGTGCAAATAATGTTCACATTTTCTTTACTTGATACTTTATATATTCAATTATAATTTTACTCACAAATGAAAAATTTTAGATGATAATGTTAAGATTTAACTAGTAATTTGTTATTAAATTAATGAATAACCACATAAAGTATAACCACATAAGTGGATATTGTAATATCTCATTTACAATGATCAGCATGGCATGATAGCCTAAGGTTGCAGTAGTGGGATGCATTCTTTGACTATAACCAAAAGCTCTCTAATTGGACTTAAGACCTTAAGACACACCCAACAATAGGGAAATCATGGTTGGTACTGGTAACCATGGTAACTCAGGGTTATTGACGTCATGGACATTGGAGGGGAACCTACAATTGCCACTTTAACTGAATTATCCCCAATTACATTAGAAGTATTATAATCACAGATAAGTATACTTTTCACTCTTCATCCAGGAAATTCTTCATTGCAACAGAGATTATTACAGAAGTGACAACCAATAAAAAATCAGAATTGCAAAGCCTAATCCAAAAGGATCCATCCATGTAACAACTCTCGTAACTAAGGCACAGAGAACATCATAGAAAGAGGGTTGGGGCAGTGATGGTTTGTAAGATACAGAGGATCAGCAGGATTGCTGTGAGATTGTTCTCCTAGTATTGCAGGAAACTGTAGTCATAAAGTTTCATCAACATGAGTGATTGAACATGAACTGAACAAGAACAAAGAGCAATAGAAATGCTAAAGCAGAGAGGAAAAGCCCAGAAGGCCTCAGATACACTCAGAGAAATACAAACAATGAAGAAATGCTAAGAACTTGGAACTGTGGAAAGTGTCTTCCCTAAGGAAGAGCATAGCAATTGTTTATCCAATACCAAATATATAGCCCTGAAAAATAAATAAAATAATATTATACTGGATCGATCCATTTGTCTGCAAACCGTATGATGTCATTGTTTTTCTCTGCTGAGTAGTATTCCATTGTGTATATGTGCCACAATTTATTTATCCATTCTTCAGTTGAAGGGCATCTAGGTTGTTTCCAGGTTTTGGCTATTACAAACAATGCTGATATGAACATAGCTGAGCAAGTGCTCTTGTGGTATGATTGAGCATTTCTTGGGTATATGCCCAAAAGTGGTATAGCTGGATCTTGGGGGAGATTGATTCCCAATTTTCTAAGAAAGTGCCATATTGATTTCCAAAGTGGTTGTACAAGCTTGCATTCCCACCAGCAGTGGAGGCGAGTTCCCCTAGTTCCACAACCTCTCCAGCATAAAGTGTCTTCAGTGTTTTTGATCTTAGCCACTCTGACAGGCGTAAGGTGGTATCTCAGAGTTGTTTTGATTTGCATTTCCCTGATGATTAGGGATGTTGAGCAATTCCTTAAATGTCTTTCAGCCATTTGGGTTTCCTCTGTTGAGAATTCTCTGTTTAGTTCTAAAGCCCATTTCTTAATTGGACTGTTGGTCATTTTGATGTCTAATTTCTTGAGTTCCTTATATATTCTGGGTATCAGTCCTCTTTCAGATGTGGAGTTGGTGAAGATCTATTCCCATTCTGTAGGCTGTCGCTTTGCCTTGTTGACCGTATCCTTTGCTCTACAAAAGTGTCTCAGTTTCAAGAGGTCCCATTGATTGATTGTTTGTCTCAGTGTCTGCGCTACTGGTGTTATATTTAGGAAGTGATCTCCTATGCCAATGCGTTCAAGACTACTTCCTACTTTCTCTTCTAGCAGGTTTAGAGTAGCTGGATTTATGTTGAGGTCTTTGATCCAATTTAGAAAAAATCATCCTGAGTGAGGTGACCCAGACTCAGAAAGACAAATATGGTATGTACTCACTCATAGGAAGATGCTAGATGTGGAACAAGGATGACTGGACTGCTACTCACATCACCAGTGAGGCTACCTGGAAAACGAGACCCCAAAAAAGACACGGAGAAATGGATGAGATCTACATGAACAGCCTGGTCATGAGTGGGAACAATGAAGGGCGACGGTCGAGGGAAAGAGAGTGGGAGATCCTAGCTGGATCAAGAAAAGAGAGGGAGAACAAGGAATAGGAGACCATGGTAAATGAAGACCACATGAGAAGGGGAGGAAGCAGAGTAGGGAGGCCCATGGAGATCCACAAAGATAACCCCGCAAAAGACTGCTGGCAATGGTCGAGAGATGGCAGGAACTGACCTACTCTGGTGATGGGATGGCCAGACACCCTGTTAGTTGTGCCATAAACCCCATCCAAGGAAGGTCTGAGGAATCTGGATGCAGACATCCACGGCTGGGCCCCTGGTGGAGCACTGGGAGTCTAATTAGTGAGAAAGAAGAGGGTTTATATGAGCGAGAATTGTTGAAGCCAAGGTTCTATAAAACACAGAGACAAATAACCAAATGAATGGAAGCACAGGATCTATGAACCAAAGGCTGAGGGGACCCCAACTGGATGAGGCCCCCTGAACGGGTGAGACAGTCATTTGGCTTGATCTGTTTGGGAGGCAGCTGTGTGTTGGTGCCGGGTCCGGGGCTCGTTGCGTGAGTTGGCTGTTTGAATCCTGGGACCTATGCAGGGACGCTTGGCTCGGTCTGGGAGGGGGGGACTGGACCTGGCTGGACTGAGTCTACCAGGTCGATCCTGGTCCTCGGGGGAGACCTTGATCTGGAGGAGGTGGGAATGGGGGGTGGGGTGGGGGGAAGGGGAGGGCGAGGGGGGCGAGAGTGGGAGAACAGGGGAATCTGTGGCTATTATGTTGAACTAAATGATGTTGTAAAATAAATTTACTAAAAAAATTTAAAAATTAATAAAAATAATATTATACTGGCTAAGGTTGTTGTCTTTACGTCTCTAAATTTAGGAATTTGCATGTATATTCTTATAATATACATATATATGTAACAATAATTAATAAAAAAGACGCGAATTTAAATGTGAGCAAGCAGGGACATATGGAAGAAAGTAAAATAGAGAAGAAAATGCTGCAATTATGTTATAATATCAAAAAAAGGAATAATAAAAAATATGGTTTGGTTTATTTTCATGGATCATTAATCAAGTCTTATAACATACAACTACTAAATGATACATAGAAATAGCACATGTATATGTGACTTGATTTATCTTTTGGAAATGTATGCACATACTTTCATTTATAAGTGAATCTAAAGTAATTGAATATTACAATGTAGAAAGAATAGTGGTCTTAGAAATGAGTCGAGTAGATAAGATCATGTTGGTCATAAACACAGTTATGTTTAATGAAAATCAAGATGCTAACATACATAATACTGTTAGTTACATTGTATGGATTGTATTCTCGAAATTTCTAAGATTTTGTGTACTCTCACTTGAACTAGTTGAGGATTGACTGTAGTATTCTTTTGTTTTATATCAAAGCATCATAGCATGCATCTTATCTATAGTAATAATAAAATATAGACAAATTGCTAAACGGTCTTCCTAAATAAAAAACACGGCACCAGGCATTGGGGTGAATTCTGAAAGATCAGAGAAGCAGAACAAGCCACAGATAACCTCACCTCACCAACTTCTCAGCCCATCCTGTTTTCTCAGACTGAAAGCCTCTTTATCCTCATCCTAATGGATCTCAGTTGAACTGCTGTCAAAAGCCTAAAAGCTTAAAAAGCCTCTAGTTCCTGGTCCTCTTGCCTTGTACATCTTTCTGCTTCCTGCCATCACTTCCTGGGATTAAAGGTGTGTGTCACCATGCCTGGCTGTTTCCAGTGTGGCCTTGAACTCACAGAGGTCCCGATGGAACTCTGCCTCCCAAATGCTAAGATTAAAGGCATGTGCTACCACTGCCTAACCTCTATGTTTAATATAGTGGCTGTTCTGTTCTCTGACCCCCAGATAAGTTTATTGAGGTACACAATATATCATGCACAATAAAATACAAACAGAAGGAAAACTAATGCATAACAATTTGTGCTCAGTTGTTTAAATGAGTCATTTACTATTAGTAATTATATTTTAAATTGTTCTTACATGTCTGTATGATTTGCATTCATGGTGATAAATCAGACAGTGAACTCATGATATCACCGTATAGGAAAAATTTTCACCACTATTTGGAAAGGAGATAGGCTATAATATCTTAGGCATACATGCATTATTTTCTTTTCATTTCCTTCAGAGTGTTATTTTCTGCTAGTTCCATTTTTGAATACCCACTAATAGCCAGGATATTTTATATTTACCTGCCATAAATAATGTTACATTGAACACCTCTGAGTCTCTATCATCCTATCACCTTGGGCAATTAAGCAGACTTCTGATGTATAGTTTCCCAGAATTGGAAATGCTTATCCACAGTAAATGAGCAGCTACAGAGCAATCATTACTTTGAAACTGCCCTTGGATATTCCTTTGAATCATACATTTTACTTAATCATAGTACTGCTGCTTTTTCTACACACTGTACTGTAGCAGGAAACACTTAGTTACATTAATTCTCTCCTATCTAAAAGGCAACATGAGTATCTCATCACTGCTTTAACCTAATATTCTAATTCCAGAAGTCTCTAATGCTCCCTGTCATGCTCTATAGTTTATAATCCAGGCCTTTTTTTTTTCTCCTCCCAAAGTTATTTATCCAGTATATCATTTAGTTTGAATATAAAGGAAAAACAAATTTGCCTTGTACTAAAATATTATTTTCTTGTCTGAAATCTATATGGGTTACAAAAGAGAAGATTACAAATTTACCAAAACATCCTTTTCCACAAAGCAATATGATGTGAGACTAGAATCATATGCATAAACATCTCCCATGACAAAACAAATGCCTCACGTGCAACAATTACTCACTTTGCATTGACAAACCTTTCTTTAACAGCTACATATGGTCACTTTCTCTTCTTCATGTTCTATCTTTTTCAATTGCACCTGTGAGTCATTTTAATACAGATAATTGAATCGCAGCTAATTTTCCATCTGGCGTTCCAGATTGCGTACTTACTACTGCTGAGTTGAGGCTGATATTTTTCATTTGTATTACTTCATCATTTTATTCACTGTCACGTCTCTAACAGTACATGACATTTATAAAGTACGTCATGAGAGACAGATCAAAATTCCCCAAGTGTAAATCCTTAGTGAAGCATTTGGATATTTTACCATGCCTTTTTATATGCCGTGTTTTGACTTTTAAATTACCGTATCTTTCATCTTTCTTGTGAGATGTAATTTTAACTGACATCAATAGTACAAGGATTTCTATCAATTATCATGTGGTCTACTGTTTTTCATTGTTATTTAATGTACAGTATGTATTGATGACAGAGGAAGCCTTGATTAAATGTGTTATCTCTCTATTATTAAGGAAATCTGGCATTGTTCTTATCACAATATTTAATGTTGAATATATCACATAATTATGCATAGTGTAATTGACAGAGATTCAATTCTGTATATAAATCTTATATTTAATGTGGCAGCAGTGGGTTAGGGCTTAAAGGGTGTTCATGTCATCTGAGAGTGTTAGGGTTGTAAAGGATTTTATCCATTGGTTAATGAATGGCTTTGGCTCCAGAAATCAAGTTTGTTTATTATTAGGAATTTTATATGAATTATCAAATAAGATACTATTTTCAAATATTTTAAAAAATTATACTAGCAATATTTTCATTTTAGGGTTTCTGTGAAAACTAAATATGTCACCCAAAATAGATAAAACTCAACAGATTTATTTTTCTTAGCCTCTTATGTCATTCCCATTGTCTGTCTTATAAATCATGTCTCAATGAACTTTATATTTCTTCTTCAGTTTATCTCATTTCCAAAGGACCAAAACCTGCTGTTTCTCATTCTGTACACCGTGCTATGGATTAGAGTCAGTATATGCAAACCTGTCCAGTCTGCTTATCCCACCAGAAAATCTGTCATAGTAGCCTTTATATACTGAGGATATCAATGCCTGGAGAAGCTTACACCTGTATTTTGAAATGTACTAGTAATTTAAATACAATAACAATATTTTTGAGAGGTGGTAAATGTGTTGTTACTTTGCAAAAAGCATTATATTTTCAGAAGAACGTTATTGATTTCATTTGCTACATTATGTTTAATTATGCTGATGTGTGATGTCTCATATTTATTTAAATATTTATATATTTATATTTTTATAATTATTTATGTCTCATACATATTTTTCCTAATACATATGTATATATGCAATGGTGCAAATTTTTGCTATGTCTCATTTATCCACAGTGCAGATTTTTCTCTGTGCTGCTTCTTTAAATTTTCAGAAACTATATCCTGGAATATGTCTGCATTATCTTATATAAGCTTATATATACCTCACTAAAGAGGCTACATGATTCAACCTTGTAGGAATCTTTCTTATGTAATAATAGAATAGTGTTAAGGGAGTTTTGATTCTTTTCAATATTCTTAAATTTATATTTTTGTAAAGATTGATTAATTTATAGAGACTTTGCTGGCAGTTATGAGATAAATGCAGTGAAATGTGTTTAGCTACCTCATCAGTCTGAGTTCATAGAAATTACTGCCTACATTTGAAATATAATGATGTTGGATACACAAGTATAAAGTATTAGAAACAACACACACAATCTTTCAAAAATGTTCTTATTTTGATTAAATAAAGCACATGCAGAGATTAAACTTCATAGAACTAATAAATTATCAAAATTACTTACCAAGAATAGATCTTGAAATTTTTGTCTATTTAAATATTAACTGTGACAGTCCCTCATTATGGAAAACACAACACTAATTAGAAGAAAGCCCAAGGCTTTTATAATACTTTATTTCATAACTAGCAAATGTCAGTAGTGACTACTTTAACAAATCCACAAAAAAGCTTGTTAGAAATTATCTATATATGGCTATGAAATTCAGATTTTTCATATTTTTTATCTTTTACAGTCTAGACATAGAGCCTGAGATTTTTTCACCCAATGAGCTCCCTAATTGGTTATCTAACACCAATTGGTACCTTAAGAACAAATGTAGAAGCCACGCTAACTAGACTTGGTTGTATTTATATATTTATTAATGTAGATATAACAAAAACAATGTACTACATTGGTTAAAATAAATCTTTTGTGTAATCCACCTTTCCACTTTTTATTTGAAATCCAGGTATTAAACAAGCACACTTTTTTTAAACTAGTATATTTTATTTTATTAAGAAATTGTTTTATTCATTTTACATACCAACCACTGATCTCCCTCTCTTCCCTCCTCCCATCCCCCCATTCCGTCCTCCAACAAAGTAAGGCTTCCCATGAGGAGTCAGGAGAGCCTGGTACATTCAGTGGAGGCAGATCCAAGCCTCTCCCCCTACATCAAGGCTGTGCAAGGTGTCCCACTATAGGTAATGGGCTCCAAAAAGCCAGCTCATGCACCAGGGATGGATCCTGATCCTACTGCCAGAGACCCCTTAAGCAGATCAAGATACAAAACTGTCTTGCTTATGCAGAGGGCCTAGTCCAGTCCCATGCGGGCTCCACAGTTGTTCTAAAGTTCATGAGTCCCCAGGAGCTTGGTTTGGTTGTCTCTGTAGTTTGCCCATCATGATCTTGACACTCCTTTTGCATATAGAATCCCTCTTCTCTCTACAAGCACACTCTTAAGCTACCTATGTTCAACACACACACATACATGTTGGAGTATTAGAGAAAAATGACAACATGTGACTATTATAACTTCAGCCGAGTTACTGGAACTACCTTGAAGGAAGTTTCCCCTTTCATCCCAGTTCTGGACACACTTAAAGTCACTTCAGCTTGTAAATGACTGTACATTTTCAAAGAATCCTTTTATATCTGCTTTCAGAATATTAGTGACTCTGATTTATTCTCCATTCATTCTACATCTCCCATCCAATATATATATATATATTGGATGGGAATGCTGTGAATGTGTTGCTCTGATTGATTGATAAATAAAACAAATAAAATGCTGTTTGGCCAGTAGCCAGGCAGAAACTATAATGTAAGGGGGATAAGGAGAGAGGAGAATTCTACCAGCCACCATGAGGAGAAACATGATGTAAGATACCTGTAAGCTAGGAGTCACATGGCAAGGTATAGATTTATAGAAAAGAGTTAATTTAAGATATAAGAACAGATAACAAAAAGCCTGCCATGGCCATACAGTTTATAAGTAATATAAGTCTCTGTGTGTTTACTTGGGGGACATGAGTGGGAAAGATTTGTCCCAACTGCAGGCCAAGCAGGACACAGGAAAACTTCAGGTACAACACACACACACACACACACACACACACACACACACACACACACACACACACACATACACACACACATACACACACACACTTTTTTTGTGCTATCACAGGCCTGAAGGTCATGACTGTGATTCCTGAAATGTGATATGCTCACATGCACATATGCACAATAAGACAAAAAACAAAATAAATCAAGAGTATGCCTATTTATGGAACAAGGATAAAGGGAGATAATCATGTTGAAATGTGATTTTCTTTCTTTTTTTTAAATACATATATGTGCATGTGTCTGTGGGTATGTGTGTACATATCAGTGCAGGTGTCTGAGGAGACGAGAAGAAAGTGTCAGATCTCTTGGAGCTGGAGCTACAGACAGTTGTGAGTTACCTGGTGTGGGAATTGAACCTGGGTCCTCTGCGAGAGCAAGAGAGTGCTTTTAACCTCTGAGCCATCACTCCAGCCGAAAGATCCCAACCAAAGTTTCCCTCCCTCCTCTCCTTCCAATTTCCTTCTCCCCACCTCCCCTTTACTGTTTCTGCCATCCTCCTCCACAAGCTTCTTGGAGCTCTGCCTAATGTTTGGCCATGAGTCTCTGCATCTGTTCCTATCAGTTGTGGGGTGAAGCCTCTCTGATGACAGCTGGGCATAGGCACAAATCTGGGAGAAGAGCATTATATAATTAGAAGTTCTGTCATTGATATTTTTTGACAGTCATGTTTGTTTCTATCCTAGGTCTCTGGGATGTCCTACCTCTGGTACTGGTCCTCCAGGCTGTTCTCCCTCTCAGAACATGGTTCTTGAGCTAGGTAGGCCCTTCATTAGTTGGCCACTCTTACAATTTCTTTTTTTTTTAATTTTTAAAATTTATTTTGCATACCAACAGTCTCTCCTCATTCCTCTCCTCCGATTCCTTCCTGCCACCTCCTTTCTAAACCCATTCCAACATCCACTCCTTAGAAAGGGTAAGGCCTCTCATGGGAGTCAACAACACATGGCATATCAAGTTGAGATAGGACTAAGATCCTCCCCTCTGCACCAAGGCTGAGTGAGGCTTTCCACCATAGCTCATGTACTAAGGACAGATTCTGGTTCCACTATTAGGGGCTCCACAATCAGACAAAGCTACACAACTGTCACCCACATGCAAAGGGCCCAGGTTGGTCCCATGTAGGTTCCCTAGCTGTTGAATCCCTGAGCTACCACAAGCCGGGTCAGCTGCCTCTGTGGTTTCTTCATCATGACCTTGACCCCCCCTGGCTCCTTAAAATCCTTCCCCCTCTCTTCAACAGGATTCCACAAGCTCCACTCATTGCTTGGCTGTGGATCTACGCATCTGCTTCCACCAGTTACTGGATGAAGATTCTGATGACAATGAGGGTAGTCACCAGTCAGAATATAGGAGAAGGCCAGTCCAGGCACTCTCTCCACTATTGCTAAGAGTCTTAGCTGGGATTAACTTTGTGGATTTCTGGGAGTTTCCCTGACACCAGGTTTCTCCCTAACCTCAAAATGGCCCTGGCTATCAAGATACCTCTTTTGTTGCTTGCTCTCTCCATCCTCCCCCAACTTGACCATCCCAATCCCCCTCATGTTCCCATTCCCTCCTCTTTACCCCTTGCCCCTGTCCCCAGTTTATACAGAAGATGTCATCTATTTCCCTTTCCAGGGTCCTCCTTGTCACCTGGTTTCGTTAAGGCTGTGGGTTGTAGCCTGGTTATCCTTTGTTTTACATCTACTGTGCCATTTTTACAGGTTGTAGGCAGGATGAATGGTAGGTCGAAGCTTTTGTAGTTGGGATAGTGATCCAGTCCCTCCACTGGAAGTCTTTGTCCAGTTACATGAGATTGGCAATTCAAGATCCATATTCCCCATTATCAGGAGTCTTAGCTAGCTAGGGTCATTATAGTAAATTCCTGGGAGTCTTGTTTTTTCTTTTTTTAAAGAAGAATAATGTGGCTTCCACAGTACACACTACAAAAGCATAACTAATCTTCTTTTACAGTTATAACTACTTCTATATTAATGCTAATTAATATAAACTTAATAATTCCTGCATTGAGATATATAATTTATATCTTTTTTGTTCTATGAGAAATTATGTACTGGTTCTTTTAAAGCTCAGATAGGTTTAACTTAAATAAGCTGTTTTTAAACCTATACCGAGACAATTTACCCATGATGAAATTATGTCAAATGCTTCAATCCTAGTAACCATGTTGGTCATAGTGATAATTTATATGAAGTTTTAAAAATGACAAAAACATCAATTCTTTGGTATAAGCTGGTTCAATTATATGAACATTTGATCTTTAAATTTTTCTGTAATGTCACATTATAATGGGCAGCAGCCATGTTACTCACTACTACAGCTCCTGCTGTAAACATTAATCTTCATTTTCCAAGAAGGCACATCCTTAATTCAATTGCAAGTCCTGCAGGTTCTCTATAGCTCATACCCATCACTTACATTAAAATATTCTCATAAGTTCAAGTTCAGCTCAAGTTTAAGTCTTAGAGCTAGTGAATGAGCAGCATTGGTACTACCTTGTCCTTTTCTGTTCCAAATATTTTTGCCTTTGAAGATCTATTAATTTCTTCTCCATTATTTTTCCTGCTGATGCATGCCTAGCACCACCAAGTATGGAAGTGAATGGCTATTCACAAACCATTCAACAAACAATGTATAAAATCCAGTGTCCTTGTTTTTTCCCTATAATTCTCTATTGATTTTTTCCAGAATAATAGAAATAGAAATTACAGAGAATCTGCCACAACAAAAATAAATATCCAAATCCAAAGGTTTCATTCTTTAAACACTTTCTGACATATAACACCAGAGATTGAGCTCTAGACATCTATCATATTTTCCTCAATTATGCAATAATTTGGGGTTTGCTTATCTATGAGCTATTGGGATTAATCCATGGAGTCTATTTAATGATCAAAGGAATTTATTTGGGAGTAAACTCACTACCACCGGAGATTTGTTGTAGGGTCCTGGAAAGCTGAGATATGTCCCACGTGAATGGTTTGGTCCAAGATCTCAGCTTCCAGAACCAAGAGGTAGTCAAGAAGAGAGGGCATACTTGCACCCTCAGTCTTAAGGGTCCTCAGAGTCGTAGGCAGGTGTAACAGTTACAGCTGCCTCACTAGAGGTGGTGCTTCAGGGCATGGGTCAAAGAGCTATCTACTACATGAGTTTCTGTATTTGTTCCCATATGCTTCAAGAGGAAGATTCTCTAATGATGACTGCATAAAGCAGTGATCGATGAGTGCAGCAGAATGTTACTAGGAGTCATTTTATTGCTACATTTTTTTATTATTTGGGTTTTGTTTTTTTTTTTTTTGTTTGTTTGTTTTTTAGAACAACAGTATTTGTTTTCACTATTTACCGTAGATCCCTGGGCTATCTAATCTCAGATTTTTTTTGTCACCTGAGCATTGTCAGGTATGGGTTCTCCTGGAATGGACCTTATGTCATTTCAATTGTTTGGTGACTTCCAAAAGCTTTGTGCCACTGTTGTCCTAGCTTATCTTGGAAGTGGGACACCATTGTATCAGAGGGTTTGTGGCTGGATTGGTTTCTGTTTTCCATTTGCTGTATTGCCAAGAACCTTTCTGTACCGAAGATGCTAGAATGTGGGGTGAGGGCACTATGCAGATGCCAGCTAGACTTCTTCATATTCAAGGAGCTGTGTAGATGTTGTCTTCAGCAATGTGTCATTATCAACAGTGTTTGGAGAGCAATCTACAGTCTTAGCAACAGTTTCGGTAGTTTGGGGATTGCCATGGAACCCCTTTGGCCAACAACCCAATCCTGGTACTGGAAGTTTTATTTGGTCAAAAGAGAAGGCCGGTAGGGGCTCTATCTCTGGCATTATTTGGCAATTTCGTTTAGGTAACCTTCAAATACACACACACACACACACACACACACACACACACACACGCACACACGCATGCACGCACGCACGCACACATGTATATGTACATATACATATATTCGTGCATGTATATATGCACATACACACACACACAAATAAGCTTCTACTAAATTAAGTTTCCAGGCTGTCCCTCAAATGACTCTTTACTTTAGCTGTCTGTCTTCATATTCCCTCTCTTGTCCACCTCTCCTACTATGCCCACCACTCTCCATCCATCCACAACTAGTAAATCCAGCTCCCTTTCCTAACCAGATCCATCTATATGCCCTAGTCCCTTAGACTCTACTTAGCCACTGAGTTCTACAAATTGCAGCTTTATTATCATTGACTTAACACTAATATTCATATATAAGTAAATACTTGCTGGAGAGATGGCTCAGAGGTTAAGAGCACTGACTGCTCTTCCAGAGGTCCTGAGTTCAATTCCCAGCAACCACATGGTGGCTCACAACCATCTGTAATGAGATCTGGTGTCCTCTTCTGGTCTGTAGTCATACATGCTGTATACATAATAAATAAATAAATCTTAAAAAAAGAAAAAAAATTAAGTAAATACATACCATATTATCTTTCTGGATCTGGGATTTCCTCACTAAGGATGATTTTTTTTTCTGATCCCATCCACTTACAAATGAAATGTATTATTTTGCTGTTTTAATAGTCTAGTATTACTCTATTGTATAATTGTATCATATTCTATTTATCTATTTTTAGGTTGGATTTAGGTTCTTTCCAAATTCTGACTATTGTGAATAGAACAGTAGGGAACATGGCTGAGCAAGTTTCTCTGTAGTAAAATGAAGTATATGCAAAAGAACAGTATTCCTGGGTCTTAAAGTAGGTTGATTCCCATCTTCCAAGGAAACACTACACTGATTTTCACACTGGCTATACATGTTTGCAGTTCCATTAGCAATGGACAAGCGTTCCTCTTAGTCTATATCCTTACTAACATGAGCTATCATATGTGTTGTTAACTATTCTGACAGGTCTAAGATAAAAATCTCAAAATTTTTTGATTTGCAATTTTTGATGGCTATGGATGTTGAACATTTCTTTAAGTTTTACTCAGCTATTTGAGTTTCCTTAAGCTCCCTCTTTTGGAAAGTCTCTGTTTAGATATTTATCCCATTTTTTGATTGGATTATATTTTTATCTCTAGTTTTTTTGGGTTCACCACATATTTTGCTTATTATCCCTCTTTCATCTATGTAGCAAGTAAAAATGTTTTCTGATTTATCAGATGACACTTTGTCCAAATGATGGTATCCTTTGTCATGCAGAAGCTTTTCAGTTTCATGAGGTCCCGTTTATTAATTGTTGATCATACTGCCTGCTTTAACAGTATTCTTTCCAGAAAGTCATTTCCTTCACCAACATGCTTAAGGCTATCTCCCTCTTTTTCTTCTATCTGGTTCAGTGTATCTGGTGTTATGTTTAGGTCTTTGAGATACTTGGAGTTGAGTTTTGTGCAGGAAGATAAGTTTGGATCTGTTTGGATTCTTCTATACGCAGCCCTCTAGTTTAACCAGCACCATTTGATGAACATGTTGTCTTTATTCTCCAATATTTCTATATAATTAATTAAAAATAATCAGATGGTTTTCGGTGTGTGCATTTAAGTCTGAGCTCCCAGTTTGATTCCATTGATCAGTGTGTCTGTTTTTCTGCCGATACCATGCTTTTTAATTACTATAGCTCTGTGTCATAACTTGAAATCTGGAATGGTGATACTCTCAGCAGTTCTTTTACTGTTCAGGATTGCTTTAAAAATCCTGTGGTTTTTTAAGGTTTCCTTTTGAGGTTGAGTATTGTTCTTTCAAGGTCTGTAAGTATGTGATGGAATTTTGATGGGGATTGCCTTGAATCTGTAACTTGCTTTTGTTAATATGGCCATTTTCCCTGTATTAATCCTAATGGTCCATGAGCATGAGAGATCATGATATCTTCTGAAATACTCTTCAATTTCTTCTGATATCTTTCTTCAATATCTTAATGTTTTTATCATAAACATCTTTTTTGTTGCTCACTTACAGTTACCCCAAAATACTTTATATTATTTGAGGCTACTTTGAAAGAGAAAGAGGAGGGTTTATATGAGCAAGAATTGTTGAAACCAAGGTTGGATAAAGCACATGGACAAATAGCCAAACGAATGAAAACACATGAACTATGAACCAAAGGCTGAGGGGCCCCCAACTGGATCAGACCCTCTGAATAGGTGAGATAGTCAATTGGCTTGATCTGTTTGGGAGGCATCTTGGCAGTGGTACCATGTCCTGGGCTCGTTGCATGAGTTGGCTGTTTGAAACCTGGGACTTATGCAGGGACGCTTGGCTCAATCTGGGAGGAGAAGACTGGACCTGCCTGGACTGAGTCTATCAGGTTGATCTCAGTCCTTGGGGGAGACCTTGATCTGGAGGAGGTGGGAATGGGGCGTGGGCTGGGGGGGAGCGGAGGGGGGCAGGGAGGGAGAGAACAAGGGAATCTGTGGCTGATATGTAGAAATGAATGGTATTGTAAAATAAAATAAAAGGAAAAAAAAAGAAAGAAAGATGATTCCCTCCTTTCCAATTTCTTTCTCAGTTAGTTTGTAATTTGTATAGAAGAGGCCCACTGATTTTTTTGTTATTAATATTATATTCAGCTACTTTCCCGAAGTGTATATCAGCTGTAGGTGTTTCCTGTTGGAATTTTGATGGTTGTTTACTCATGCTTTCTTATCACCCTCAAATAAAAGTTTCCTTGACTTATTCCTTTCCAATTTGTATGTTTATCAATCTATGTATGTTGAACCATGCCTGTATCTCTGGGATGAATCCTACTTCACCATGGTGGATGATCTTGTTGATGTTTTCTTGGATTTTTTGCAAATAACTTATTGAGAATTTTGCTTCTACATTCATAAGGGAAATTGGTCTGAATTTGTTTTTTTCTTTCTTGGGTCTTTATGAGGTTTTGGTATCAGGGTTGCAGTGGTCTCTCAAAAAAACAGAAGCTCAGAATCCTAGTTGTACAGGCTGGCCACTGGGACCAGGAGTCCTCTCAGTGCTGGGTTCATAGGCATATGTCTGATTTTTATGTGGGTTTTGTAACCTGCACACAGTTCTCCTTGCTTGAATAGCATTTTTTTTACTTATACAGTTCTTTTCCTTGATCTTGAGATGTAGGTTATCCACCTGACCTCCATTATACCTCTCTATTATCTCTGTTAGTAGTAGGACTTTTGCCCAAATCCTGTTCTTCTTGCATCCCTGTCCTATTTATCTCTGAAATTACTGCTTTTTCCAGTCATGTTCATCACTAAATAGCTTGTACAAGATTTTTCAATCCTATGTCAGCTTTGGTTCTTCCAGTTTATAGTATCACAAAACAGACAAAGATGTCCTATTTTCATTCATTTCTTAAGTAGAAGAAATGAATAAGGCTTTTTCAGTAAACAGGAGCTCAATGATATTTCATGAGACACATTCAGTTTAATTAGTTTAATTAACAAAATCTCTGGCAATGGATATCTTCATATTTATAATGATATCCCTTTTAAAATCCAATTAAAATTGGAAGAAATTTGTTTTTAAATGTCAATATTTAAGAAATATGTTCCATATGTTAGAGAAACATTAGCTATATACTTCAACATATCATCACTGAAAACAAATGTCTTTAAACATATATTTATAATTGCTTCTATATTTTAAATATTATCCCATTTTAAATATTTTCATTGACCAAATGTAATTACTATTTACATTTTTAAAAAGCAAATTGCACTGTTAATGTTTATACTTTATTTTCCATTTGTAATTATGAAGTACACCTTATAGTCAAACATTAAATGTAATGGAAAGTCCTTATATTTTGTTTTTGGTCAATTGCTCTGTAATGTGATGAATCTAATGTCTTAATTTACCTTGATATCCTTGAACCTTAAGTGCTAACATGTAATCTTCATTTGTCCTCTTCAGTTTCCTTATTTAACCATAACAATTTCTTCAGTTTTACTCTGCTTTGTTAATGGATCAATATACCTCATCATCAATACCTGTTCATTTAGTGTATTATTAGTTAGAACCACTCTTACTTTGTGATCAGTTGGGTCACATCAACTCGATGAAGAGATAACACAATTCGTTCTGTCATAGGATGCCTGAATGAATGAAATGACAGCTAATCAATGGCTGCCTTTGTCCTTGTGTTCCTCAGCTGTCCCAGATAACACATATCAATCAGTGAGGACTAACTCAGCATCAGCTATAATTACCTCAGCAAAACAGTCACTAGTGTCCTATCAGCTCTCAAACATTAAAAGCAAGTAAGAATTAATGTCATTCAATATTCAAGTTCATTGTCCTATATATTACCTTAATTAACAAAAAGAAATATTGGGTTAATTTTACCTCTCAGACCTATTCATTGATTTTTATATTAGCACTTTCTTGTCCTTGACTTAGTACTCAAGAGATTTTTAGCCTTTAATTATATCCATAGATTAAAAAACATATACCAATCAAATTCATGGAATGGTGTGAATTAAAACACCCATGAGGCTTAATATAAAAATAAAAAATATTGCTAGCTACTTACTTGTATGGCCTTGAGCAAGGTGCTTCAATTATATAAACATTTTTCTCTTTCTTTTCTCGTGGTTAATAATTCAAGGGATGTTTAGCAGCATAAAAGTAAAAATACATGTATAGACAAACAGCAAAGGTATTTATTCAAAGAAAAAATGTTTGAATATTTAAAAATCAAAGAAAGGAGGTTATATAATTCAGTATATTTAATCATTTTATGAGTAGAAAATGTGTTTTAAGGTAAACAGCTAAAACAAGTGTAAAGTAAAACTGTGTATTAATTTTGTTTTGATTTTTTATTAAGAAAAAACTTTAAATTCATTTTACATACCAATCAAAGATCTCCTTCTTCCCTCCTCCTGCTCCTCCAGTCTCCCACTCCCAACTCAAGCCCCATTCCCTCCTACAAAAAGGTAAGGCCTCTCATGGTGAGTCAGCAGAGCCTGGTACATTCAATAGAGGCAGGTCCAAGCCCCTCCCCCTGCCTCAAGGCTGTGCAAGATGTCCCAACATTGGTACTGGGTTCCAAAAAGCCTGCTCATTTACCAGGGATGGATTCTGATCCTACTGCCAGGGGCCTCCCAAGCAAATCAAGCTACACAACTCTTTTACTATGCAGTGGGCCTAGTCCAGTCCCATGCAGGCTCCATACCTGTTGATCTAGATTTCATGAGTTCTCACTAGTTTGGTTTGTTTTCTATGTAGGTTTCCCCATCATGATCTTAATGCCCTTGCTCATAGAATCCCTCTTCTCTCTCTTTGACTGGACTCCTGGAGCTCAGCCTGGTGTTTGGCTGTGGAACTCATCATCTGCTTCCATCAGTTACTGAAGAAAAGCTCTACTATGACAGGGTATTCACCAATCTGATTACTGGGGTAAGCCAGTTCAGGTACCCTCTCCACTATTGCTAGTAGTCTAAGATGGAATCATCCTTGGGGATTCCTGGGTACTTCCCTATAACCCAGTTTCTCACTATCTACCCATTATGTCTCCCTCTATAAGGGAATAGGATGGCAAAACTGTGTATTTTGAATATATATGAATGGCCGCAGCAATTTGAGTAAATTGTAGAATTTAAAATTGGCACATTTCCCATTGTAACCCAATTAAATAATTATTATAACCTTAAAACTATACTTTATAAACTTGGATTAATTTATATTTTTTTAAGTTTGCTAAATGGTTTGATTTTATTTTTATGTGTTTTCTGAAAATAGATGTTTTAAAAAAGTGAAACACTTATTTTCATGAAAAATTTGAATTGATGTATTCATATCTTATAAGTATACATTTCTTTATGTAACTTTTTAAAGAAAATGGTTGAGCAATTTGCAATTTTGCAATGTGCAATTTATATTGTCAACATACCTGACATTCAGTATCTCATGGGCCTGTTCTCCAAGGTTGTTAGGATGTGTGGATCTGGGTATCAAGGACCAGAAATTACAAAATCTGCTAGGCATTCTCCCTAGGCTCCCAGATAACCAATATATATGGTTCCTGCCACAAAGTAATACTTTAGGGATCCTTGGATTCTATCAAGTTGAAATACAGCAACCTTGATCATAGGCAATCTGGAAACATCAGCACTTGCTTAGAAAGAACTCTAATTTGGAAATGATACAACAAATTATATCTCTTAACAGATTTCACCCATGGTTCACAAAAGCATGTGAATGTTAGTAAAAAGAAATTCCTTTAGCAGTTAGTGTAGTAGACTGGGAAAACAAAATTCTATTGGTTTAGATGAAATTAAATATTGGCTTAAGACATAGCTCAGTGGTAGAGTATTTTCTTAGCATACATGGATGCATGAGTTTCATCTACAACACTGCAGAAAACAAAATTTCATTTGAAAATAACAAAAAGAAGTAATGAGGTAAGACAGCCCCTTTCCCTATAAGAAGCACCATCTTAGATCTTGACATCTTATACAAGATCTTCTGAGGTAGGAGGCAAGGAGACTCCTCCCCAGTCCATCATAGCTTGCAGTCACAGTGAAAACTGCAGCCCACCCTGTTACCCTGTGTGATGATCAGTTCAGGAGATATCAGTTTTACTCCTTGTCTGGCTTTCTCACACAGTCAAGTAAGGATCACCTGAGCCACCTCAACAGCAAATCCGCAGTCCTCTTTAAGACTGAATTTCAAGTGGGCATGGCTTTATGCATCTCACAGAGAAACCTGGACTCTTTAAGAATAAACTTGGAGTCTAGATTAGAAGAGAGTTACTGTTTGACTATTGTTTGTGGGTGTGATAGAAGCCCAATTGAATTTTATGTATGCATGGTTTAAGTCAATAGTTTATTTTTCTTTAATGTTGTCTCTTTACCTTTTTTTTTAATCCTCATTTTAGTTTAGATTCCCTTTCCAATTAACTGTTTTATGGATACTTTCAGTATTATTCATTAACTTTAAGCCACTATTTTTTTTTAACTTTTGTCTCACTAGACTGGAACTTTATGATTGTTCTTAACTTTTCTACACCTACAAATGTCTTTTCCTCTACAGCTTCATACCTATATCAACTGTCCAGTGTCTTCCATACCTCCATCCTATAGCCTTATTTGTAATGTACACTTTTCTCCTCTTTCCTTGACTCCTACCCTAGTTCACTGAATTGTTACTGATACCTTGTGCTGCAAAATATCTACAAATCACACACCTTCTTCAACTAGTTTCCTAGTGTTGCTGGACCTAATACATTAACAGGGACACAAGTGTAGAACACAATCATATAATGTAGCGAGGGAGGAAAAATATGGCTAACAAATAAATGAAGACAATCATTGTATCTCCCCCGGTAAAAAATCTATAGAAAATACATTTCAATGAAGAAAGCTGAAGAGAATCACAGAAACTAAAAAGAACAACTAAAGTTGAAAAGGAGAAAATTAAAAACATAGAGCTACTTCTAACAGAAGAGAGGCAGAAAATTCAACAACAAAAACCCAATCCCAAAAGATATGAGACAACAATACACTGGGACTCATTTCCAACTTCCAGATGCTCTGGAAGGAAAGCTAGAACAGCAGAGTTATCTGTACTGTCTGAGATTAAAGAGAATTAATGGTCAGATAGGAGATTCAAGTAAGGAGATCCACAAATTAAAGGAATCTGTTGAGCCATAAACAAATTAAATGAAATCATGGATGGATTTGAAGAGAAGGTCTAAAATATGAAGAAAGTTTTTTTTTTTTTAACAGGTTTGAATGTTTCATCACAAATGAGACATCTCTCAGCCCTCCAAGTCCCAGGGAACATTTGACAAAGGAGGTAGAAGAACTATGGGGGCAACAGGATGAAGAGAGGTGCTGTGTGGCACTATAATATCAATACAGTAATTTTCCAATAATGAACACATAGCACCTATGACTACTTTTATGGAGTCTAAAAATAAAATATAGAGATGTGTGAGTATGAGAGTATATGCAATTGGGGGAAAAGACTGAGCAGAGGTAGAATTGGAATTAGAGTTTGTAGTCAGGGGAAAAGTAACTAAAGTACAGTCTATACAAGTATAAAATTGTCAGAAATTAAATAATCCTCCAAATCCAACAAAACAAGTAAAAAAAATGGTTTAAGTACATTTGTTGCTCTTACCTGGGTTTGGTACCCAGTAGCCATTTGGTGATTCATTACCATCTGTAATATTAGTTCCAGGGAATCAGATATAACCTCCTCTTCTAATGGACTCAGGCACTGGGCACATGCTGTGCAATACACCCATGCAGGAAAAACATTCATTCTCATTAAATAATATAAATATATCTAAAAAATCAATAAAATGGATACCAAAGTTTCAATGCAACCTTCAAAAAAATTCCAATTACCTTTTCCACTGGAATAGGAAAATCAATCCGAATATTTTTGTTAAAAACACAAAAGACCACAAATAGCTAACAGAATTCTCAGCAGAAAGAAAAATAGTAGATGCATCCTGATACTTGATATTGTATCTGTACTACTGCAGAAATGGACCCATGGAACAAAAGAAAATGATTGAAGACCCTGAAATAAATCCATAAAGCTGATACAACTAATTTTTGGCAAAGGTCACAAAATCTTGTAGAAGGAAGAAAACAGTCTTTTCAACCAACAGTGCTGGCAAAAATGGATATCTATCTGTAGAACACTGCAATTTGATCAATTTGTTTCATCTTGCAATAAAAAATAAATTTTGAGTAATTTGTGAAACTATGATTAATAAGGATGTGGAATAAAGCTGGACATGGGGGTGCACTCCTTTAATCTTAGCACTTAGGAGGCAGAAGCAGGTGAATCTCTGTGCATTCAATGCCAGCCTGTTCTACAGAGCGAGTTCCAGGACAGGCTCCAAAGCTACATAGAGAAACCTTGTCTTCAATAACAACAAAAAAGAATGTGGATTAATTGAAGGATTTATTGTTTCCTTATGTTTATATATTACTGGCATTGTGCCTATTCATACATTTAAAAATCATAGGAACTGCCATATAATAATTAATTTCTATTGCTTTTACTTGTAAACGTACACATTTATTCCCAGATTTCCCTTGCCATCAAAAATTTATAGGCAATGTGTTAAATTCATGTGGTTGTTGACAAAGAATATTGATAGTATCTGAAAATATATAATGCAAATATTTATTTATTTTCTATTTTACTTGCCTATAAAATATTTCATAATTTCTTGTTCAAAATATATTTGTACATAATTCTTCTTTCTTGAGCTATATAATAACCTTTTGATTAAAACCTTCATAATCCGTAAGTTTGCTCATTTAGAACAGCATCTACACATATATTATTACACTTGATCTTAGCCAAAAGGTCGAGAAGCGATACACATATATTATCATTTATGTACTTTTCTCTCAGTATTTTGCACTTTTAAAAACTGGACTTCTGTCAGGTACCAATGTCATTTCAGAGTCTATGTACATTAAATTTCTTTTTATCTAATAATCTGGTCCATGTTCACTTATCTTTTAGAGTGATAATTGACTGCTCTTTCAGTACATAATATTCCTTTCGATGTTTCCCAATGAACTGATAAACACTTCCAACTATGTGTGTTAATTATCTGAATCTTTCATATTTCCTTCAAATTCTTTCAAGAACTGTGATGTGTATGTGTATGCATATCTCTGAATAATAGAAGGAAAATATATTATAAATATGTTATTTTTTAGGACCTAAAAGAAGGCATCCCATCACGAACTTAAAAAAGAACATGCACAAAATACACACACACACACACACACACACACACACTCTCTCTCTCTCTCTTTCAAAATAAAAATCAATTTACCACAGAATCACCTTGAGGTAACACTTGTGCTAATTAGTAATAGGAAAATTGGATTATAGCCAAATGACTGGCATAGAGTCCTTCATAATGTAATAAATGGTTACATATGCAGTGAAGGTCCATGATCTTTCATGAATTAAATTAGGTGTATTACATAGAAAATATATCTCATCCCCTCAACAGCTTGAAATAGCAAATGGTCACTTTCTCCTTATTCCACAACTATGCTGTGTGAGTCTGTATTATGATATTCATATTACTCAACTAGGTTCAACATCCAGACAAACCTCAACTAGCTAGTCTATTATAATTTATCAAAGAAACCACATAATTTAAGAAACAGTCCAAGCCGGGTGGTGGTGGAGCACGCCTTTAATCCCAGCACTTGGGAGGCAGAGCCAGGCGGATCTCTGTGAGTTAGAGGCCTGCCTGGGCTACCAAGTGAGCTCCAGGAAAGGCACAAAACTACGCAGAGAAACCCTGTCTCGAAAAAAAACAAAAACAAAAACAAAAAACAAAAACAAAAACAAAACCAAAAACAAAAAAAAAGAAAGAGTCCAAGTAATTTCTCCTCATAACTTAATGAGTAAAGAAAATAATATGAGCATGCCTGTTGTAATGAGCGAAACTTGAGTACATTTTTTTCTACACTCCTGGAAAATAAACCACAGATAAATATTCGACTGAATAGTGTTAACCTCTACCATAGTCTCTTCATATGTAAAGTCCAGCTTCTAATAGATGCTAAACTAGCAAGGCATGACAAAGGAATTAATATTATAATCATTTAATTTTAAAATAGTACAGGTATTTTCGATGGATATTCTTTGGTCCCAATAGGAAAAAAAAAACATTTACCCCACTTTCTTATTAGAGTATCTCCTTCATAAAATAAGTATTTGAAAAAATATGTTCATTCATTTGTCTATTTATTAATTTATTTGAGACAGCATCATGTTATATAGTTCCCCATATAGACTAACCTGGCTTCAAACTCACAGGAATATTCTTGCCTTTATCTCCAAAGTGAGAGTTTAAAGGCATGCTCCATCACTTTTGTAATTTTAACTGAATTTAAAATCTGTCTTTTTTCTTTTTATTATATTTCAGCATTCATCTTAAAGTCTAGATAAAACACAAAGACAAAACTCCAGACACCACTGCTTTCTAACTATCTGATAGTCATAAACTAGGAGTTTTCCTTTTCTTTACATGACAGTAATTAATTAGGACAAATTGTCATCCCAACTACCATGAGCAATTCAGATGAATCACACAAAGCAGAAGACACTATGGCGCCTTCTCACAGGAGGACAGATGCCATTTATCTCACAAACCTTTCAGCAGTAGATGGAATCTGATAGCATAGCTGTATAGAGAGCTGTGATTTCATCCATCTCAGAAATCTCATTAGTATAACTGATTAAGAATAACTGATTTAGGGCTCACTCATTTTTAAGTTTAGTTCAGTATTTTTTCACTAGTATCTGAAGAGAGGTTTTGTTTCTTAGTAAAGGAATTTATTTTAATCCACCCCCAAAATATCTAAATCTATATGTGTGTATATAGACAGAGAAATAACATATAATGGCACTTTAAATTATATGTGTAGGATTTTATATATATAGGAGAAAAAGTTTAAAGGTTTGAAAAATAAGTTGTATTTTGCATAAGGTTTTAAGGAAAATAAGAAAACATCTCTGTTTACTGACTGTATTCTTTCTTAATGTTTCTGTATAATACACTCATATCATTGGTATAATAATCCAAAATATAAAATTTGATTTATATAATATAATATAATGTATGCATATATTAATAAAGTATTATATATAATAACAGTACTATTTATTGGCCATATGTCCTAATTAATAGATTTTACTATTCATTTTACATACCAACCACAGCTTCCCCTTTCCTCCTTCCTCCCACCCCCCAGTATTCATCCCCAACTCATCCCCCATGTGAAGAATTTGTACAAGATTTTTGAAAACATGTGTATAAAGAAGGTGTACATTGTTAAAGCTATGTTTACTTTAGATACCTATCTGCAATTTACATATATTTATTTTCATGCTATTTCTGTGTTAACTTACACCATTTGCTAGTTATTAATAAACTATTAATGTCATGATTTATACCATTTCTTGTGAATTAATATGGCATTATATCAATATATCTGTAACCATACATATGTACATGTTGACTATGTTGTTCATACATTATATATAAGTACAAGCATATATGGATATATGCATAGAGATTGAAAAGTAGTTTTTGTCCAGATTAGAGAACAAATCTATTCAAAAATAAGAATTTATATCTTTCTCTTTATTTCCAGAATACAATAAATACTCCTAAAATAGACTTTCTTGTTGAATCATTTGTCTTTACTTTCAAATATAAGATGAAAAAAATATGTGATATAAAACAGAATGGTGGATGAAATTGTTGGTATCTTCAGAAGGACAGAAGACTACAATTATGTATCAGAAAAGATGTGTCATAGCATAAAAATGACTCAAAACAGCAGGGGGGTTTTTAAAGTTCAGTTGCTGGCATGGAGTAGGTGGAAATTGAGTGCCAAGTAGGTATAACCTCTGTGGTTTCTTTTCACTTCATTAAAGACAAGCTGCTTTCCTCTACTCATTCGTATTTCCAACTCTTCTCAAGTGACCTGCTGCTTTTCCTGTATCTGGATCCTGCTTTATTTCTGGATCATTCAATTCATAGAGTACAAAAACCCTCATGTGAGGAATCAGATGATGTGTTATTCCATAGGTGGTTATTCACAGCCTCCTGAGTCACTACAAATAACCCTCATTTTAAATTTTTTTAATGTTTTGAGATTAGAAGTACATTTCCCCCTTCCCTGTTGTCTCTCCAAACTTACTCATGTAAGTTTTTCTGTAAAATTCATAATGATTTTCTTTAATGTTTATTACACACCACACACACACACACACACACACGTGTGTGTGTGTGTGTGTGTGTGTGTCTAAATATCTGAATAAGAGTTTCTCAGTCTGTAAATCCTGTTAAATACAATGTACCATTTGTTTTTTGATAAAATTCAGATAATATGGTAAACAACAGATGCATCCACATAAGAAGGATATGGATATGTCACAATGACTGACATAGCCAGTTATGGAATCATTAATTTAGACTTATTTATAATTATTAATTTAAAAAGATAAACTTCAATTATATCAGCTCTTTGGATATGAGCTAAATTTACATAGGAGTAAAGTAGAGAGGTATATATTTATAAGTTCCCACAATGTATGTTGAAAAATGAATTAAAAATAGGTTTTTGACAGAAGAAAAAAAATAAAGGGAAAATATTTCCTATAATTATCATTTAAAAACTTTAGTATTAATAATTAAAATATCACATAAAAATTTTAGTGTGAGCTGACCTGAGCTATTGGAAGCTCATGTATTCTGGCCCACAGCTAGGGAGCCTGCTTGGAACCGACCTAAGCCCTCTGCATGTGGGTGACAGTTTTGTAGCTTGGTCTATTTGTGGGGCCAATAGTAGTGGGATCAGGACTGTCCCTTGTGCATGAGCTAGCTGGCTTTTTAGAACATATTTTCCATGCTGGAATGCCTTGCCCAGCCTTGATGGAGGGAGAGAAGCTTGGTCCTGCCTCAACTTGATATACCATGCTTCTGTGACTCCCATGGTAGGAATGCCCCTTTCTGAATGGAGGGGGAGTTGGTGGGGAAGGGGTAGAAGGGAGGTGGGGAAAAGACAGGGGAAAGAGAAGTTAGGGGAAACTGGTTGATATGTAAAATAAATAAAAAAATTTTTTAAAAACCTACTGTGATCTTTTTTTTAATTTTATAATTTAATTTAATTTAATATATCAGCCACAGATTCCCTTGTACTCCCACCTCCTGCCCCCCACCCCCACCTTCCCCCCAGCCCACCCCCCTTTCCCATCTCCTCCAGGGCAAAGACTCCCCTGAGGATTGAGTTCAACCTCATAGATTCAGTCCAGGCAGGTCCAGTCCCTTCCTCCCAGGATGAGCCACGTGTCCCTGTATAAGTCCCAGGTTCCAAACAGCCAACTCATGCACTGATGACAGGACCCAATCCCACTGCCTGGATGCCTCCCAAACAGATCAAGCTAACAACTGTCTCACCCAGAGGGCCTGATCCAGTTGCGGGCTCCTCAGCTATTGGTTCATAGTTCATGTGTTTCCATTCGTTTGGCTATTTGTCCCTGTGCTTTATCCAACCTTGGTCTCAACAATTCTTACTCATACAAACCCTCCTCTTTCTCACTAGTTGGACTTCTGGAGCTCCACCTGGGACCTGGCCATGGATCTCCACATCCAGTTCCCTCACTCATTGAATGGGGTTTCTAGCATGAAAATTAGGGTGTTTGGCCATCCTATCACCAGAGAAGATCAGTTCGGGCTGTCTCTCGACCATTGCCAGTAGTCTATTGTGGGGGTATCTTTGTGGATTTCTGTGGGGGCCTCTCTAACACTTTGCTTCTTCCTAATCTCATGTGGTCTTCATTTATCATGGCTTTTATTCTTTGTTCTCCCTCTCTGTTCTTGATCCAGCTTGGATCTCCCGCTCCCCTAAGCTCTCTTTCTCTCGACCCTTGCCCTTCATTAGCCCCACTCTAGAACTAAACAGAGAATTCTCAACAGAGGAAACTCAAATGGCTGAAAGATATTTAAGGAATTGTTCAACATCCCTAATTATCAGGGAAATGCAAATCAAAATGACTCTGAGATACCACCTTATGCCTGTCAGAATGGCTAAGATCAAAAACACTGAAGACACCTTATGCTGGAGAGGATGTGGAACTAGGGGAACTCTGCTCCACTGCTGGTGGGAATGCAAGCTTGTATAACCACTTTGGAAATCAATATGGCGCTGTCTTAGAAAATTGGAAATCAATCTCCCCCAAGATCCAGCTATACCACTCCTGGGCATATACCCAAGGAATGCTCAATCATACCACAAGGGCAATTGCTCAGCTATGTTCATATCAGCATTGTTTGTAGTATGATCTTTTTTGTTCATACATAATTATGATTCAAACTTAGCTAGTCTTGTATTATTTCAAATCCTAAATAAACATGGCAATAGAATATATTAAAAGTATTTCTAGCAGAAATGTATAATACAGCAAATGCCTAGGTAAGTTTTTGACAGACTGGGTAATTTATATCATGTTACCTGCACTTTAAACATATGAGCTTTATGAATGACTATTTCTCATCATTTAGCAGTTATGAAACTATAGACTAGATACAGGAACATGTGTAGCCACCACAGTTTCTGAATCTGTTGGAATCAGCTGGCATGAATATATTAAAGATTTCCATCTAATGCATACCTTTGGATTGTTGCTGTAGAGGTAGAGAAGAAACCATTTTCTTTTGTTGTTGTTTTGTGAGTGGACAAATGATAAAACAGTTTATTTTGCATTGAGCCATTGTTACAATTCCAGTTTCTTGGTGTACAGTAAGGGCAGTTGTGGATTATGACTTTTTAAGGAGGCATGTTTGTATCCTAATGGATCTTCATTTGTAAATACAAGAGTTGATCCAAATTTGTCCTGCTCTTTGCTACCTCTGCTAAAGTGTAACAAATTCTTAGACTAAAACATAGGAGCACTGGAATTTGAAAACTTACTTTTAGCTCTCTAAATTCCAATTAGAAAGTGAGAATTAATATAAGTACTAACTTTTATAAAAAATCTTACTTTCTTAAAAGAAGAAATGTAATTTATAATGTGGTTAAAAGAAAAATGAATAATAAAAGCTTAAGAAGTAGGATAAGTTCATGACCTGATATCTAGACTGAAGGAGGGCATGTCGACTTTGGTTTAATAGTAGCTTTTAGTGTGAGGTAGGAAGAGATGTACCAGAACATTAACTAACCACATGCCCAGGTAATTCCACTGGGGCACTATTCTGAACTTAAAAGACATGAGAGAACACTTCACAGTTGTAGCTAGTAAAATCATTGAACTAACTATATTTAGGTATTTGAGAGAAACTTAAGTAGCATGAATTGTTAGAAGGTCTTCTTAATAAAATCAAACCTGAGGCCAGTTATTGGGGTGAATGCTGGAAGATAAGAGAACCAGAACAAGCCACAGCTACCTCACTTGACCAGTTCCTCAGCTGATCCTTTTTCCTCAGACTGGAAGCCTCTGAGTCCTTATCCAAATGAATCTCAGCTGAACTGCTTCTAGAAGGCCTGAATGCTTTACCAGCCAAAAGCTTCTAGTTTCTGGTTTTCATGCCTTATATACCTTTGTGCTATCTGCCATCACTCCCTGGGATTAAAGGCTCACTCCCTGGGATTAAAGGCATGTGTCACCGTGCCTGGCTGTTTCCAATGTGGCCTTGAACTCACAGAGATTCCAGAGAGATTTCTGCCTCTGGAATGCTAGTATTAAAGTCGTGAGTGCAATCATTTTCTAGCCTCTGTATCTAGTGGCTGTTCTGTTCTCTGACCCCCAGATAAGTTTATTAGGGGGCACAATATTTTGGGGAACATAATACCACCACATTTTGTCAAAAGGATGATTGAACATTTACAAAAAATAATCCTATTGTGGAATATTTTTACCTTAGCACTAATAAATTTCAAGGAGAAATTTATTGGAATACATATGCAAATTCAGGAATATATATTAGAGTTGTAATAGACTATGGAAGTAAAAGGCAAATATAAAGTTAGCTGCCTTTTCATAGTAATCTATTTCTCACTTGTTGCCATAATATAAATATGCCAGAATGACAAAGCAAATTTTATAAAAGTAAAACAAATACTATGTTATTAACAACAGTGGCAAAGAATTTAGTTGATTCAAAATATATGGTTTATAAAATATTTAGTTTAACAAAAAAGTAAAACTAATGATGGAAGATTCAGGATAGCTATTTAACCATTATTGTGTCTAAATTATTAAATAAAGATAAATTGCATTGATATTTGACCATGCCTCTTCTGTTACCGTCAACCATATTATGGTTCTGTCTACTGAACACATTGTAACCCGAAAAAACTTCCTCATGTCCACCCTTGCCTTGATTCATGCAAACATTTATAAATTAGAAAGACATTTTCATAGTGGTGATATGAAATAAAGCAGTGTATTGTTGACAAAGTCAAATCGTCTGAAATTTTAATTGGAATAAGATTCAGAATGCTTTGTGTCATAAATGAACCAAACAATGTATGCACCCCTTTGGTGGCTACTAGACCTTGACTTGGAGGAGGTGGAAATGGGGGGGTTGGATGGGGGCAAGGGGCTTGGGGGGTGGGAGGAGGGAGGATGGGGAATCCTTGGATGATATATGAAATTAAGTTAATTATAAAATAAAAATATATATTAAAAAAAGAAGAAAAAATAGGCACTCCCCATTTTCATCTGCATCTACCACAGTGGTGGTCTTTTGCTATTCTCCACTGTTTTTGTTTGTTTGTTTGGTTTTGTTTTTCAAGACAGAGGCTTTCTCTGTGTAGCTTTGGAGCCTGCTCTGGAACTCACTTTGTAGGCCTCAAACTGACAGAGATCCACCTGCCTTGGCCTCCTGAGTGCTGAAATTAAAAGCGTATGCCACCACCGTCCAGCCTGTTCTCCACTGTCTGGTCTTCTTCATTTTAGCATCTGTTACTTGTGTACTCTTCCTGGAACTAGCTGCCCAGGTTCTGGATTATTCTACTTAGTTAAGGTTGGCAATTTACGTTTGCAAAAGTAAAGATGTGCTATATGTGACTTTATTTGGTTTCAATTTGTGTTTTCCTCACAGTGTTGAAAACAAAATGAGGGAGATAGATAGATAGATAGATAGATAGATAGATAGATAGATAGATAGATAGATAGATAGATAGATGATAGATAGATAGATAGATAGATAGATAGATAGATGATAGATAGATAGATAGATAGATAGATAGATAGATAGATAGATAGATAGATGATAGATAGATAGATAGAGAGAAGCCTTTGCATAGAAAGTAAGCCTGAGCTGTAGCAAAGCTTTTCTTTCCCACATACTTTCTGCCAAATCTCCTTCAGCTACTTTATTAGCCTGCTTTTTTCCCCACACTCAGCCAAGTAATGAGACTCAAATAACTATGTAAATTCATTAATCCTGTAAAGCAATTAGTGTAAAAACCAATGACTGTTAAATTATTTCAAAATGAATTAGTTACAACATAACATTTAATTTTCATGATAACCCTCATTTATTTACACAATATGATAATTTCAATTAAATAAATGCAAAGATGTAATATATTAAACAGAATGGCTAAAAGCTTGTTCATCTGGTAGAAAAGTGTCTTCTATGACCTATAGCTAAATGAATTAAAGTGTATAAAATCTTAGTACACTATCTGACAGCAAGAAATCAAGAAATTCCCCATCCCAATGTGCATTCCTGAGAAAGGGCAGCATGGACCATGAAAACAGAGGGAATTCTGCTCCATTAGATCTGGAAGGTTTTCATTTCATGATAAACTTGAAGGAAAAAATAGCTTAAAAAATCCTTTGATATTTCATGTTTTTTTCAATGTACCTTGTTTTGTAATTTACACCAATCTAATACTTAAAATGGTATAACATTAGAGAAAGATGGCCATGTTTGAATGAGATCTGGGAATAATGCATAGTGAAATACTTTCATGATTTCAATAAAGTATTTATTAGGAAATTCTATAATACACCCTATGAGAGAAATAACATTCTAGATATTATAAAAACTCATTAATAACAATGCCTTGTTAATACATTTATATCCAAATATCCAAAATATAACATGGATTCAATGAACAAGCTGAGTAAGGGCCATAACTATTTAGTGAAATCATCAATGAACCTATTGCTAAGTATTAATGTCTTCCTTTTCAAAATGATTCATGATGAAATAATAAAAGTCATAGTCATATTTTAATGCTTTGTTTTGTGGCTATGATTATAAATTATATAGACTCCAGCATTATGGCATACCCACAACTGGTAGCCAGAGGCAGGAAGTTGGTAAGTAAGAAACCAGCTTGGGCTACATAGTAAGTTTAGTGCAAGCCTAAGCTCCATAGAGAGAGAGGCCAAGTCCTGGCCAGCAGACCCATCCTTCCACTGTTATCTGCAGAGCTTCTTGTAACTATGCATGCACTCTAACACTTGCTAATGTTAGGATTTCCCCACAAATTTATTCTAAGGGTGTATTTGCATTATTTCTTCTTTCCAAGGCTTGTTTTTTCAACTTTCAGGACACCTTATAAAATTTGGGCCATTTCAAATCAGAAGACATACCTGCAGGCAACGACTGGATCAACATGGTAAATAAAGAGCCATGAAAGGGGGGACATTGCTAGGAAATGACTGAAATGAAGGTGATTTGAATTCATGACAAAAGACAAATCACAAACTATAAAGGACAACAACTGAAATATATATATATATATATATATATATATATATATATATATATATGCCACTTGTTTCATTTTTTTGATAAAACTGAAGTGGAAAATTATTTTTATCTGTCTTCTATTCCCTCCTAAACCTTCCACAACACAGGAGGAATTCAATGTATATTACTATAGTTAACATTGTAAAATTTTAATTTATTGTGGGACATTGCTATATTTATGTTCAGAAATATTTCATACAAAATACAATGTACAACACAATGTAAAATACAATGTTAAAGTGCAGCCTGCCATGCATTTCAATTTGATACTCATAAGTCTAATCACAGTAATAAATCAAGTACTAGTGAGTTGGTATTGAGGTATTGCTTCACAGTCTTTACTTTGCTCCTTATAGTATGAAATGAGCATATTTTTTCCATTGATTATTGCAAAATGAGAAAATCCAATATTTATTGGTTTCCTTTTTAAAAAAAAAAATGAGACTAGATTCTTTCCTCATACAATATATCCTGATTATAGTTTACCATCCCTATCTCCTCCCAGTTCTTCCCCACCTTCCGTTCCCTCCAGATCCACTCCCTTTCTTTCTTTCATTAGAAAATAACAGGCTTCTAAGAGATAGCTGCTAAACATAAGAAAATAAAATTTAATAAGATGAAGCAAAAAATTATAATATCATATTTGGACACAGCAACTCAACATAAGGAAGAGTCCCCAGCACAGGCACAAGAGTCAAAGGCACACTTGTTCTCACATTCAGGAGTCCCATAAAAATAGTAAGCTAATAACTATATAATTTTAAGTACATGCAATTATATACCCAGCAGAACTGGTGCATACCCATATAGGCCCTGTGATTGTTGCTTCATTCTGAGAGTCATATGAGTTCTGAGTATTCACTTTGGTTAGTTGATGTAGAGGGTCTTATTCTCCTGGTATCTGCCATCCCATATGGTGGCTCTTACACTCCTTCTACTACTTCTTCTTCCTCCTCCTCCTCAGAATTCCTTGAACTCTGAGGGGAGGGATCTGATGGAGATCTCCAATTTACACTCTTCTCTCAACACAACATCAGGCTGTGGGTCTCTGGATTTGTTTCCACCTATTGTTGAAGGAAGCCTATCTGGTGATGATTGGATAAGACACTGATATATGAGTATAGCAGGATGCCATTAGGAATCGCTTTTTTTGACATATATTGTTTGATGTTTTTCCCTAGATTTCTGAGCTATCTAGGTCTGGTTCTTGGTTATGGAAGCAGTATTGAGTATGGGTTCCTTCTTGTGAAATGGGCCTTAGACCAAGTCAGACATTGGTTGGATAGTCCCACACGTTCTGAACCACCATCGCCATAGTATATTTTCTGGCAAAGACAGGAGAACATAGGGATTAGAGCTTCACATAGGCACCATCTCAACTTCTCCATATTGAATGAGTTGTGTGGGATTTATTTTTGAAAATGGAGCCTATTGCTTGATTTCAGAGATCAATTATTTGTCTCAGCAACTGCCTGGGTTGTATGAGAGATTTCCACGGGACACCCTTTGGCCAACAACTCAATTAAATGCATTGCAGTCCCACCAGTGGAAGCCATGCCTGTGTACAAGTTATGGCCAGTTGAGACTGCATATTCCCCATTAAAAAGAGTCTTCATTAGGATCACCTTCAATCTAGTAAGTTTCCATGCACTAGGTTTCATTGGATTCTTCTTTTAAATACTATTAAATTTACTTCAGGGTACAGCTTTTCTTAGTCATAGAAGTTAAATCATCAAAGTGAGTCATTTTATAGAATTTTATAATTTTAGGTTTTGCTTGAGCATTGAGTTACTAATGGGGTGGGTTTGGTCTGATTCTCTTGACTTCTGACACTCCTCCTTTTAATGAGTTTGCTGTAAAGTTGTAATTGGAGGTTCAAAATCATGCTGCAGTTTTCTCTAATGAAAATATGAACAAAAGAAAGAGACAAAAAGAAAGTGAACATTAACAGTATGAAGTAAAAAGCTAAATCTAGGGTGTAACGCTTCAATGTAAGAGGAACAAAATAATTGAGAAAAGTTCCAAAGGGTCTGGACTTGCTTCTTTCCTGGAGATATTAATTAGATATAAATGGAATAAAGGATCAAAGTGGCAAAGTGTGAAGCTATCAAAAGCTAGATATTCCACCAAAGAGAAGTAACTAGCGGGCTCTTTAGAAACAACACGAAAGAAAGAAAGAAAGGAAGAAAGAAAGAAAGAAAGAAAGAAAGAAAGAAAGAAAGAAAGAAAGAAAGAAAGAAAGAAAGAAAGAAAGAAAGATGAGAGACATAGGAGGCTTGTATTTTAGTAAGAGAAACTCAGAATAAAAAAATAAGAAAGGAAAGAAAAAAATTCCAAGAAGAAAAATGCTGTCATTTTTCCAGAATCAATGAGTTGCCTAGCAAAAAAGTCACTGAAAGGGCAACCATGTTGTACCTGTTGAAGTTTTTAAGGGGGTTAGGAAAGACAGGAACAAAGAGATTCAGTGTGTTTAAAAAATTAGGTCTGACAAATAAAAAGTTAAAGAAAATAAGTTACATTTATTAAAGAACTAATAAACAAAATTCTAAGTTTTTTTTTATTTTTTGAAATTAAAATTTAACCACCATATCATTTCTCTTCTATATTTTCTCCAACCCTTCCCATACACACACTTCTCTCTCTCTCTCTTAATTTCAGGCATCTATTTTTATCTATCTGTCTATCTATCTATTTATTGTTTGTTTTTTTTTCGAGACAGGGTTTCTCTGTGTAGTTTTGGTGCCTGTCCTGGATCTCGCTCTGTAGACCAGGCTAGCCTCAAACTCACAGATACCTGCCTGGCTCTGCCTCCCAAGTGCTGGTATTAAAGGTATGTGCCACCACTGCCCATCTCAGGCTTCTATTTTTAATTGTGTTCACACACTTTTACACACACACATACACTTCTCAATTTTTAAATTTCAGCCTGCGTTGTCAGTATAATATTTCTTATATGTATATGATTTGTGGGCTGAGCAGTTGGTATTGGAAATTTAAGAATTCTTCCCTAGGGAAGACAATTTTTCTCTTTTCCCATCATCGATTAGTTGTTTGTGGTTCAAAGGGAATAATATGCTTATTTATGCTTAAATTGTTGGTAAAATACTGTGATATGTGTAGAAATATAACTACACCATCTCTAAACATAAATACTATAAATACTATTTATTAGAAATACTTTATTTCATAAAAAATATAAATCTCCTTTAGACATACATTAGATAAGATATTTTCAAGAACAGATATTTTCTACTAAAAGATTGTTCCTAAATATTAAACATGAAAGAAAAAGTTACAGTTTCTTCAGCTGCAAAATCAAATCCTTATTTTTATGAAGTTTATTATGCTCAAATATTAGCAAATGAAGCTCTAATTGCATCACAAAACAATAAAAATTTAGAGCATTAGTTTTATTATTCTCATATTACTCTCTACCATCTGTTCTGGCTAGTCTTCTCTCAACCTGACACAAGCTTGAGTCCTTTGGAAAGAGGGGACAACAAATGAGAAAATGTTTCCAATCAATTGGTCTGTGGTCAAGCCTGTTGGGTATTTTCTTGATAGATGATTGATGTGGGAGAGCACAGAACACTGCGGGTGGTGCTAATCCTGAGGTGTTCTGGGGTGTGTAAGAAAACAAACTAAGAAAAAACAGGAGAAGCAAGCCAGTAAGCCAATCTCCCCTGTGGCCTCTGCAATGATTCACATCTACAGGTTCCTGCTTTCAGTACCTGCCCTGATTTCCCTGTACAATGCAATATAAATTGTAAAATAAAGTATATCCACTCCTCCACTTCTCTCTAAGGTTCTTCTGTCTGTGGGCTTCATTATAGCAATGGAAACCCTACCTAAGACACATTTTTTATGAAGCTGATGACATAACTTGGGGAATTATATAAGTGAATGAAACATTACTTTTTAACCATGATTTATGTAGATAAAAAATTATCCAGTGCAGGTCTTATTAATTCAACTAAACTGTGGTAATGTAACTGAGATGCTGGTTTGTCATGTGGTTTAGAAACTAAGTAGGGAGTTCTCTGTGTTAATTACCTGTGATTTTATTATCATTGTTTTCATTAACACACACTATGACATATATGCAAAAACTGCTAATTCTTGTAATGACTTCTTCCTACCATGTCTCTCTTCTTCCCCCCACTTGCTCATCCATCTTGTTCTCCACTAATCCTGATTCTGCTTTCATGTCACATGTACATGCATATATATATGCTTATACTGATGCATAGTATTTATGATAGATGATAGATAGATAGATAGATAGATAGATAGATAGATAGATAGATAGATGATAGATAGACAGATTCTATGCATAGAAGAAAACAGAATATTTTAGCTTCTATTAAATAGGAATCTAGGGTTGTCATCCATTAGATTGAGAAGGAGTGGTCCTGTTGTACCAGTTGGAAAAGGAAGTTGACAAGCAGAGATGGCCATAATAACAATGATAGGGGCAGTTTCATAACCTGTAAGCAGAAAAGTTATAAAAAAAGTCCATAAATTATTTCCATATCAAGACTTACTACTCACAATTCATAGAATATTAGCTAACAGGTAGATTTTTTGAGTTTTCTACCCTCACAAAGAAGCTATTAGTAACAATAGTTGCCTAAAGGAGGGATAGAAATTTTCTTCAATGATATAGACAGTCAAGTATCCTCCTTCTATATGCTACCTTAATTAAATTTATTGACTCATGAAAAGGAAAGAAAAATAAGGGATCTAGTGGGGAAAAGTGGTCCTTTGGAGTGCAAGGAGAGTAGGCGATAAGTAGGGAATGGAAGTATCAAAATACATCTGTGTATCAAATAGCATAATGAAAACCTTTATTTATGTTCATAATCCTATACAGAATATATGATGCATGCCAATCTAAGAAATTCACAAAAGCAGTTTAGGCTGAGGACCCTCAATCTTATTCAGTCTTCTTACTGGATGAACTTCTGCTACAAGTGGTAAAAAACAAAACAAACACACATTCTCGAAAGGAAGTGAAGAAACACTAGGCCAGCTTTGGGCATGTAAGATAGTATTTGAAATTTAAGACTAGTGTTGACTATAAACAAGTTACCTGAAATAGTGTAGATGTGATAATCAGCAAGCTGGAACTCCTATTTTTCATCTACCTGGCAACTCCAACATTGTCCCAAAGGCAAAACACATTCAGACTCTTCCTTTTTATTCTAGTTTCCCAGCTAAGTGAAGAATGTATGGCAGCTCCAATCTTAACTACTTAGTGTAATCTGATATGGATACCCCTCTCTCACTATCCTGCTGCTAGTCCTCCAATGCTAAACCATAAAAGCAGTCTAGGGTAGCTTTAAATTGCCTCTTTTATTTTTCTCAGCATATTAGTACAAACTACCTAATTATTCATATAAATTATCTCAGGTGCTAAATTTACATAGACAGTATTCCTAATTGTTTTCACATTACTTAAGTCTATGTTGCAAAGATTCTTCACTCTTACAAAGAGCCTTCCTTACAAATATATGTGGGCTTATTTAAACAGATTAGTTCACTATTCTACTGATGCAATTTTTTCAAGTAAAATCTTCAAAAACAAAGCAAAAAGGCAAGAGAAAGTACAGATATTCAATTTCACAAGTTTAGGGATTCATATTAAAATTATGAAAAAGAAAATTACTTTAAAAATTGACTTCAAATTTTACTATCTCCTGTATATAGAATCAACAAGGGAATTGAATTTTTATACTGATGTAGTTAACTTACATACATTATGTTACTTGTCATATGGAATATCACAGAAATTGTACATATAGGATACCTCATTTCATAAATCCTCTTTGGAGAATATGAACTTTTTTTTTTACACTGAGTGAATATTTAGTAATTGTGGGTGATGTTCTCAGCTGCAGAGAAGGGTAGATGAAAGCATGGCTACAGGGAGTAATAATTGTTTTGTCAAGTTTCTGCAGGGTTTTGAAGACAAATAATGCAGGATTTCATTTAATACCTTTCCATTTTGAGTATACATTAGTAAAATACATTTCAAAGCATGGTATCCTATTATGAAGCATATGTTACCATGGTTCTGGAAATTTACCAAAGGCTTTAAGAGGCCATGAGAATACAGATATTAATTTGTCTAAATAATTTTAAGCTATCTATTATTGTTGTTATTGCTATTGTAATTATTATCATTACTATTATTTGACTGAAGAAACTTGATTTAATAGGTAGTGATGGGTATACAGTCAATCCTCTCTTCCTTTGCTAAAGTAAACACAGAAAAGGAGCTGTCATTTTATAAGGGCGTAGGCTTTTCAAAGCCTCACTCATAAATATAAAGAAGATTCATATTATTGCCAAATTGCAAAATAGAAAAGTTCTATTGGGTTATTTATTATGAAGCTAGCCAAAAATTACTTTACTTTCCGTTCATAAGCCTCATGAAAGTCTCCAGTTTCTCCTATGCTCCACCACTGTTCTGTCTTCTAAGGCCTGTAAGTGTGGCCTCTCCTCACTTGGTTCTTGGTTATGCCACATAGGAATATTATAAACTCTTGTTCCTCCTGCTTCTCTAGTTACTTTAAAAATGTTTATCTGTCCCTGTCTCATCATTACATAAAATAGCACAAGACGCCTATTCTCCTAACTTAGCCTGCTCAAAATGACAAATATTGAGCACAAAACCCCTGCTGGTGCTGTAAGAACAAAGATCTCAGTGTAGCTGTTAGGATGCCCAAAAATGAAAGGTGAAGAAACAAAGACATTCACAGTCAGGAGCCTGGAAACGTAAGCTATTCTAATGGAAAAAAAGGGAGAGGCCGGTTTCTGATTGCTAGGAACTGACATGGTTTCTATGTGCCCTTTTCAAATATGTTCATTAATAAGGACCATAATTATATAGCTCAATGAGAGAACAGAAGGGCACATGTTGCTAGGTACACACTAGTCTTAAACATCCTGTTTGTGTCAGGAGAAAGGGCTTATAGTTTATCCTCTATGCCCCTGGAAACCAGTGAGTGTTGGGACATTTCTACAAGTGAAAGTGTGTTGTGTATATGTGTGGACTATGTTGCATATTTTGAGTATATAGTGGAGGACAAAGTGGAGTCAGACACTATTTATTAAGTAGTTATTCACAAAATTATGTACCAGTTTATTTACAAAAAATTATGAATCAGTTAATAGGCAAGTAAAATTAAAAAAAGACTTGTACATGTCACTAAAATGTTTTCCACTGCATCCCTGCTGATGACCTAAATAAACAACACTTGTTGCCATTATTACAGTGGTAATATAACAAGGAATTAAATAAATTAGGAATATTAATTTTACAACCACCTGTACTGTACTCAGCAACAAACAGATTACACATAAAGCTTAAGATAAGACTGTGGACATCTTAGAGCAAACCTGACAATAAAGAGTAAATATCACACAATTCAAAACAATGCCTAGAAATAGCATGGTATGTATCTGGCTGACTAAAGAACTCCATAAAAATCTGGGGAGAAAACATGAGAAAAGCAAGTGAAGAATTGGCCTCAGCCAACCATAGCACTATCTTAGGTAATGAGCACGACCAGCCATAAAGACTCCCTCAAAAGGTTACAGTAAGTGAAGGGTACAGATAGTGAGTCATGTACTCATTTCTTTGTGTTGTGAGACAGAGTCTCACTATCAAGTTTTAGCTCACCTGAAACGGACCAACAGTCCAAGATAACTTCAAACTTGCAGTGAGCCTCCTGCCTCTCCCAGTCAACAAAAGGGATTATGGGCATGCAGAGTAATGCCCAGTTGAACCTAATGCTCTTTCAGAAATTATAAATTATATGAGTTCACCTTAAATAAAGAAAATAGGGACATTCTTGACATTTTAAACTTTCTCTGGTCATAGTAATTTTGAAAATTAATACATTTCAAATATGCATTTCTCCTAATTTGGTGAGGTTTTAAACTTCATTTTGTTGTTGCATATTCTGTCTTTTGAGTAAACCTGAACAGTTTGGATGAGACCAAGATGCCAGTGTGTTCACCAGTGTCACTGATGAAAGGAAGAACAGATCATGAGGACATTAGTTTTAAAATATTTTGACAGAGGAAGGAGATTCTGTTTTACTATGTTTTAATCCCCTTGCTCTCAGCACAGCTGGAGCCCATCATCGCTTTTACTAGCCAGCTGTCTGCATAGTCATCTCACATACTGATTTTTATCTAGCAAGAATGAGTTGAGGAGGAAAAATAGATAAAGATCAGGGTGACTTCTGGCTCTTGTACTTCTGTCTGTGCATGGGAAGATTGTAAAAAGTCAAGTATATTCTGAATTCAGAAGTTTTTTTCTACTCATCATTAAACTTCTTTCATAATTCCTTTAATTGCACTGGCTTGATAACACAATTATGACAGAAAATTTATTATCTGATACACTTGAAAAAATGATAATGAATGGCCATTGTCTAAATTACTAACAAAAAAGACAGGGTTTTCATTATTTTACAATATGTGTTAATGTGTAGTTTGAAATCCAGGTATCATATATTAGAAATTATATTATCCCTACATACATAGAGATTAAATAAAAAGGGTAAATTAATTCATATCTTTAACTTTACATGCTAGTCAAGATTTTGAACTTTCCTTAAAATCATTCACTTGCAGTTTTGAACTGTTTTATAGTTTTCTTTCTTTTTTACTGAAAATGAATTATCTATCTATCTATTATTATTATTATCATTAAATTTATTAATTTATTATACATCACAACCAAAGTCCTTCCCTCCTCCTATTTGCTCAGCACATCTCCCTAGGCTCCACCAATCCGTTGCTCCTCTGTTTCTGGAAGTGAGACAAAGCTTTAGGGACAGGACCTGCTTTTACTAATAGGAGTCCCACAAGCAGATCAAGCTATACAACTGTCATACATATGTAGAGGGCGCAGATCGCTTCCATGCAGACGCCCTAGCTGTGGGTCCAGAGTCTGTGAGCTCCTATGAGCCCAGGTTAGCTGTTTCTGTGGGTTCCCTTGTGATGACATTGATTCCCCTGGCTCATACAGTCCTTCCTCCCTCTCTTCAGCAGGATTCTGTCAGTCACTGAACGAAGCCAAAGAGCAATTTTTAAAACCATCCTAAACTTTCAGTATCCAGGTTCCAATTACTTTCTATACACACTTTTATTTTAAAATCCTTTTGAAATTTTTAAAATTTAATTTTTGAAATTTTGTGCGGATGGCTGTTTTGTCTGCATGTATGTCAGTTTACTCCTTGGATGCCTGGTAAATGCAGAACCTAGAAAAAGGCATCAGATCCTCTGAAACTAGAGCTACAGGAGGCTATGAGTCACCTAGTGGTGTTAGGATTAAACAGGGCAAGAGCAGGATACCCAGGAGGAACCCCAGTGAGGGCCCATCATCCATCAAGTAGTGGAAAGCAGAGGCCTCAAACCAGACCAATCACTCTTTGCAGGGAACACTTGCAAGAAAAGATATATGGACAGAGAGGTTCACAGCATGACTTACCGTGTCACACTACAACTTCAATGATGAGATTTCTAAGTTTTTCTCTTTTTAAATTTTATTTTATTTTTTTTCCTTTTTCTCTTAAATTTTGTTTTATTTGGGGAGCACAGAATGGAATGGCAGATGCAAAGGGACAGGGAAATTAATGGGATCAAGTTACATGATGTAAAAGACTCATAAAATAAATAGGATTTAAAAAAGGCTTTTAGGGGTTGGAGAGATGATTAAGTGGTAAAGAGAATGGATTGCTTTTCCAGGAAATTGATTCTTCTTTCCTCCAATACATCCTGACCACAGTTTGCCCTCCTCCCTGAGTTCCTTCCACATTCCTTCTCCCACAGATCCACCTCCCATCAATTTCTCTTCAGACAAAGAAGGGCTCCAAGAGACAACAACTAAACAAAACAAGATACAATAAGACAAGGCAGAAGCCCCCATATTGAGGCTGGACAAGGCAGCCCAATGGGGGGAAGAGTCCCGATGTTAGGGAAAGCAGAACATTCACCCACTACTGTGCTAATATTGCAAATACAAGACTGATGAATGGACAGGAGAAGAAGAGGCATGCTTCATCATTTCACCTAGAGATTTTGAAATGTTCATGAAGTTCATGAATCTTACTGCGTTCTTTTTATTATTTAATTTATTTCAAGTATCATAGTTTGTTGTTATTTTGAACTATTAATTTTTATGTTAGATTTAGTTAAAATTAAATATAGTGATCTCTTTCTGTTAAAAAATGTAACTTCAATGTATTTGAAAACACATGCACATACTGAAATTCTTTAGGGTTAAACTGAACTATCCCCTAGATCGGTAATTCTCAGCCTTCCTAATGCTGTGCCTCTTAGTTTCATGTTGTGGTGACTCCCAATCATAAGGTTCTTTTGTTGCTACTTCATACCTGTAATTCTGCTACTGTCATTGAATTGTAGAATAAATATTTGTAGAGACAGAGGTTAGGCAAAAGAGTTGAGACCCAGAGGTTGAAAACCTCTGATTTATTCCCTGTTAAGTCAGTGCTCATAAAAATAAGTGTGATGTGTAACATATATTATGATCGCTAAGAAAAATATGTAAGCAATTTGATAGAAAGCAAAAGGTGCATACTTTCTATTCGTCAATATGATAGCGAGCCAGGAGTGCCATTTCTTTCTATTAAAGAGTTCAAATGTGTCTAAGACCTTAAGAATTCCAGCATCCTATCTATTTCCACTCCTTGGATCGCCTATGAAACCATTACATTAAATTCTTTTAACCAATTGATAATATGATATGTCTCCACTTTAATCATTATTGCAAAGTATCCCAAGTATCAATAAAATTCTGCTTTTAGCAATGTTTCATTTTTCATCACTTCATATCCACTACAAGCAGAAAATGTTGCTCTACCAACCTCACCTATCATTAGAAAGGCATGTTTTAGAAATGGGTAGAAATAGTACTTTTTGGAAGTTTTTTTTCATTTGGTTAAATTATTTCTCTTATTTTAAATTATTAAGAAGGAGTGATAATGTCTCTTTAGAAGAGGAAAAAAGACACATTTTCATATCCGAATAAACATTTAATACAAGGTATAACTGAAGCCAGATGCTTCTGAGTGCTATCAGAACTCATTATTGAAAAGCTATCATGTCCTTTGTATAACCTCACACTCTTCCTCTTTTGGGGTGTTGTTCTAGTTCTAAGACTCATTCCTATTGCACCTCTCAGAGAATAATGGTAAGAGAGGAATATCCAGAGAGAATTGCAGTAGAGTAGGGCTGTGGAATACACCCTCAACTGTTTGTGTTGATTTCCTTGCACATATCTAAGTTTATTTTAAAATCTTACACTGCTCTACATTCTAGGAATTATGTGGTACAACAGGAAATTAATTAGTTATTCTTCATGTTCTAGCAGGTGGTATCTGTATCCATCTCTTAGGACTGTTGTGATGAATGACCAGACTAGGGAGACTTAAAGCAAGAGATGCCTAGTTTTGGTTCTGCAAGTTTGAACTCTAAAATCAAAGTATGGAAAAGGTTGTATTCCTTACCAAGGAAGATGCCTTCTTGCTCTTCCAGCTTCTTGTGGTTCTAGGCATCCCTAGAGTTTTGGCTTCATGTCTCTTTAATTTGACTTTTGTTTTTTTCATACATGGTATCACCCCTCATTTATTATGTAGCACTCACGCCTTCTTATTCACATATTATTATTGTCACTACGATGATTAATTTATTGTTTAGTGTTGCTCATATGTATGTGTTTTTAGGTAGCTTGGAATTAGATAATCAATTAGTGGACTTATTCTTAGAGAAAACTGATAAAGGTACTTTTCATTATATTCAGGATTGACCCAATTTAGTCCTCTCAAAATTCATGAATTCCTCTATATAACAGCAATGTTTGGGGAGAACAAATATGCAAAGTTCCATGATTCTCAATGACATCCACCTAAGGATAAGGGATGTGTTTTTTATAGATTTATTTCTGTTTTATGAGTATGTAATGCTCAAGGAGGCCACAAGAGGGCTATTTAACTATAGAATGAAATGACTTGGAATGATGCCTAAGAAACTACAAAATTTGCAAGTTCAGTATAACGAAGTGAAGACCTTCACATTTTCTGTACATACTTTCTGTTCCAGATTTTAAAAGAAGAAAATCATAAACTTTATTTTGTTCTTGATATCTTTGTTGCTTATATTACAATTTTTAAGTGTTGCTCAATTTTATAAAAACTTAGTAGTAGACCCATTGATTATGTATTTGCTAGTTGCTACTTAGTAATTATCTGGCTAGATTCAAATATCAATATTTCTAGTAAATTCCCCCAATATTTTATATGCTAGATGTAGTGTTTGTTATTGCCTTTAATGGAAAACACACATGAGTTGATTAGCCCATACAAAGTACAAGGGTTGGAACCTAGATTCTTATCCATCAGGTAATGCTTTTCCAGGTAGCTCGGGCTGACTTTCAAATCTCTTTTTAACTTAACAGTATACCACTGACTTAGTCTTTTTCATGTTTTTGTTTGTTTGATGCTGAGGTTTCTTTTATTCTTTTTTGACCAGAGAATCATATTGGCTATATAAGATGTCTTATAATTCACTGTATGTCATATGCTGGCCTTTACATCAAATGAAGAATCATTTGTACTCACCTGCAAAAGTGCTAAAGTTACAGAAAGGATATACAATGTCCAAGGAGAGTTTTCTCATTATTATTATTATTATTATTATTATTATTATTATTTGCTGTGTATCTGTCTGTCTGTGTCTCTGTGTTTTTCTTTTTCTTTTTCTCAGTTACTCTTTATTTATTTCTCTTTTCCACATGTTTTAAATATTTCTGTTCATGACTAGATGATCCCATCACCTTTAGGATTCCGATATGGATACCATTAGGCAAACAGGTTATCAACTAATATCCAAACTACAAATGAAACACCTATTAGAACTTACAGTTTCACTCTTTTCTTCTGGGGGATCCTTCAGTTACCTCAAAACTTCAGTATATCTAGTATCATTCAATACTCATCACTTCTCAAGTGCTCGGGCTACAGCAATGTGCCTCCATACCCAGCTTCCTGGTTATTCTAAGTCTCACTAGCACAATGAACATGTACTTCTAGAAATATTCTCCAGAAATGTTGTACATTTATTAATTACAATTGATTTAATGCAGATAATATATTTCACAAACACACACACACACACACACACACACACACAGAGAGAAAGAGAGAGAGAGAGAGAGAGAGAGAGAGAGAGAGAGAGAGAGAGAGAGAGAGAAGTGAAAGAGAGAGGAGAAAGATGAGAATTTAAATAATGTAAATACAATTGCAAGCTTACACTCTTTGGAAGTGGAAAAGATTATATTACTGGGGATGATGATATTAAACACACTCCAATAATCATAGTGAAGGATGAACTGTCCTGTTCACATCTAACACCATGAAGAAACAGCCATACCTGCGATGGGCCCCAGGTATATATGTAAATGAGAGAAAAATATACCATTAGCTCTTCTCTTGTTCTCAAGCTATCAATGACAATATTTACTGCTTAATGTTAAAGAAGACATTGTGAAGGGGGGTTGTAAAAAGGTGAGATGCTGTAGAAGTTAACAAAATGAATTGATATATGCAACTCAGAATGTTTGATAATGTATTATTATAAAAGAAGATATGTGAGCACATTAAATGTACATGTGCAAATTGGATTGGGTTGCTTTAATAATATATTTTATTGTCTTTTTCAAATGTTTACAAAGTTTATCTTGAGATTGTAACTTTTTAAACATGTACAAAATACAGTCTCTAAGAAGTAAAATAAACACTGTGAATGATAAACGACATAGGAAGTGTGTTTTATGGTAGATATATATTAGTGTTAGGGTTCGGGTTAAAGTTAGGATTACTTCTAAACAAATATTTAGGAAAAACATCAGAGTTTTAAATAATTTGCAGTTTAAAATTTACTAGAATTCTATAGTACTTTCATGAAATTAATATGTAATGTTTTTAAATCGCAGATAAAGCAATATGAGTTTTATTTTTAGAAGATCACCATTTAGCTCCTGATGCATATGGTTGACTTTCTAGCTAAGACTACCTCCTGTAAAGTGTTTGCCAATGTGCCACACCTCAAAGTCTCTCAGTGGGGAGTATTGTTTTTACTCTGAGTCAATGTGTTAAAATAAAATGTGTTTTCTCTTCTTAAACCACACACTGAGGTTTCATTTGGCAGAAGTTTAAATTTGTAAGGCTTCTCAAAAACATTGAAATTCCTTGTTTTAAAATAACATTTCTGTGAAATATTTATTGTGGCATTGCATGATGTACACATTTTGGTTGCTCAGATGTAAGAGATGGCCTAATCCTCAGAGACTGCTGGATCTTTGAACAGTGATGGGTCTGTTAATAACTGAAACTCCTATTTGTTTGTTTGTTTGTTTACTTATTTATTATACAAACATATAGCTGGATTATTTATCATTATAACTACTTTTAACTATTTGTTTTACGTACAATAGTCCCTGATTATGTCTTCCCCTCCTTTGACTCCTTCCAGCTGCTCACCGTCTCCTATTTCATTGGCTTGACTCCCTTTCTGTCTCCTATCAGAAAATAAACATGAATCTAAAGGATAATAATAAAACAAATATACGAGATAAAACAAAAACAAACAAACAGGAATAGGACAAGACAAACAAAGAGAAGGAAAATAAGCCCATGAAAATGCACAAGAAACAGATTTTGGTGCAGAGACACATTCATTTGTAGACTCAGGTATCCTACAAAAAAAAAAAAGGCCAGAAAACATAATATCCAAAGGACTTGTATGTTTAAAAATTAAAAAAGGATAAAATTAAAAACAAAAAATACCGATAAAATTAAAAGTCCTGGCATGACATGATGAGTCAAGAAACATCCAAAGATGACATTGAGTTATTTTCTGTTGGGTGTGTACTGCTAGGCATGCTGCCTACCCTTAAGAGTAGTTGCCCCTGTGAGACCCCCTTGAATAAACTAAATTTTCTCTTGCAAGTGGTTATCATTTGGGGATAGCTTCTGGCTTAGGGATGACAGCATGAGTCCATGTCTTTTTTCAGCTCTAAACTCTATCTGATTTACACTCATGCAAACCTCATGCATGTTGCCTTAGTCTTTGTGAGTTCGTGTGTGAGTAGAACACTTTCTTTCCTTGGTGTTTTCATTGCCTTCTGGCTCTTATGCTCTTTTTACTTCTTCTTCGGCTGGGTTTTCTGATCCCTTAGGGGAGGGAATTAATAGAAAACCCCATTTAGGGAAGGGTGTTTTGAAGTTTGTCCTCTGCATATTGTCTGACTGTGGGTGTCTGTATTCATTCCAATCTGCTACAGGAGAAAATGTCTCTGATGATGGGTGTGCAAGAAACTGATCTATGAGTATAGCATAGAATGCCATTAGGAGTCCTTTCTTTTTTTTTTCCTTTATTTCTTTAGGATAATGCTAGTATTTGGTTTTCCCCTAGGCCCTTGGACAATCTAGTCTCATATACTTAGTCACCCAATTATCACAGGTATGGCTTCTGTCTTTTAGAGTGGGTCTTACATCAATTCAGGTATTGGTTGGTTATGCCCACAAACTATGTGCCACCATTGCACTAATGTATCTTTCAGGCAGGAGAGCATAAGTGAGTTTGTGGCTAAGTTGGTGCTTATGATTCTTCTTTGGTAGTATGGACAGTACCTTCTGATACTAAGAACACTATCCCATAAGGATGAAGGCTCTAGGTCAGCACCAGCTCCATTTCTCCTTTTGCAGTGAGTTATATAGGTGTTGTCTTCAACAATCGGGCACTATTATCAGATTGTGGAGAGCAATCAATAGCCTTGACCTCAACTTTAGGGCTTTGTGTGGGTGCCATGGTACCACTTTGGCCAACAACTCAATTAGATATAAGCCATTCCCAGTACTGGAAGCTTCATTAGATGACAAGAGATGTCCATTTAGGGCTCTGTCACCCCCTTTTTTTTGGAAATTTCAGTTATATCACCTTCATGTATATAAATACTTTAGGAAGCTTCTACTGTGTTATATGATCACTAACATGACCCTTAATTTTAGCTGTCTTTTTCTGTATTCCCTCTCTTGTCACCCTCTTCTGTCCCCCTCACTGCTCCATATTCCTATTCCAGTCTTCCCCATCCTTGTCCATCCATAAGTATTTTATTACCCTTTTAGGGAGATCTTCTCGCACCACCACCCCTGCAGTCTTTTACTCTATATTAACTTCTATGGTTCTATCGATTTTAGCTTTTTTATCACTGACTTAACAGCTAATATCTACATTTAAGAAAATACAAACATATTTGTCTTTCTTGGTCTGGGTTACCTCACTCAGGATGATATTTTTTCCTTCTTGTTCCAGCCATTTAACTGTGAATTTCATTATTTGTTTAAGCAGCTGAGTAGTATTCCATTGTGCACCACATATTTACATCTATTCTTCTGTTCATGGACATGTAGGTTGTTTCCAAATTCTGGCTATTATTAATGGCATTGATGAACAAGATTGAGCAAATATCTTGTTGTAGGATGAAGCGTGCTTTGGGTGTATGCCCAAAAATGTTATAGATAGATCCTAAGGTAGGCTGGTACCCATCTTCCTGAGGAATTCTCCACGCTGATTTCTAAAGTGGCTGTACATGTTTATACTACCACCAACAATGGATAAGAAAGTCACTTACTCCACATCCTCACTAACATGACCTGTCATTCGTTGTATTGATCTTGGTTATTCTGAAATGTCTAAGATGAAACCTTAAAGCAGTTCTGATTTATATTTCCCTGATAACTAAGGGTGTTGAATATATCTTTAAATGTTTTTCAGCCATTTGAGTCTCCTCTTTTGAGAATTTTCTTCTTGGATCTGCACCTCATTTTTAAACTGGGTTATTTTTTTCTTGATGTGCATTTTCTTCAGTTCTTTATATATTTTGGATAAAGTCTATGGACTATCAGAGGGTAGTTGTTTTCTATCAACCCTATGTGCTCTTTGTAAACAGTTTGCTAAGCTTTCCTTGCCTAGAATTCATTTCCCATAAATTGGTCATTCAATATGACTAGTGTTGAGGAGCCTGTGAAATGTATTTGTTGTGGATAATTATTTTTTTCTTATGAGGAAAATTTATGTAGATCATTTTTAAATTAGACTACTCCTTGAGGGTCTTTAAGTTTTTAGTTATCTTTTCATTCTGTGTATGTTCTGAGCATTATTAGTGTTCTACTAGACAAATTATATGCTGATATTTTCTTTCAATCTGTAGTTTTCTCCTTTCAGACTTCATTATTTTAATTGGAGGAGCTTTTCAGTTTGATTTAATGTTACTTGTCTATTTTTTCCTCTTCTCTCCCTATGCTTTTAGACTCTATGGGTTATAAGTAAGATGATAGAATTTGAGTGCATATATAGTGGAATAAATCAGACACAGAATACAAGTAAATAATGTGATTACTTATATATAGTAGCTAAAAATAACAATTGATTACACTATTGGCAACTCAATGGATGGATGATAAATAAAATGAAAATGTATTCAATCCATGACTATCATATTAATATATAAAGTATAACACCAAATTACTTTCTATGTATATTTAGTATGTATTAAAATCCAAAAAAAACTTCTATTACTCTATGTGAGTGTATCATTTGTTCCTTGAAAATAGTGATGATAGAAATAAAAATTTACTCTACTATGCTGAATGTGAATGAAAATAAATTACTATCTAGCTGAGGGAAATCCATTTGAAAGGTATAATGAGAAATTTTCAGTTTTGGGGAGCATACATATTTTTAAATCACTATTAATCTATCTTAGTTTTTTTTACAATACTCACAATTACAGAATGCAGGGCTTTTGGTAGTGTGAGTTTATATTTTATCTTTTTGAAAAATTCATACACATATATACCATGTGTTCATATAGCATTTTGTTCATATACTCCCCTCCCCTGCACTGTCCAGATTTATGTCAACTTGGAACAGGCTAGAGTCATTTTGGAAGTGGGAATCTCTTTTAGAAAATGTCACCACCATAGGGATGATGGAGCTCACTGTACGTAGGCAGGTGGTCATGGGCTCTATAAGAAAGCAATCTGAGCAAGGAATGAGGGACAAACCAGTAAGTCGGCCCTCCTCCATGGCCTTTTCAATACTTCCTGCATCCTGGTTGCAGCCTTGAGTCCCTGCCCTTGCTTCACTGGATGACAGATTACAAGCTAGAAGACTACATAAACCCATTTTCCCCAGCTGCTTTTGTTCCTAGTTTCCTATTTCAGCAATAGCAACTGAACTAAGACATTTTCCTACCCACCACTCTCACATCTTCCACATCTCCCATCCAACTTCATTTCCTTTTCCTTGTTGCTTATTTTTTTCCTTATACACCACTGAGTCCAGTTAGAGATTCTGATATGAATGCAGGTGCTGTGTCATCAATTGCATCATGGTCAACCTATGAGAGACTACAGTCCTGATGGAAAATGACTTCCTTTCTCACAGCAGCTATCAACTGTGAATAGCTCTCAGGTAGGGGTACTCCCATAATAATCCCTCCCCTATTCATGCTGGAATGCGAATTGGCTTGATGTTGTGCTATGAGACACAGTGGTTATGGGACCATGAGAGCAATTGCTCTGCAATGTCTATAAGACACTAATTCCCAGCAGTTTTTTCTCAATATCTGACTCATAATCAGAAATTTTATTTCCCTCTTCAGGTTTCCTAAGCCTTGGATTAGGGAGTAATATAGACATATTTACTAGTGAGTCTCTTGGATTATACACTGTCTATAGCCATAAGCAACTTGTCTTATGAGAACTGACAGATACACCATTCTATTAATAAAATTATAGTTATATAGATGATGGCATGTTGATGCTATTTCCATTTGGCAAAATAAAAGTACTATGTTCTAGCAAGGCCCATGTTCTCAGTCAGGGATTCCTGGCAAGGTTAAAAGTACCAGGTGTGAGTTCCCTCCTGTGAGTTGAGCCTTAAATCTGACAGAAAATTGGTTACTCCCCTGCCCCCTACAAATCATGTCATCATTGTACTAATAGCCATATCTTGCAATGTTAGTCATTACTTTATTTCACATAATTTACAGGTGAGTAAGACCATTGATAACTTTCCTCCCTGATCAGTCTGCCTAGCATCTTCTATCACTGTGATAGCTTTCCATCAGGGAAGAACTTTCCCAGTATTTATCAGCTTGAGCCCTTAATGTGCTGATGTGGATGAGTAGTGTCTTTAGCCATAGAAGCTTACCATCAATTCATATTTGGAAATTAAGAACAACTGTAATAGTCTACATAATGTTCATGCTTTTTTGTTTTAGTTTGATTTGTTTTGAATTACTCACATACTAAAGGTTTCATCCAGACATAAATGGCTACAAACTTAAACTAGAGTAGATTTTGAATTTCTCAAATGCATCAACATGTCAACATTTTTATTGGATTTGGTACTAGGTATTGAATCCATGGGTTTGACCTTTCTAAGCAAGATCCTGAGTTAAATTCTGAGCTTACAGAATGCATGTTTATATAAATTTATAATAAAAATAAATTACCTACTCTTATTTTTCTTTAATTAATTTCTCATAATAAATATCAGGATCAACACTAATTTGTAAATAGTTACAAATAAAATCCTAGTTTATATCATCAGCTAATAAATCATACCACAGGAACAGGAATATTTTATTTACTAATGGGTTTTTATACTTATATGTGCTCCATGTATCTTGCATTCTACATGAGAAAAATGAATCTGAGAAGTATATAGCCAATACCAAATTAAGGCTAAATTTCTATCAAAATATGAGTAGGTTGTATTTAAGTATTTAGAAATATACATGCATATACATGTGTGTATCTGTATTTACCAACAAGTAATAAAAACAGAAGTCATAAATATGAAAAAGGAAAAGGACGGGTATTTGGGAGGTTTTGGAAGAAGAAAGGGCCTGGGGGAAATGATATAATTATATTAAAATCTCAAAGAAATAACTGAAAAAGATGGAAGATATTCCCACTCCTTTTGTAGAGCAACACTATATAATTTTAGCCAGTTGGTTCAATCATGCAACTTCATATATTATATCATTAAAAATATTTTCTCTGTTGTCACTTATATATCTTTAATATGTTAGGTTAAGCAGATAAATTTAATTATTTAAAAGATTTATTATACATACATTACTCAATTGTATGTATTGTCAGAACAAAGAACAAAATCTTCGTCATAAATAAAATGAAGTTATATTCCTAAATATAATTATGTAGAAATCCCTAGTGATAAGTAAATCTCCCTTGTAGATAAAAGGACATGTGTACAAATGAAAAATACCACTGCCTTCCAATTGCAAAGCACCTTTTTTGTTCACACACTTGCAGGAGACTGATAAAAGAAAGACATTTGTGAATTATACCGCATAATTTAATTAACATTCAGAAAGCAAAATGTGAAACTCTATTCACCATTTAATTACTATCCCTCTTCAGGATTTCCTTCATAAAATATCATTATTCAATTTCTTTGATATTTCTGCTCTTCTTGACAAAAATGTCTGTAGCTCTATGCAAACGCTCCATGAATTTGCTAATATTTGTGAATGGTTTTAATGTACACAGTGATGAATCCTCTGGAGCAGATACAGACTAAATGTGAGGTGAGAGCAGTCCACCTCAGACACAAGGCAAAGCAGAATGACTTTTCATCTTGAAGAGTGTGAAGAACAGTCCTGCACAGGGGTTGCTGTCAGTGATAATGTATTAAGAAGGAGGAGAAGGCAAGGGTCGTGCCTGCATATAGCATCACTGGGCAATGGTTTTGTACTTTTACTTCATTCTTCTGGTTTTCACAGGTTCATGGAGAAGAGAAATGAAACATAATTTATTTCAAGGTTGCCAGAAGGCACCAATGTTTTGAAATTGGTATTCATGTATTATTATACTTTATATTACAAAAATCTTAAAGAAACAATAAAGAAAATTGAATTTTTACAAAGAAGCTTACTGCAGGCTAAGCTCAGCAATTTGATTGCTTTTTCTTCTGTGCTTGTGACAACATATTATAGGATTTAAAATATTGCCTAATAACTTTTGTCAACTTGATAAATGAAATAAGCCTTGGTAAATATTAGTAAGTATAGATTAATTAAAATGGAAAAGTAACGAAACATTGTGTCATAATATCAGTGAATTTTATAATACATATTGTTAAATATTTATCTATTTACTTGGAGAACAATCAAAGAATGTGATATTTTAACTGAACCATTGACCATTTAGCTAACATAGCTAATGAATATTAAACATCACTGTATAAGGATTGGAGCAAGATGATTACTGGGGAAGATGTATGAGTAATGGCCTCCACATAGCTTCAGCAATTTGAACAGCAGTTGCTATCAAATTCCTTTCATAGGCACTGAAGATGAAACATGGGTAAACCTTTTGACTGGCTCTAGAAAAATATAAAGAAATGATACATTTAAGAATTCAGAAATGAAAGACAGGCACACATTCTACTTTCTCCGACTCTTTTTCACATGACAGATTTGTCTCCCACTGTATGTAGGAAGAAGTAACTAAGTCATTGTCTTCATCTCGAAATCTTGTACTAGGTGCACAGTAGAGAAACCCACTGTGTTAGGCAGAATCCTACATACAGAGGTGCTGAAGCAACACTAGATAGGTGCCAACGTGGCAGCTGTGCCTACTCTCTTAACGACAGAGACAGCAGAAAGTAAGCAAAACTTCACTTGTTAGAGAGCAAGGGTTGGAGCAAACACAAGACTTTGGCATCTTTGATGATGATACTCAGCAATAGACAGAAAGCTGGTGACCCTGACCCTAGCAGAAGTGTAAAGTTGTCAACTGTGGACTTGTCTTGGAATCAAGTGGACAACCTGTGTACATGAGGAAGATAACTTGTGACCTTGTATTGTCCTTATTGTTATGCCTGATATTTCTTGTCAACTAAAAAGAAATCTCTTTAGAGCAGAAACCACTCTGCATGATAGTTACAAACAAAACAAAAACAAACAAACAAACAAACAAAAAAAAACGTGCTGTGCATTTCATACTGCTATGGGCTATGCATCATTTTGAGCATCTGACTGGTTTAGCAGAGTCTTTGTTATGAATATCACTTTCTTTAGAAAAGGGAAGACATTGGCTTAAACCTCTTGATTGTATGTAACCTAGCAAATGTGTCACTACTAATTTCAGTTGCTGGCTATTGATCTCAAAATGAGGAGTAATGTGTGACCAACCTTATAATGCTAAGATACAATCCCAAGCAGGGAAACCTATCTGTAAAGTTAGTCTTTATATTTACTGTGAACCATGTGAGCAACAACAATGACTAGACACTAAAAACAGGCACACTGGTACAATGGTGGCACAATAGTATCATGGAAATAACCAATAACTTTCTGATTCAATTTCAGGTCAGCTCCACAAGTTGAAAATGATATCTGACACTCTTACTGGGGACAGGAGAGTGTGTGTAGACAGGTTCCAATTAATAAAGTAGAACCCACTAAAATCATTTTGCTAAATCGACATACTATAAATTGTAAATGATTTAGCTTTATACCCATTTATTAGTATGTCAATTACCATTCATTTGATAAACTTCTTTATACAGTAGATAATAATTAATACAAAGACCCACATTTTATTGAAGGCCAGAAAATAAGAACTTAGAAATGTTTTGTATGAAATGGAATACCTATATCACACTCCCTCCACCCAAGGCTCAGGGATCATGGTGGAAGAGAGGCTAGAAATATTGTAGGAGCCATTTTGTGACTACAAGTGTTTCCTGGCCACAAAAGGGCAGTTGCTCACAACAACAGCATTTCAGCATCATGGACAAAACCAGTGCAGTCTCAGGCCAGACACAGTTCTACCATGGATAGGGGAGAGAGGCAGAAAGTCCCATCCCTAGCTAAGGTGCCACTGGCCATTAAATGATACTGGGGGAAGAAGAATCAATTTTCTTAAGAGTCTACCACTGGTGTGTAGACCACCCTCGAGTATATGGCAGCAGAAGACTGGAGTTTGGTTACCAGAACACAGGTAATATACAATTACCTGAAGTTGCAGCTTCAAGTGATCTGAAATTCTCTCCAGGCCACCAAAGTCACTTGCACTCACATGCACACACCCACACATACTAACACATAAATACACACAAGTTTTTAAAAGTATATTGGCCTGCACATGTATCTCCAATGTATAAGATTCCTTCAACAAAAATCTTATTTACAAAATTAAGTAAAATCCAAATTTTACATTAGGAAGGAAGCTTACTATGTCACTGGCCCTGTACTCATGAGTGACAACTGTTTGAAAGCCAATGACAGTGGCATTAGTCCAGCAACATACCAATAATTACCAGAATTTATACTGTCACAACAATCCCCAAATTATATTTCTATCTTTCACAATTTTACAGACACAAAATTACTCTCACATTAAATCTTAGCAGCTTCAGCATACATTTTTTTTTCATACTAACTTGGAATTTTCAAAACATAAAGGAAGTACTTTATGGCTTGTTTTTCATCCCAAATTGCCAGCATAGTTAACTGTTACATATGAAGGACCAATGTAATAAAAGTATAGATTTCTTGAGTAAAAGGAGTGTGACCCTGTGGCTGTGAGCTATTCATGCTGGCATCTGAATGACTAACACACACAGCATGAATGTACTGGACAAGGTGAGTCACTTCCTGCGAGGATTAGAGCAGGCTCACTTTGGATTTTGGCGCACGACTTAGGAGAAATGCCAATGAAACATCACCAAATGTTCATGTGTTTATCTATTGGATTTTCAATTTACCATTTTATATTAAGATTATCTGCAGGCAATCCAGGGTAAATGGAGACAATTATATAATATCCGATTCTTTAAAAAAATATTATTGATTTTCACATATATTAGATTTATGATGGTGATGTTTAAAATATTCATAAATATACATAATTGCTTATTTTATTGTTTCTCAAAGTAATTTTATTTAAATAGAAGGTATCAAAGAATAGCTTTGTTTTGTTTTTAGCAGGCATCTGGAGATCAGTTTATTTGGAAGAGAGATTTGAGTTCTCAAATGCCAGACAAGCTAAATAAGCTACATGCAAAACTGAAACAGTAAATCTTTTAACAATTATTACAGCAACTTAAGTATCTAAAATCATAGGAAACGCTAAATTTATGGCTTTTGTGTGTTGCATTGATGTGTGTACATGCATATGTGATTATACGTCCTATTACATCATAAGCTCACCATTGATTGACATTTAGAAGTTGTCAGGATTTCTTCAACAAATGCATTAAAAACCATAAATACCATTTGTATACTGTTTTTTCTTCTTTCAAATTTGAATACATTATAAATAGTACAATACTTGATATTGATCTCTTTGTTCAAAATAACATTCATTCTCAAATAATTTTTGTTTATATGTTTTACCTTTGGTTTTCAGAAATTAAACTATTTGACTAGATTGATATACATAATATATACACAGTTTTGACAAAATGCATTTGTGGTGAACAAGGAAGATAGCTCCACAGATAAAGGCACTTGATATCAACATAACTTAAATGAGCAGGACCCACATTATGAAAGGAGAGAACCTACTTCCACAAGTTGTCTTCTGATTTCCACAATGCCCCATGCATAACACACACACACACACACACACACACACACACACACACACACACACACCCCACAAGTAGATACAGAATTCATTTAATGCAATAATAAAAATATTTTAAAATATTATTAAATGCATTGTAGCACATGCCAGCATCTCAACACTTTGGTGGCTGAAGAAAAAGGATAATTACTTCCAGTCCAGCTCAGAGCCCATGTCTCACAAATACATCACCTTGTTACAAAAATTACATTTTTATTTCATTACAAAATGACTCAGTGGGCTAAGGAGATAGCTCAGTAGGTAAAGATCTTGCTGACCTACCAAAAAACCCTGTGTTCATATCCCCAGGAAAAAGACATATTTAGCCATGAGCTCCTGTGATCCCAAGATTGGGAAGCAGACCAAACAATCACAAGGGCTGCAGATGGAGGACCACATTGGCCAATAGTCAAGGCAATTGGTGATGCTCAGGTAAGCAAGATATCCTATCTCAGAAAACAAGTTTCAGAGTGATACTGGAGGATACCTGAGACTGAGCTCTATGTCTAAGTGAATAGCCACACATGTATATACAACTGCACACAAACATGTGCATGCCACCCCATACCACTTATACACAATAAATTACAAAAATGATATTTTTTCATCTAAATTATTGCTTTAGGTATTTTAATTTAATCATAGATATGTAAAGGGTATTTTTATCATTACAGTTATATTTTTGATATTGCTTTTCTGTAATTTGAGTAAGAAACACTCAGGATACAAATGAGAAGACTAAACAAACTGCTTTTAAGTATAAAACAATTTTAACTTTACATTTATTACTGTAAAGAGTAAGGTTATGTGAATGACAGTCCATTATGAAGCACTATATTCTAGTTTTATTACTAATTCCCCATGCATTCAATCAAACACTACATATGGTTATAACATTGATTTGTTAATTTCATGAAAATTGCCATACCAACATCTGGCCTCTTGAACAAATGAATATGTCAATGGCTGATTATAGATTAATGATATAGCTGTTCCTCAAAGGTGAAGCAATTCACATTCAAATTTATCCCTATAGTAGTATAGAAAGCCTGTTTAAAAGAAAGCCTCCTTAACTTGTATAGTTAAACAGCTTATTGTTACATAGTAGATTACAAAATGCTTTTAAAGATCTATATGGTTTAGAAGAAAAAAAGACTGGAGAAAACGTGAAGTAAGGGTTATTGAAAAGCATACAAATGATGTGAATGTAATGATTAAATCAATCACAGTAATTACTTATCAAATTATCCTCCAGGCATCAATCAACACCAGATTATCAGGCATGCCTATTTAAGATCAATTTATTCAGAATTTTAAAAGATGTTTGAAACCCAGAATGTCATCTGGAATTATATTTAAAACGCATATTCTTGAAAATGTTAATATTAATGTAAATTGTTGTAGAGTTATAATCACAATAACTTGTCATATATGCTCTCAGTACCACAACATTATGTTTAAACTTTTTTTGATGATCAGCAATGTTTTTCAATTTTTTGTCTATCCATTCCAACCATATGTTACATATCTCTCTAGCACCTACTTATTTACAAAATAAAGTCTCAAGATCTCAGTCGTTAGCTATGCAACAAAGAAATTAACAAAGATACTAAAATTAAAATGTATGTTTACATTTTGAAGAAAGAACTTTGTCTCTTTCCAGTTTTGAGCTCTTGACTTTCTGTGTGGCTCTATTAGTTTACACTAATAACTAAGTGTAAACCAGGTGGTTGTGATGCATGCCTTTAATCCCAGCACTCTGGAGGCAGAGGTAGGCCAGCCTGGACTTCAGAGCTAGTGGCAGGATAGCCAGAGCTACACAGAGAAATCCTATTTTGGAAAAATCAAAAACCAAATGAAGACAAACAAACAGAAAAGGAAATGAAGCTTTAGTTGAGTGACATTTACTTTGTTATTTGGATTAAAAACCGCTGATTAACACTAGATCCACAGTAAGTGGTCATCAATACATGTAAGACATACAGGCTCTCTTTGAAAGTCCACATCAATGATTGAATTCCAGAGGGTAGTCTTTCCTCAAAATTCTTTCTTGAAACAAATCTGGGTGGGTTTCAGCAGCAGGCTGGGGTTTATTCTATGAAATGATTTTCTTTTTGTTGTTATTAAAAAAAATTCATTTTACATACCAACCACAGATCCCCTTCTCATACCTAACCCCCTCCAATGCCATTCCACCCCTCGTTCCCTCTTCCCATGGGGGGACAGCAAAGCCTGATACACTGAGTTAAGGCAGGACCAAGTCCCCCCCAACCCCTGCATTAAGGGTAAGCAAGATGTCTGACCATAGGTAATATGACCCAGAAATCCAGCTCATGCACCCAGGATAGAGACTGATCATATTGCCAGGGACCCCTCAAACAGACCTAACTACAAAACTGTCTCCTTTATGCAGAGAGTCTAGTCCGGTCCCATGCAGTTTCCACAGCTGTTGGTCTAAAGTTCCTGAATTCCTATGAGCTTGGTTCAGTTGTCTCTGTAGATTTCTCCATCATGATCTTGACCCCTCTTGCTCATATAATCCCTCTTCTCTCTCTTCAAGTAGACTCCCAGGTCTCGGCCTGGTATTTTGTTGTGGATCTCTGCATCTGCTTCCATGAGTATGAAGGCTCTATGATGACTGTTAGGATATTCACTAATCAGATTACCAGAGTAAGCCAGTTCAGGCACTCTCACCACTATTGTTAGTATTATAATCTAGGGTCATCCTTGTGGATTCCTGGAAATTTCTCTAGCACCTATTACCAGGTTTCTTTCTTACCCCATAATGTCTCCCTCTATCAAGACTGGGAATCAATCTACCTCAAGCCCAATGATACCACTTTTGGGCATATACCCAAGGAATGCTCAATCATACCACAAGGCCACTTGCTCAACTATGTTCATAGCAGCAATATGCATAAGAACCAGAACCTGAAAGCAACCTTGATGTCCCTCAACCAAAGAATGGATAAAGAAAATGTTGTAATATGCACAATGGATTATTACTTACCTGTAAAGAAATGACACTATAAAATTTTCAGGCAGATGGATGGAACTAGAAAATATCATCCTGTGTGAGGTAACTCAAACCCAGAAAGATAAACATGGAATATATTTACTCATAAGTGGATGTTCAATGTAAAGGAAAGGATAATCAGACTACAACCCACAGCTCCAGAGAATCTAGGAAAAAAGGAAGACCCTAAGAGGGATGTACGGATAACCTTGGGAAGTGGAAACAGAGGCAGTCTCCACAAGTAAACCGGGGAATGAGGAGGAGCAAAAAAGGGGAGGGGAAGGGCGATGAGAACATGAGGGAACAGGATGGTCTACCTGGGGGAGGGACTGAGTATGGGAGCAAAGAAAGAGATTGTCTTCTAAAATTTAATTCTTTTTTTTAAAAAATGGGAACCAGCCTGATTCTAGCTTTTTTTTTTTTAAGATTTATTTATTTATTATATATACAACATGTATGACTGCAGGCCAGAAGAGGGCATCAGATCTCATTACAGATGGTTGTGAGCCACCATGTGGTTACTGGGAATTGAACTCAGGACCTCTGGAAGAACAGTCAGTGCTCTTAACCTCTGAGCCATCTCTCCAGCCCCTAAAATTTAATTCTTGAAGGAACAGCTGTTGGGTGCTAACAAAAGGGCATGTCACAGAATTTAATATGAAAAAATATGGACCAGTCTGTATTCTTGTTGAATAGAACATAAATACTTGGAAGTGTGTGACAAAGACATCTTCAGAAATAATTATCCCAATTCAAAAAGAACACACACACACACATACACACACACACACACACACACACACACACACACGGAGAAAGAGATAGAGACAGAGAGATAGACAGAGACAGAGGAAGAGACAGACACACACAGAGAGAGACGGAGAAAGTTATACCTGCCTGCTAATAAAACCCACACAAATTGGTTTGAAGTAACAATTTTGAGGAAAGACAACTATTTCTGGAATCCATCACTGACCTGGACATTCAAGGACAGCCTGCATGTCTTACACGTATCCATGAGCACTTCCTGTGTGTCCACTGTTCAAGTGTAGGCCTCATAGATAGGTCCCTTAACTCCTGCATTTGATTAAAAGTATTGAACAGTGAAGTGACAAAAGATCAAACACTACATGAGAGTGACAGATTTAAGAAGGTCTATTTCAGTGATAAAATGCCACTGAATTTCTTATAGTACAAGGAAGCCTGTATCTGAGAATCAAAAAACATTATTACTCTTTTTATGTATTTCATTGAGATCCAATATACTGTATTTTGATCATATTCACTCACCTCTCCCAAATCCTCCCAGACCCAAACCTTCTCCCTCACTTACCCAAATTTGTTTCTTCATTATTTGTTTTAAACTACTCAAGTACAGTTTGGCTGTCTATAGACCCCTGGATATGTAGACATCAACTGGAAAATAGCCCAATAGGAGCCAAAAGAAGAAAGCCAACTCTCCCTCTCCCAGCAGCTGTCAATTCCCAATGGCTCCTAAGCCAGGGGAAGGACTTCATGCCTCTAGACAAAGATGTATTTTAGTATACTTTCCAATTCTACCTTCCCAAACAATAAATGTACACTGGAGGAAAATAGCGTATTGTGATGGGGAAATGAGATCTTATATGTAAGTACTCTACACTGCAGTTATGTCCTGAGCACTCTTTTTTGTCATTATATCTAGCAAATCTACAATTATATGATTAAAATATTAGACTTTCAATTTTTATAATATAAACTAAAATGCTATTTTTAAACTTATTCAAGTTAAAGACATGGCTACTATGATTTTATTTTCTTAATCTTTTATCTTTTAACAATATAACCTGTATATTATCAAAAATATACTGGTAACCAATTTTGACTATTACAATTATTTTTTATGCACAGGTGGTATGTAATTGTGTAACGCTTTCAACTTGCACTACAAATATTCATAAATAAATAATCCTATCAAACACACATCTGGGCCACATGCTCAGGGGTAAAGGCCTTTGTCTCTAAGTCTCACCACTTGAGTCTGTGTTTTGTTACAACTTGAATGGTAGAAAGAGAGAAATGCCTGTCCTAAAGTGTCCTCCGACCTCCATATATGGAATGTCGCAAAAATGGCACACACACACACACACACACACACACACACACTACACACACTACACAATAGAAAATAAAATAAAACATAATTTGAAGTATGCAGCTTTATTTAATGATAACCAACTATGTTTTCCTCACATTTTGTTTTAAAATTTAAAACATAATTAATATTACTTAGTAAAGTAAAGCTTTACAATAATTCTTATCCTGAAACATTTATGGATTTTATCAGTATGATTGACAAATTACTAGTAAATATTCTAAGACTAATGAGGAGCTTTATAGTGAAGAAAAAATGTGAAGTTTGGCAAAATTAGACAGGATGTTTTATGGCAATTTTAGTTGTTTTAAACCAGGAATGATAAACTGAAAACTCTCTAGGTTACCACTCCTTATAGGTTAATGTAACCAAGATTCTGGTAGGTACATAATCATTACCTGACCAGATGTGTAGTAGATATTTCAAAAAATAAGCTGGATAAAAATTCTATAACTAGTCCTAGTAATAAAATTAATATATTTGAAATCAGTTACATCATAAGCACTATTACATTCTGCTAAAAGAAACTTTCACTATATATTCAATTATAATACTTTGTGGCTTCCTCAAAATTCCAAAGATTATAGATATTAACAAAATTAAATAAGACTATAAAAAACACAGGGATAGTATTAGAAAAATAATACAGCAAGGTTGTAAGTGAAGTTCATTGAGGATCTGGCAACTGAAAATATTTAGTGAAACTCTGTGACATATTTTTATCTTACAACTTTATAGAGATGGTTTAGTAATTATCAATGGAGGTTGAAGCCGACATTTAGCAAAACCTTCAGGTTTCCTCCTAGATAGGAATCAGATATTGATGATTAATTTCTTAGACAGAATCTCGGTAATTTGTTAAAGTATTGAAGAAACATGCACATTCGCATTCAAACAATCAGTATATGTGAATTTTTATCATAATAAGAAATTACTTGCATTCCTACCACAATTTAAACTTCAAAATTTTATGTAAAGAGATTTTCCAGCACAGTTATACCTCTATCCTACTGTAACACATGAAATACCTTGTTCTGATTCACAGTCAGCCAGTTGAGACTGAAAAACTTAATACTACAAAATTCAAGTATCTGTAGTTTTAACATTTTAAACTATACATTAGTGTCGAAATAATTATGATACCATCATTTTGAAGTTTTTACATTTCTCCAAGAGATGACATATTTTATTAATCTTACTTACATTTAATATAAATAATTTATTTGTCTAAGACATTGAACAAAGGACTTCCACAAACAATTCATTATGTGAGGTTACACATATGTCTCACTTCATGTAAGTATACAAGTTTTTATCACCAGAACAATTTGTTAATACTATTTAACCTTTATCTCATAAATGTTTTAAAGATGTATTTTTAATTTTATTTGAGTAGAAAAAAGAATAACTACAAAATATTTGGGAATAAAAAAATCATTAAATACTTAACACATACCAAAACAGCTAAGAATGTCTGTTTCTCATAGAGTGGAATGACCTAAAATTCTTTGTCCCCGTTTGCAACACTGCCCTGGGATATAAAGCCCTGGAAGACTGTACAGGCTGTTTTTGGTGCCCCTGGGCACTGGAGTACACACAGAAGACCCCCTCTCCTCTAATCATCTTTTTAGAGATAGAGAAATTGCCTTTTCTTTCATCCTAAGCATCACTGCTTACTTTCAAAATAGAAAATCTCTTTCAGAGATCTTCTCCTGTGTAGATTTCGTGTATTTCATAGCTCATACACGTATAGAACTATTGCCCAAATCCAAATATGTTGAACATTGTGGTGTCCATCTCTCATGACTGACAGACACTAAGGCAGTCATTGTTGCCTGCCATTCTGTGGATGTCCTCCAAAGGGATGGGAAAGCATCCTTCATGCTAATTTCAAATTGTCTGAACTTGACAAAGACTTTACATAATAAACTCAATGATTATTTTTATATTTAAGTAGATTATAGAATTGAAACAGTTTACTGTTAAAGCTTAGACGCCTGGATTAGAACGTCAGTTGTAAGCAAGATCTCTACATGGACAACAAGTAAAAAGTTTCCAGAATATACAGCTGCTTATAAAAATGAAATTTTGGAAATAAGGAAGTGTAGGGGAAACTTCTATTAAGTTATATTCATGCCATTTGAAGCTAATTTTACAAGATAAGTTTTAGTTTTCTTGTGGAAGTTTTTCACTGGAGAATATTCAAATGTCTGTTATAAGTACAGACTTATAGATGTACTGCTGTTTATGCTGTATACCACTCTACAGAATAAGGAAAATTGGTATATTGAGGAGGTCATGGGTATAATGAATCACAGATAAAAAATGCAGGAGGCAGAGTCACAAGTAATATTCTATTATGTTCATGTGAGATGAACTATTGTACAGGTGAGAGCTCATAAAGCACTAGAGAGGGGCAGATATGTGGAGAGAGAAAATGCTACAGTGTGAGAAATGTTAGGAGGAGAGGACTAACAGATATTCAGAAGGGGAGAGAGTTGTATCAAGTGTGACTAAAACTTTAGAAACAATGAAATAAAAAAGGAAGTACTTGATCATGGAGACTTAAGATCCATGCAATCTATGCACAACTGTTTATTGCTTAAAGGTAATATTCTGTGCTGCACAAAGATCTAAAACCTAAAGTAATAAGCAGAGAATATGGTGCATTCTATCTAGAGATAATAAAACCGCACAGCCTCGGGTCTCTGCTGTGAAATTTCCTTTATAAAACATTAATTATATGAATGTGTCACATTAAGCAGTTCTTGAGAAGAATTCCTACGCTGTGCTCAGAAAGCTAGATTGATTTTTTTCACTCATAAGCACTGCAAATTTAGTTAAAATATTGCTTTTCAAGAACTTTAGTTTCATGCAAAAAGGACTATTTCGTATTAGCTATTAATTCAGGTAACAATTATTGCCAACAGAGAATCTGTTTTCAAGACATATGGAACTGCTTACAAATTATCTATAGGTAGAATATTTAATTTTACACTGAATAACTCATTTACATTTTTCTAATATCTATACTCCTTGGTATTTTGAGGAAGCAATAAAGATGCATATTTACCAATCAGGAAATGTAATTTATCAAGATTTTTCAGTGTGGAAAGTGTTATAATCCCACATAGGGTAGAAATTCTATTAGCTAAATATAATAGTGTTTATGATATAACTGATTTCAAATGTATTAATTTCATTACTAGGCTAGTTACAACATTTTTATTTATTTTATATTTTATGAAATATCTACTACACATTATAGGTCAGGTAATGATTCATGACTACCTGGGTCCTGGTTATGTTAACCCCTGAGGAATGATAACCATATCAGTCTAGAGAGATCTGAGCTTTTTATTTGCAACATAAAACAACTAAAAAGGTCATACAAATCATTCTGGCTAATATACAGACTATTTACATTTACATTTGTGGAGGCAACTTTCAAAGAAAACAAAAAATTAGAAGTATGTATAAATACATTAAGAGCACTTTAATGAGGTTGAAAAACAGTTCGATTTCAAAGTTCCTATGCACAAGCAAAAAGACCTGAGTTGATATCCCCTGTGCTCATATAAAAGCCAGGAGTGGTCATATGTCTGAAACCCTAACAACAGAGGTACAAAGCCTGCCAAATCTCTTTACCAATCAGTTTAGACAACCCAGGATTTCTGGGTTTAGGGATAGACTCTATCAAAAGGTAAATGTGAAAACAATGAAGAAAGACAAGAATGTTGACTTTAGGTGCGCGCGCGCGCACACACACACACACACACACACACACACACGGTCATGCTCACATTCAGGCACGCATGCACACACATACATTGTACATACATACAATAAAATACATAAACATACACATAGACAAAAGGAGTAAAATGCTTCACCAGAGAAGAATCTGCCAAAGTAAAGAAACCTCTGAAAGTGTTCCAAGTGTTAAACCTACCTTTAAGAAGACAACTGTCACTGACTGGTTTCCATTGCAGACTAAAGAGCGAAGCATGTATTTCAGAACAGGAGGGCAGAAAGTCTAAGTGAGAGAAGAAGTAGAAGAGTCATATAGTAAGGAACAGTAGGAAAGTTAGAAGAGCTAATCAACATCTCTTAAATTACTTTTCAAATAATACAACAGCTAAAAAATGGCTTAGTTACTACCCTTTGCTTTTTTATGTTAACTAATTTTACAAATATTAACCAACATGAAAAGCTTATCAATCTTATTTTTTTCTATTTTTCTACATTCTTACTAAAAATAGATTCTTCTCTCATACAATACACCCCAAGCACAGTTTCCCTTCTCTTTACTACTCCTAGCTCCCCACAGGTCTCCTCCACCCCAGATCTACCCTACTCTGTTCCTCTTCGGAAGAGAGCAGGCAACCAGGAGATGACAGCCAAACAAAACAAAGCAAGATATAATAAGACACTGTGAAAGCATTCATATTGAGGCTGGGTGAGGGAACCCAATGGGATGTCAAGAGTCCTGAGAGCAGGAAAAGAGTCAGATATACACCTCCTCCCACTATTTTGAGTCTCACAAAAACACCAAGCTAACAGCCATAACACATACACAGAGGACCGGGCACAGACCCATGCAGGCTCTGTGTTTGCTGCTTCAGGCTCTGTGAGCCCATATAAGCCCCGCTTGGTTGATTCAGGGGGCTGTGTTCTCCTGGTGTCTTCAATCCCTTCTAACCCCTGGACTCTTTCCTCTCCCTCTTGCATGGGGTTCCCCAATATCTGATCTCCTATGAAAGAGACCTGATAGAGTTCTCCAATTTAGACTCTCTCTAAATAATGTCTGACTGTGGTTCTCTGTACTGACTCCCAATTGCTGCCGGAGGTAGTCTCTTCAATAAGGACTGGACAAGACACTGCTTTATAAGTAGCAGAATATTCTAAGAAATCATTGCATTGATTTTTTTTCCCCAGCCATGTTTGGTTCTACTCTAGGTCTTTGTATTACAAAAGTATGTTTTCTTTGATGTTAGAATACACTATTGGTTCTTATAATCATCATGGCAGGGGACTCTGAAAATCTCTTACCTTAATTTTGTTTCCCCCTAAGTTTGATTTAGGCATCTAGGGTGTTTTGTGCCTCATTGTCAGTCTCTGCTATGACATTCTATAATCTTATCTTAAACAATCATGCAATGTAACTCAGAGACCATTTACTCTGATGGCAGTGATAGATCTATTATTTTGTGTGTGTTTTCTCTGAGTGAAAAAATCTGATGGCAATCCAACACTGGCTTTGCACACTCTGTGGATGGTCGCTCAGGATATATTTTCTACTTATTACAAATTTGCTCAGCCATTTCATGTGGTTTTGTTTCTTTGTGTCTATGCTTTTATCCATTCTTTAGTTTTTGTTTTCATATTTTCATTTGAGAATGTCATTTCTTGACATTGTGCACTGTAGCTTTTATTTAGTATTTAAATTGCTGCAGTACTTGGACACTTTTATTGAATCCACTAATCTAAATTTCATTTCCATAAGATAAGGTTAGTATGCTATTCTTCCAAGAGCCTCGTGAGATATAAATAAGAGTAATAAGTGTGGAGCCTAGATGATTTACTATTAACAATTAATGATAATTTAAAAATTATATTCAAAATACTCACATGTGTACACAGGCAAATGAGCAAAGGTAATAATTATTCTTCACACTTACATAAGACAATTATCAGAAAACATGAAGAAAGTACAGCAACAACAACAAAACAGAATGTAAATCTATTCAACTGTAATCTACTAAGAAGTCTAGAAAATCTTATTCCTTAGGTACATTTCAAATTATCTAATGGTTAAATACTCTGAGAATTGGTCATGATTTCCACACATATAAAATATATTTCAATTGCTGTTCTCAGATATTGAAGCCATGTAATTAATTTTATGATAGGGCCAGTATGCAACAATCTTTGAAAATATGCTTAGATAGGCATGAATCCATAAGTCTGGCAAAGCTAAATATGCCAGTTATGTCAGGGCTACTTTTAATTGTTTATGAAGGCATATCTAGTGTGTGTTCCTAGTACAGAGTACGACAATAAGACTTACAAAGCCAGCAAAGATTCAGCATCTAGTAAAATACAATAGAAAAGAAGACAAAGAGAATAGTCTTGAATTAAAATAAGGACAAGAATCTTCTCTTACTTATAAGAGCAAAGATTGAACTTGGATAAGCAGGGATATAGCTCAGTAGATAGAGCAAATATCTCACAAAGCAGAGGACCTGAGTTCAAATCCTAGAATCCACATACCCTGTATGATAGCATGCACCTGAATTCTCAGTGTTCTAACAAGATAAGAGACTGAGACTTGAGAATTTTCTGAAGCTCAGTGGTTCAGCTTTCCTGGCATCTACAGCCATAGACACAGCAATAATAGAGTGAGCTAGACATGGCAACACATTTTCTAATCCCAGAACTTGTCAGACAGAGATATCTCTGAGTTACAGCACAAGTTGCCTATGTAGCTAAAGTTTTCTGTGTCCCCAATCAGCGTTTTGTTAAACAGTATACAAAAGCAGTATCCCAAGCATGCCTACATGGTAATTTCCAGTTCAACCATATCTACTCAGAGCAGCTTCCCTGTAATACTGTAGACACAAGCTCTCATTTGACATCCGACTCTGGTCCTCCGGTTCTTACCAATCTTCCTCTACCTTTTCCTTAAAGCTTCCAAAGTGTTCCATATAGAATTTCTGTTGTGAAAAGTGATAGCAATAGGTTCTCCTCTATGGTCAAGGCCTTATCAGCCACTGAGAGTGGGCCAGGAAAACTCAACAAAATGGTTGCCTAATTTGAAAGTGATAAATGACAACACCAACTGACATTCCCAAGTGGATGGCAGAATTCTCATAAGACTGCATTCACCCATAGAATGGTTAATCTTAATTGTCAATATGGCTAGCTCCTAGAATAATCTTGGACATGTGTGTGAGACTGTTTCCAGGTAGATATAACTAAGGAGGTAAGACAAATCCTGAACTTGACTGTTGTGATCCCATGGGCTGGCAACCCCAACAGGATGAAAAGAAAAAAAAGTGAGCTGAGTTTTAACATGAATCTCTGTCTGGTTCTTGAGTATGGGTGCAATGTGATCCTTCTCAAAGTTTTGCAATTTCAAGTAGATCTTTGTAATTAATTTTATGATAGTTTCAACAATTAAATATTTTGTATACTTATCATATAATAAAGCATAAAGTAAGCAGAGAATAGAGAGAGTGTGAAAATAACAGCTGCACAACTAAAAGGAATGGAAAATAATGGATAGGCTATGGAAATCCTAATGCCAATTCTATAAGTAATTAAAGATGAAATTTATATATAAATTTTACTTCTGATAATGTCCTGAGAGATGTGATAATAAGATATTGAATAGATATTTGCACAGCAGCTTCATACCTTCACTTACCTTAGCTAAATGGTAGAAGAAACTCAAGTGCCTTTGACAGATCAAAAGATAAAATATGGTAAATATACATGCATATACACACAGTCTTTCTATTATCAATAAATACTCATCCACATGCTCACACATGTCCCAAAGAAGAAAGAAAAATTAACAAATCCTATAAAACATGGATGAACTTTGAAAATGATATTGTATGTGAGATCAACAAGGAACAAAAGAATATTTATTCTTCTTTTTTTGAAACTTATTGAAAGAAAAATACATGTTGGTTGCCAGGGAATATAAGAATGTGGAGTAAAAATTGCTCATAGAGTTTCACCTATGCAAATAGTTGCAAAGATGGATGTTTATGAGACTTACACAACAAGATGAACATTCTTGATGCCACTTCACTATTGAGTTAGGAAACAGTTATATGATGTTTTCTTTATAAAAGTACAAAACATTGTATCACAGGAAGAAAAAGTTTAACTAAATTGCCGGTGTCTATAGAGTCAACATTACAAATGTATCCATTGTATCAAAATTTTACTGCCAAAGCAGTCTAAATCACAGCAAATTTGTTTGTATTTTTCAATAAATAGAATTTTAAAGTACATGAGAAAGGGTAGAAATCCAAGGAAACCTTAAGAAATCTGGAAAAATCTTATGAGGAATGGAAAAGCTGAAGGACTGACATTAGTAAAGACACTATTACAGTGTTATTTTCACTAGAGATGTGGTCTGGATCCCATGATACTAGAAAATACTTTCCAAGACTAAGCTAATAATAGTCTTACCCTTATGCAATGCTGATGAACCACCACATTGGTCATGATGACAAGGAATCTATACAGGTGCAACAAGTGACATTCACATGTTGCTGGAAACCAATAGCTTGGACTGAAGGCCCATTTATCAGGAGTGTTCGTGAGGTCAGGGATCTCAGAAAACAAACTACTACCACTACTTTGCTAGACAAGTAGATAATGTACTTTTTTAGCACTTTGCTAGATAACTCCTTACTATATTCTATATCTTATCCTTATATACCTACAAGTGTCTCCACCACCCCTCATCAGAGAAGCTTTCCTTTACAGCAATTGGAGATCATCACAGAAACACCATAACTGTACACAATCCAGAAACCAATAGATTATGGGGAGCTCAGCACTGACAAATAAAGCCATACCACAGAATACCATAAATTATGCTATAAAACAGTCACATAAATGGTTTTATAAACAATACCAGAACAATAGCAATAGCAATAGACATGTTAACACAGAAGGGCAAATGTTTCATGTGATTCCACACCTAAAGAAAGAACTCTAGGCAACTGATATCTCCTGGAATCAAGAGAATTATCCTATTCCAGGAATGTTAGCCCTTATTAGCAATCCAATACAGGGTAGCCAGTCATGAAATTACATATACATAAACAACAAAGATAGACAACAGTATATATTTATATAAATCTGAATACATATATGTAACAATAATAATCAAAGAACAATAAGAAATCAATTTGAGAATGGGGACATGGAAAGGGTTGGACAGAGGGTACCTGAGCAGGGCTTGAGAGAGGAAAACAAAGGGGGAATTAGTGTAAATCTATTTAAATTAAAATGTATTTTAAAAGTAGACCAATTGAACAAGACAATAAATCAAGGAAGACAATACATATACATGAACACACACACACACACACACACACACACACACACACACACACATTCATAGGGGAAAAAAAGGACAGGGGCCATGAAACAGCACACTGGATAAAAGCACTTGCCAACATTCCTGAAGTTCTGAGTTAGATGTTAGAGTCCACTTAAAAACTTAGCTGCATTAACATGTGCCTGAAATACCAGAATTTTTCAGGGGGATATGAGATATGGTAACAGAGTGTATGTAGGAATAAATATGTATATACTGGCACATATATACGTGCAATAATAATTAGTAAAAAAGGAGGCTTCAATTTGAAGGAGAACAGGGAGGCATAAATGGTAGGTTTGAAGGGAGGAAAGGAGAGGGAGAAATGTCATATTTTAACCTCAAAAAATGACTATCTAATGGCACTTACAGGATGGTTGCTTCCACAGGAAACAACAGCCCTAATAAGTTGAGGCAGGATGATTGTTGCTTTGGAAGAAACTTGACCTTTATATATGGTGAGGTCCTAGCTGAAATCACTCATAATAAGTATTTTAAACATATATCAAATTCTTGCAAAGAGAAGAGTAAAAGAAAAATATGTGTTTTTATATAAAGCAAGGGAAGGGAGTGCTGAGGAAATATCTTCTAAATAAAATGCCTACTGGATCCTCAGCATTCCTTTAAAACCTTAATCTTTACGACTGGTACAGGAGTTAGAAAATGGCAATGGCAGGAAGATGGAGACATGTACATCCCAGGGTAGCCACCTACTCTCGCCACAATAGCAAGATCCAAATACAATGGAAAACCCTGTTGTAATAATAATAATTACCAATAATCTACATCAAAAAATGTGGAGAGTGATAGAAGAAGACAAGATATTGATCTCTGGATTCAATAGGTGCACCCACAGAGGAGCACACACACACACAAACACTTGTGCAAATAAACATCCATGTATACACACACATACGCAGAACTCACAGGAAAAAATGAGGAAAGAAACTGACATTTCATAAAATGCCAGCCAAATGACAGTAAATATTAAAACATTATGAGTCTCTCTATTTAAGGCAATGCATGTAATTATGTATGCTATATGACCCTGACAAGAGTAACAAACAATAATATGCCAAAAGAGAGTACAGTAACATTCAGACATAATGTAGAGTAAGCAGCCCTTTCACACAGTACAATAGGTGAAACTATACACACACACACACACACACACACACACACACACACACACACACACACACCTTGGAATACCACCTACTAAAAGTGAACATTCAGCAACTTTATCCCTTGACAGTTCCATTCCTGATAATGTATTCTGTAGAAATTCAATGATCAGGTCCTTAAATTGCAATGCACTAGAAGATCTATAGCACAGATTTTCACAAGACAAACAAACTCTAAAATTGTAAAGCCATACATAAGGAGAAATTATTTGTATAATTAATCACTACACAGTTTAGTATAAGTACTGTTAGACCAGGTACATTGCACTCTCTGTCAGAGTGAGGGAAACAATCAGACTTAAAAGGCTGCATACTAATTTAAGTTTATGAAATTTCAAAAAAAAGGGGGGGGGGACCGGATACCCCACCCATTGCAGCCCCAGTCACAGGTCAACGGGCAGGACTCCTGCAGGCAGGCCTGACCACCACACCCTCACCGGACCCTGTAAACTACAAACCTCAATCTACCCACAAACCCACAAATCCTCTGAGACTACAGCTGATCCCTGAGACATAGACTCTGCCAACTCTAATTGGACCAAGGGGTGAGTCTTTGTTCTCATTGCCCATCACACCAGCCACTAGGTTTTAGGCCCAGGAGCAAAACTAGTGCCCCCAGACCCCAACAAGGACTCCTGCAAGGCAGGCCTGATCACCACCATCCCCAACTGGACCCTATTACTTACAAGTCTCACTCAACCCCCCAAACCCATCCATGCTCCAAGACCACAGGTGCTGCATGAGACACAGCCTCTACCATCTCCTATTGGACCAAGAGCTCTGACTGGACCAAGATTGGCTGCCTGAGACACATACATCTTTTGTACCAATTGGAGGAAGAGATGGGTAGACACCAGTGCAAGAATACATTCAACAACATAAAGAGCAATATGACACTGCCAGAACCTAGTAGTTCTACATCAGCAAGACATGAACTTCCCAATGTAGAAGAAACAGAAGAAAATGACCTTAAAAATGACTTTAAGAAGATGACAGAGGCCTTTAAAGAGGAAATGAAAAATCCCCTTAAAGAAATTGAGGAAAAGACAAACAAACAAACAAAAAAAATTGGAAGTGCTGGGTGGTGGTGGCACACTCGGGAGGCAAACGCAGGCAGATCTTTGTGAGTTCAAGACCAGCCTAGTCTACAGAGTGAGATCCAGAAAAGGCACAAAGCTACACAGAGAAACCCTGTTTCGAAAAAAAATGGAAGAAATCAGTAAGTCCCTTAATAAAAGCCAAGAAAATTTAAAAAAAAGCAATTAAATATGTGAAAGAAACAGGTTAAGACCTGAAAATTAAAATAGAAACAATGAAGAAGACACAAACCAAGGGAATGCTGGAAATAGAAAATCTGAGTAAATGAACAGGAACTACAGATGTAAGCATAACCAACAGAATACAAGTGATGAGAATCTCTGGCGTGGAGGATACAATAGAGGAAGTAGATTTGTCAGTCAAAGAAAATTCTAAAGCCAAAAATGTCATAACACAAAATGTCCAAGAAATCTTGTACACTACAAAGAGGCCAAACCTAAGAATAATAGGGATAGAAGAAGAATACCAACTCAAAGGTACAGAAAAGATATTCAACAAAATCATAGGAGAAAACTTTCCTTATGAAGATACAAGAAGGTTACAGAATATCAAATAGATTGGACCCAAAAAAGAAGTCCCCTTACCACATAATAATCAAACCATTAAACCCATTAAACATACAGAATAAAGAAAAATATTAAGAGCTGCAAAGAAAAAAGGCCAAATGACTTATAAAGGCAGACCCATGAGAATAACATCTAACATCTCAATGGAGACTCTGAAAGCCAGAAGGTTTTGGACAGAGACCATGGATGTCAGCCCAGATTATTAAACCCAGCAAAACTCTTAATCACCACATACAAAGTAAATAAAATATTTCATGATAAAACCAGATTAAAACAACAACTACCCACAAATTCAGCTCTACTGGAAGCACTAGAAGGAAAAATCAAATCTAAGGAAGTTATATGCACCCATGAAAAGACAGGCAATAGAGGATCCCTCACCAACAAATCCCAAAGAAGGGACACCCACAATACAACAACAACAACAACAAAATAACAGGAATTAATAATCACTGCTCATTAATATCCCTTAATTTCAATTAACTCAATTCTCCTTTTTAAAAGACGCAGGCTAACAGAATGGATACAAAAACAGAATTCCATTAGATGTAATGCATTACTGGCACTTGATATTTCATTTGGTGATGATAGAGGTCTCACTGAGGCTCAGTTTTTTTTCAGTTATTTTGCAATTTACTTAAAACCCCTTCATATATGACTATATTTTGGAAGCTTCTACTGTGTTAGGCTTCTATCAACTCCCTCAAATAGTTCTTAGTTTTAGCTGCCCCTCCCTGTAATCTCTCCCTCTCCCCATTCTTCCTCACCCCTCTTCATTTGATCCTACTGTTCCTGTCCCCAATCATGTCCACCAATAACTTTCTATTCTACTTCCCCTTCCTAGCTAGATCCATCCCTCACCATATTCTCTTACTCTATATTTAACCTCTGTGGTTAGATGGATTTTAGCTTGCTTATGGATGACTTTGCAGCTAACAACTATGCATATGCAAATATAATCCATATTTTCCTTTGTGAGTCTCAGTTAGTTCTTTCAGCATGATTTTTTTCCAGCACCAAACATTTAACTTTAAATTTCATTTAAGGTTCTCACTGTCACTAAATTCCATCCGGAATTTGTAATTAATACAGTGAAGTAATTGTAAGAATTCTTTTGTACATTTGATGAAACTTAAAGCAAGGGTCAAAGACCACATTCTTTACATTTTTTTCTAAGCAATAGAGCTCAGATTCCATGAATTTTTGCCATCAACAATATTCTCACCACTTTTCTTTCTCTTAAAGTTCAGGTAGCAATCTCAGAGAAATAGTTTGGCCACATTATATCTTTATTGTTCTTAATAATAAAAATTGTATTTTCTACAGCTGTATGGCAAAAGTATTGTTTAAATAAATTAATAATGAGACACTTTTACTTGAGCTATGCAAATCTTTCAAATTAAAGTTGAAGGACTGGAAAGACAGTTCAGTGTTTAAAGTGCTTTCTCCTCTTACAAAATACCTAGTCTGCCCTCCACAACCCATATCAATCAGTTCAAGATGGCCTGTAACTCCAGTTTATGGAAATCCAATGCCTTCTTGTCTCTTCAAGAACCTGAATTCACTCACGTGGTGCATGTACAGACAAAGAGGTGCATGTTGTGGCATCATAAAGAATAAATGATCTACTGATCACTTCAAGTTTCAAGTAATTAGTGCTCAATAAATTGTAAAATCTTTTAAATATTATATGAATATTGATTTGGGGTATGTTTTAAAGCTATGGTGAGTTAAATCATCTCATATCTTTCACCATTTATGTCTCAGAGAAAGACGCATTTGTTGTCAATTTCTCAGGAAGCACGTTAACTTCTACTGAATTGGATTCTGACTCTTCACAAGCTATTTCTCCTTATAAAGAATCAAATGTCTATGACTTGTAAGTTGTTAAATATTAATAAAGAGAACTACTTAGAGCATTATGTCTCCATGTGCACTATAACTGAATTCAAGAGACTTCAATAAAATAGATTTTCTGCAATTTTTTAATCCAACATGTAGCTTTTCTTTTAGGATATTCTCCCACAGAATGATACACTTTAGAAAAAATATTCAATGAAATATAGATTTTCTGATGATAAATATTCTAGTGATAACATCAGTAGGACATTATGAATTTTTTAATCTCATGCTAATTCATGCTATAGTCAATGTTAACATATCATTTTTAGGCACAGATATAATGATTTCATTTACCTAATTGCTTTAATTTACTAAAAACATGTTTTGGAGATTGTAGTTCAGATACATAAATTGATTATAATAAAATCCTGAAATTAACTATAAACTCAATGTTTCCTCCTTGTACCATCTAGAAAGCATATCTGCTGTGGTATGCCCATCTTTCAAGTATATTTCTCATGACATGGGACATAGAATTAAAATCCAAGCAGATGAAAAGACTTGTATTTACTAGAATTAATTAAACCACAACAATATTTCAGAACTATGTTTAAATAATCAGGAAATAGTACTTTTCTGTCACATTGTAATGGTACCCCTCCAACAACAATACAAAAAAATATCAAAAGACTCAGTATGTTGAAGTCTGGAGTCAAATCTGGGTTAAAAATAAATTAAATATCACAAATAACTCCTTTATTGTCCTTCATCTACAAAATTTTCTTACATATACTTACAATAATCCTTAATACATCATGAGTCAAAGTTAGAATACATAATTTTAAAAATCACTTAAAAATCACATAAGGAAATTTAATCTCAAATACTTAATTTAGTCAAGTTACTCCTATCAAATTTTATCCACATTGAATTCAATGTTTTAATAGTCATATTATAAACCTATCAAAAATAAGCTAACATTGCTTATTTGCAAGAGCATGACATACATATCTAATGTTTATTTGTGTTTTATAATGTTTATTTTCTAAGTAGCAATTATTTATATTTGCCTGATAAATTACTAACCTATATCTTTATAATGATACATACAAGTATGGAGAATAGATGAGATTGATGTATGTATCAAGTAAGACTTCACTTTCCTTGAAGTTTCTTCAAATTTTACAGAAAAAAAATTTAATTTTTTTGGACAATGAAGATGTCACTCTTCTAGTGACAATTTTAATTGATTACATTGCAATTTTAAGTAATGTCAACTAACATAACAATTTTCCAGTTAATAGTTTTCTTTTTTCTGATATCAATAATTCAGAATGTGAAATCAAAACTAATGCTCCTATATCTGAGTTTCTAAACCAGGGGTTTTAATTATCTGATTTGTGTAACTCTGCAATTAGTAGTCTGATAATCAAAGGGAGGAGGACACTTAACAACTGTAAGTTGTACATAGGCCTTAACATTAGGTTAAAGTCAACTCTGCTTTAAATAGATAAAACTCTCTATAGAAATATATTTGAAATAAAGATAGAGGTTGTGAACATGCTATGTTAGAAACATACATGAACACTCCTGTGTCTTTCTTCAATGCCAGAATTTATTGAATAAATAGAAATGGTATAATGGTTTTAAAGGCAGCAATTTCTATCAATGTTTCTACTATTCCAATATTAATTAGTGATACTCTCAGATTACATATTATACATCACACAGTAAATGTGTCTATGTGTAGATAGCTTGCAGTACAGATATTACAGAATTAAATGTTTCAAGAGAGTTCATGAGGATTTGGATGCCTGGGAGCTAGGGCTTTTATAGTAATAGAAATGAGTCTTTGTTGGGGTAAGATTATAGATACATGCAATGGCTCACTGATGTTTTAAAGTCAGGATGAATAATCAAATTTGAGCATTAGGAGTGAGATGAAGCAAAGATCATAGACCAGGTCCTGGTAGCTGAACGGATAAATGGTTCAGATGCATGAGCACGGGAAAGTTCATGTGACAGTAGAGTGAGCCATACCAATAGCCTTGTATGAACCATGTCGAAGCCTCCATGATAGTCAGAATTCCTCTGCCTATTATTCTTTGATGCACATGTTGGGTGATCAGATAACAGATCAATTCAGTTTTCCTCACTTTAAATTTTCATTGGGTTCGTGTATTAAGTAAGTCCTTGGGTCTGGTTTTGTTATGATTTTGATATGCTCATGTGCCATTATGGTCTCAAACCACCACAATAAATTTGTAGGTTGTCACCTTTTCTATTCCCAGAAGTAAATCATTTATTTACCCAGGTGTACAATCTTTTATTCTAGTAAATGTGTCAAATGTTATTTGTGAAATTGAATCTTTGAGGGCAAGACACATTCTGAAAACCCATGGTTTATGCAATATGGAGAAAATATTATCTGATCTTGATAGTAGACTATGTTGCAATGTAAGTTGGTGCTTAAAATATATGATGACAGTAATCATCTGGCCACTTCTTGCCAATACAGGTCCTATCAAAACAAAAAATAAGTTGGGGTATAAAGGTATATCTTTTAAATCTAAGAATGCCTTGACAAAGACTGGATGAACAGTTGTTGGATGCAGCATAGGATATATAGAAAGATGTAGTGTCAATAAGCAAATAAAGTCATTCTCTGCTAATATAATAGCAAATATATATGTTGAATGTTTCATGATATTTAAATACCCATCAGCATATAATATGGGGTCACTTTCCTATATTATCTGTTGCTGGGATTAAAATAAAAAAAATTAGAAAAAATTTTACTCATAAAGCTTAGGGTGATTTTACAAGCAATGCACAATTCCCAATTCCAAATTTCAAAATGTCCTGCTAGGAATGGTCAATGAAGACCAGTTTGAAAACTCTAATGGAGAATCCTTTAGCTCCTCGGGATTTCTGGAGACCAGAACAGGATGCACACACATTGAGAAATATTATTCCATAAAGTCAAAGGAAATTTTTTAGGAAAGTGTGAAAGTCATGAATGTTACATGGAGTGAACAACTTCTCCTAGTTCCTTGTTATAAAGAACTGTTACCTGTTGGAATCTATCATCTAAAGCATTCCTTCTCTTTAGAGGAAAAGTAATGTTCTTGAATGGGCTTAGAATTCAAGGAATGTCACTTACCTGGGATATGAAAGGAATAACAAACAAACAAAAACTTCATTAAATGACATCTCAAAATTAGATTTGAGTTGTTGGAGAAAAGAAGCAGCAACCAGAAGACACACTGTTGTACATTTGGCATTCTAGCCAGACATGGGAGTGCACACCTGTCCTCAAGATACTAAATACTAAAGGCCCTATGGAAAGTGGATTGTGAGTTTGAGACCAGCTAGAGTCTATGTGAGACTGATTTAATTCATAGAGAGAAACTTTCTGATAAATAATAATAATAATAATAATAATAATAATAATAATAATGTTTTAATATAACAATAAGTAAAATAATTGAATAAAAGGACACAATGAAATAAACACACCTGAAGGAAGTATTCGTATTTCAGTAAAACAACATATAAATGACTGTAGCCTCAGAAGTGGGGACAATGCAGACTAAATATTATTATAACCAATGTCTAGAAATTTATCCTACTTGAAAAACACAACTTTACACCATTAAAAATACAAAAGTCAAAATGAATGAAAGACATATTTTGCCATATAAACACAGCACATTCAAATTCTCAGGCTCTGTGTACAATAAAAAACAAAACTTTGGAACCACTAAGATGTTGATAGAAGAAATACTAGAAGTCCATTAGGCTGAAAGTGAGTGACAACATGAAGCAATCAAACTCCACAGATAAACTGAGACTGCCATGAAAGAAAATGATAGAGCAAATGTGAAAAAAAAAAACATGGGTGTGTATTTCTCCTCCATTCCTCTCTTTACTGAAAAATGCAATATGAATAATAACTCTTGATATATTTGTATTTTTAGCACTCTGACTTAATGATAACTCATCCACACTTCCACAAAATAAAGAATGGTATAAATTGTGGCTCAGAAGTTAACAAAACATGTTTTACAAGCATACGTTAGTTCATTCTTATTCTTATAACTAATGTATGTCAGTTATATAGATATGTAATTATAAAAAGAAAATTTCTAGTAATTCACAGCAATAATTGTATAGTATATAATGTTATCAAAATATTGACACATAAAAGAAGAAAAATGAGACTATGGAGAGATAAGCACTCTATATGTTAAACTTAAATTAGCATAAACCAGTGTGTTGTAACACTGTTTAAAATACGATCTGTCAGTCTCTGTGATGGTTAACAGCAATTTTGTAATTGGTGAGATCTAGAAACACATGGAAAATGGGCTTCTGGGAAGTTCTGTGAGCAATTTCTTGATTAGGCTTCTTGAAGTGGTAAGACCCACCACAATGTGGGAAGCACCATCTTATGAGGTCAATGAAATGGAGAAAGTGAACTGAGCAAAAGCATTCATCAATATTTGCTTCTTTACTTTGCTACTCAACTACCTCAACTGGACTTTAGCCAAATTTTGTATTCCAGTTCCCTGTACTCACATGGGGTTCAAAACCTTCTGTAATCCTTGCATAAGTGGTCCACAGTCATATATGCAGGGAAAATATTAATATGAATAAGAAATACATTTAAAATAGTAAGAAGACATTTAAGTATATCACAAGAATATGCATGGCATGTGGTAAACACTACATTTAATTCAATATTAAATGTGACTAGATGAAAGAGTACCATCAAAAACAAATTAGCTCATATTAGATAAAAATCTGACATGTGTCCTGTGTTCAAAAAACATATGAAGACTCAAAGACTAAAAGGTGTAGAAACCTGCTATATTGTGATGGTTGATACAAATCAAATATAGTAAATTGAGTGATGTCCAGTGAATTGGTAAAGGACAAAGAACACAATGAGTATCATTTTAATGTTATATTCAGAATAGATTGCCATATGATCCATCACAATGAATGCAAAAACCCCAGTCTGAATATGAGTGACAGCATCCAGTGAGCTAGAAGTTCATATGTAAAAAGTCATTATACAGATGTATGTTCTGCCTTTCTTGAATAAATATATGTCTAGATGTGATCTTCTCCTCTAAATATGGACATTAATGCAATTCTCCTAGGAAATCCCAGTCTGCTAGACTTTGTGGCTGTATCATTGGACCCTCTAAAACCTCAGGTTCCTAGACAGAGCTTCTGTTGTTCTCCAATTGTGTGATGCCATTACTGGACTAGTTAGCCTCTCAGTGTCTAAGTCAGTGCATAAAGCCCCGCCTTCTATTGCTTTCTGTATCCCCAGAAGATATCTGGGTAATGTCTGCAAATATCAACTGCAAAAGAGTTGAAGTTCCAATTGCAATTTCAATAAAATCACAAGAGATGCATAAAACTATGTTCATGATAAAATATGCACCTATTACAAACACAGAAATTTAGATTCAAGTTGATAAAGGTTTTATTAAAAATAGCAGAAATTGAAGGAACTAATAATTCATTATGAATAACTGCAAATTTTGTAGTCCATCTTAAGGAGTGAACAAAAAAATTAAGAATAACTGAGTCATGAAAGACATAATAAACTGATACTAGAGAGCTGGGTCAGTGCATAGGAGCAAATTTTGTGTTTACAGAAGACTGAAGTTCAAAATTTGATTGCTAACATCCAAGTCAGCAGCACACATAGATAATTAAAATTAAAAATAAAATCTTTTAAAAGAAGACATAATAAACCAAAAATGTGCCTGATATGAGTGCACATACCTAGACAACATTAGAAAAAATACACTTTTCAAACATACACAGTATATTCTAAGTATTTACATTATACTGTGCATAAAATAAATCTTGCTAAATTTGTAAGAATTGGCATAGCATAAATATGTGCCCATACTAAAGCAAAACAGATTGAAAGTCAATAAGAAGAGTATTTATGAGAACAATATAACTGCATAGACACTATGTTGCATAATTCTTTATTCCTTTTATTTCATTTTGCATGCAAAATCTGTACATATGCCTGAGGTAAACTGTTGTATTTAAGTACATGAATATAGTAAGTGTTCAACAAGTTGGAGTAAAATAAAACTTCTTTTCTCTCATCATTTCCTTCTTTCTGGGCTTTCAAACATCTCTATTCCAGATCATTGTAGACTATATTATAAAGCCTAGTCATCTCATTGCATATACACAGGAACTAATTTTCCTTTCTAGTTTTTGCTTATGTACTATAAATTCTCTTTACCCCCATTACCCTGAACATTTCCTAGTTTCTATTATTCATTATAATAAATTACTATCAATTTATTTTGCATTATTTTTTGACAATTTTATACATGCATAAAATGTATCTTGGTCATTTTCATTCTCTACTCCCTCTTACAAATTTTCACTATGTTCTACCCAATGCATCTCTGTCCCCAGCACTAATGGTGGAAGAGATAGATCCTTATACTTCAGATCAACTTTTTAAAACTTCTACATCTGAAAGAAAATAGGAAATTATTGTCTTCATGTGTCTGACTCTTTTCATTTAACAGAGTATCTATGGGTTTAACATATTTTTCTGCAAATGATAGTTACTAATTTTAATAGCTGCCAAGGTAATGCAGCAATTAAATAACCCTAAACAGCTGGTACACCTATGAACACAAAAATTATCACCATGGTAAGATACTCACAAAGGCACATTTAAGTGTCACTCACTGATTGTTGCCAACTAACAGCTGTCTAGTTGGACTTAAGGCTCATTCAATTTGAGGAAATAAAATCTAGTTCTGAAAATCTAGTGATATCAAAGACATTAAAAGAATATCTACTAGAGCCGGGCAGTGATGGCACATGCCTTTAATCCCAGCGCACAGGAGGCAGAGCCAGGTGGACCTCTGTGAGTTCGAGGCAAGCCTGGGCTACAGAGCAAGATCCAGGACAGGCACCAAAACTACACAGAGAAACCCTGTCTCAAAAAGCAACAACAAAAAAAGGAGAATCTACTATGTCAAATTGTTAGATGGATATAATTCCTTACCACATACATACATTGACCGGCATGTCGTAATAACTACAAAGATTCAGGAATGTTACAAATAAATTTTTATTAACCAACAGCTCTCTAATTGGCCTTCAAACCCACTCACAAGAAGGAAACCATGTATAGGACTGAAAACCTTGTTAACTAATTAGTACTACTAAAGTCATGGTATTTGGAGAAGAATCTGCAACCATTTATTTACTAAATAACATTCATAATAGTAGAATAATACTTTTGTGTGACTATATTCCATATAGTCTCCATTATACATATTCTGGGCATTGAGCATATGTTGATTATTGTGGGAGACCAGCCACCACACTTATTTACCCCAGGAACTCTTGAGGAATGAGGGATAAGAGAGTTAGTTAGAAATAGAGAGTGGAGAAAAAAAACATAGAGAAAACACGGGATAGATTCAGGTGGGCCTGGATCCTTATCCACCGGCCCAGAATTTATTCCAATGGTCTATTTATAACAATGCCAAGGGGTAAAGCAAAAGACCTCCCCTTTGCTAGTTACAGTCACCTGGTACCCAGGTCCATGGTCCAATCAGCCTCTTATAGAGTCCTGCTGGGTATAGCCACTAGGAAACCTAAGGGGCTCCAACAGCTGATTGGAAATCTTAGCTATCATGAGTATGCTACAATGAAGCATTATGAGAAGGAAAACTCATTTTTTTTAAAGACTTCATTGCAGTTGGACATCCTTAATTGGAAGAGTAATAACGATCATGCCATAGATCTGTATTAACCTTACTTTTTAATGGACCAACATATTGCTCTTAATAATGACTTTTCTTATTGATATACCAACAGTAGGTAAATGTTTTCTTTTCTCTATATCCTTATCATCAATATTTATTTTTGTTTAATATTTTGCATATTTTTTATTATAAATATCATGAAGAATATCTCACTAAATTTACATTTTTATTTTCCTGATGGCTAATTGTGTTATTTTTAAAAATATTTTGGCTATTTTATTTGTATTTCTTCTTTTGAGGAATATCTATTGAGATATTTGCCTGCTTTTAACAAACTATTTTTGTGATACTGTTTATTGAGTTCTGGACATTAATTAATTCTCAAATGAATAATTTGCCACCATTTCTCCCCATTCTGTATGTTTTCTCTAGATTTATTGATCAACTCACTGTTCAAAGGTTTGCTAGTTTTATATAATCAGGGATTCAGTTGTTTTTCTTTCACTTAGTTTGAGAGATAAGGATAAAAAATTATTGTCTTTATTCATTCCATAAAGTATTTCCCCTATGTTTTTTCAATTGTTTTATAGTTTCAGATCTCACACTTCTTAGCATTCCATTCCTTTTTGTTTTATTAGCTTATGTGTCTTTCTAAGGCTATTCTGAAACTGCCTTGGTTATTAAATCTCTATAGCATGCTCAAGATCAGACATTGTAATGCCTTCAACTTTATTATTTTGGTTTAAGAATGTTTAGCAAGTCTCCCAGTGCAATGAGACCTGGGCACATAAAGAAGAGCTACAGCTCTGCCCAGGACAGTTGAGCTAGGGAGGAGACATCAATGAGCAGCTACCCGCCTGGCACCATGAGGTCTGGGTAGATAGGGTACAGCTATACCTCTGCCCTAGGGCAGTTGTCCTAGGCAGGCAGAGATCAACCACAAGTCCACCAGGTGCCTGTGGCACTGGGATGTCAGGCACCATTATGGTGAGCAAGTATATAGTGGGGAAAGGGAAGAGAGAGAGGCTGAAAGATTCGTGTGCTGCAGAGGAGGCAGATGTGAAGAGATGAGGGCAGTGAGGAACTGGTTGATGTGGCTGGTCTGCTTGATACATAGGCCATAGTGAGGTCCCAGCCTGGGCTGCTGCCAAGAGCCATGTCTGTGTCTGTGGCCCTGAGCTAATTGTGGTAGTCTGTGTTGATGTCCATGGCTCCTCTTACCAAGGAGGGCCCGGCAGACTGCAAGAAGCTGGACAGGTAACCATGTTGACAGCTAAAGGATGTGTCCCCTCAGGCACCATGCTCTTCTAAGAGATCTGGCTTATCAATTTTAATTCTAGCAATCATGCTCACATTTGGTTTTTACATGTTGTTTGCTATATTATTAATTTTTTGGAACTTCTCTACAGATGTCTATTTGCTAAATGAAATTAAATTACAATTAATTTGTTTCATATCTTAAGTAATATAATGTCAATAATATAAAAAATAGTAAAGATAAAATGTCCTTAACATAGCAGTAAGAAAGAATGATTAGAAACTAATTTATCAAAAAAACTCCAGGCCTCACTATCTGATATTTATAAAATATTATTGAAATATCAAGGAAGAAATGAAGATTTTGAAACACACTAATTTCATGGAAAACAATACTAACTCCTACTATCAGAACAAGTTAGATTTATTAACAATGACACAATAAGTACAAGGCATATCCAATGGGCATTTTTACTCTAATAAGCAATTCTCTCTTGAAAGTCTCATGAAATCTCCAAGTAAAACAGGATTGAAATAGGACACCACTGAAAACTGCACCTTACCTCACTTAAAAATACTAATGCTATGATAATTTAAAAAGCATGTTATGATGAATAAATCAGCACACACATATATTAGAAATAAATAGTACTCTAAACACAAACCTTACAGCTGTGGTTAATTAGTTTTTGCCCAAAGTGTAACAAAAATCATTAAGTAAATACCATCATATCTCAACTAGTGCTGAGAAATGTATGTATGAGAAATTGTAGGTAAAACAATAACAAGTCTCAAAAAATCATGGAGTATCCTAAACTCACTAAGATTGGACAATATATGCTTACATATCCTAGGAAAATAAAACAATGATAAAATTATGAATAACATTTCAAAATAAGGAAGAAACATTAGAATGAAAAAGTATATCATCAATCAAATGAAAGTCCAGAGAAAGGGAAAGTATCCATGTAAATTATATGTTTGACACAGAATCTGATTGTATAAGAAGTTCTTCAAATAAAATGATAAAAAAGAAACATTTGGATAAAATGCTTGGTTGAGGTGTTTTTTAAAGAAACTACATGAAGAGAACTACAGACTGAGTAAGTGTCTCTGGAGTTTCCATATATTATTGTCTTACTCACCAACCTGTAGAGCTCCCAGGAACAAGGTGGAATCTCCCTCACAGGGAGTGAGGCCAAACAGCAGAAGCATAAGTCACTGAGAGCCATCCCAGGAACTTCATTTCATATTCTTTGCCTCTGTCCATAATTTTTTAGTTTGCACACACCCTCCTCTTCTCCCTCATCCTCCATTCCCCCTCCTTCTCTTTCTTTCTTTCCTGACTCTCATGAAATGAAATAATCCATTTCTGATATCACATCCTCCTGCTAATTTGTACTCTTTCAGCACAGGCTAAGAATCAATATAACCAAAAGTGATCATGAACTAAAACTTCTGAAACTATGAAAACAAACAAATGTTTAATATTTTTTAAATTAAGTCTCTTAAAATTTTTGTTAGTGAAATCAAAGTCTAAATAACACAATTAATATACATGTAAAAATGTGTCTACAGGTGCCTAGAAGTATGATTTCAACAACAATGAGGTGTCAATCACTTTTAAACGTGCCTAATGCAGAGAATAATAATGTATGAGAATGTAGAAAATTGTCATATTATGAAAGGAGATGGTAATTTGCAGCTACTTTAGAAATCAACATGTTAGTAGTTCCAGAAAATGTAAAGCACAGACACTTCAAATGATTCAGCCTTTCCATTTCCAGTTATATACCCATTATAAATTAACACACTTTTACAGAGAGACTGGTCAAAAATGCTACATCATTGTTTATAACAGCACAAATCAAGCTATTACTTTAGGAGTAGATGAAAGAGAAAGCAATGTACTCATACAAAGAATTTTTGCTAGAAAATGTCATGAAATACCAATATATTCTACAACATAGAGGGATCAAATGCCATATGAGTGGTAAAAATCCAGACACAAAATGCTGTATGCTTGCTATATAATTAAGTTTATAATATCCATCTAGTAAATTCAGCTTTAGAAAGTTGAGTGAGTTTTGAAGGGCAGTTGAGAGGTAGAATTGTAAATGACTCATTATGAAGAAGAGCTTTTAAAGCAAATAAAAAAACTTGAAAAATAATATGGTAATGTTCATATGCAACATACTGAAAATATTGTTTAATACATTTTGATATTATGGAGTAAAGATTATATCTCTACAATATCACAATATGTTTTTAAGTATATTACAAACTTTAAAGTTTGTTTCCATAAATTAGAAAAAAATTACTATTCAAATAGAGAATATAATGAGGACAGGTGGAAGGATTTAATGAATGGGTACTGAAAGGGCCTCTTTATATGTACCTATTTGTTTCTACAAAAGAGAAAAGTGGAATGATCAATTAGATCAGTGATTTAAAATAAGCTCATTAAAGGGGAATTCTGTTTATGAAAATATATTATGACATATTCAAAATGTAGCATTATTTGCTTAACAGATGTAATTTGAAATGAACAGTCACAATAGTGGAACTGATGAAAGAAATTTGTAGCTTATTAATAGTAAGTTCATGTCACGTTACATGGGGTCTAAATTGTATTTTAATATATAAAGAACTAATAAAAACTTAATGTCAGTGTTTGTATGTTTGTCTTTATGCACAGTTTTTAAATAAAAATATTGCTTTGATATTTTTGATTTGATTCTGGCTTCTGGTTTTTTTTTCTGTTTTTATTTTTGTTTTGATTGTTTTTCTTTTAACAAGGGATCAAGAATAAAAGAATACATCCACATTAAGAGACATCCAATTTTCTTTTCCTTTCTTATTTTTTTTCTAGTTCCCTTGTTAGACACTGGTTGTGATGCTTGCTAGACAAGCACTTTGCAGTTGAATTAACTCTTTATCATAGAAATGTCCAATTTCAAGATTTTACTTATTATCCAAATACTACTATACTGAGCTACAGGTAATTTTTTGACCCTCTGATCTTTCCTCTCATTTTGTAGCCATGACTAATTGAAAGACAATATGGCAAAAGGAACTTTGCAGGTGTTATTAAGGTTATGAGACACTTAGGACAGTCTAATTGTATTGAATTACCAGGATGGATCAACTGTAATTATAGATGTTACTAAATGAAACAGGAAATGTGAGTGATTTGTAAAAGAGAGATTTCAAAATCTTTGTCTATTTTGAACATGGAGAAATGAGCAAAAGAATTCATTCTTGTGCCCAATAACAGAAGACAGAATGGTGAACAGGAAACAGTGAGCACATAAAAATGAATTCATTTGATTGCCTGAATTAAGAACTCAAATCAAATATCTGAATACATCCTTCTAAGATTTTACGAAATCAACATAACGATGACCTGTATAATAAACTGAAGGTGTTTAGGATGACAATGAGGGCTATTTTAACTCTACAAATTTCTATCACTGTGTTAAAGTGCAATAGAGAATGGGTATACCTTGGCAAGTGATTTTTAACATTCAGAAACAAATTTTACATGAAGGTCAGTTATGTGTACATACTTATTTACATAAATTCAATCTGAAAAGGTACAGAATATTACATCTGCTCATTTTCTCTAATTATCATTGAAAATATATTTGATCTACCCTATGCTACTGTGTTATCAGGTGCCCTTTGAAAGGCTGATCAGAGTAATCCAAGTGACTCCCAATACAATACAGACTTAGTTGTTTCTCTGGGGTAAGTGTGGAACTTCATTGCTGAAGACCACATTCTTAGGATATAAGACTCAGATATGAGTCTGGTTAAGCTAGTTATGGCCTGAAATTATCCCTCCTGTGGTCTACCTTCACCAGTGCCAGAACATACTATACAAGCTGCAAAGGGAGGAAAACACTCGAACAGCCCTCCCCAGTTGCTACACTTATGAACCATGGCAATGACCAGCATGGCCAGATATCTATAAAGGTGCAATAAGTGGCAATCATATTTTGGTGGCAACCAATAATTGTCTAATTGGAAGTAGACTCCCTCAGTAGGCAATAAATAAGTCCTGGTAATAAAAAAAATCTAGCCAGCTTCCTGGGGTAATGACTTATAGAATCTAGACAGAATCTATTACTATCACTTTGCTAGAGCAGCATAATTTCTTACTGTGTTCTAAGCCTTATACCCATAGGTTAATGTAGCTACCACCCTCATTAATGAAGCCTCTCTTTACAGTAAATGGAGATCATCACAGAAAACCACAATTGGACACAATTTAGAAATGAACAGATCCCAGGAAGACCAGTCCCAACGACAATATGAACATTTCAGCCATTGCATCTATGCCTCAGTTAACAACACAGAGAGAGAGGGGGCAGAATAAACATAAACTCCAGAGCACCACTGTAGATGTAACCAATCGTATTATTAAAATAAGAAACACAGAGCCAAGGTAAAAGAGAAAAGCCGAGAGGTCAGAGCTCAGAGATAAAATCTTACCTCCTGCAGTGCTCCTAGCTTCCCCGAGAGAGGGAGGTACTTCCTGTGTCCCTGTTTAAATAATCTTTCTGTTCTGCCTTCTCATTGGTTGTAAACCCAACCACATGACTGCCTCATCACTGCCTGTAAGTACCGCCCTCCAGGTCTTAAAGGCGTATGTCTCCAATACTGGCTGTATCCCTGAACACACAGAAATCTACCTAGCTCTTCTAACCACCACGCTCTTACTATGGCTCTAATAGCTCTGACCCCAGGGCAACTTTATTTATTAACATAAAATTAAAATAACATTTCAGTACAAATAAAATATCACCACATTTCCCCTTTTCTATTTTAATAAAAAGAAAAAAGGCAAAAGGTTATAACTAACAAAAGAAAAACTATATACAAAAGTACAATAACTATATACAATATATACAAGTAACAAATACCTAAACGATGTCTAGTCCATTTGTATTTGACAAATCAGAGAAAATAATTCCCTTATCTATCCTATTTTAGTAAGTCCAAAATGTATCTAATTCACTTTCTATCCTAATTAATCTTCAACTATAACTAACTAATCTTCAACTCCCTCAGAGACCCAAGAAGGAAATAATATTAGCTAACAAAAATAAAAACAAGAAGTGCACAAAAGCAGCTTCCAAAAATTTTGTGAGTTGACAGAAACAGCCAGCTGCCTGGGCAGTCACCTGAGGTTTCTCCACAGTGTTGGGGCATCATCTTCAGCCTATAGGCTTAGCGTATCTGTCCACGAAATCTGCTGTGATATAGTCTTACCTAGAAATGGTTGCATAAACCAGATTAGAATGATGACAGTATCAGTGGGCATGCTAACACAACAGGTGAATAATTTTTTCAGTTTCCCACTACTAGACAAAAAATCACATGCACCTAATAACTGCTAGAAGAATCATTAGTTTCTCTCAAGGATAAGCCCCAGTTATTGCTTGTTCAAGTAAGAGTGGTGAGCTTTGAAACTACATATACACAAATGACAAAACTTAATTCATCTGGTGAATTTATATCTTCAGGTATGTGTATACATATAGGAATGTGGGTGATAGTGTGGGGGGTGTGAAAATGATATCAAAGAATAGGAGTGTGATGGTTTGAGGTAGAAAAGTGTTGTTAACATAATTCTATTTCAATTAAAAATAAATGTTACATTTAAATTATATAAAATCAACAAATAATATGATGCGTTCTTGATACTTTCTTACTATTTTTGTGAACACAGAAGTATAATTTTGAAAATAACAGTTAAATAACATACTCTTAAATTTTTATATGAGCATTATTTTAGAAGTGCTGAATGCAAACTCAGTTCCTGTATGTATTGTGATTACATTTAGTGAGCTTTTGTGTATCTCCATGAAGTAGTAACCTTTGAACAGCATAAAGAAACTTACATCATGACTGACTTTCTTTATGAAGATGTCTTAAAGTAAGATATAAATAATTTCTAATTTTAGGTAATTACAAGAAAAATGTGTGTGTGTGTGTGTGTGTGTGTGTGTGTGTGTGTGTGTGTGTAGCAGCATAAATTTTTAAGCTTCATAACAAAGAGTGGATAAAATTGAATCATGTGATGTACAATATGGTTAAGCAGCAATATTTAATAGACTAGATATATTAAATACATTTCTAAACTGCAATATCTTCAACTCATGACAGTTATACTGAGATAACCCTATCACAACTACAGGAACATCAGAACAACACAATGGAAAAATTATGCTACGAGCAGTCTTTCTCCTCCTTCTCCTCTTTCTCCTTCTCCTTCTCCTTCTCCTTCTCCTCCTCCTCCTCCTCCTCCTCCTCCTCCTCCTCCTTCTCCTTCTCCTTCTCCTTCTCCTTCTCCCTCTCCTTCTCCTCCTCCTCCTCCTCTTCTTCTTCTTCCTCTTCCTCTTTCTCCTTTTCTTCCTCCTCCTCCTCCTGTTTTTCTTAGAGGGACAAATCTGTATTGAAATATTTATTATTATTTATTTTCCAAATGACCTGCATGGGTCTGTGCCAGGTCCTTTTCGTGTATATCATGACATTTCATTTTAGTGACTTATGGGATTCCTGAGTGTGAAAAAAAGAAAAAATAACTACATATGTCCATAGGTTTATGAACTTATGTCTGGGTCTTTAGTTTGATTCACTTAATCATCATGTCTATTTTTTATGCCAACATCATGTTGTTTTTGTTACTATAGCTCTGTTGTACAATTTGAGATCAGGATAGTGATAGCCCTAGTATGTCTTGTTTTAGTGATCCTGGGTTTTTTGTGTATGCATATGAATCCTAAAATTGTCCTTTTACATTCTGTGAAGAATTATTTTGGAATTTTTTTTTTTTTTGGTTTTTCGAGACAGGGTTTCTCTGTGTAGCTTTGCGCCTTTCCTGGAACTCACTTGGTAGCCCAGGCTGGCCTCGAACTCACAGAGATCCGCCTGCCTCTGCCTCCCGAGTGCTGGGATTAAAGGCGTGCGCCACCACCGCCCGGCTTATTTTGGAATTTTGATGGAGACTTCATTAAATCAGTTGATCATTGTTGGAAGGATGGTAATTTTTCCAATAATAATAATACAGATCCATGAGCATGAGAGATCTTTCAATATTCTGATATATTCTTCCATTTCTTTCCTTATGTTTTCAAGTTCTTATACAAGTATTGGAGTTGCCTGGTGCCTGGCTAGAAATCCTCCCAGGGTGCTTTTTTGTTTTTGTTTTTTTTTATTTGTTTGTTTGTTTGTTTTGAGAATATTGTGAAAAGTGTTGTTTACATGATTTCTTTCTAATTGTTTGTCATTTATATATAGGAAAGTTACAGATTCTGTTTGGTAATTCTGTATCCTGCTCATTTTTGAGAACAGTTATCAGCACTAAGAGTGAAATTTTTAGGTACACTTATGCATTCAACCTTTTTGCTGAGGAAATGAAATCACTAATGTAAAGAATTAGTAATGAGTAGAGTTTGTTGATTCCCATTAGTTTGTGGTTGTGGTGTAGTTTTGACCCCTGAATTGATTCACTGTTCTGAGTTCTGTTTTTTTTCCTAACATTATAGTTTAAACAGTTCAGGTTGCAGTTTTCCTTCTGTTCCTTCTGCAATGCTTGGTTTGTAGATACGTATGACTTAAGTTTGGTTGTATAATGTGGAATTTCTTTCTTTATCCAGATATAGTTATTGAATGCTTTGATTGGGATAGTAGTCTCTGCTGGCATCTGTGGTCTCTTAGAATTTGTAGAACATCCCTCCAAGATTTTCTGGCTTTGGGGGGTCTCCATTGAAAAGTCAGGTGTTATTCTAATAGGTCTGCCGTTTATATGTTATATGGCCTTTTTCCCTTGCAGCTTTTGATATTCTTTATTTGTTCTTTATGTTTAGTGTTTTCACTTTAAAATATCATGGGGAATTTCTTTTCTGTTCCAGTCTATTAGGTGTTGTGTTCTTGTATCTCGATAAGCATTTCCTTCATAGGTTAGGGAAATTTTCTTCTATGATTTTGTTGAAAATATTTTCTGTGCTTTTGACCTGAGTTTCTCCTTCCTCTATTCCTATTATTTGTAGATTGAGCTTATTATAGTGTGTCAGATTTCTTGCATTTTTTTTTTTACTTAAAATTTTCTCTGACATAGGTATCCATTTTTTCTATTAGGTCTTCAATACCTGAGATTCTCTTTCTTTTCTTGCATTGTGTTGGTGAGGCTTGCCTCTGAGGTATCTGTTTCATTTGCTTAATATTTTCCCACAATTGGTGTTTCTTTGTAGATTTCATTTCTAATTCCATGTCTTGAACTGGTTTCTTCATTTCATTCTACTTTTGTATGTTTTCATAGATGTAACTCAAATCTTAAAAGGTCTTATTGAAGGGATCTGAGCTGGACAGTCTAAAAGCCCCTAGTTCCTGGTCTTCATGCCTTATATACCTTTCTGCTTCCTGCTATCACTTCCTGGGATTAAAGGCATGTGTTCTTCCCAAGCAAAGACATGTTATCTCAAGTGCTGGGATTCTCTGTTCCCAGTGTGGCCTCGAACTCACAGAGATACAGATAGAACTCTGCCTCTTGAGAGATAGGATTAAAGGTATGTGTGCCACTACTGTCTGGCCTCTATGTCTAATCAGGTGGCTGTTTTGTTCTCTGAACCCCAGATAAGATTATTAGGTAACAAAATGTATTAACCACACATAGATTTCCTTAATAGATTTATTTATATTCTATTTACCATCCATTTTTGAGCATATTCATAATTGCTAATTCAAAACTCTTGCTTTCTGCTTTATCTGTCTTGCATATTTTCAGGGCTTACTGTAGTACACATGGGCTCTAGTGGAGACATATTACCCTTGTTGTTATTCATGACATTTTACTTTGACATCTAAGCAGCTGGAGTTGGGAAGCCTGTAATTATAGGTGCTGATATTTCTTGTCTTTAATGCATGGGTGTTCAAATACTTGGATTCTGTTCTCCTCTCTTATTCTTAAGAAGGTGTGTTAGCTGTGATCTGCCTGGTAGGGAATTATTCTGAGATTCTGCCAGGTATGGGAAATGAGGTCCAGAGTAGAATGTGTTTCTATGTATTGGGAATAAACACTAAGGGGTGGGAATGGGCTAGAAGTGGTGTATTTGTGTGAGAGGATCCTCAGAATGGAGGAAGATGGGATATCCTGCCAGAATCTGCTTAGACAGGGAGCATAGCGGCAGAAAGAAAAGAGAGGAAGAGATGAAATGCTACAGAGCTGGGGATCAGACTAGGGAATTAGTACTGGAGGACAAGAGGAAAATTGAAGATAATCTACCTGATTTCCTGGCCGATGAGGCTGGTAGGTTCTCAGGGAGTGTCTCCGGTGGTGGAGGCTGAAACAAAAGCCTGGGGTGGTGCAAGAAAGCTTTAGGAGAAAATGTGTGGGATCCCCTAGAGTGAGAGCTGAGAGGAAGGAGGGGCTAGAGTACATTGTCTGCTGTAAATAAAGAAACAAGAGTATCCCATAGTAATATCAGAGGAAACACCCCTAACGTCTCACCAACATAAGTGAAAAGTTAGCAATGAACACGCCAAACTGAATGGAGAAAAGTTCAAGATGTCTCAACCCTGCACAAAGAACGACAGGTAACCGAGGAGAGCTGGAAGAGGGGTAGACAGCCTTCCCCAGACAAGAACCTACCAATTGGATTTTCAGTGCCAAATAGGCATTCTAGCAAACAAACATTCAATAATGTTATATAAATTTAATAGGTTGTATTTAGGACTATGTGTATATATACAAATATATACAAGCACTTGATAATGACTAGTTGTAAAAAGACCCTTACCTTTAAGATGGATAGACCAAGGTACATGGTCAGGTTTGGACAGAGAAATGAGAATGGAGACATGCAAGTGAATTATAATCTAAAAAAAATTAAAAAGAAGAAATTTCAAGAATTGCATTTGTGAATTATGCTTATATCTAAAACTATTAAAGTAAAATTTATATTTTACAGTAGAAAATAATTATCATAATCATGAAATTAATATTCACAATCTGATATTAGGTTAAATGCCTCTCACCTTAAAGGGAAAAAAAACAACCTATATCAACTGAATTGGCTCCATAAATAAAACACCAAACAAAACCACAGAATGAAATCTAACTACGTTGAAAGAATTTGTCCTAGGAGTTTGTGGTGTTCCTCATCTCCAGTGGTTTCTACTTGTCCTGGTGATTGTCAACTATGCCTTTATTATATTGGGCATGGGCGCTATTATAATAATAAGAAAGGTAGACTCTGCTCTCAGAATCCATGGATTCTTTGCTTTGGCATTTTGGAAATGTGTCAATTGTCATTTACTCTTCCTAGAAAGGTCTTCAACCTTGAGACCAGAGTAGAATCATCTCTTTCATTTCCAAAACTACATAAATATGCTGGAGAAACAGAATTGTTCACTTATATCATGTATTGTAGAATATCTAGATGAAACCTACAAATTATACAGTCATACCAGCTTACGCCAACATGAATCAGAAAGGTGTCTCCCATAATAAAGAAGTAATTAAGTATTTTTAAGGAAGAAAATCCCTGTCTCCCTTCTGTGCACTGTCATGATGAGCTATGGCAAATAGTATTTATAAAAGACCATTGTTTTAGACTCACTACTGATCTGGAACCATAACAGACTGGGCAAAACACCAAAATGCAGTCACATGACAAAGTTCCACAACATCAAACTGGAACTAAGCTGTTTATCTGGCTTTCTGAGAAATCTGGATTAAAGTGATCACAGCCAAATTTCTCTCACAAGGTACTTTGAATTGGTATATCCTTCTGCCAGAACCCTGACAGGGAAAAGTAACAAATAAACAATAATTTTGTATTAATCAGTTGCAAAAATCCAATTTCATTGTTCTATCTTCCTGTGGCAGAATTTCTAGAAAACAAATTTTGATCTGATTAATGTATTTTTCATATTTTCATTGTATTTTTTCATGAGCCTGCTTTGAATTATAAAACCTAAAAAAACACAACAATATATTGTGGTGATATATGTTATGCACCCTAATAAACTTATCTGGGGTCAGAGAACAGAACAGCCACTAGATAGACAAAGAGGCCAGAAAATGGTGGCACACACATCTTTACTCCTAGGATTCTGGAGGCAGAGATCTATCCAGATGTCTGTGAATTCAAAGCCACACTGGAAACAGTCAGGCATGGTGACACACACCTTTAATTTCAGGAAGTGATAGCAGGAAGCACAAAGGTATATAAGTGATGAGGACCAGGAACTAGAGTTTTATAACCTTTTAGGCTTTTAGCCACAGTTCAGCTGATATCCATTTGGATGAGGACACAGAGGCTTCCAGTTTGAGGAAACAAGATCAGCTGAGGAATTGTCAAGGTGAGGGTAGCTGTGGCTTGTTCTGTTTCTGTTCACCCTAATATCTGGCTTCCATGTTTTTTATTAATAAGACCATTTAAGATTCATGTTACAGTATATGCTTTTGAGTTACGCACTGTGGTGCTGTCTCCAAAAATAAAGTAACAAGTTTGTACTGATTTTTGTTTTTGTTGTTGCTTTTCAGTTTCTTCTTCTTCTTCTTCTTCTTCTTCTTCTTCTTCTTCTTCTTCTTCTTCTTCTTCTTCTTCTTCTTCTTCTTCTTCTTCTTCTTCTTCTTCTTCTTCTTCTCCTTTTTCTTCTTCTTCTTCTTTTTCTCCTCCTCCTCCTCCTCTGCTTCTTTGAAGGGAAAGAGGGATAGAGAACCTGAAGTTATATTTGGAAGTGTGAGGAAGGTTTAGGAGGAGCTGAGTGGGGAGAATAGAATCAAAATGTATTGTATGAAAAATTAGAAGAAAAATAAAGTAATAGACAGCAAATAAAAACAGAGCATAGATTTTTGGAAACTACTAATATCACACCGCATTACTAGAAAATATGAATAGAAATGTCAATGTATGAATCCCTGGGAATACATCCAACCTATATCTAATTTTTTTATTGCAAATGATGTATCATTTCTTTTGGATAAGTAAGTACAATAAAGTGAGGTAGTCATCAGTTGCTAAGAAATATTTAATAAGTAGAATGAACAAGAAAATAATAATTTCCAGAACATTGTTTACTATAGAAGATGGTGCTATGTTTGAAAAAACAATTCCCAGATAGGCATAGTCAAAAATGGCTATTGCAGAAGAAATAACAGAAATTAAAGTTAAGCTCATGTTTGAATCCTCATTTGAAAACTTCAGTTTTATTTATTTATTTTTTGTCTTTTTTTTTTCAGAGCTGAGGACCGAAGACAGGGCCTTGGGCTTGCTAGGCAAGTGCTCTACCACTGAGCTAAATCCCCAACCTGAAGACTTCAATTTTTAAAAATTGATTAAACTATGTTGCGCATAGTCATGCATATGACCTCAAGTAAATAGATTTTCATTAAAAAAAGCTTGATCATTTGTAGATATTTGCACAAGAATTTACTGATGAACTGACAGAGAAATTTGGTTTTCTCTTTGCAATAGTTCAAATGAAACCAAAAAGTAAAGAAAGAGAAACAGACAAACAACACAAACAGAGTATTTTGATGAGAATTTGATTATACACCTAATTCTTTAAATGCCCACTTTCTGTAAGTCTTTTCAAGTATGTTCTGGCTTCCTTGTATTCTCTATATTTCCTTATATATGTTAGGATCAACATGGCAACTTTTGCCCAAAAGTCAAACAAGATTTTTTTTAACAGAAATTGTCTTTAAACTGAAAATCAAGCTGCCAATTAATGATGGTAAGTTTTCTGTTAAGAAACACAGGTAATCTTTCCATTCATATTGACTGTGAGATATATACCCGATTTTTTTACATGTACTATGGCCTTCTGGAATTTATTTTACAGTTCCTTAGTTTTTCAATAATCTACTTCTTTTATTAAATTTATTCTGAGGTATTTTATTCTTTTAGATTCTACTATAAATTGAGTTTATTCTTTTGGATTGTTTATCTCTAGACTATAATTGGTTTTAATATTTTAATTTTGTGTTCTGAAACCTTGTTAAAATTGCTAACTATAACACATGTGTGAGTATGTGTTCTTTAGTCAGTTCAAAATACAAAGTAACATGATGAGAAACCATAAATAGCTTTGTAACTTCCTTTTGATGTGTATGAATTTCGTATCTGATTGCCTCAGCTAGAAGCTTCACTATAATGACAGACAGGAATGTCAATGTAGTTGTCTATCCTGTCCTTCCACAGACTCTAAGAGGAAAGGTTTCTATTTTCTACCAAGAAACATGTCGCTCTGTATAGATTTTTATATTGATTCCCTTCATCAGTGTTAGAAAGAATCTAGATTTTGGATTCCTTTTACTTTATCATTAATCATCTTTACATTATTGTCAACTACATTTCTGTTTAAACAAGTATGTAGGTTTTGAAGGTTTTCATGTGATATATTGTTAATTAATTTTCATAATTTTAAGTATACATATGCCTTTCAAATATACAATTTATAGAGTAAAAAATTAAAAGGTAATTTTTGTGCCAGTTATAGTGGTACATACTTAGGATTGCAATATTCAGAACTGAAGGATTTCAAGGTCAAAAGGCAACTTGGCTACATGGAGGACTCAGGTAACACTGCAATCAATAGGGAGATGCTTTCAGAAACAGAAACAAACCAAATGCTTTTGTACATACATTGTCATCAGAGAGGCTTCCTCTGTCTCCCAACGGAAACAGATGCAGAGATCCACAGCCAAGCATTACAACGAGCCCAGGGCAACCCAGGGTAGATAGACAGGAAGAATTTTAGGAGCCAGAAAGGTCAAGGACACCACAAGAACACAGCCCACAAAATCAACTAAACAGGGCTCATAGGGGCTCACAGAGACTGAAGTGGCAACCACAGAGCCCTCATGGGTCTACACTGGGTCATCTATACATATGTTTTCATTGTTTAGCTTAGGAGTTTTGTGGGACTTTTAATGGTGGGAGAGGAGGCTATTTCTGGCTCTTTTGCCTGCTCTTGGGACTCCTTTCTTCCTATTGATTTACTTCTTCCAGCCCTGATTTGAGGGTTTCTGCCTAGACTCATTGTATCTTTTTATGCCAGGATTAGTTGATATCTCTGGGAGGCCTGCTCTTTTATGAAGGGAAATGGAGGAGCAGTGGATCTGGGGAAGAGGGGAAGTGGTGGGCACTGGAAAGAGTAGAAAAAGTGGAGGCTGTTATTGGGGTGTATTATATGAGAAAGGAATAAATAAAAAGGAAACGTTTCTTCATATCTATATATTTACTTTATTCTTAAAGGAACAGTTTTATGTCATCAACTCAAACAACAAAGAATAGTCCCTAAGGCTATTTCTTTATAAAAATAATAGCCTTGCCATACAGTCATAGAACCTGTCAATTGTGTTCTAGTTGTGAGTTTAAGGATTGGGGAATTGCAACTGTTAGAATGGAGAGGATTGCATCAGAGAATTTAAATGGTAGTCCTCAGACACAAACTTCAGTAAGGATGGCATTGGTCTGATATCAGGCCATTGCTAGCCAGCTATCCCTAAAGAGGTCTTGTGTTCACTTGCTGAATTTCATTTTGTTTTATTTTGAAGGTGTGTTGTCTTATAATGTATGATGGATGACCTTTGAACAGGTTGATCTTTGACTGTCTTTTATGATAGTTACTGTTGAGCAAGGGAATCCTTCTTTTGTAAATCCCCAGCTTTGTATTTTATCTGCTTTGATTTGGACAGTTTTCATGGTTTCTAAGCTTTACCTATGACTGATAGACATTCCTGTAGGAGCAGTAATAGGCATTGATGCTGCTTTATGAGATGTGCAGAAAATTTCTTCACATTCTTAACAACCTGGCCAATGGAATCTTGGAAGCTCCTAGAGTCTTACCTAAGCAGTAAGGACAGCTTTTTACTCCTACACACTGTGCATGTCCAGATTTGGGACAGAGATCATTGTAGTAAACAACAACAACAACAACAAAATTAAGATAGATCATAAAAAATAGAAAGATGGTTAGTCTACACTAAGAATAACTAAAAATAAACATGCCTTAATGTGCCTTCATGTGTTGTGCTTTGGGAAAATAATCTCAGTCCAAAGGTATTACTAAAATGTTTCAAATACAAGAAAGATATTTTAAAGATTAGACTCAATGTACGAAAAGTGTAAAGTAAAAGAAACACCTTAAATAACATCAATATTTTGGTTTTTTTCAAGTATGATCATTTATTTGTTATTCTTTAAGAATTGTATTTTGTCTGCCCTCAGACACTGAAGTAGATACTCTTAGCAAAAGCAAGCTTTTGACTCACAGAAAATTGTATTTCTGGATTTTCATTCAACAAACCTTTTAATCTCTCAGTCCTTAGATACTGGCTTGTAGAACAGGGTAGCATTGTTCCAGCCTCTTGATTTTTTTTAAGGTTTTCTAAGTATCTGTGAGGCTGTAGAAGCTCTTGAAAATCGAAAAGAAATTTCTATTGTGTTTCTAACAAAGTGGTGCCTGACAGTGTCATTGTGAAAAGCTCCTCTGTTCTTGGTTATGCAGCACAATCAATTCTTTTTCTTATATAGGGTCTTAAGTATTCTCTATAGGCTTGGGAGGAGCTGTGTAGCTAAGGATGACCTTGGACTCTTGATTCTTCTGTCTCCACCTTGCAAATGCTAGGATTAAAGATTTTTGAACCACAAGACAAGCAAATATTTAAAACACAAGATATATTGGAAAGTTTATAAAGTATGATGATGCCTATGCCTAGAATCAAGATGTGAAAATTTCTTCAGAAGTCCTACCTTCAGATAACTTGTCTATCCATTCCTACACTCTAATATATGGCCATACCTGCCTGTTTTATTTTATTCCTTCTGATAGAGCATGATAGATTCTGAAAACAAAACAAAAACAAGAACAAGGCACTTTTGTGTGATGAGATTCTCAAGATCACAGCAAGGGCAGATCTATACTTTGTCTATCCTTTGGAGTAAATGATTTTCTATATAATTTTCTAAATATGAAAGTTAATTGCTTTAGCATAAAGTTAACAGACATGATAAAAATGGAATCAGGCTATACAAACTATAATTAACATGTTATTATGTTTTTTAAATGTTTGAGATATTTTAAATTATAAATTAAATAATAATTCTCACAGCATTTTAAAATAACTGAATTAAATCCTTGTATCTTCTTCACATGATTGAGATCTATGGGACTTTGATACTGTATGAACCAATATGTCTTTGTAAAATACCTCATAAATATTATCACAACATTATATATATGGAAACATATATAATATATAAAATAAAATAATTTGAAATCATAACAAATCAGCAAAGTACCTTAAAGCAAAAAATACCAAATGAAACAAAAAGTGTACAAAAAAAATTGAGTTTGTTTTGTGCTTGCCAACTACTCCTGGGCTCTGGTCCCCATCTAGAATGTGAGTGATACACCCTGTTATACCTCATTGGAGAAAACTGATTTTCCCTTTGCAGCATGTATCTATTTCCAAAAACTTCTTTATTTGAGTAGATCCTGTGTTCACTTCTCCCTCTCAGTACAGTGACGTGTTTGGCTTGAACTTTTACAGCCCTTGTGCATACTGTCCCATTTCCCATGCATTCATATGTGTATAAATCCAGTTGTGTCTGAAAAACAGAATTTGCTTGGATTTGTCCATCATCTCTGACCCTTCGAATCTTCTAGGTTCTCTTTCACATAGATACATGAGATTTGAAGGAAGGAGTTTGAAAAAAAAAAAAGCATTACAATTAGGACTGAGTATTCCAAAATCTCACACTTGCTTCATATTGTCCAGTTAGGGGTCTGTTTGTTAATTCCTATCTACTACAAGAAGAAAATTGTGTGGTAAGGGTGTTTCACTGATATTGATCCATTGGTACAGAAATGCGTCTTTAATAGTCATTTTGTTGCTATGTTCCTTTAGCAGAATCATAGCGTCATGTTTTCTCCCCCAGTCCCATGAGCTATCTAGTCTCTAGTTCTTCATCATTTTAGCCATGTTAGGTATGGATTCAGTCTCATAGAGTGCATCTTAAATTAATTAAAATGTGGTTGGTTACTGTGGTAGTTTCAATAAGAATGGCCCCCATAGACTCATATATTTGAGTGCTTAGTCATCAATAGTAACACTACTTGAGAAAGAATAGGGGGTATGGCTTTGTTTGAGGAACTATGTCACTAGGGGATTGCTTCAAGGTTTCAAAAAGACAAGCCACTGTCCCTCTCTTCCTACTACCTGTGGATCCAGGTGTAAACCTCAGCAATTTCCCCAGCAGCATGGCTGTCTAAAAGTGTTATCCTGTTTCTTGGCATGATAATAACGGACTAAACCTTTGAAACTGTTAGAAACTCTCAATTAAATGATTACTTGTCTATGGGCTGCTCTGGTTATGTGTTGTTTGTTTTTGCTCTTTTGGTTCTTTAGCTCTTTTGGGGGGCCTGCCACCCAGCTCCAAAATAAATCACATAGGGAGGCTTATTCTTAATTATAAATGCCCAGCCTTTAGTTTGGCTTGTTTCTTGACAGCTTTTCTTAATTTTAAATTATCTCCTCTACTTTTGGCTCTGGGCTTTTTCCTTTTATTTTTTCTGTAATCTTACTTCCACTCTTATTCCATGGCTGGCTGTGTAGCTAGCCCCTAGCATCCTCTTTCTTCCTCTCTTGTTCCTTCTTTCTCTCCTCCCATAATTCTTTTATTTATTCTCTCTGCCTGCCATCCCTGCCTCTCCTTTCTCCTGCCTAGCTATAGGCCAATTAGCTCTTCATTAAGCCATCAGGTGTTTTAGTCAGATAGAGTAACATAGCTTCACAGAGTTAAATTAAATGTAACATGAAAAGTGCAACACATCTTTGCATCATTAAACAAATATTCCACAACATAAACAAATGTAACACATCTTAAAATAATATTCTATAACATTTCTCTTTTTGTCTAAATAAAAAGAGAGTTTTTACTTTTAACATAGAAAAACTATAACCAACAAAGACAGTTATCAAGTAAGAGTTATATTTGCAATATTCTGCCCATTTGAAGTTATCATATTCAGAGAAAATAAACCAATACCTCTTTTATCTTAGTGAATTCAAAGTTTTACACCTAACTTACTTTCTATCATAACTAAGGAAAACTGCAACTATAACCATCTAGTCTTCAACTCCATCAAAGACCTAGAAGGATATAATATTTTTTAACAACAGAGATACTTGGCTGCCTGAACAGTCATCCAAAGTTCCTCTGCAATGTTGGAGAATCCATGTTCAGCCTACAGGACTAGAGTATCTGGCAGACTTTTCAGTGAAGCAGAAAATTTTAAGGACAGATCAGCCTTGTATTAGCAAAGTTTGCAGTTGCTTTCTTCTATATCTTGCAGAATATCTATATGTGAAGCAAGAATTTTGAAGGACTTCTATTGGAGAAATTATTTTGGCCACTCCACGTAGTTAAAAGGATATTTATTTAATGGCGTAACTCACAAATTAAGTAATCAACTTTCCTAGCTATGGAAGTCTGCACCCATGCTGCAACACAGGTTTGTACTCAGCTTGCCATTTCTAGTTTCTATTTAGAACCGCCCCCTGAACAGCAATACCTCTTAAAGGAACCGTGTCCTTTTTCTTCTCTTTTCTTTTCTTTTCCATTCTTTTCTTTTCTTTTCTTTTCTTTTTTCTTTTCTTCCAGCTTTCTCAGGCCCTACATAGAAAATCAGTCCATGTTGGTACACCAAAATGTGTTTTTTTTTTTTTTAATACTCTTTTGGTTCTTTGGCTCTTTTGAGGGGCTTGCCTCCCAGCTCCCAAATAAATCATGCACAGAGGTTTATTCTTAGTTATAAATACATTTTATAATTAAGCTGGCCTTTAGCATGGCTTGTTTCATGCCAGCTTTTCTTAACTTTAAATTATCTTATCTACCTTTGGCTCTGGGCTTTTTCCTTTTCTTCTGTAATCTAACTGTACTCTTACTCCATGGCTGGCTGGCTGGCTGAGTGGCTGGCCCTTTGCATCTTGTTCCTTTCTCTTTTGTTCCTTCTTTCTCTCCTCCCATATTTCTCCTTCTATTTCTTCTCTCTGTCTGCCAGCCCTGCCCATCCTTTCTCCTGCCTTGCTATTGACCATTGAGCTCTTCATTAGACCAACAGGTGTTTTAATCAGACAGAGTAACACAGCTTCACAAAGTTCAACAAATGCAACGTAAAAAGTACAACACATCTTTGCATCATTAAACAAATATTCCACAACATAAACAAATGTAACACATCTTAAAATAATATTCTACAGCACTCATGGTGTTTGTTCACAACAATAGAACACCACCTAAGTCAGTTACTGCTGTAAAATTTGTGCCAATTTTGCACCAGTGTATCTTGTAGGCAGGTCCCTGTTGTCCATCACAGGGTTTATAGTTGGATGACATTGATGGTTCCTTTTCCTCTGTTAGTATGCACTGTGCCTTCCAACACCATGAACAGGTTAGCAGGATGAGGCTTCTAGTTAGGCACCAGCTTGATTTTTTCCATGTTGTTGATAGAAGTAAGTATTGTTTTTAGTCATACCATCTGGAGTCATACCAGGTCTGGAGAGAACCCAATAGCCTTTGCAATAATAGTCTGTGGTGTTGTGGGTTTCCATAAAAACCCTCAAGCCAATAACCTTACCTGGCCCTGGAGGTGTTGCCTTGTGGCATAAAGTATACAAACCACACACACACACACACACACACACACACACACACACACACACACACACACACACACACACGGAAGCCCTTACAGCAGTTGCTATACTTCTTTCAAAAGGCCTTTAGTGCTGCTTATCCCTCCCCATATTCTCTTCTTTATCCTTCTTTCCCAAACCCCTCCCTCTTTACCCTTTTGTTCTAGTTTCCCTTTATCTCTCCAGGTATTTTCTTCTATTTCCCTCTCCTTCCTTTTGAGATGGAGATGTCTATGCACCTCCCTGGTTCCTTACTGGGGACTTAACCTCTGTGGGTATTTGAATTGTTGAACACATATCAAAATTAAACTGTAGGGATTTTTCTAGACCAAGAATTTCTAAATATTAATGTTTAGATATTAAGGGATGCTGGCTTGAAAGAAGAAAAACAGAATATTTTGTCTTGAAGAATATTGTATTAAGCGAATCTTTTAGTGGATGATAAAAAGTGAGTCCCAATCTTACTAATTTACCTAAACTCACAATGATACTAAATGCTTTATACTTATAATTGATGTGTTAGTTATATTTAAAAGAAACATTATTTTCTTTCTTAAACACAAGTTTTAAAATTTGAAAAATTATTTTTAACTAATTTATTTACATTTTGAGATTATAATTACAGCATTTGTCTCTTCTCTTTCCTGCCCCCAAGCCCTCCCATAAACCACGACTTGCTCTACTTCAAATCCTGGGCCTCTTTAATTATTTGTTGTTACATACATAAATGTAGGTGGTAAATTGTTTTGACTTTTTTATTTTATTTATTTTATTTTATAATACTATTCAGTTCTACATAACAGCCACAGATTCCCTTGTTCTCCCCCTTCCTGCCCCCCTCTCCTTCCCCCCCCCGCCCACAGAGAAAACAAGTTAGCCATTATGTCTACTAGTATATATAAACTTCTATGCTTATTGTCTACTAACCTCAATAGATACTGTAATATATCCAGAGGGGGAAAAATGAATTGATGAGTTACTATTGAGAAAATTTCAGATAATTATGAATCACTTATACAAAATGTTAAGAATAAGTATAAAGTTCTATAAACATAACAGAAATTATTTAGGCTCATAAAACAGAATAAAACAATGTGCATTATTATATGCATGAATGATGGTAAGGACAATTGATAATAACACCAAAGAAATATTCAAAATACTTTTGTACTATAAATGAGAGAAATATTGGGTATATATTTTTCACAAGTTAGAGGAATTTTGTCTTAGGAAGTTGTGCATGGGAAAATGGTCTGGACTGAATAATTCACAAAGCATGAATAACTACATTGTCCTTAGTACACTATCCCCTTATTCCCAGATTGAGCTAAAATAGTATTATATAAACTTTCTTTAATATTTAGTCCCAATGAGGCTGAAATCCTTTGTGTTTTGGAGAAAAAAAAGTATTAAATCATGCATTGTACTATTTAAACATTATTACTAGGAATATGCAGATCCCAGTATGATTCTTCCCATATAAGTTGCTATCTTAGGGTGGTAAAATGAGCCAATGAATGTAAATTAATTACCTGTATTCTATCTGTGATTTCAAATCCAAAGTCCTTGGGAGACCTTTTGCTAGTATGGCACTATTGAAATTCTTATGATTAACATGAACATGAAGGGGTACTGGAAATATACTCTGGCTTTCTCGTGCCTTTGAACGCGCAGGTAATTGTCACTGAGAACACTAAACATGGAAAAACTGAAGGGGAAAAGAAAAAGTCACTGAAGTGGTGGCATTTGAAGGAGAGAGCAATGATTGTCGATTATTATTTTTGTCTTAGACACATGATTTGTCTCCAGGAAAGCAAGTAAAAACTATGTTTTACATCTTATTTAAATGCAAGAATGTTCCATATACATTTGGGCTTGTTTGACACAATAGATGACAAATATAAACATTTTATTTTAAACCTTTAAATTGCAAAAGTGTGAATCTAAAAAAGTGAAGTTATTCTCATATGTAATTATCATCAGTGATAGAAAAGAGATATGATTTTGCTTGATGACATTTAAATGTGGATATTGTTGTGTTTTGAATTCTTCATTTTTATGATATCAAATAAAAGAGAGTATCATTATTCAAATTTGAGCATTTCTTTCCACAGTTTAGGGAATGTAAATTTATGTTTCTCTTAGAGAAGTTAATGATGTTGTAGGCAGGGAAAATACCTTATATGATTTTACAAAGACAGACAGGAATTGCATTGAAAATATGATGCTGCATAGAAAATTCAAAGAGTTTAAATGATTTTTGGCAGAATAGAAGAAATTTTTGCCAATCTTTTGAATATCAAAGGATTATGGCCAATTCTATCAGTTTCTATGCTCAATTTGTTTAATCTCTGTAAATAAATCTTAACTAATCCCATTTTTCTGTCAAGTCCAGTGCCAGCAAGTTTTAAAGATTCATTGTCTACCATATGTTACTACAAAAAGTTTTCCAGAAGGAGGTTCGAATTTCGAGATCAGAGTCTGATCTCTCCTTATGTGAGAACATCTGCTCTTCCTTAAGGACAGCCAATGCCAATGTTAAGTCTCTACTCTGGCTTTCAAGATCTCATAGAACTTTAATAAATGATATATATCAAATCATCTCTTCAAATATGATCTAGAATACAGCTTGAAAAAAGTGGCCTATCATGACCATGTGTAAAACCAATCATTCAAATTGTGTGAAATATATAGCACTCTTTAATTGGACCATAATGTTTCACAAAATTCATTAGTCATAATGAAAGCATCATCTTTTATTGTGATGCTAATCTGAACACATAGGTTTTATATATATAGAGAGATATGTATGTATATATGTATGTATGTGTATGTGTATACATACTATAAATATTTATATTGATTCACTTTTCATAAATCAGCAATCCTATTAAACAGCAAATTCTTTGGTAAAACAGGAATACTACTTAATATTTAGTATGCAGTTAATTAACTATGTAAATCTTAAACTATGCAAATCTTAAACTATCCACTCAACATTTTGGAGACGAAATGTAGAATTAATTCTATTTGATTTATCTAGTACAAATAAATTATCTTGTAGGCTTCCTTTAATCTTATGAAAACAGAAATGGATGCATAACAGGGAAATTTTCAGGTTCCATATACCCGTATCTTAATTAACTATTGATTATGAGAAAAGTATATTTTATTAATTATTTCTGTACACTGTATTTGGTGAAATTGCATTTATGTGGGTAACTTAAATACATTTTCATTATATCTTATCTTCACCAGGCTTATATGATGATTTAATTCTAAATTTTAAAACAAAATACTTGTTTATTGGTTATACAGAGTTCTTTCTGCACATATACCTGCACACCAGAAGAAGGCACCAGATCTCATTACAGATGGTTGTGAGCCACCCTGTGGTTGCTTGGAATTGAACTCAGGACCTCTGGAAGACCAGCCAGTGCTTTTAACCTCTGAGCCCTCTCTCTAGCTTAAAACAAAATTCATATGCCCTCTTTTACTCACTTCCAATCTTTCTTTCTCTATGTAACGTATTTTTAAAGGAATCTTAAAGAATAACTAAAATTACAGTGGTCTGTGTGTTTGTGTGTGTAAACTCTTTGGTGTGAGATTTGTTCTCTATTAGAAAATAATGTTTACTTTTTCTATAATTTTATTTACTATTTGATTTTCTGTCATTTTATAAATATTTTTGTGACAGTGTTTTTACATCTTGTGCTTTTACTTGAGAGCCTGTTATCTTAAATGGGTTAATTATTCTTCACTGAATACTGTTTTCATATTGTTTGTTCCATTATCTAATAGAATGGACTTTCATCCTAATATTGCTATGCATTTTTCAGTTGAATTTCTAATTCAAAAAAGCTACTGTTCCTAAATATATAATCAAGGATGACTATTTCAGAATTTGAAAATATATTCATATTTTACATCCATTATAATTTTAATTATTTTATGGGTTTTTATCAACCTTTTTATTTATTTTCTATATTTGTTTCAAAATTATGCTAATATTTTTAAATTTTTCATTTAGTTTGATCAAACCTCAAGATGTAAGATGTTAATTTCATTTCTTTATAACTTTGTTGAACCTTGCCATCAATTAATTCTGGGAAGTTCCTGAGACTATTGGTGCAAAATGTTCTTACTGGTTTCTTTCTTATTTAATTCAATGCCTCATAATATGCACTGTAATTTTCATCATATTTCATTTGTATTTACTGTTTAAATTCTTTCTTTAAATGCACTAACGAGACTTCACCACTCAGCATTCTCTTAATTTTTTGTAATACTTTCTAAAATATATTTTTTTATTTGTATACCTGCCTTAATATAGGTATGTACAAATGTGCGAATATGTTCACAAAAGTCAGGAGTGGGATCCTTGAAACTGGAGTTAGAGGTGGTTATAAACCACTGGATGTGGGTAGGTCCAGGTAATGGACCTCAGGACCTCTGTAGAAACAGCTAATATTCTTAACCCCTAAGCCATCTCTAGAGCCTTAACTACTGTATTTTTTATTAGTCTATCTGGTGTTTTAATTGTATTTTGTTTCCCATAGTAAATTCAATTTTCTTAATACAAAATTATTTAAATTTTTAATTCTGATTTATTTTAATAAAGTATGTGTATTTATGGAGTTGGAGGGTTTTTTTGTTTTTGATTTTGTTTTTGTTTTATATTTTAGTCCTATCCATGTCTGGACTACATAAATTTCTGCTTTTTATTTTAAATGTTAGAGACAAGCATTACCACAGTTACATTGCTATATAATATTAAATTCACAAATCATGCTACTACCATTAGCCTTATATGTTGTTCATAATGCTAAATACATTTGTCATGCTACCATTGAATTCAATGTCCATTCACTCTAAATTTGCCATCCTCCTTTCCACTGAGTCTTCTAAGTAACAAAGAATTAGAATAATTTTTTTCACTGTTTCAGAATGAATATTTGTCTTAAATGTCTTTCCATTGATTATGTCCATTCCATCATCCTGTGTTTCAATGTAAGATATTCTAAAAATATCTTTATCTATGAGAAAGGAAGCAGAAAAGTTCTAAGAACCAGAAGTGAGAGATGATTCCCTGGAAGCAGTGTCTTCCAGATGCAACAGAACTGGTGGACATTTAAACTCACAAAGAATATGACAGATGCATGGGTTCGTGCCAGCCAGGGTCTCAGCACTGATATGCTTAACTAGACACAGGGTCCCACCCCTAAAAAAGAAGTTCTGTGCATTTGAAACCCAGTGGCAAAGGGAAGGTCAGTTTTCTGCAATAGAGAGTTACTGTGTATATAAAACAAACGTCGGTACAGGTACAGTGTCCAGGAGTTTAATTGACCAACACAAAACAAACTCCCTGGTTTGGGGGAACTTTTGTATCATTTTGTTATGTATTGGAATTGTTTGTCTTACTGGAGTTATTTATTTTGTCTGTTGTTTAGATTTTCATTTTTGTGATATTTTTTTTAAAAAGAGAGAAATAAAAAAGAGAAAGTATATTAAATTTGGAGGAGATGGAAAAGATCTGAGAGGAGTAGAAAGAGGAGAAATCATTTTCAAATACACTGTCTGAAAAAAAATAATTAATAAATAAAAGGAAACTAAGGGATTCAGGTAAGGGAGGAAGGCTCTTTGCTGCCTTCTTACTTTCAAAATGGCACTGTTCCTGTGAGCAGTATATTCTTTTTGTGTGTATTGACAATCTAAGCTGCTATTAGATTCCCACAAGAAATTTCTGACAAGAATTTATATTCATATATTCTGGTATTTGTCACTTCCTTTATTAGCTTTCTTTCTAAAAAAAAAAAAAAAACATGATAATTATAATTATAATGAGTTACATCTCATCCCTTCTGGTTATCCTATCAACACCAGCTAAGAGTCAGATTTATATATTCAATCCAAGTGCTAGAACCATATTATAGCACATGGAATAGTTTTTTGATATAAGTAAAAATATTTACTAGGAGGTGGCCTTTAATCCTAGCAACCAGGAGGCAGAGGCAGGCAGATCTCTGTAAGTTTGGGGACCACTCGGTCTACAAAGTGACCAGGACAGCCAGGACTAGGCAGAAAAACCTTTCCTCAGAAACAAACAAAAAACTAAACCAACCAACCAACAAATAAATAAATAATAAAATTAGACTTCATGATCCAATGCAGAAATGGTTTTTTCTACATAAAATGTAAAAAGGATAAGTCAAGTTTGTTATAACAAGGAAAGTTAGAAAAATGATAAATATCCACTGCATTTCAGCTATTAATGTTCATTGAAAACTGTCATAAGTGTCTATTATCATCTAATGAGCACATTACTTCATTTTTCTATAATTGTTCCATAGTCTTTCTCCTTGAAATATTAACAGAAATAAGACAAAATGATTGACTAGACTCCAAAGTGTTTTACAAGTATTTGAGATTAAGTTATTGTACATTGAACAAAAAAATAAGCTAAATTAAACCTGCTATGGCAATAAAAACCAAGGTATTACATATTGAGAGCAAACAGTGCTTAAGAAAATGGACTACAAGTGTACAAGGAAGTACTTTTATATAGTGCAGAGTAGTGTAGACATTTAAGTATTAAAATAAATTTGTTTCTTAAACAAAAAACAAATCTTTTAAGCATTGAGTTCCATTATCTCTCAGGAATGATATGATTAATAAAAGAATATTATATGAATTGTTGTGCTATTTAACCGGAGTGTGAGGAGGCCTTAAATCTTATAAAAATTTCAGAAAAATTCTTTGTTCCATGAAACTGTATTCCTGTTTACTTATTTTAAAATAACTGGGAATGTTATATGTTAAAATCTATTTTCTGAGTTTATCTTGTATCATGTCACATTACTGAAGGTGTTTATCAGTTGTAGGAGTTCCCTGCTAGAATTTTGGGGTCATTTATATATTATCATATCATCTGCAAATTGTGAAAGTTTGACTTCTTCCTTTCCAATTTGAATCCCCTTGATCTCCTTTTGTTGTCTTATTGCTTCAACTAGAACTTCAACTACTATATTGAATAAATATGGGGAGCAGACTGTCTTGTCTTTTTCCTGATTTTAGTGGAATCACTTTGAGTTTCTCTCCATTTAATTTGATGTTGGCTGTTAGCTGGCTGCAAATTGCCTTTATCATGTTTAGGTATGTTCCTTGTATTCCTGATCTCTCCAAGACTTTTATAATGAAGGGGTGTTGGATTTTGTCAATGGCCTTTTCAGCATCTAATGAGATGATCATGTGTTTTTTTTTTCTTTCAGTTTATTTATATGGTGTATCACATTGACAGATTTTCGTATGTTGAACCATCCATGCATCTCTGGTGGATAACTTTTTGAAGTTATCATGGTAGATAACTTTTTGATGTGTTCTTGGGTTCAGTTTGCCAGTATTTTTTTTTTTGAGTATTTTTGCAACAATGTTCATGAGGGAGATTGGTCTGTAATTCTCTTTCTTTGTTGCATTATTGTGTGGCTTGGGAATCAGAGTACCAGTGGCCTCATAAAAGGAGTTTGTTAATGAAAGAGGAATGCATTGATTGCCCTGGGTAGGAGAAATAGTTGAGATCTCCATGAATAAACTGGGAATGAGGGGTGGGCAATGGAGGGTAGGGGATGGGGGATGAGAACATAAGGGAACAGGATGGTTGATCTGGAACAGTGATGGAGTGTGAAAGCAATGGAAGAGATACTATGATAGAGGGAGATATCATGAGGATAGAGAGAAATCAGGTGCCAGGAAAGTTCCCAGCAATCCCCAAGGATGACCCCATATTGGACTACTAGAAATAGCCAAGAGGGTGCCTGAACTGAACTGGCTTACCTCAGTGATCAGAGAGGTGAATGCCCTGTCATCACAGAGCCTTTCTCTGGTGACTGATGGAAGCAGATGCAGAGATCCACAGCTGAACACCAAGCAGAGCTCCAGGAGTCTAGTCAAAGAGAGAGAAGAGGGATTCTATGAGCAAGTGCATCAGGATCATGATGGGGAAACCTGCAGAAGTAACCAAACCAAAATAGTAGGAACTCATGAAAGTTGGATCAACAGCTGTGGAGCCTACATGGGACTGGACTAGACCCTCTGCATGGCAAGATAATTGTGTAGCTTGATTTGCTTGGGGGTTCCCCTGGTGGTAGGATCAGAATCCATCCTTGGTGCATGAGCAGGCTTTTTGTAGCCCACTACCTATGATGGGACACTTCGTGCAGCCTTGAGGCAGGGGGAAGGGCTTGGACTCTCCTCTACTGGATGTGCCTTGCTTTCTTGTAGGGGGGACCCTAGAGGGATAGGAGAAGAGAAGAGGGGAGTCTTTGTTTGATATGTAAAATGAATGAAAAAATTCTTAATAAAAAATTCTTCATAATAATAAAAAAATCTATTTTCTGATGTAGAACCTTTGCAAAGGGCAGCTCACAAACACATTGTAGCAAGCAGTTGCCCTTTCCATCCCAGGATCCATAGGTACACTTTGGTAGGGAGAATATAGGGGAACTACCTGAAATGCAATGTGACAGAAAACAGGCTGGGGCTGCTCATTAACTCCCAACATCAAAACTGGCCTAGCTATTTATTCACATGTTGTATTACAAATTCGACCAAAATTATCATAAAAATCATGAAATATGTATAACTTTATAAAACATTACTTTTTGTCATAATTATCAATTCATACTGATTGAACAAAATTATTGATTTCTCTGGAATTTCAATCCATGCCTATATTTTGCTGTGGATGTATGGTATGTACCTTCTACTCTCTTTTTCTCCTCTCTCTACACACCTCAGTCTTTCTTTCCCCAAATTGTCCTTTGTTAATTTTTAACTTTAAATGTTTATTATAGTTTCCAACAAGAGAAAATATATGACCCTCACTTTTCTGCATCTTCCTGCTTCACTGAGCATGACATCCTTCTGAACATGGATAGAGGATAATACTTCATTTTATCTATATAGTCCATATTTTTACATTAATTCATATCTTGCTTAGCACATAGACTGATTTTAAGTATTGGATATGATGAATAGTGCCTCAGTACAGATGTATATGGATATAGCTCCATAATAGGCAGATTTAATAACTCCTCAATGCAATTCTCAGTCTTATTATCTCAGAATTCCTAATGAATATAACTTAAGATAAATGATTTTTTCCATCATTATTTAAAAAGACTGTATGTATTTATATCAATGATTTAAATTTAAAATAAGCAATATCCATTTCTACTATTGATTCTATTCTTTTACTTAATAAACTTCTTAGTAATTGTACCTATGTAGCAAAGCATATTCACAGGGAGCTCTTCATATATTGCCCCTCTTCTGATTTTTTTCATGCTCTATGAAATAAAGTACACACATGGTCTTGGCTCTTTTAGTATTTTTAGTTTTCTCTTTTTTTTTCTAACAATTGTCTCATAAGTCACAGATGCTTGTAATACTTTGATATTTGAAACATGAATTATTTCTTTAATATTTCCAAAGTGTATTTTCATATAGGATGTTCTAGTTTTTATTTCTCACAATATATTGAATTAACATACTTTCTGTCCTGCACCACATGCTGCTTTTGTGTCATGTTGATTTTAACATGTAATTGTACTCATTTCTTCCGGGGTCTTTTTCTGTTCCACTTGCTGTTTCCCTTACTGTACACACAGTTTTATCCCATGTGCTTTGCCTTAAGTTTTAATAAATGGTGAGCTACTTCTGTCCAGATGCCATTTTTCTTTCTTTTGGCAAAACATGAAAATTATATTTCTACTTGAAAGCAGAATAGCATCCTTCAGCAGACTCTCAAAAACAACCCCTGCCCGTTGCCTCTGGCATAAGAAATAAACAAACAAACAAAAACTGTAATTGCAAAAAGTATAGTGTGGAATACCACTAAATTTTCACAGAGAGCACACCAGTAAGGTCACTTTTAATAATATTTCTCACTCTCAGAAGGGCAGTCAAGGCTTTATAGGGAGCTAAGGTAGGAAAATTTGTTTGCATTAAAATTTCTTTGTCTTTTTCTCTGTGAGAATTCTATACATGGATATATTCTGTTTTGGACAGGAGTTCTATCTACTTTATTAAAAATTTCAATTGACTGTAGTTTAATTTTGTTGCCATTTCAATTTTGAAAAATTTTGACTAATGCATTTTAAGGTGTCTTTTCTAGTATGAATTAAAAGTATTGATTTTATTGGAAATATTTGTGTAAAAGCCAACAGCAAAGAAACAAAGATTTGTGATCTAGGTGTTGGAAACCAGAAAGTCATTATAGAAAATAAAAGTTATTTTGATTTTTTTAAATATCTTTGTGTTAGCCTATCGTGAAGAACCTCGAAAACAGTAATCAAAAACCATGGTTATATTGCTTTCTTTCTTTCTCTCTCTCTTTCTTTCTTTTTTGTTATATTGCTTTCTAACATTTCCAAAAAAAAAAAACTATAGTGTTTGAATTACTTTTATTCAAACTGAGCACACTAACAAGGTGCTTTTAAGTTACTTCTCCTGATACTTACCACCACCTCTGTCTTGGCATCATGGGATTGTTGCTCTCTCTCTGTCTCTCTGTCGTCTCTGTCTCTGTCTCTATCTGTCTCTTTCTTTCACTCTTTTACCTGCTTTTATAATATATTTTCAGTGATATCAGATGGTGCCTTGCTCTCTTACTTTCAATTTCTTTATATAATTTATCATAACTTTAGACTTTCTTCTCTGGCAGTAAAGATATTCATTATGTATTTGATAGGAACAGCACTCCCTCCATTTCTGATTTCTGTTCTAGGCAATCAGCTAAAGACTACAAGGGATAAGGCACATCTGACCCTAGTTAGACTGGCTTCTATTACAGTGAGAGAGCAAGAATACCAGGCAGAGGAACATTACTTAGCTCTGCTGTCAAAGGAGCCTGGAAGGCACTGGCAGGATTCAGGTTCCCATCTGGGGTCTGGAGAGATTGAAGGAAGCACTGGGCTCCATTCTCTGCTGCCAAAGCAGGGGTGGTTCTGTAAAGGTTTGGAAGGTTCTATAGACAGGAGGAAGAGCAAAGCAGGTGAAAAGCAAGCCGCAATTCCTCACTAAAAGTAATGAGACAACGTTCTTCCTTTTGTCCTTTATAAGGAGATAAAAGCACGACACACACATGGCTAAAATTAAGACATAATTATAGCCAATGTTGCAAAATCCACTTAATAATGAACAGCAATTCTTTAACAAAACAGTTTTCTCAGAAAATAATGAATTACTTAAAAAAAAAAATTGCTAGCATATAAAAGCCACCAAGGCCGGGCGGTGGTGGCGCACGCCTTTAATCCCAGCACTCGGGAGGCAGAGCCAGGCGGATCTCTGTGAGTTCGAGGCCAGCCTGTGTTACCAAGTGAGCGCCAGGAAAGGCGCAAAGCTACACAGAGAAACCCTGTCTCGAAAAACCAAAAAAAAAAAAAAAAAAAAAAAAAAAAAGCCACCAAGAATAACACAATGATTTAACAGTGAAAGAAATTCCTATAATCTTGACATGAAATATATTTAAATTGCATGATTTAAAATAATTTGCTAATAAAACTAAATAATTATATACAATTATAATCCATATAATAATTAACAAAACTGATTCTTTTATATGTGTATATTTATAAATATGCTGATGTATAATTATTCCTTTAGGAAGCAATTTCATGACTTTTAGTAACAGTTTTATCATATATAAAGCAAGGTACTTTACATTAAATTGCCATATAACTTTAATTACTTCAAATTCATTTATTCTTTTTTTTTTTTTGGTTTTTTCGAGACAGTGTTTCTCTGTGTAGCTTTGAGCCTTTCCTGGAACTCACTCTGTAGCCCAGGCTGGCCTCGAACTCACAGAGATCCGCCTGCCTCTGCATATACATAAAAATATGCATAAATAAATATGTACGTTATATAGGATAAAATAGGCCATTTATTCTAATTTTCACAATTAATCAAAATTATCAAAGTTAACTTTCTCTTGACAAATGTTCAAACATATGTGTATAAATCTTAAAAATTGTTTAAGTTGATTTCCCCTCATGTGAACATTCAGTTGCACTGACTTAACTATCCATTCACTTTACAATGAGGGCAACCATGTAGGACTAACATTTGATAAACATTGCTGATTGCCATATGGGTCAGTTGGGATTTTTGGTGCAAATGCTTTTACTTTTTTCAAAACTCTGTTAAAGATTTCTGTAAAGTATCCCATTCCTTCTCACTGTGATCCTTTCTATGTTGTTGGACAACACAAGGCAGAGCCTCATCAAAGAATGGGGAATACTTTTTAAAATTTAAACATTAGTTTGTTTGTTACAACTTTCATAAACATTTACCTTTGGTTTCCATCCAGCCTCTATCTGTTTATCTATCTATATCTGTTTATATATTATATTATCTATATCTATATTATATATAGATATATTACCTTTTTCATAACTTCTTACTCCATATTTTAAACTTATTTTGTCCTGATCTATCTGTTTGTACTTTGGAAGAATTCTTTACCTATAGAACATTAGTTTACTACACTAAAGGCAGGTTTTGTTCCAAAATATTTCCTAATTTCTTTGTTTCTTAAAACATAATTTATGCTCTTTTACAGTACTGTGGACCGACTTAAGGCTTCATTCATGCTTGGCAAGTATTCAACAACTGAGCCACATATATACTGTTTAACCAAGATAATATAATCTTTATGTTTAAATTTGATGGCAGGATAAAATATATTCATCAATTAAAAATTCCTAATAGAATTCTTATGTTTCTAATAGAACAAAGTAAATTGAAATTGCATGATTACTGTGTCAAATCTGTAACTTTTTGCTGGGTCACATCTGAAACTTTTTGTTGTTTGCAAAGAAAACCTTAAAGCAAATCCAAGCACTGCTTAAATGTTAAAATGTCTCTCATGGTTTTTCTTTAGTCACATGGTACAATGATAATTAATTATTGGATGTCTGAGCATTGGCTAGAATGGACACGCGGTAGTAATCTTGAATAAGTAGTTATTTTCATAGAAGAAAAAGCAGGGGGGAAAAGAACAGATAGACTGAGAAATAAAACCACCATACTGAGGTTTCATACATAAATGCACAACAAAATGTAAAAATAAAGTCATATGCAAAGACTAAGCACAAGACACGTGGACAAAATGCCATGTAAACAATCACATAAAATTAGTGGTTATGAGCATTCTAAGAAGTGATTCAAAGAACACATAAAAACAATTTCATCTATTAGGAATATGCATTTGCTAGAAATAAAGTAGAAAATAATCTCCATAACAAAATATAAAGATTAGCCTAGTCTGAGAGAAGCCTAGAAAGTACAAAGGATGCAAAAAGTTAGGCATATTACATAGATTCAAGTAAAGAAGTAAGTGGTCTAGTGATATGAATATGATCATGCAGAAATCTGAATGACAGTCCATGCAGTGTATAATATGGAGAGAGATTGGTTGGCACTGCAAAGAAAAAAAGAACAACTTTCTTTACCCTAGCTGCTTAAAGTACCTCCCACTGAAGATTCAGAAGGGATAGGAATCCTCCCTTAGTTGCTAATTAGGCATTCTCTCTTCTTTCTCTGTCTCTTTGTCTGTCTCTGACTATCTCTGTCTCTCTTCCATAGTACACTCCACATTTGTTCACCATAATAGTTCTTCTGCGGGAGCTCCATGTTTTCTTCTGGAAGCCAAGGGCATGCCCGTGTATGTCTCTTTGCCCCACTCAGCCCATCACAGTTCTTGGCAGGAACATGCTTTCTCCTAGACAGGGGTGCTGATGAACTGCCCAGAGAACTTGGGCATGGGAGATCAGGTCCTGGCCCTCCTCTGCTTTATAGTGGTTTGGGTAGGGGAGAAATGTAACACCTGCTCCTGCCTGTAGCAAGAGGAAGAACTAGCTCTGCCTCTCATCAGCTGCTGCCCTTGGGAGAGTGCCCCCTACACTTTGCCTGGGCAACATCTAGGAAAGCTAGGTATTTGAGAGCTGATCCTAAGAATGTGAAAACAGCAGAACCGGCCCTGCTCCTTGCTCATCATTGCAAGGGATGAACTAGCAAGGACAACGCTGGAGAGTTCACCCTAGTGGTGAAAATAGGGGACACCTGATGGGTTGACCAACCCTGCAAATACCCAGACCCAGAATCAGGGTTATATGTTGGCCCACCCCAACATCCACCCCCATCTATGATCTGCTGGAGCACATGAAAGGGCCTGACCCGCAGACCCAAAGCTACAGGATCTCCATGGCACAGGGCAACAACAGCTATCCAAGAGGAGTCCCAATGAGGACCCAGCATCGATAGTGTAGTAGAAACCACAGGCCTCACCACCAGATCAATGAATACTTGCCCATAACGACATATAGATAAAAGAGTTTAATATGCCTGACTCACTATGTCACACTACAGCTTCCATGATGAGATTTTTTTTTCCTTTCTTTTTTCTCTTACGTTTTATTTAATTTTATTTTGTGGGAGAGGTTGCAAGGATACAGGGCTGAAAAAAGGGATGGGGAATGAATGAAATTGAGATACTTGATGTGAAAGACAGAATAAATAAAAATAGAGTTTAAAAAAAGATATAGTAATAACTCTATCAGTATTTTCATTTCTCTGGATAATTTTTGCAATCCTGGGTCAAATGCCCTTTAAATCAAGTTCTGATACTATTAGGTTTACACTGTAAGAACTTCATTGGATTATTTCTTTTATTTTTGAGATTATAATATAATTACCTCATTTCTTACTTTACTTTCTTCCCTCCAAGCCCTCCTGTATACCTACCTCTCCTTATTCTCTTTCAAAGTATGGCTTCTTACCATACTTTGTAATAATTGTTATTACACATATATAGGTATATTAGCATATCTATATATTCCAAAATATAACCTGCCCAGTCTATATAGTGGTACTTGTATATGGATTTTCAGGACCTACTATGTGCTATTGTGTAACTAATTAGTAAGCTCCTCCCTTGGGAAGATTATTTCTCCCACTCTCTGCATCTCTTTGGTACCTGTCCTTCTTCTGGTAGAATGGGCTTTTCCCCATTCACTTTGGCATCTCTAATTTTGCAGCCCTTGTTAATCTTTTGTTTATAAAGTCATGCTGTTAAATTCTTAAGGGTGTGGTTCTGACATTCCTAGGAGAGACAATCTCACAGCAATCTCCCCATTCTTCTGGCTCTTACAAAATTTTCCACCTCCTCTTCCATGTTCCCTGAGTCTTAGGTGTGGGAGCTGTTTTGTAGATGTATTTATTGGCATGAGGCTCTATTAGTCTGCATTTTGATTGGTTGTGGTTTTCTATAATGGTCTTTATCTTTTGCAAAGAGAAGTTTTCTTGTTCAGGAGTTAGAATTACACTTATCTGTGGGTATAAGATCAAATATCTAGAGTGTAGGCTTGTTTAGTAAAGTGGTGGTTGTAGGGTCTCCTCTAAGACCTGTGACTTCAATAGTCCTGGGTAGTTTGCTAGATTTTTAGTATGAAGCATGGTTTTCTTATGTTAAGCTCGTCTTGTATATAATTAGAGAACTGTTGATTCTCACCAAGATGGGAGTGTCACTAATGCACCCTTATGATTATTATGCCATGCTGGTCTTTGCACATATGTTCATTGTTCATATATGTTCATATTGTTCATATATGTTCATGTTCATATACATTGCTGGTCTTTGTTCATATATGTCATATCTTGGTAGGACTGTCGGTTGCTGCCTTCCTTTGGAAGGTGGCATGGCACTATCTCTTACCATGTTTGGTGGTTTGAAAGAAAACAGCCCCCAAAGGGGCACTAGTAGGAGGTGTGGCCTTGTTGGAGGAAGTATTTCACTGTAGTGGCAGGCTTTGAGGTCTCATTTGCTCAAGCTTTCCTCAGACTGACTGACAGTCAACTTCCTGTTGCCTGCAAGATGTAGGACTCTCAGCTACCAGCATCATATCTGCTTGCATGCTGCCATTATCCCTGTCCTGATGACAATGACCAAACTTCTAGGACCCCAATTAAATGTTTTCTTTATAAGAATTGCTGTGGTCATTGTAACTTTTCACAGAAATAAAAACTCTGAGACACCATGAAAGCTGCCCCTCAGGGAGGAGTCGTTTATGTCAAATTCAGGTCAGGGGCCTCAGGACCATGTTTTGGAGGGTAATGATGCCCTCACTAATAGGGAATTTCATTCCACCTGTAGGGCATTGTTAATGCCATTAATAATAGCCTGTATATTTGGAGCCTCATTGGAACAATTTTGACCAACAACTCAAAAGAGGGCTTCTCTAACCTGATGTTGGGCTTTTTATTAGGTAGCCTTTAGCTCTTGGAGAGAGCATTTTCAGCATGGATGTGAAATTTTCCTTCAAACTAATGTTTATTTATATGCAAATTTGTGAGTATTATAATTTTTTTCTTTAGCATGAATAATAAATAGGATAATTCCTTGTGACTTTCCATCATCTTTACTGATACTTTAGCTTTATTCTGTATTTATTTCCTCCCTCATTTCTAATTAAAGCTCCCTCTTCCTTTCCCTGTTTCCCTGTTCAGAGCACTTCTAGCCTTCTATTCTCCTTTCTATTGTGCCCCCACACTCCTGCCACAGCAATGGTGCCTTCTAACTTTCCTGGTTTCTGTAGTTCGTCAATATAGTTAGTAACATCAAAAGATTTGAAGTAGTAGCTTCTAATCAGACATGGGATGTTTGTCTTGCTGTGCCTGGGTTACCTCGCTCATTACGATCTTTTCTAATTACAGCTATTTACCTGATGTGGTAGTTTGAAAGACAATAACCCCCACCGGCTCACAAGGAGTCACACTATTAGGAGCTGTGGCCTTGATGGTGCAGGTGTGGTGTTGTTGGAGGAAGTGTGTCACTGGGAATGGGTCTTGAGGTTTCAAATGTTCAAGCTAGGCCCAGTGTGGTCAGTGTCTCTTCCTGCTGCTTGTGGATCCAGCTGTAGAATTCTCAGTTCTCTCTCCACTATATGTGTCTGCATGCTTCCACCCAGGGCCAAAAATGGATGAAACCTCTTAACTGAAAGCAAACTCCAATTAAATGTTTTCCTTTCAAAGACTTGCCTTGGTCATGGTGTCTCTTTCCAACAATAAAAGACTGACTTAGACACATGAACATTTATGATTTTACATTTTAACAGCTGAATAATGTTCCATGTAGTATGTATATCAAATTTTCATTATCTATTGGAATTTTGATTGAGACTACTTTGTTCAAATTATTTAATCTATAGACTGCTTTGATAGGATGACAACTTTCATAATATTAATCTGACCATTAGATATATGGAGACCTCTTATATATCTGGATAACTTCTTAAGTATGTATAAAAGTTTTATTTTTTTATTTAATTTTTTTCATTTAACATACCACCCACAATTCCCCTTCCCTCCTCTTCTTCTGCACCCCCCATCTACTCCTCAGAGAGGGTAAGGCCTCCCTTGGTGAGTCAACAAAGGCAGGCATACCAAGTTGAGACAGGACCAAACCTCTCCCCACTGAATCAAGGCTGAGCAAGGTATCCCACCATAGGGAATGGTCTCCAAAAAGCCAGTTCATGTACCAGGGATAAATCTTGATCCCACTGGCAGGGGGCCCACAAACAGATAAAGCCACACAACTGTCACCCACATTTAGAGGGCCTAGTTTGGTCTCATGCAGGCTCCACAAATGTCAGTCCAGAGTCCTTGAGCTCAGGTCAGCTGTCTCTGTGGCTTTCCTCATCCTGATCTTGACCCCCTTTGCTCTTATAATCCCTTCTCATTCTCTTCAACTTGACTCCAGGAGCTTGGTCCAGTGCTTGCCTGTAGATCTCTGCATGTGCTTTCATCAGTTACTGGATGAAAGTTCTTTGATGACAATTAGCATAGTTACCAATCTGATTACTTGGGAAGGCTAGTTTGGGCACTGTCTCTGCTATTGATAGGAGCCTAATCTGGGGTCATCCTTATGGATTCCTTGGAATTTCCCTAGCACCAGAATTCTCCCTAACCTCATAATGACTCCATCTACCAAAATATCTTTTATTGCTCTCCCTCTCCATCCCTCTCCCAACTCAGCCATCCAGATCCTGATCCTTCATGTCCCTATCCCCCATCTCCTCCCCTCTACCCACCTCTCAGTTTACACAGGAGATCTTATCTATTTTCCCTTTCTAGGGTGATTAATATGTGTCCTTCTTAGGATCCTCTTTGTTACCTAGCTTCTCTGGGATTGCAGATTGTAGCCTGCTTGTCAATGAGTACATACAGTGTTTGTCTTTCTTGGTCTGGGTTACTTCACTCAGGATTATTTTTTTCTAGTTCCATCCATTTTCCTGCAAATTTCATGATGTCATTGTTTTTTCCTCCTGAGTAATACTCCATTGTGTATATATACCATTTTTCTACTTTATCCATTCTTCCATTGAAGGGCATCTAGGTTCTGGCTATAACAAATAATGCTTCTATGAACATAGTTGAGCAAATGTCCTTGTTGTATGATTGAGCATCTTTAAAATTTTTATTATATAAGTTTTTCACTTCCTTAGTTAGATTTGTACCAAAAAATTTTAGGGTGTTGTAAATGAAATTTGTTTCCTATTTTCTTTTTCAGTATTTTTGCCATTGGTGTACAGGAAGCATATTGGGTTTCATGCATTAATTTTTTATCTTGCTATTTTGCTGGATGTGTTTATAAGCCATAGAAAGTTTTTGTCTTTAACGCCTTTTATGCATAAAATAATAAATATGGATACTTTATCTTCTTCCTTTCCCATTTGTGTGCCCTTAACCGCGTTCTCTTGTCTTTTGTTCTAAGTCCTCAAATACTATATAATACAGGATTGGAAAGGGTGAGTATCTTTACCATGTTCCTGATTATAGTGTGTATACTTTGTGCTTCACACAACATAATTGAGTCATAGGACATAAAAAAAATGAAGCTGAAACTATCTTGTAAGTTGTAACCATGCTGGCTAGCTTTCATAGTATGAGAAAGTACTAGGCACATTCATTGAGAAGAAAAATAAGTAACATTCTAATCTAGTCTTGATTCCTGATTGCTATAATAATGACAGGTCTTGCAAAATATGACCACTTGTGCAATAGGGACATGGTTGTGGACAACTGATAGATCTCAGCATTCTCCTTCTACCATGTGGGTTCCAGTGATCTAACTCAGGTTGCCAGTCTTGGGGGTAAGTACCTTTAACTACTGAGTCATCTTTCTGGCATGAGGAAATGTTTTGTTTTGTTTTTTTAATAAATACTCCCCAGTTATATTTTCATAAAGTGCATTATACTTTTAAAATGGCCTTTGCTTCTGCTTTTGTGTTTCATTTTCCTTCCTCAGTTTTACTGCAATATTCTTCAGTGCTATTCTTGGACTACTGTGGTGGTATTGTGTTCCCTAAAACATTGTGCACTCTAATAAACTTATCGGGCGTCAGAGAATAGAACACCCACTAGATATAGAAGCCAGAAAATGGCACACACGCCTTTAATCCTAGCATTCCAGAGGTAGAGATCCTCCTGTATCTCTGTGAGTTCAAGGCCACACTAGAAACAGCCAGGTAACAGCCTTTAATCCCAGGAAGTGATGACAGAAGGCAGAAAGGTATTTAAGGCTTGAGGACGAGGAACTAGAGCTGGTTAAGCTTTTAGGCTTTTGAGCAGCAGTCAGCTGAGATCGATTTGGACAAGAACACAGGAGCTTCCAGTCTGAGGAAATAGAATCAGCTGAGGAACTGGCAAGGTGAGGAAGCTGTGGCTTGTTTTGCTTCTTTGATCTTCTAGCATTCACCCTAATACCTGGCCCTGAGTTTGATTTTATTAATAAGAACTTTTAAGATTCCTGCTACAGACTACCTGATTTGGAACTTAAATGGAATATTAATTTTTGGCTTTGGTATTATTATGAGTGTTGAGAAATTCTTCGTAAATTGTATATTATTCACTCGCTACACTCTTTCTTTCTTTCTTTCTTTCTTTCTTTCTTTCTTTCTTTCTTTCTTTCAGAATAGCAGTCACACCTACATTAAACATACATAATCCATCTTTTATTTCTATTTTTTATGTGTTTTAGTGGGTTGTTTAATTAATAAGCTTTCAAGTACTTAATTCTACAAGTGTTGTTTAACATACTGTCTATTTATGCAGTTGTTAAATGTAATTTTGGAAGTTTATTATAGTTTCTTTTCTTTTCATAACTAGTTTCCTGGCACCTTTTTCTTTTTTTTTTATTAAGAATTCTTTCATTCATTTTACACACCAATCAAAGATCCCTTTCTTCAATCCTCCCATCCCCCCATCCTCCCTCCCAACCCACCCCTACTCCCTCCCTACTCCATCCAGTAGAGGCAAGTCCAAGCCCTTCCCTTTCATGAGGTGTCCCAGCATAGATAGTGGGCTTCAAAAAGCCCTCTTATGCACCAGTGATGGATTCTGATTCTACCACCAGGGGGATCCCCAAGCAGATCAAGCTACACAATTGTCTTGCCATGTAGAGGACCTAGTCCAGGCCCACGCAGACTCCACAGCCATTGATTCAACTTTCATGAGTTCCCACTAGTTTGGTTTGATCATCTCTTCAGGTTTCCCCATCATGATCCTGAAGCATTTGCTCATAGAATACCTCTTCTCTCTCTCAGATTAGACTCCTGGAGCTCTATCTATGTTTAGCTGTGGATCTCTGTATCTGCTTCCATCAGTCATTGGAGAAAAGCTCTGTAAGGACAGTTAGGGTATTCACCTATCTGATCACTAGGGTATGCCAGTTCAATTCAGGCACCCTCTCCACTATTTCTAGTAGTCCAAGCTAGGGTCATCCTGGGGGATTCCTGGAAACTTCCCTAGAACTGGATTTCTCTCTATTCCCATGGTATCTCCCTCTATCATAGTATCTTTCATTGCTCTCCCACTCTGTCCCTGTTCCAGCTAGACCATCCCATTCCCTTATGTTCTCATCCCCTATCCCCTACCCTCCATTGCCCATGCCTCACTTTTTCATTTCGTCTTTTGATATATTATGTGTATCAACCAGGGTTGTTTTAGTTTATGATTGATAATTACACTGTCTATAGCTATTTTGAATGTATTTCTATCCTACATCTCCTTATAGTCTCCTGACATTCCTGGCTATATGTTTTGCTCTTTTTTTAATGGCATAAACTGATTTTTAGTAGAATATCTAAGTTAATTGAAATTTTGAATTTCAAATACTTCACCATAAAATGTGTTTGTGTCTGTGTTTATATTTGTGTGTGTATAAAATTAAAGAATAATACTAGTCTTTGTAAATATCCTAAAATTTTTATTTTAATTTTAGACTATGGATTGTCACTAGTTATAAACTAGATTATTAGTTAAGTTATATTACTGCTAGCTACTAATCAATAAAATATGTATAAATACCTTTGTCTTCCATAATTTATACATTTGCAATTCTTATATACTATTTTATTATCTAGATTCCTATTTTGTGTTTTCTCAGATATAATTTATATTATAACAATTTGTATTTTAATAGCATTTTCCCACAAATTTCTATTATGTTCTTTTAGAGTATAATGTTAAATTTTGGTATGTTGCCATTCTCTATAGGGCAGGAAGGAATTTGTTGATATATATGTATATATAAAATAAATAAATAATATATATATATTAAGAAGTCTCAATCTAGTGAGGTACCCTGAATCATCTTTTGAATAATGTGAAATATTTGCTTACACTGTAAAGATATGTCTCTACCTAATGTAGCCTCTGATTGCTTTAATAAAGAACCAAATGGCCAATAGCTAGACAGTAGAGAATAGACAAGACTTCTGGGGAGAAAGAGGATTCTGGGAAGCCGGGAGGAACCTTTAAAGTTTGTGTGTTTTCAGAAAAAAAAAAAAAAAAGACCAGACACCAATAAAGACAAGTATCCCAGGTTATCCTGTAGCTTGAGTTTTCCTGCTTTGCCCACAGTCAGGACAAATCTTTGTCACCCGCCAGTCCCACAGCTGCTCAGACCCAACCAAGTAAACACAGAGACTTATATTGCTTACAAACTGTATGGCCGTGGCAGGCTTCTTGCTAACTGTTCTTTTAGCTTAAATTAATCCATTTCCATAAATCTATACTTTGCCACGTGGCTGGTGGCTTACCGGCGTCTTCACATGCTGCTGGTCATGGTGGCGGCTGCAGTGTCTCTCCCCTCAGCCTTCCGCTTCCCAGAATTCTCCTCTCTCCTTGTCCCACCTACTTCCTGCCTGGCCACTGGCCAATCAGTGTTTTATTTATTGACCAATCAGAGCAATTTGACATACAGACCGTCCCACAGCATTATCCAATCTCGAAAAATGCCTCTGTTGCCATTTCCTCAAAAATCTACATCCAAAACAACTTCAAAGTTGCTATCTTAGATGGTTCAGCCTCCTAGACTATTCCTGCCAGGACTTCCCATCCCACGGAGACTAAACAAAACATAAAGAAGGCTCTCCCAGGACTTGGCCATCGTACCAATTTCCTCAGGGTCCCCTGGAGATACCATCACCCTCAAACAACAGGAAACAGTCCAGAGAACACAATGTCCACATTCCCAGGAGGTAGAGGCAGTAGCTTTTGGTCTTTCAGTGTACGTTTGTCATCCTTTAGGGGGTTTGGTTGCAAGCTGTTACTGGTCATGGTCAGAAAAAAAAAACAAAAACAACTAAGCCATGGAGATTAGATTCAAGAATCTCTTTAAAAAGAAAAAAGGGGTGACATAAGAATGATAGAATAAATGTGCAGACTATTGAATCTACTTTTAAACTGAAAAAAAAGCAAATATTAATCTCAAATATTTTATGTTGGTATGGATTTTTGAATATTGATATAAATATAAGGCTATTTTTGTTTTCAGTATACTGTAAATAGTTTCTCCTTTTGTTTAAAGTATTGCAGCTATGCAGCTCCTTTTAAAAAGCTCTAGTCCTTAAAAGCTCTCATTAAAAATTGTTTAGGATAATTGAGAAATGTAGCTTAGTAGTTGCTCATCTATAACAATCAAACTTATAGTCATGCAGGTGTGTCCTTAAGGTCAAACAGACATATAGTTGAGATATAGTCTTCAAACACTTCAGAGGCCTATAGAATATGACATTTAAGATGTTTTAATACATAAAGTTTTTCATGAATGAGACACATCTGCTCCTGGCAGCACCTATCTACTTCACAAAAGGATGTTGGGCATCAAAGAACCTCCATATGGAATTGTGCTTCCATTGTAGCAAAGTTAGTCCCTGGGGGGGGAAAAAACTTGTCTTTGCCTTGACTGCTCCCAGTATACTGTCCAAATTAGACAAGCAGGACACAAAAGTAGGTGACTGCCAAACTTTGCTAAGACAAGATAGGATAGTGCTACAAAAGTTCATGCTTCACAAAAGGTCTTTCAGATGTTCTAGGCACATCTGGGTGAAGATTGATGCCCCAGGATTGCAGAAGAAGCTTGGGTAGCTGTCCAGGGACCCAGCTATTCCTGTCATTTCTATTGTTTTGGAAGATTTTGCTCTGCAGTTCCTGTTTAATCAGGTAATATTATATCCTTCTTGAGTCTCTGATTGGGGTTGAAGTATAGTTATAATTTTACAGTTTTCCTTGTTAGCAAATCAGAAAAGAAACTTACATATAGATGTAAAGTTTATAACATTGAAAAACATAAATGCTTAAGTTGTTTATCTAAGAAAATATTTTAGGATTTAAAATATATAAGTGATGATAGAAAGTGGTTTAGCTATAAAACTTTGGAGTCATCAAGATAGGATAGATAATATAATAATTTCTCTGAATTTGTCAAATATAAATGGACTGGATATTGTGAATGTAATTATTATCTGATAATTGTTCTTATTGTATAAAATTTTACTGTGTTAGAGATAAACATTTCCTTTTTATTTAGACATATCTGATAACTATTCTTACTGTATATAGTTTTACTATGTTATATTTAAAACATTTCCTTTTAAATAAGACAAAAGAGGAAAGGTTGCAGAAAACTTGTTTACAATGTAAATATGTGTCTGTCTAAGGCATCTTCTGATTGGTTTAATAAAGCGCTAAGTAGTCAATAGCTAGGCAGGAGTGAATTGGTGGGACTTCTGGTGAGATAAAGGACTCTGGGAATAAGACAAGTGGAGGTATCAGCAAGATAAGAAACAAGTCGGACGTACAATAAACACGAGAGTTAACTGAGCCATGTGGCAGAACATAGATTAATAGAAGCAGTTTAATTAAGTTATAAGAGCTAACTGGGGAAAAGTATAAGCTAAATGCCAAACTTTCATAATTAATAATCAGTCTCCATTTGATTATTTGCAGGCAGCCAGTCCAAAGGAAGTCCAATGAGAAACATTACTACAGAATAATACTTCAAATCCAGCATTAGTATTGATACATGATTTGAGTAATCTAACATATTATAAAGCCACACATACAAATAATTATCTTTAATTATTTAAGTGCGTAGCTCTATTATATGAGTGATTATTCCAGCATTTATCATTCTGCCTTTTTTAATGAATAATTTTAGCTCTTATTTCATATTGTTTCATAACACCCTCAAGTGTTGTTTGAAGTTTATAAACTCTTTAATTTCATCAGATATCCCTAAGCAGTGAGATAATTATTTTGTGAGATAAATACTCAGTAATACATGAAGAAGAGGAATATGACATAAATAAAATGCTGTAAATTAACAGTTTTTCTCAAGACATCTAAGTGAGCAAATGACATTTAGTTGGGATGGGGGTGGTTCATTTATATACATAAGTTTGCACTGATATTGAGCAGATATCACTGCAGAGTTATCAACACGCAAATAACTAAAAGGGATTTGATTCAGTGTTCTATAAGACTCTCTACCTGATTCTCATATATATGCTTCTAGTTGGATAGAAAAAATGAAATATGTTTTGATATATTTTAATGGGCTAGAGATGATATTGATGTTTATAATTTTCAGGTTACAAGGTGATAAATACTTTGTAAAAAAAAGGTAGTTTTCTATAAATCCTTTTTGAAGAAATATAAAAGGTAATGACATCAAATTTCTTTCTAGATGTTGAATAGTTTTTGTTTTTCTATCTATAATTAAAATATTATTGTGAATATATGATGAGTGGGAAGGCATCTCTGCCACAGTGCACAGTAAATGTCAGAGAACAAACTTTGAAATGGGTTTCCTATTTTCACCTAGGTGCAAGTTCAAGAGAGTGAACTGAGGTGTCTAAGGTGAGCATTGACATTAATTAATTATTATATGCATTATACTTTGAACTGCTTCTGTATTTTTTAAATTTCACATCAACTTTGACCAAACTGTAGCATTGTGCATTGTGAAAGACATCAGAGGCACTCTTTATTGACAGAGAAAGAGAGATAGAGTGTATTTGTTAGTCGGTGGATTAAAGGTAAGTTGCACAACAAGGGAAAGACTATTCTTCAAAATTCTTGTGTTTGTTCACAGAATACCAAAGCAAAGTAACAGACATTTGATATCTTTAACATTCATCTTATTTTGAATTGGATCTCTGTAATGAGTTTAGACATTCATTCCTCTATTTTCCAGAAGACCTGATGGCTCCTGTTTGTCAAGAATTTTTCAAACTATTGCAAATGATGCATGCAATGAGTTCATTTCATTGTGTTCTGAAATGACTTATCTTACATTGTTCATGGAGAAATAGAATTCAATAATGTGAAAATATAAATGTGTTTCTCAAATCTTAGTTGAGAGAGAGGCTATTATATTTCCTTTTGTTCACATTAAAATTCTTAGGAAGTAAAGCTCCTCTTCCAAAGTATAGTTTCTTTATTTTGATAAATGAAGAATCCACAATCAAAATGGTGTATGAATATGTACTCACACTTGTATGTAGACTTCTTTAGAAAAAATAGAAAACAATATTTTAGGTATTTAGTGACTATAGTGGGTTCGAAACAAAGTTAAAAGAGATAAAGTTAACATTTCATGGTGTTTAAATAAACAAAAGGCTTATGTAAAATACAAAATATGGATAGTTTCATATTATAAATAATATTAAAGAAGGTGGGGAGATATTTTACTTGGTAATGTGGTTGTGGTGCAAACCTGAAGACCTGAGTTGGACTTCCAGGATCAACATAAACTTGTGGGTGGGGTGGTACATGCTTGAATTCTCTGCTCTGTGATGCAAAACCAGGCGGATCCTTGGAATTTACTGGCCAGTGAGCTTCCTAAAGAGCAAACCTCTGATTCCACTTAGAGATTATGCCCCAGTAAAAAAGTACACACAAATGTAACAACCAGGCATGGTCACAAACATTGTTAATTATAGTTCCCCAAGGTTGAGGCCTGAGGATGGTGAGTACTAGGCAATCCTGGTGTCACAGTAAGACAGTGTCTAATTAAGAAAGAAAAAGATTCCACTCCACTAGTTCTCCACACAACCCCATGAATGACACTGCCCCCCCCCTCCGCCAATTGCAGATATATCTGACTGCACTCTCCCTCCACATAATTCCTTCACACCCGATTCCCAGGCTCCCATTCCCACCCACTCCAGTTCACTTACTCCATTTCTCCATCCCAGGGAGATCCAGGCATCCCCCCAGAACCCTCCTCTTTGCTTAACCTCTTTGGGTCTATGGATTGTAGCTTGGTTATTATTTATTTAATGGTTAATATCTTGTTATAAATGAATACATCCCATATTTATCTTTCTGAGTGTGGGTTATCTCACTCAGGATGATTTTTCTAGTTCGTGCAAATTTTTTTTTTTTTTTTTTTTTTTTTTGGTTTTTCGAGACAGGGTTTCTCTGTGTAGCTTTGCGCCTTTCCTGGAGCTCACTTGGTAGCCCAGGCTGGCCTCGAACTCACAGAGATCCGCCTGGCTCTGCCTCCCGAGTGCTGGGATTAAAGGCGTGCGCCACCAACGCCCGGCTAGTTCGTGCAAATTTTATGATGTCATTTTGTTAAACAGGAAAGTAATACTTCATTGTGTAAATGTACCACATATACTTTATCCATTCTTCTGTGGAGAGACATCTAGGTTTATTTCAGTTTCTAACTATTATGAATAGAGCCACTATGAACATGGTGGAACAAGTGTCCTTGTGGTAAAATGGAAGTGCCCTTTGGGTATATAACCAAGCTTGGATTAGCTGTGTCTTTTTTATTAAAAAAAAAAAAAAGATTATTTTTTTTTTAAATTTTACATACCAATCCCAATTCCTCCTCCTTCCCCAGAGTGGGTAAGGCCTTCTTTGGGTAGGTAACAAAGTCTGACATACCAGGTTGAGAAAGGGCCTAGCCCCTCCCCGCTGCATCAAGGCTCAGCAAGGTGTCCCACCATAAGGAAAGGGCTCCAGTTTTACTCTCCATCTCATCTTAATGAAATATACCTTCTTAGTACTTTGGGGGATATGGATCTATATCTGTATCAGTGATTCTTAACCATCCTAAAGCTGTGAACCTATAATATTGCCTCCCATGTTGTGGTGACCCCAACCATGGAATTATTTTCTTTGCTACTTCATACATGTAATTTTGCTACTGTTCTCAATCATAATGTAAATGTCTGTGTTTTCTGATGGTCTTAGATGACCCTGGTGAAAGAGTCTCTCTCTCTCTCTCTCTCTCTCTCTCTCTCTCTCTCTCTCTCTCTCTCTCTCTCTCTCTCTCGTGAGAATGGGCATAGGGGGTGGACTTAAGGGAGGATAGCTAGAAAGCACTGGAATGAGAAAAGAGAAGGGGGAATTGCAGTATTTCTATTTCAATTTTTAAAAAAAAGAAAATTAGCTGGGTGGTGGTGGCACACTCCTTTAATCCCAGCATTTGGGAGGCAGAGGTAGGCCTCTGTGAGTTTGAGGCCAGCCTGAGCTACAGGGTGAGTTCCAGGAAAGACACCAAAGTTACACAGAGAAACCCTATCTCAAAAAACAACAACAACAACAAAAAATTAAACATGTCATTAACTGTTAGTACAACGAAGTATAGAGTGTTACTGCATGGTGAAAAAATAATTTTATAAGAAAAAATCTGTCATTTATATTAATTTAGATTTGAGCAATGTATTTATTTCTATCACCATGCTTCCTTTTAAGATAGCAAAATCGTGTGTATGGATATCACTTAACTAAGGCACAATTTTTTTTGGCAAGGTCTCTATTCCTGGGTGTCCTCTCACTCATTATATAAACCAGGCTGGCCTCCAACTCACAGAGATCTGTCTGCCTCTGCCTCTTAAGAACTGGATTTAAAGTCATGTACCACTATAACTTGCCACTAAGATAGAAACTTAACTTGATAAAAATAAAGTTTAAGCAGCTGTTGTTTTATTGAATTTTTAAATTTTCCATTGTGCTTATTTCTTGCTGATTTTGCAAAAATCATTTGCTTGACACTTTTCCACATTTTATAGACAATCTCTCATATTTGTTAATTAACAGATATTTATCAGGGTAGAGGATGTTTCTGCTACAAAATTCCTTCCTCCGAGGTTTTATGATTTCCTCTTTGCCAAGCTCCTCCCCAGAATTGATACCATTTCTTCTCTTCCTTCTAATCTCTGTCAAAGGTCTTGAAATATTTTAATGAAAGATGTTAATCTGTAAACATTTTATTTGTTGGTTAATAGTATTGCACTTTCTATGATAAACTACTTCAAGTAGGCAGTGCTCTGCCTAACAAAATCCTTAACTCCTTCATGCATGACATAGTTCCTCATTTCTAGTGAACATTGTTTGCTTTTTCCTGCATAGAGGAAATGAAATATTTCAGGACACACAAGTCTATTTCAGATTTACTCTCTGAAAGCATCCAGAAGGAAGCTGTTGTTCTTACAGTATTGCTTTGAGCTATTTTTTTTCCTTCAGTGTGTCTTGCTTTGTGATGTCTATGTGACACTAGAACATGGAAGAAGGGGTAACAAGTGCAAAAAGAAATGTCTGCATATTTCCTAGGACTCTTATTTTTTTTTTTCAAAAATAATGCTTTTACAGGCCAGGCAGAAAATAAAAGAAAGTTGGTTCAGTGTAATTTTTTGTTGTTGTTTTCACTCTGTTATTGGACCCAGTAAAACTTATGCTTTTTCATATGCAGAAGAATTAGTTTAGTTTCAAAATATCAACATTGTGAAATTGTATAGGGAATAAGTAGAGTAGACTTCAGGGTATTTCTGTAAGGGGTTTCAAGAGAGAAAATATTAGGTTATGAAGGCTCTTACCTAATCAATGAATTGATTGCTTGATTGTTTCGCAGTATTATAGTATTACCTTATGGTGGTGTAATTTAAGTGGTAGGACACTGAGGGGAAATTGGGTCACTGGGGAATGCCTTGGCATATATTAGCACTGATATTTTCTTCTTTTGTTCTCTGTTTCTTCCTTGAAGTGAAGTGAAGAAAGTACTCATGCCCCCACAGTGTTCTATATGATTATAAACAAACATGAAATACCCTCTCTGGAGCCATGAGGCAAAATAAATATTTTCTTCTTCATGTTGTGTCTGTGAGTTATTTTGCCACAACTAGAAATGTAGCTAACATAGAATATATGGCTACAAAATATTCACTTCTAAAATAAGGATTAGCAAACACACAAAAAAATTACTTAGTAATTATTGATCAATCTACATAATTGTAGGGATATCAGATTTGTCATTTATCCAAATAGCATTCACTTCTTGTAAAGATTTTTATGGCCATTGTTAGCAGTTCATGTTATTTCTTTTCTCGATTGACTTTTGTTGAATCTTCAAAAATATTCATGCTAAGCTATCAACACTTCACTTTCTTAGGCAAATATAGTTCCTAGAGATATAAACCCAGAGACCTTCTATATTTTGTAATATAAGCTGCCATGATCCTGCTTTTCTAAGTGAGGGAGACTCTTCTGTAAACTGGATTAAATTTATAAAACACCTAATGGTTTGCTCCTCTTAGATTTTCTATATAATGCCAGAGAAAGAAGGTAGTCAAATTATGACTCTTCCTTAATGCACATGGCTAGGCCTATGGCTTGCTAAAATTTTATCCTTAAAATGAGTCATCATTATTGACCAAATAGATGACTCATCTCCCAACTCTCATACAGATAGTAACCCAGAACATTCACCAATATCTTTTCCAAAATCTTATTTAGAAAATACAAAAATGTCCATTTGGCTATACTCATCAATACTCTCACTGGAAGTAGCGCATATATCATGAGGAAATTTTATTCAAAAGAAGTATTGATGTTCACTTGGAGCTGGAGAGGTACAGAATCAAAGGAGAATCCAAAGAGTAATGTGTCTGGACTTTTCAACATCATCTTATTCCTTCTCAAGGGAATCCTTTTGTGGTAAAATCAAGTCAACAGTACTATTTTCTCCTTTCTTGTCTAGAGCAAGATGTAAGGGATAAATATCATTCTACTTATCATACTAACTTCTTGGGTGTGTCCTTCATTACTGGTGAAGTTTGATACTGGAAATTTTAGATTTCAGATCTAGCATAATACTGACATTCCAGAAACATGCCTATGGGTTGTTCAACGTTTTCAAGACATTAAGTTGCAGACAGCCTATCTATGGCTGGGAGTCACTTATTTTGTTACTGGGCAGAAGAGATGTCCCAAACTTTTGGGAGAGGGATTGTGGGATTCCTTTAACACTTTGTATTTCATTGAGGCCAGGCAGTTTAAAGTTTGATGGTTCTTTCTGAATGATGTCAAAATGTAGACATTTTCCTTTTCACTGAACCATTATTCGCCTGCCACTGAGTCATAAAATTTCCTTTCTGCCTGTCCAGTGAGCAGACTTAACTTCCTACGTGAGAAACTTGTCTAAAGATTTGTTCCAGTTCTTGCAGAACACCAACACTAGTTACTTATTCAATTGGGATTTGATCTCAGCATCACTCATGAAAATTTCATAAAATGCTATCTTCTTCCCCTGCTCCTTACTCCTGATATAATTCCTGACGTACCCAAAAGTCAGCCCAACCCAAACTTTCACTAGGGCAAGCCCACCTAAGTGGCAATCCTAACTTTCCACATTGGTGTGGCCCTTGCACTTCTTGGCTCATGTGAGATGCTAAGAGTTATCTTATGTTACAAAGACAAGACAATAAGACTCAACTGAAATAATCAAGAACCTCTCCTTTGGTCAGAAAGAGCTTAACAGCCAAGAATTAACCATGTAGAGAAGCAATCTTGGAGCTATGAAGGCTAATCATTTCACCTTTGTCCCCAGTGTAGTTTTTAACAATTATCAAAACAGTTTGTGTTAAACTGATGTATGTAAAAATACAAAAATATCTCAATAATTATTATTAAAGCCTCCAACCTTGGAGCTATGAAGGCTAATCATCTTATCATCTTGCCTGAATCCCCAATGTAGTTTTTAACAATTATCAAAACAGTTTGCCTTAATTGATGTATGCCAAAATACAAAAATGTCTCAATTATTATCAAAGCCTCCAATTCACAAAGACTCAAATGATCAAGCAGGCAAAAGGCTTATTTTACACCACCCCATTGACCCTTTAGAACAGGTAACTGTTCTCTAGATTATATAATACCAGATGTTTCTATTGCCTAGAAAATGCTTCCCCCAAACAGCCTTTTTTTTTTTTTTTTTTTTTTTTTTTTTTTTTTTTTTTGTGTGTGTGTGTGTGTGTGTGTGTGTGTGTGTGTGTGTGTGTGTGTGTGTGTTTGACCCTTTGAGAATAGCTCTAAGAGGACTTCTTGGGGCAGGTGGGTTGGCAGTCTAGGGAAGTTTGTTATGTAACCAACAACTATTGTCAAGGGAGACTTCCAAGCATCTCAGAAAGACAGCATAGTCTGACTCAGACTCACAATAAATAAGATTCCTTTGCAAGATGAGTTACTAAAAATAGGAATCCTAATATCTGCAATATGGAGATAGTTGCAGGACTGAGAGGAACCATGCTTATACTTTAAAGAAGACAGTCATTTATATACTAACAAATTTGGCTTTCCAACAAAATGTCAAACATGTTCTGCAATAAACAAATTTACCCCAAAATTGAGCAAAAGCATATCTTTTAGCCTTTGCCTTTAAAAGTAGACACTATTAGCTTTCCTTCCACTGATCCTTCTTTCCTCTAGTCCCTTGATTACTATTGACACCATTTCTAATCAAAAATCCCACACAATTTATATCTTCCAGGGTCAAGCATGTCCAATTAAGCATGGTTCTTCATGAATACTGACTAATGACTACAAAATCAATGAAGCAGAATACTGTGGCTTAATGGCCATGGGGAACATGCATGTGACTCACGATAAGCAAGCTGTAAACATTCAACTAAGGAAAAGAAAAATTAACAACAACATCGAAACAACTCATTCTATTGCTTCTCTATAGTTATGCTTAGGCATTAATGGTAATTTCATGCTGACAAATGCTCAAATTTTCAAGCAATAAAAAGCTTGGCACAAACTTTACTTAGTATACTCTCTGATCACTGTCTTTGCCTACATCATCAGAATCTTGAGTTGAATCAAAAGCCTCCTTCATTGTCTTCCTGATTCCATTTTTTTTTCTCCTTGCTTTATTAACATAGTCCACGGGGATTCTGCCATAATGCAAATCTTACTTTGTTCCATGAGTATTTGTGGCTGTACATTTCTAACTTTATGATACTAGACTCTTTAATTTTACATGTCAGGCTGCTCACATCATTGACCACCACATATTATTTTTCTTTCTCATAAAATATTAAAAATGTCATTTTAATGCTTTTTTGTTTCAGTTGGAAAATGTCACAGATTTCTATTGAATGGAATATTATGTTTATTAGATGAATAGGTTTGTGGTATTTATAATATGAACAGTAATATCATTCATATATTCTGGTTATCTCATCCATGACAGATAAATTGAGTGTTTATCTCATACAAGAAAGTATGAACATGAATTAAAGGAGAAAAATATCTCTTTAGAATATTGAAAAATAAAGTTATCCTTAATGTTAGAATATTTTAATCATTGAATCTACTATATATTATATTTTTCTATAATTTGTGATTGTTGCATTTTGAATTTATATCTTTACTTCAAAATGGCAAAAAGTGACACAGACCACATGTTCACAAATTTTAGTTTCTTATACTCACAAAGATATTTTCTAAATTTTTATTTCAGGTGTACTTTAACTGTATTGAAGAAAAGAAATGACAGCAAGTTTTCTCCAGATTGTAATTTATACTCATAATATACTTTGTAATAAATATCAAAAAGTTGTCAATGGATCTTGCTTTAGGGTATTTTTTCTCTTGGTGACATCCAATATGATGAATTTATTTCTAACATTATTGATGCAATTCATTAAAATGGCTGTAAAATTTACATTTAACCATAAAACACCCAACATTTATGTGCTTTGATAACCAGTAAGCATTGCATTAAAATAAAAAGTGTAATACATGGGGGGAAGGGTGGGGCACTGTCCTGTTTTCAGGGAGACTTTGAAATTCTCATAGATTTGCTACATTGTAGCTTTAATTTGCTTCATATACCTAACACAAATGAATAGGAATAAATTAATTTAGAAGTTTTAAATAATGATTAAAGGAATAAATTAATTTAAAAGTTTTAAATAATGATTAAAGGATGAGATGAAGTTTTATTTATAGCTGATATATGAGGACGAGGAAATAGTAAGAGATTTTGTGATTTTTACCAGAAGAAATATGTGTCAAAATTGAATGATTTAGGGACAAACAATAACCATAATAAACTTAAAAAATTCTCAGAAAATTAAGTCTTCATGATCCTCAATTACAATTGGACAACAGGGTCATAATGTACAATACATGCTGTAGGAATCTGTTAAAAATGTTAGATAGCTATATAAATGGCATACTGGTATATATTATTGCATAGAATTAATATCTTCCAATAAAAGGAAAGAAGAGATATATTGAACATATTTTTTAAGAGCCCGCACTAAACCATGACCAGGAACTGATAGAGAGATCTGTAGAGGCAGTTAATTGGTTTGTGTAATTATAATGGCACCTGATAAAGCTCTTGGAATGCATGGCATTGAGGAGGGTAACATTCTCCTCCCACCAGTTGACCTTATTAGTTCTCTTTTAAAATAGTCATTAGGAGAGACAAACTTGGCCACTTCTCCAAAGGCATTATTCACAATACTTCTCCCAACACAGATATTTTGATAACAGAACAATTTTGAAAAAGTTTGCACTCATGCTGATGCATAATAGGAACATGAAAATGACTTAAACGAGTTTTTCTAAGGTTTAAAAAATTTGAAACACAGGGAGAGATTATAATAGATGTTAATGGAGGTCCTTGCCTGATGCAGATTCTGTTAGTTGCATCCAAATATGGCAGATAAGCATTCGACTTATACAAACAAAGTCATACATCGTTTTTATTATGTCATTCACGTAAAAATTTAAAATATTTCCTGGTTTCTATCATAGCATTATGGTTTAGTTTTTCCCTTAGCCAAGTGAATAAACAAATTCACTATGAATTTGCCTTATCCTGATCTCTTGGTTTTTGAACGTCAACACCAGTGACAATTTTAGTCTGAAGTAGCTGAAAATTTTCACTAAAATTTTCTGATAGAATTCTATTCAGTGTTCAGACAGGCATAGTGAAAGGTAAGAATTTATCACCTCTCCTCATTGCATTAGAGCATCCTCAATATCATCCTACTTTATCTTTGGTGATATGGACTCCTCAACTGGCTCTAAGCTTTAGGTATCATTACACATGATGGAGATTCTCAAAATAAATGGTTGAAGAGGATGCTCTTTCTCTTTGTGGTAGTCATCCTGTTCTAAATAACATCAATTCACAAGGTTTGTGATATTAGAATTTAGAGAATGAATTTTCCTTTTGGGGGGTGGGACATGGGGAATGAGATCATTAAATGCTTTCCACACTATTTTTTCTGAAATCATGTGTTCTTCTTTCTAGAAATACTGAATAATATAATAATTTGTTTCAAAGGTGATATGTATTATGTCATACAAACATGCCTCATATGTTTTGTTCCAGCAAGTTTCTATAAAGACCCAATGTCTGTGGAACTACTTTCTGAAGTAAGGGGATAGAATTTCAAGTTATAAATTATGGAGTTACAGAATTTGGACCATAATACTTAATAAACATATCATTTCTATTGCTAAAATGTAGCTGTCTTTTTAATGTACAGGGTAAACAAAAATATGTGATTCTTCATGCTTGTATCACAGTTATTTGCATTCCTGGATTAAAAAAACTGTTTATAATTTTGTAATATTTTGCAATCTTCTGACAAGATATTTAGACAATCATACTACCCATGAGTTTGTGTATATTTAAAATAACACTTCATCCATACCAAGTTAATAACCATGTATATACAACTTTTGCTCATTACTAGTAATTCTAATGTACATCTAAGTTAGAACAACATAGATACATATGATGCAGCTTCCATGTGTTGACTTCTACTCAGCTTCATGCATAGTCTTGGAGGCACATATTGAGATAGCAATATTCTATCATTATGAAACTTATCTGTACTTCCACTTTATTCTTAACACCTTTGGCTTTAGAGAAAGTGGTGCTCTTCTTTGCAATAAAACCCATGTGTTTGCAATGCAATTTTCTATTTTGAATTCTACTCACAACTGGTAAATTTCATGTCTTTAGTTATGTAGATTTGAGGAGTACCCTTGTATAAGGCATTTGCTGTTCCTAGAACTCAGTTTCCTATCAGATATTGTGTTTATTTTATTATAGTGGACATTTAAAAATATAATACATATGTGCAATTTTATATGTCTGAAATGGATCATTGGGATAAAAATAGTCACCTTGGTTTGAGTAGATGATGCATAATTCATCATTTTCAGATAACATTGATTAGAATGTCATGTAAGGTCAGACATGTTTTCCATTTACATGTTTTAAGTAGAAGACATGGTGCTTTTTTTTTTTTTTTTTGCTTCCATATATAGTTTTTAACTCTAAACTTGTATTCAAATGAAATGAAAATGATTGTATTTTAACTATGCTTTGGTATACAACCATCCACAAATGATCCCAAGATCATTAGGAAATATCCTGTGATGGGCGTCTTTACTGTGGGAAGATGTTTCTATTTCATCCTAGCATCTACATCATATATCTATGCACCAAACGTTCATTTTTAATTCCTATGTTAAAACTCTCTGCCTCAATATGATGGGTTCAGTAGGACAGAAATTTTCTAGATACTTAATTTGGTTATATCCTTATTTGGGGGACTTATAAATGTGATTAATGCCCTTAAGAAAGGGGAGATTGAATTGTTGCTGCTCTCATGGTATGTGTGAACTTAAGTGAAATGCAATGAAAAGGCACACATTTGCAAATCAAGGAAATAACTTCACTAAACTTGACAATGGTGGTGCTTTGAGTTTCTAATTCACAGCCTACAAAACATGAGATGTGATTTTCTACTCTTTAAGTCATTGAATAGATGGGATTCTTTCTTAGCTTAACCAGCTATCACTGGCCCGTGACTCTGAACTTTATGTTAATCAAACAAGAATTTTGCATTTTTAATAGTACTGCTATCTCATTTGCTTAGTCATTCATTTTTAGGTATTAGAATATATTCTTAAATACAAATTGAATAATGCAACATTTGGTGCACAAATATTTTGTTCCTAGGGAATCTATATAAAAGTAAACATTCTTGTAACCCTAAAGAAAATGGCAGATTGACTACTTTGTGGTTTTGCCACTAACTTTTTACCCTCTTTAGTGACAATTAAATACTGGCTCCTTTACACTATGTTCTTTCTTATCTATGAGTTTTGCAATTTTCAAAGATATAAGAGTGTGCTGTTCTATTAGTCTGAATTGGGCAGAAATGCTACTGACTAACTTCTTAGTGATAATTGTGTCTACATCAGCACCTGTCTCAACACCTTGGCAATATTGTGTGTAGCAGGTTTTTCTGTTGAGTGAATTTATATATTCTTAGCATTTTGATTTTAAACCATATTTGCACCTCTACTTTTCCTAAATCTTTTAATCTTTTCTTAAAATATCTGGGAGAGGATACGTGGCATTTTAAATTCATTTCACACTGAACATCACCTATTCAGTGTACTCATACTGTGCTTTAGTGATTTTCAACATTCCCTGCCATTTTATCAGATTATTTTGAATGGGCATTATTATTTCCAGTGTTTGGTTGTAGAGAAGTATATACTGAAGCAAAATGTGTGGATTGATAGCTCAACACGGTGAGTAATCTGTCAGATAATATCAACTATTAGCCATCTGCATAAGTAAGCATTCAGGTAATTCTAAATCCAAACTCTTACAATGACATGACTCATAAATTTAAGGTCAGGGTCAATTTAATCCCACAAAAATATTGAAACTGAAGATTTATGCACAGGATGAAGGTCATGCTAATCTGAAGCTAGCTAAAATGTGGCAAATGTTTTGAGCCTTCATAGTAGATGGAGGATATTTCTATCTAATAAGCACTCACTTATAAAACACGGTTTCTTTCTTTGTTGATAAAGTATTCCCAGAGGTTCAAGGACTCTGTGTTTCTTCTCTCATATGGTTGATCTTTATACTTGTTGAAGCTTCTTTGGATCTTACCGACTCCAGTCTGTCCTCAGGATTCCAGAACTAGCTTACGTTTATAAGTCACACATTTCTGATCTGATATCGATAAGGCGCTGAGAGCGGCACACCTTGCCCTAAGCAAGAACAATTTGTCTTCAGTCCAAAAGAAGCAGTGTTTAACTCTCATCAGGAGACATTTCAAAAGGCTCATCACAGATAAATGCTGTGAGGTGTCAATAATGTGGGATAGAGGCTATAAATCCGCAATAGAACACTTGCTTGCAACATTTACATATTTTATAATTCTTACAAGGTTCAATTTTATCCCAAAGTTATGATAGGATATTGAAATTTAAAACAGTATTTCTTTACTTCTTTTTAATATTATATTATAACATCATATCCTTCTTTCCTTTTCTCTTTCCAAAACCTCCCATTAAGCCCCTGACCACTTTTTCAAATTTGTGGCTTCTTTTTTTATCATTAATTGCTGTTACATACATATATTTATATGCATATATATATATATTCCTAAGTACATAAAAACAACCTGTTCAATCTATGTAATACTTGTATATATGTTTTCAAGTTTGAACATTTGATATTGAGTAGACAATTGCTGCACATATAATATCATAGTTGTCTCTCAGGATGCATGCCAAATGGTTCTAGGACATCGTACAAATACCAGAATCTCTGTTCTAGAGGCTGAAATATCTCTTATAAAATAATATATTATTTGAACAAAATGATTGTGCAGAATTTTATGTATTTTAATTGACCTCTATTTTACTTGTAAAACAAATAAAATGCAAATGCAATGTCATTGTTATGACACTATGGTTTTTAGAGACTGACAATTTTTTCAATATTTCCACATGGTTAGGAGAGATGAAATGGTGAAAAATTTGAATATTCATTCTAAGAGATATATAGAGCAAAATTCTAAAAAGGCATCTGTTCTGAAGCTTTAAAGCTGACAGACCTTATTCAACTAATCTGTTTCATATCTTTTCTCATATATTTCTAGATAGGAAATATGTGACTATGTATGTGAGCTACCAATAAAAATGTGCTGGCATACATTTACACATTTATTTAGCTAAAAGTAATTTGGTGTCATTAACATTTATTAAGTTCATAGAGCTCTTTTGAATGTCCCACGAAAAGGTTTTTTAAAAATATGTTGTGCAATAATTTGGAATAAAAGATGTTTTATAATAATTAAGCCATTCCAAAATGACAGTGAATAAAGCAAAAAAGAGAATATTTCCCAAATCCATGATCAAGCATAACCTGAGGTATATAATTCACAGAATGTTAGCATTTATAGTCATGGATGGGTAGAAAATGAATCCTTAAAAGTTTGTCCCATTAGAGTATACTTATTTTATGCTATATGGACAAAAAAGAGAACCATACACAAATAAACCAACTGTATCTAACATAGATTTTTCTAGTACCTATCTGCTATGAGTATATATTCACTGTGTACTTACTGTCCTCTGGAAATACATGGGAGGCAGCCAAAATGAGTCAGCTTAGAAATCAATTACATCACATTTTCTGGTACCAGAAGGAGCAAATGTGCTCAGCTCCTAAGATATTGATGTTTGTATCAGCAATAATGTAAATGCATTTCACTTGAAATGTTGAAACTGCCAATAGGTAATATTAAAGTACATCAGTTATCCAGTTGTGGTGGAATTAACTTGCAATCCCAGAATTTGAGGGGCTAATGAAGGAGAACTGCAGGGCATTTGAGGATAGACTGGGCTACATAATGAGACCGTCTTAAAGAAGCAAACAAAACCCAACAAACTTCCTCAGGTAGAAATAATGGGAACTTAACTTCTCTTGAACCATACCAACTGTAACATCATATAGGTCAGGAGCACGACCAAGGGTCTTAGGGAGTTCATATTTCACTGGCTTCTTGTGTGTGCTACCAATGACTTGTATCACTTCCAATGAAACTTGTGAAAGTATATAATGTCAGCCACATGTCGCTACATTTTTCATTTATTGTGAGGCTTTTGTTATGAAGTCCATCAGCGTTCACTCCAATTTAAAAATCCCATGTACTCTCCCATTGTGCATCCCTACAATTAAAATTCATGATTCATAAATTTTTGGTAAATATTAACATTGAACATTTTTTTATTTGAAAAAGTAGGAACTTCAGTGCATTGCTTTTTCCCCTCTTCGTCAGTCCTTATGTTCATGCCACATCTAGCAGTCTGTCTTTATTTGACTTAAGTCTTACACTGTTGTAAGCCTATCTTCTTGATGATTCCCTGATAACACACACACACACACACACACACACACACACACACACACACACACACTGTGTTATTTGAGGTGGGGTAGGGAATTTACAGATGGATTAATTAATTTACTGTTAAGAAGAATCACAGAGACAGGTACATATTAGAGGAAGTCAGGGGAAAAATTACATTTCAGATACATTAATGTGACTTCTATTAAATAGTCATCATATAAAAGAGCTTGAAGACTGAATGAGAAGAAAATGATGGAACTGCAAATTGATAATTATTTTCAGGAGAAACATTGTTAATTGTATCATGGAAAAATTATCCACGTTAGTGCAGGACAAACCCTACTTCTTGCTATAGTCTCTGAATCACAGAAGAGTTTGACTTGAAGAAGAAAAGGCTGAAGAGCCAAAACAAACCCCCACAAAATTAAATGTCAGAAGCTTCTGAAAAGAAGGAAATGCAGTATTCACTCAGGATGAGACTGAGCTTACAGTGCACTGAATTGTTTAAATAAAAAGTGGCACAAAAATGTCAGATTCTCCTTAAAAAATATCACCAGGGTCAGGAAATAAGTGCATAGAAAGCCAGGGTAGCACTTAGATATATAACCTAGAAATTTGAAATACCACTTCCAGCCAGGCAGCTACTTGCTTTCAGAAGCTACATAAATGATATTTTGGTTGTTTTTAATGACTGGTATCATTTCATACTGTTATTTTTTCAGGTGTACTATCAATAGTTGTCTACAAAACCCTAGTGCATCTTCCATTTTAGATTGCTAAAGGTTTTTTGTTTTTTTAAACTTTGTTTTTACTTATGGGTAAGTGCATATGTGCATGCACCTTCAACTAAAGATGCTGGGAACTGAACCTAGGATTTCTAGAAAAAAATACTCTTAACTTCTGAACCATCTCACACATCATTATATAACTGCTGGCTTTCTCTGAAGCTGTTATATTAATAACTTATTAGTTATTTATATAACTAATACAGTAATAAAACTTGATTTTAGCATCCAAATGTTTGAAATGACACTAACCCACAATATTTGTTTAAAGAGAGAATACATAACAATGGTAGCAGTGAAATTTGGGAGGGTGACATAAACCATGAGGATAAAATTATTTTTATCACAGCTTTTTATATAAGGCTGATCCTGTGACTATTGAGGCCACGTAAGTTTTGCAATCTCATCTATTTGAGTGGATTAAATCACACTGCCAGCACTGTCTGCCTTGAATAAAGATAGCTATAATGCTACCCAAAGCTGCTGACATAAATCATGACCTACTAATAGGCTTCCTCACATTCACCTACCCACCTCTGAAATTCAAGTTATCGAATTTTGTTGTTACTCTACAGAGGAGTACTGGACTAGTAAACCTTCAGTTGGTATTAATTGTATCCCTAATGTATCAGAAACTACAGAGTTTCAGGAGAAATTTTCAATCTTGTCAGAATGCCTGCTTTACAAAGTTGAGTTTTTTACCTTCAGATTGTTAGTTATTGATCAAATGCCATAGACAACTGGAGTTTAAATTTACTTCTCATTTATCTTTTGCAGTTTCTCCTTACTGTACAGGGGAGATAAAACACCAATAGCCTTCAAAATAACAGCTCTTGGCAGAGCTAACAGTGTTGTGATACAAATAGCCTAAAGGTCAACACACTAGAGCCCTGGTACAGGCACACTTTAAATGTCTCATTACTGCTTATTTCATTTACTAAACAGGCTCATTTGTACCCAGTTGTTTACTGCTGATAAGAGCATGTCTGTTTTTATCTAATGTCAGTTTATGTAAGAACAGACACACATGCAGCAGAGAACATCTTCCTGGCACATGGGCAGAAAAAATCAAGAAGCATTCAGCACTTAGACCATGGTTAGGTGCTGGGGATGTCTTTCTGTATGCTATGGATGTGTGTTGCTCTGATTTCGTTTATAAATAAAATGCTGATGGCCAGTAGCCAGGCAGGAAGTATAGTTTAGGCAGGATAAGCAGAAAGGAGAATTTTGGGAACAGGAAGCCTGACTCAGGAGTCGACAGACAGACAGAGGGAGCAAGATGTGAAGGCAGAACTTAGAAAATGTATCAAGACATGTGACTAAACATAAATAAGAATTATGGGTTAATTTAAGTGTAAGAGCTAGTCAATAGTTAGCCTGAGTGAATGGTCGAGCACTTTTAATTAATATAAGCCTCTGTGTGTTTACTTGGGTCCAAGTGGCCACAGGGCTGCTGGAGCATGGCAGGACCAGGAAAACTTCAGCTACAGTTAGGCTATGAGTACTTGGATATTTTCAATATTGTAGGCTATCAGATCTTTGCTGTTGTTGTCATTTCTGTTTTGTTTTGAGATAGGATATCTCTAAATTGTTCCAGTTGCTCTTAAGGTCTGGTTGCTCCTGCTCACTCCCAGTGCTGAGAATGTAAGTGTATAACTCTACATTCAGATCATTTATTTACCAAACAGTTTGCTGCTTTATTTAAAAAAATGCGTTTAATTTTTCTATAAATCTGAAGCAACAAACAAAATGAAAAGCTTCTCTCTCCTTCTCTCTTTGGACACAGACAGCTCTCTATCCTAAGAGAAAGAGCACATCTTTTCTTTTTCCCTCTTTGTGCCGTACAGATATTTGTCTGAATTTCAAGCAACCAATACATACCATCATGGCCCTAGATATGCTGCAAGTCCCATGCTCTATCTCCTCTGCTTGTGTGCTCTGCATTCTATTTGTCATCTCCCAGTGTGAGGTGGTCTCCATTCTACTAGTTATAAACACTCTTGAGCTTTCAAATTTCCTAAAGCCCTGCTGCCATGCCAGGCATAATAGCGAATGTTTGCAAGCTGGTACAATTGGGTGGTCTGATGTCAATTTCTCTGTTTTGGGAATCAGGAACTATGGAACAACCTAGACACAGGAATTACCTACTAAGGAAAATGATGGAGAAGAGGCATAAATAGAAAATGTAAGGGGAAACAACAACTATGAAGACTGACCAAGTAACAGAAAAAGCACATTACTGTAATGCTAGTTTTCCTGTGTAGCCCTCCTGAATGAATCACAGGCTTATCTTGATAGAGCTTTTTTGGGGTGCTTAAAGCCCCAGAACCTTTGTCCTTTAAAGTAACCAGGAAATAGAGCAAAAGGAGCTTATGGAAATTCTAAATTGTAAAATTATAATATAAATAGTTTCACCAGAGAATCTCAACAATAAATATAACTGAAAAGAAAAAGAGCTTTTGAGCTTTAAAGAAAAAATGGACATTTAGGAAGGTTAATGAAACTTAAGTGAGCAAAATTTGACATCCAAGAACAAATACATTGAGCTTCAAAAAGACAAAAAGCTTATAGATTGCCGGGGTCCATTGGGGGATGTTGGTGGGAAGACCTGCCCACAGGAGTCTTCCCTGTTGGCCTGCAACTAGGGCAATGATGCCCTCTGCATATGCAAAAAAGAAAAAGCCTAAGTAATTAAAAGAAAATGATTTCCAGGTGGCATGAATATAATTATACCTATTTAAAAGAAATAGCCAATAAGATTAATAAGGCAAAACCTGAACTTCACTTTAAGTTAAAGAAAAAGGAAAATGAAGTGAAGTAGCAAAGTTACAAAATCCTCACCCTACTTTTTTACTCCTTATATATTGGGGGAGAATGTTTATACATCTTTGAATACCAAGTGTACACAATAATACTCCTGGTTAATCAAGAGTTTCTGTAGTGTTATCTATGCTTCTAGCTTTGTCTGATCTGCTGTGAAACTCTAGAAGAATTTTGGTACACATCTATTATGGGAGACAGTTTTGTACACGGAATTAGATGTGATCGATACAAATGACTTTAAACTCCTTATCTCTTGCCCTATCAAATGACATGTCACATTTCAGGATTGTGATGTGTCCAATTCATCTATACAAATAATGGCTTTGTCTTGTGTATTAGGGACTCTTTGAGAAGAAATGCAACTAGAAAGGACACACATATCATCTGTGCCTCTGTCTTACATGCAGGAGGAACCAGTCCTACAAGTATGACTGCTCAACAAAGCTTTGATTGTCAACTAAACGAACATATAAGATTATCTTGGACATAATATGTGTTGCATTCATTATCAAACTGTTTTTTTTTTTTTTTAGAACTTGCAATCTTCATTATGTTCTATTAGGAAAGTACTGTTAATCTTTTAGTCTTAGCAAAACATTCCCATCTGTGGCATCCAAATGTCTGTGAGAGTCCCAGGAATTTTTTGACAATTTTGATCAGCCTTTACTGATCTTTCTGAAAGAGAGAGAGAGAGAGAGAGAGAGAGAGAGAGAGAGAGAGAGAGAGTTTCAAAAACATGAAAAAATGAAGAAACAGTGTTTTGCTAACCTATTGTGTCTACTATCACTTTAAAACTCTCAGCAACCTCTCCTAGAGTACTTATAGTTAAAAAGTATCAATGTGGTCATGAGCATTGAAAACATATATACAAATCACACTATACAGGGTGAGCAAGTTTTATTTACATATTTAAGAATATATATGTATAACAAAAATTAATGTAAAAATAAATTTGAAAGTGAACAAGGTTTGGAAATGGAAATGGAAAAGTTTGGAAAGACAAAATGAAAAAATTATAAAAATAAAAAAAGCTTCAATGCAAGGACCAGGCACTCGTAATAAGTAGATTTGACGATACATAAGGCAGGTTCATCATATACAATCGTACTACTATGACTGAGTCAAGTAATACATAATCACAGAAACTGGTGTGAAAATGGAAGTGTCTGACGATGGGAAAAGATGAGCCAGTCCAAGGACGACAACATTCATGAGCCACAACCGGTTTGGACAACAATGATGTGCAGGGTTTGGCACCTGAATATGCAAAGAGGATAATGTGGGTTTAAGAATTTGGGAATGCTCTAGTTTGAAGAAAACAGATAATCAATATGGGAATATATATATATACACTATTGTTCTACAGCACAGAATAGAGAAGCATTTACACATCATTTGAGGAAAGTGAAAACGTAGCGTGAAGGTTATTTGCTGTTTGGAGACAAGCTATTGCTATGCAGCCCTGGCTGGTCTAGCATTTGCTGTGTACACCAGACTGCCTTCCTGTCCCTGCATTCCATGAGATTAAATGTGCACCACCACATCTGGCTATTTTTTTTTTTTAAATGGCCAACAAGGCAGGTGCTCAATAAAATCGAATTTCCTAACAATTCCTCTAACAACAAGTTTCCATTAGTTTACTTTATTCCTCAGATAAAAGCCAAAACAATATCCTCCATAATGATAATATTTTGTTCTCTTTATGTGATCATGAAGCACCTCCTGCAACAAACGTGCCTCTCAAGCACTCTTAATGGCACTTGGCACTTAACAGGATTCGTGTTTCCATGTTGGCCGAAAGTCATGCTCCATTTTCACAACCTCTTTATTAATAATCACCGTGTCTCTCAAGAGACAACTCCTCATACCTGTGTTTTTAAAAAGCTAATGGCTTTTTCATCTACTGCACAAGCAACTCATTTAGAAGGGAAAAGCTATCTGATTGTTTCAGCCACTTTAAATTAAATTGAAATGCCTTTATATGAACCCCAGAGTGAATGTGCTATGAAAGATTAAGAAACCCAGCCACTAAGTATGGGGATAATATGAAGAAATGGAGTTTTACCCTTTGATGTCCATTCATCAGATTTTTCATCTACTTTTTCGCCTTTAAGCCCGATGATTGCATGATTCCTCATTCTGCATAATTCACCTTATTTCCTTTATGTTTCCAAAGCAATTTTTCATTAGGTAATACTAGTAAGTGAAAATATGTAATCAGTTATGTGATTAGTACAAAATTAGTTCTTTATTTGATAAAATTGGAGATGTTTTACAATATACAAGCTCCATGGCTTAGTCATTTTAGCATCTGTATTTGTTAAACTAAAAGTGAAAGAATATTAAAATCGCCCTAACTTTGCCTGAAATGTATTCATTGTATTTTTTAGAATCATTAATTATATTGGAGTATTCTAAAAGCTGAGAGACACATAAATTTTACATGTGAAGAGGAAGACAAATTCTAGTTTTTTTTAAAGATGTTTTTGTGTTTTATAAAATAATCATTAACATCCTGAACCATGATAGTAATATTTGCAGGTATAACACTAACAACACTGACATATTTCCCTGTATATGCTGAAGTCTTCTGAGTATTTCATATGCATTACTAGAAAATAGTGACTCACAGTCTTTAATCTCCTTATGAAGCTTCTACTGTTTGCAAATCATAGAGATATGTCCACGATCCCAGATACGTAACCAACAACCCACAATCAACTATCAATTACCCACATAGCTTTTCTGTCATACTGCTTTCAAGTTAAATAATATTCCTGTTTCATGCAGAGGTAGTGAAATGTATATAGCCATGGAAATTCCAATTTAAGTTTCTAATATTTCCATGCTAATTATTTTATTAGTGTACATTTTAATACTCAATTTGACATTACAGATCGTTTTCCCATATAAATTGTTTTTATTGGCATACTTGTTGGCACAGTAATGCTAAAACAAATAACTTCCAAAGCATGAATTTATTAATTGTTTGAAATATCTTTCAAAATATAGGTTTTATTTATTCATTAAACAAAATCAGGCAAATAAACACACCAATCTTTTCATTAGCATATATTGTACATATTGCCATAGAATATTATCAAGGTGTAATCATTTATAAGTATTATTAAAGAACAAAATGTATAAAATGTTTTTATCCACATGGATTATTTCTTAAAGAGCCCTACATTTACCATATATAAAATTGTTTTTAATGTCTAGCATTATTTTTGTTTGTTTTTTATATTTTTAAGCAAGTATTTGAGTTTCTTTTTCTTGTTATTTTGTTGGATAAATATAAAAATGACAATTTAATCTGTGGGTTTTTAAAGTTATTTTCCATGTATCACTGTTAAGGCCTTTACAAATTCTCAGAATACTTCTGTTTTTTTTTCTTTTCTTTTTTGTTGTTGTTGATAAATTATATCATAGAAATTCACACAGTGTATTTTGATCAGATTCAGTTCCCTGCCTCAATCTCTCCCAGATCGCCCCCTTTCCTACTTGCCCAGCTTTGTGTTATGTTAATTTTCTATTTGCTTATTTTCAACCCATCAAATCCAGTTGTGCAGCAAACCATATAGTCTGGGATGTATGGCCTTAGACTGGAGCCTGTTTGACTTCATGGGCACTACACTCTAACAACAAACTGTCTCTTCTTCTAGTAACAGTATCTGGCTGCAATCCTGACATCAGAGAGAGTATTTTCTCATCCGGAGGCTTTCATGAGAACTATTCCACCTCCAAGTTAATTTACATGGTTGAAACAATTTAATACTTCCAGCTGTATTACCAAGGACCTGGGCTTTCTCTGCAAAGAGACATCTTCATCTTCATTCATGGAGAAGCTTCATCTCCAAGGGACTGTGTGATGTTCCTGTCATGTTACTTTTCCAAAAAAAGATGGACCTACTCTGTTTGTCACCTTGGCCCTATTGTGGCTGTGTGAGTTGCTACACAGGTGTGTGGGTTCATGGGAGTTTGTGGAATGAAGACACAGAGGCATCTTAAGAATGAATCTAGCCTTTCATAGCTGCAAGGGGGTCCAGCCTCAAAGGACTGAACCACTAGCCCTTCCCCTAGGGCAATTTTATTTCTCTCCAATACAGTTTAGCCAGTTAATTTCCATGTGCTCAAAACAACCTGAAAGGGGCTCCCAACAATACAATGCCAAGTGCAAACTCCTCGATTTCTCAGGTACCACTGTCTTCAGGGTTTCCTGAATTAAGTTTTGTATAGGCGGATCCTTGGGAAACTCCAAGACAGGATTCACATAGAGGGGAACAAGGGAAACAAAAGCTATCTGCTAAACAAAAGATGGATTAGGGCTAGGTGCCACTCTCTGGAGCCAAGATAGGTGCAGCCCAGTGGGAATGCGGCCACACCCTATTCTGTTTGTAAGAGTTAAATCAGAAGTGGATCAGTGGTTGGTATGTAAAATAAATAAAAAAGGTTAAAACAAAACAAGTTAAATCAGAGCTCTGAAGAGCTACACTTCAACATCTCTATCACTATTTTAAGGACTCTCTTCAATAGCTTCCTGTCTTCCTTCCTTCCTTCCTTCCTTCCTTCCTTCCTTCCTTCCTTCCTTTCTTTCTTTCTTTCTTTCTTTCTTTCTTTCTTTCTTCTTTCCTCCCTCCCTCCCTTCCTCCCTTCCTTCCTTTCCCTTTCAGGGGAAGGATATCACAAATCTTCCAATGTTTCATTCTCATTTACGAATCTGCAGTCATTGATACCACTGCAAAAACAGCAGTCTTGGCCATAGCAGCCAGTGGAAGCATGGATCATGGACTTCCATGTGGTTTCCAGTGGCAACACTGATCATGGTCATCAACATGGTTTCTGGTGACAGCTTGGATGACTTCTGTTGAAGTTGTGGGTGGGAAGAACTCAATACTCTTTAAGGTGCTAGACACTGGGCATTTGTCCATGCTCCAATTAGTATATATATGAGCAACACAATTTGGACTTTTTTTTTTTGAAAGGGGACGTGGTATGGTGGAAGGGTGAACTTAGGAGGAATGGGAAGTGACTGTGATTAGAGTGCATTGTACAAAATTCCCAAATGATTAATAAAAAACATTACGTTGGGGGGGAATTTTAAATCACAGGTCTAATCCCAGTAATGGTGTGAACAGCGAAAGATACAGATCACACATGGTGGCCTTACAATCATAGTTCATTTTGATAACCATAAGTAATTATTCCTTACAAAGCAACCTTTATGTATGTTAAGAAAATTGCAAGATAGTAATAAGATGCAGCACAATTATTTCAAATCACTAATTTTGAGGCCAGGCATTCAATTTTGAGACACTGACCCCGAGCAGTCCACTGTTTAACCACAAACTTCATGTGCATGTTTGTTGCTGCCGATACAGCAAGGAAGCATAACACTGTATTCCTTGACCTGTTGTAAATGGTAAAATTTAAAACTTTGGGCACTGGCAGTTCAGGAACCGGTATCTAGCACTCATGATTGTCTATTAGTGGACAAACAGATCACAGTGACTTCAGTACTGACTGAATACAGTAATTACAAAATGATGCAAGGACATATATAGAGACACCCAAAAGCCTTCCTGTCAAGTACATCCCAAGACGTATTTTTGGATTTTTATCAATATGAAAACAACTCCCTAGAAAGCTCTGTTTAGTTTTGATTATTCTCTAGGTTTTCAAAGGAAGGGGTGGAAAGGCAAGAAGATTTGGGTCTAAAATACTGCACTGAGGGACTCCATAGAGATCCCAGTGCTTAAGAGCTTTCTGTGTCCTTTCAGAGGACCCTAGTTCAAATACTAGCACCACCAAAAGGTTGCTCACAATTGCCTGTAATTCCAGATCCAGGGTGATCCAAATTTCAGAACTCAAAGAACAACAACACTCATGTCTACACACACACACACACACACACACACACACACACACACACACACACGTGAGTGTGTGTGTAAATGAATCTTTAAAACAATAAAATCTTACATTGAAATATGACAATAAAAAATAATAAAAATAATCTTTTTTTAAATTTTATTTCCAACCAAGTTTCCCCTCTCTCCCCTCCTCCCAGTTCCCTGCTTTCTCCCCTCTGCCCTTCAACTACATTCACTCCGCATCCACTGTTTTTCTTCAGATACAGGTGGACCTCTATGGATATCAGCCAGCCAAGGTATATGAAGTTGCATTGAGACTATGCTCCTCCTCTTCTATTAAGGCTGGATAAGACAATCCAGTAGGAGGAATGTGTCCCAAAAATAACTCTTTAAAAACAATAAAAATAACCTTAAGTATATGGAAAATAAATATTTCTTGAATATCTATAATGATGAAAAATAAAATAATCAAAATCCTTTTTGTGTTGTTCTCATATAAAAGGTTTAAAATGTTAAGGTGATTCTTCAAAAAATCAAAATCATAAAAATACACCAGTGAAATGGACTCAGGAATACAAAAGATAACTCATAAAATGTACTCCTTATTTTAATTCAAGATAAATTATTTCTTACTGGATTATAAATCTTATAATTTTGTACTTAAGGAGTATTTTTAAATTAATTTATCTATTATGGATCATTACTATAATTAAAGTTTTATTTTATTTTAATACAAGTATGTATCATTATTTATTAAAATATTTATATAAATGAATCATTTCTATACATTTATTTAAGATAAAAATTATGAATTTTTTTTATTGAGAAAGTATCTTTATTATAGCTACATCATGCATTAGAATGTTATAATCAGTAAAGCCTTCTGTTGGTCAGCAGTAGGAGACCATTTTATGATTTCTGAGGGTGTAGTGAGGAAGGTGTGAATTACAAATCACAGTTGCTTAGAAACACCAGGCAAAGCCCATACACTCTAGTGAAGATAAATACAATAATTCAATAATAATGACTGGAGATGGCTATGGCGTATTTCATTCCTGTGTAGTTTTTTTTTTTTTTTTTTTTTTTTTTTTTACAAACTCTATGGCTGTGCCAGGCTTCTTGCTAACTGTTCTTTTTTTTTTTTGTTTTTTTATTATTATTATTATTATTATTATTATTATTTTACAACACCATTCAGTTCAACATAATAGGCACAGAATCCCCTGTTCTCCCCCTCTCGCCCACCCCTCCCCCCAGCCCACCCCCCATTCCCACCTCCTCCAGATCAAGGTCTCCCCCCGAGGACCGGGGTTGACCTGGTAGACTCAGTCCAGGCAGGTCCATTCCCCCCTCCCAGACCAAGCCAAGTGTCCCTGCATAAGTCCCAGGATTCAAACAGCCAACTCATGCAACGAGCCCAGGACCTGGCACCAATGCATTTATTTAAGATAAAAATTATGAATTTTGAAGTATGCTGTTTCCTTGGCTAAATAATCTCAAGTAAAGTTTTCATTATATCTTTTCCAATATCATAATGTACTACATAGCTTTCTATATTATATAAAATATTGTGCATAAAGTTTTTGTATACTGTATAATATTAATTTTAGAGTAATTGCTAAGTATGAAAAAATTAGGGTATCTCAACATATATGATCTTGCAACATGTCAAACATATACTAATAATAATCATGGTTTTTTTTTCATATGAAATTTACAATATGCAGGTGTCTCAAACACTAATGTAATTGCACTGAATTGTGGTTTCCCAGGGAAACACTAGATAATGTTTCAGAGAGCCTCAGGTTATAATATTTTGATAAATGAAGGCATATAAAACTCTGTTTACTTTTTGTATGTGTTTCTGCTAAATGAGATTTCAATTTCAAATGTATATGTCCTCTATAGCATGGTTTGTTTCTGTTTTCTTCAGCTTAGGAGCACAATGCTGCCTTTCAACACTCTTCTCCAAGGCTGTTTTAAATGGCAGGATTACTAGTATAAAAGAAAAGGTGAAATGCACGGCACCAAGCAGGCTAGAGGAGGACATTGTTGACAGAATTAGAAATAAGCCAGAAAGCAGATTCAACCCTTGTTTCACCTGCCTTGTTACATAAGCATGGGTAAAGTGTTTTTCAATTCTGAAGACATTTGGCAATGAACTTGATAATGACATGAAAACTAAATTCGAAGATAAAAAGAAAGTTTAGTGAGTGTTTAGACTAACAAAGAAGAAACAAAGTAATAAATGATGGTTAACTGTATTTCAGGCCCAATTTTGTATCTATTCTTTCTACTTCTACAATGAATATTATAAGAGTCATATTTAAAGATTTATTTAATTATAAATATTACACTTAAAATATAAATGGGATAAAATAAATATAATTGATTTTGAACCATAAAACAATATAAAAATGTTTTCTAATTTCAAATATGTACTAGAAAATTTGACCCAGAATATCTTGGTGAAAATGTCTGCTTCCTAACCAAATTACATTTCCTTTGCTATTCTATACATGGAATGTTTTATTATTTAAACAGTATCTTAACTTGATAGCTCACTCAAAGGAAACCTTATCAAGTTCTCTTTTATACAAAGCACTTTTCTTCATGAATATTAGGTTTCAAAACTATCTCTTTTGGAAGCCCAACTACATAAATTCCTTCAAACATGTTTTTGTCTTACAGATTTTATTACATGTTTTATTTACAGAACACAATAAAAGTTTATACTTCTTAATATCAGACATCATTCTGAAAACTAGAAAACAAGCTGCAATCAATAGAGAAAACAGTTCTTGTCCCATGAGAAGAAAGAAGATTTAGATTATAAAAAAGTAAAATATGGTTATAGTAATGAGCTCTAAAGAGAAAACTAGTAGGGAAATGTCAGAACGGTACAGCTAGGGATGGGACAAAATTTAAAAAGTTCTTGGGTATATACTCAGTGCAATTAAGACACACTGGCACAAGTCAAGAAAGTGTCAGAGCAGTAACTTTCCCAATCAACAATCGTTCCTTCCTTCCTTCCTTCCTTCCTTCCTTCCTTCCTTCCTTCCTTCCTTCCTTCCTTCCTTCCTTCCTTCCTTCCTTCCTTCCTTCTTTCCTTCCTTCCTTCCTTCCTTCCTTTCCTTCTTTCTTTCTTTTTCCATTAGCTACTTAAAAAATAGTAGTTTGAAATTATTTTCTACCTCATATTATCTTTTTTTCTGTTAGAAATTGGCAAGAATAAAAGAACTATTGGAGATATCACCAGCTTTAACCTCAAAACATCCTAAAGATCTAAATTAATAAAAATAGCATCATATTGGCATAAAACTCTCATGTTGTTCAATGTAATGATACTGAAGACCCACACGTAAGTCCAAACACCTATGAACACCTCATTTGTTTTATAAAGAAGATAGAAATACACACTGGAAAAAGACAAGGTCTTCAAAAAAAGAAATGTCTCTGGTCAAACTAGATGACTGTATGTACCAGAACCCAAAGAGTTCCATACTTACCATACTGTAAAAACCTCAGCTCCATAGGAGTCCAAGGCCTCAACATAAGATCAGATACAGTGAACCTGAGAGAAGAGATAGTGGAGAACAGCCTTGAAAGCACTCACACAAGAAAAGACTTTCTGAACAGAACACCATTAGCATGGGCATTAAGAATAATTAATAAATGGGACCCCATGAAAACAAAAGCTTTTATTTGACAAGGGACACCACCATTTGCACACTATGGCAGGTTACAGAATTTGAAAAGATTTTCATCAGTTACATAACCAGTGGATGGATATATCTAAAATATATAGAAAACTAAAATATGCACATCAAAAAAAAAAACAAATAACCCCATTAAAAATGGGATAGGGATCTAAACAGAACTTTACAAAGAGCAATTAAAATGTCTGAGAATCACCTAAAGAATTATACAAATAATTAGGTACCAGGGAAATGCAAATTAAAACTACTTTGAGATTTCAACCTACACTGTTCAGGATGGCTAGGATCAATAAAACAAATTGTAATGCTGGTGAGGATATGGGGTTAGGAGATTTAGGAGAACACATACCCATTGATGGTGGGAGCACAGCCTTGTGTGGCTACCATGGAACTCAGTGTGGTGGTTACTCAGGAAAGTGGGAATATATCTACCTCAAGGTACAGTTATACCACATTTGGGTATATACCCAAAAGACACTTCATCCTACAAGACAGATATTTCCTCTTCCTCTGAATCCATCTTTATTTACCAGTCTCTATAATTCACCAGTCTATTGTGTATTTAAAACACTTTATTGCACTTGTCATCATAATAATCAATTAAAAAGGCATAATAATGCCTCTGAGCACTATCAGACCTTCCCAGTAACTGAGTATATGTACATTGTTTATTAAACGATTCATGTCCTGCAAATAATGAATAATAAATGCTATCTTCAAATAAAGCAAACTAATGGGTAAAAACAAACAAACAATAACAAAACCAGTGGCTTGCTATTGAACATATGGGACTCCAAAATCTCTTATACAATCTGCAAAAGCAATACTTCAAGACATATATATTAGTGTTTTGAAATATCATTGTAAACTGGAACCCCAAATGATATGTAAATACCCTAACATATAACTAACAGCCTAATTCTTGTGCCTCCCACAACCCAGTTCATCACATGATTGTTTTTTACATGAACTATTTCATGACTATATCATTCCCTAAATCTATTGGTTTCCTCATTATTTATAAAATCTGTCATGACTAGTAGACACTTTTTAACATGTAAATGCAGATCAGATATATTTTCTTTCAAAGAACAATTCTGCAAAAGGTGTGTTTATTCTCACCCTGTCTTCTACTTCACTACCAATTTTCTCCAGAACCTTTGACAATCAAGTCACTGTCCTTTACCCTTCAGTTTAACTAATCTTTCAAAAGTCTACTGAGCAAATAACACTTGCTCATCTTTCAGGGAATCATCTCTGCATGGAAGAGAGCAAAGATCAGACCAGTTGAAGCAGCACAGGTGAATGTCACACTTCTATATTGACTGTGTCAGGATCACCAAAAATGATAAGACACATTCAGGCATTAGATAAAAAAGTGGTTTATCACATAAAAGAGCAAGAAAGATCACCATCACCACGAGTAATAATTCCTTGTCCAGAGAATCTCATCCAGCAGAGAGTCTGTGCCACTGTGTGACTTTTATTCACTCATGCTATGGAAAAATGATCAGATTACCTACCCACTGGGGACACCATTGTTTTTAATCCTGCCCTGCCTCCAAGACCATTTTACTCTACATGATTCTGAAGTAAGGGTCCTGTTGAATCAGGGTCCTCCTGATTGCTAGGTTTAGAAACATTCACTAGTATGTCCAGATAAAACAGGTGATTATTAATTTAACAAAGTAATATTAAACAAATTCTTTTTCTGAGTTGTTATCTTAAATATTCACTTTCAGTGCTAACAAAACATAATTCAAATATGAGACTATAACATGTTACCAATACAGCAATTGTTAATATATTTGTAGGAAACATTATGTGTGATAAGCATCTCTAAGTACACAAGTTATCATGTTATTGTATTTTTTTTTGGTGCAGGAATATATAATGCTTAAGAAGTTTCATTATCAGACATATTAACATTACAAAGAGATTCGGATACACATCACATTTATAATGTAAAGTATTATCCTAATATTCATAAAATAAGATATAGCCTTATAATACATTAACTCAAGTATAGCTCTTACAGAATGGTGCAAAAGTCACACTAAGAATACACAGATTGAGGCTGAAGAGATGGTTCTGTGGTTAAGAGCACTGTCTGTTCTTCCGAAGTACCTGGGATCAATTCCCAGCACCACAGGGCAACTCACAACTCTCTGTAACTCCAGTTCCAGGGAAACTGATAACCCCTATGCAGGTAAAACTCCAATGCACATTTTTTTAAAAAGGTGAATCTTCCCACTTGAAAAAGAAATACACAGATTATTGATTTTTGTTTCTACACTCTAACAATACTGTCAACATGCTGTAGTTATTCTAAATAGACCATAAACAAGAGGACCTTATATAGTAGTTTCAAACTCCGTAGTAAAATGATTAGTAAAATATTTTACTATTTCTTTTGCAACCTATTGGTTTAACCAGAATCATCTATGGAACAATGAGTTTGGAACCATCCACTGGAGCATGAATGGCTTATTCATGAGTATGAATCTTCAGAAGATGATCCCACCTCTTTTGGATTCAACCAGTAGCCACCAACTCTGAAGGTAGGAATGAGGCACTCTATGGTTCTTCCCCATTTGTAACTGTTGAAATGACCACTGTTCTGCAAGATTGGCATAGGTACTACAACTAACATGATTTCTAGTTTCCAATGTCTATGCGATGTCCAGAAAATGACATTTGACAGTTCTTTTCTTGTTTGAGTTTTATATTCTTTCAGTCCTCACTTCAATGGTGTTCCCTCAGCCTTGGAGTGGGGATTACAAATGCTTTGTTTACAGTTGGGCAGTCAATATGTCACTTATTCTCAACTTGTTGGCCATGAATCCCTTTATTCACTGCATTTGATGGAAAAACAAAACAACAACAACAACAACAACAAATGGCTAATCTGATTAAGGCTAGAAACAGCATTTATCTTTGGGAATAAGCATGCATATTTAGATGGCAATTTGGTATATTGTCAATTTAGCTAAATGACAGTAGGAAGTGCCTTCCTAGGAGTCATGATTTCCCCAGCCATGTTTATTTTCACTGAAATTTTAATACCAGACGTAGATGACTTCCTTCAGAGCAGTCCTCATTTCCCATCAGTGAACACCTGGTTACATGCCTATCTTCATGCCACTAATACATAAGTGGACACATTTTGCCTGATCAGTTGGTATTATAGTTTGGAGGATTCATACCTGGTTAAGACTATTGATACATTTTCTCCATAAGAAGTTTGAACTATATAGTTTGAATCCTATGAGTGCTAGCAAGCAGGGATGACTTTTCAGTTAAGTTCCAACTAGATAATTTCTATTTTGCAATTAAAATAAGTAATGATTTCAGCAGTAGGAAATTTTCCTCTTTTGAATGGAAAATTAAGAGGAATAATAAAGGGTACTATCATTTTAAGAGTCTCAGCTATTCCCTGACGAACAGCTCTGACACAGCTATCCCATAACTGGCAATGAGATTTTTCTTTACTGACTCTTTACTGGCATCTGCCAACAGTCCTATCCAGACATGCAGGATCTCTCCATTCTAACTCCTTTTGCAAATTATATGTTTAACTGGGTTACTAGATGTCGGATTTCCATATGACATTTTCTTAAACCTTTTCTTTTCATAACACTACCCCAATACCTCACCCACTCCTTTTTTCTCTGCTTAAACTATTGGCAACCAGCATTCCAAGTCATTATTTTCATTTGGCCTATGTTTCAATATCTCCCACTGTTAAAGCATTCTTCTTCAAACTATCCTTTATTCTAGCTTCCTTTCCAAGTACTCAAAGTTGAACAAACAAGAGTAAAGATTCTAAGGTGATATATAGATATATGTGGATACATGGGCCATTTGTTCTTCTTGGCTTAAGAGTAGATTTTTCTCAGTAGATTTTTCTAGTTCTGTCCCTTGATCTTGCATGCTTTAGTAGTACTTGATATTTTAGTTCCTAGTGGGTAGCATATTTTGAAGAGACCAAGTAAGTCATTTTCTTTTTTTGAAAATCCTTGAATGCTACTGAGATACTAAAAGCTATTTGTCATGAAAATTTATGTCCTACAAGCTTCAGTTGGTTTATAATTATGAGAAATATTTGGCATTCTTTTTTAGTTTCAAGAGACTATATTATATTCATTCAACAAGGCAATTATTAAGTCCCTAAGCAAAAAAAAAATAACTTTTATGATTTTTTTTATTTTAATTAAAAGAATATTATAAATATTTTGGTAAAATAAAATTTAACTCACTAAACTATATGAAAGTTCAAGAGTAAACTATATATGAAAATCAATAAATACCATTTCACTCTCATTTTATATAAGTGGATAGTAGTTTTCTTAGATTCTTTTACTAGTTAGATTTTCTTGCATAATCGGGAGGGGAGAAAGTCTGAATTATGTCATTACTATGAAAAGACACAAGTAATCATGACATTCAATATCGATAGTTCTTTTTTTTTTCAAATATTTTGGCATTAACACGTAGCAAAAAATGTGAATTTGTCAAACACGTAAAAATTTCTTTTTCACTTCCATTGGCTTACCTGTAAAATATTCCTCAATCCTTCCATGTACAAAGCTTTTAACAATTTCAGTTTAAATATTCCTTTAGTGTTAAAGATCTTTAGATGACATTTGTTATAGCAGCAAGTCTTCCTCTGCTTGCAAAACTCACAATTGAAAACCTAATCAAACATTCAAAATCTCAAAAATACCTTGGAGTAAGTTAGATACTCAGGATTTACCTTCTTCAGAATTGATATATTCATTATAAATGCACATTAATTTTAACTATTGACTTACTATATTTTATCTCTTCCTTTCTTGGCACAGTAGATGAAATATACATTTTTTTTAAAAAATGGGACCGGAGAGATTGGCATGCCAAATATACGTGACAGGAGGACTTTTGTTTCTTCCGACGCGATACCACTCTAGCATGCAAAAATTGAAATATGTTTGCAAAATAGGCCCCTGTATCAAGGGCCGGAGCCTGAAGTCTACATCTGCAGTCTTTCCACCAACCCTCATTAGTGAACTGCAGTGTGGGAAACGTTGCCACGACGTATGCTGAAATATATAGTTTTTTATTATTAGCATGTGCTCCACTGCATTTCTGTAAACTTCTGGGTTTTGACACCATGCTGTGTCACATTTAAACTGGTTTTCAGTGTATATGATGTTTTACTTCCAACTTTATATACTGAGTTTCCTCCTGAGCTCATTTTTGGGAGATGATAATTTTGTAAATATGAGGAACATAACAGTATTCCTAATATTATTCTCAATGAATAATATTTGCTAATCCTGTAAAAAAAAACAATGACATCACGAAATTTACAGGCAAATGAATGGAACTAGAAAATATTATCCTGAGTGATGTAACCCAGACTCAGAAGGACAAACATGGTATGTATTCACTCATGAATATATACTAGATGTAAAGCAAAGCATAACCAAACTACAACCCACAGCTCCAGGCAAGCTGGCTAACAAGGGGGACCCTAAGAGGAGCATATTGATTGTCATGGGAAGGGGAAATAGAGGAGATCTCCATGAGTAAACTGGGGAAGACAAGGGGCATTGGAGGGTTGGGGATAGGGGATGAGAACATGAGGGAAAGAGATGATCAAGCTGGAGCAGGGACAGAGTAGGGGAGCAGGGAGGGAGATACCATGATGGAGGGAGACATCATGGGGATGGGGAGAGGCTGGGTACTGGGGAGGTTCCCAGGAATTCACAAGGATGTGGAGAGGGTGCCTAAACTGGCTTACTCCAGTAATCAGAACAGTGAATATGCTAACTGTCATCATAGAACCTTCATCCAGTAACTGATGGAAGTAGATGCAAAGATCCACAGTCAAGTACCAGGCCAAGTTCCAGGAGACCAGTCCAAATGAGAGAAGAGGGATTCTATGAGCAAGAGACTCAAGATCACGATGGGGAACCCTAGAGACAACCAAACCAAACTAGTGGGAAATCATGAACTTTATACCAACAGCTGTGGAAACCTCCATGGGATTGAACTAGGCCTCTGAATAAGGAGACAGTTGTGTAGCTTGATCTGTTTAAGGGGCCCTTAGCAGTAGGATCAGGATCCATCCCTGGTGCATGAGCTGGCTTTTTGGAGCCCACTTCCTATGGTGGGACACCTTGCACAGCCTTGATGCAGGGGGAGGTACTTGGACATGCCTCAACTGAGTGTACCAAGCTCTGTTGCCTCCCTGTGGTAGGCCTTGCCTTGTTGGAGAAAACAATGAGGTGTGGGTTGTGGGGGTGTGGGTTGTGGGGGGGATGCTGGAGGGGCAGAAGGAGGGGGAGAGGGGCATCTGTGATTGGTACATAAAATGAATTAAAAAACCTTAATTAAAAAAAAAGATTTGCTAATCATAGAAAATTACAAAAATTAGGTATTTTTTTAATTTGATCCTCTTTCTCAAACTGCATCCAATAACTTATGTAAGTAATGGATTAGATTATTGGGTTGAGGCATACACACAATCATTTAAACAATTACCAAAAAGACCACATTAATATCTTTACAATTTTGCGTGAGGGGGGGTTTGAAACAGGGTTTCTCTGTGTAGCTTTGCGCCTTTCCAACAAACAAGTGAGATAATTTGATATGTTTAACCTCCATTAATTGAAAATATGACTATTTAAAACAGTTATAGATGTTCTCTGTAGTGAACATTATGAGGAGGCATGCAGATACTTATTGTACTAATAGCTTTATTCTTATGGAATAATTATGTTTCAATTCAACTCACCTAAAAAAATCTTAATCAGAGTATTTCCTGATTACTTACCAGAATCTGTTGCTGTATTATATTTAAAGTTTTTATACCTGGCCTCATATATTCTCTGTTCGTTTTCAAGATGCACTTTCCAAGATATGAATAAATAGCAAGCTGACTCAGTTTTCTTTATTTTATGTGCTGACTCTGAGTTTATAGCTTTAGGCTGTTTTTGTCACAAAACAAGGCAATCGAATTTGTTATTATTTTTCATGTGTTTATATATCTAAAGGTATTTTTATAAGCATTCTAACTTGGTTCATATGAATTTATACTTTTTATTTGTTATGTACTTATAATAGAATATACAACTGAATGTATTACAAAGTAATTGATTTTTTTTGTTTTTAAATTTTAGAATCATGGGTCACTATACCATCATTATGATGTATATTCAAACTTGCATACTTATTTTATGAGTAATTTGATCACCATTAATGAGATGACTGTTATTTATTTTATTTATGCTATACTTGATATTAAATTTACTATTACCTATATAAATAAATTGATAGATAACTAGGAAAGAAATGTGCTACTTTAAAATAGTGGTTTAATGACATGGAACTTTCATATTTAATGTTTGTTCTCTGTTATCTTTCATTGAAGTTGGGATCTTAACTCAGACAGAAAATATTGTTATTGCAAATTTGGTGTCAAAAAACATGTCAGGTGTAAGAAGTTTTTCCTGATAAATTGGACTCTCTCTTTCTATAACACCTATGCATCATGCCATTTTCCTCCCCTACTGACACAGTTTGTGATAGATATTCTATTTTTTATTGTACTTTTGGTTCTCTTCTCTTCTCCTTCCTTAATACCCTTAAGACAGTTTTCCAAGTCAATGACTCATGAAACTAAAGTGTCTACTTCTGATCTAACATACGATTTGCCTGTGGAGTCTGGCCAATTTAGTATTCATCTCCTACAAAATTCTCAAAAGAAGTCATTTTGCACACTTGAATAATATACATCTCAGTTGTCTGTTGGCACACCTGGCTCTTACTTTCACTGTGGAATGTAATTTGTTCCTGAGCATTAGTTCTTGGATTTTATTTTCAATATATTGGCATGGTTTCAATACCCAAGCTAAACTTCACTCACCCACCCACACAGTCAAGGACATAAATAAATGACATTCAGAATAAAAAGAGAAATCCTGTTCACATATACTACACTTTCTATTTTTCTTTATTTTAAAATTGTTGCAGCATGTGTTTCTGACAAAGCTATTAGTTAACAGTTGGTGTAAGAAAATATTATGTTCCTGATATAATATCATAGTAGAAATTTTAAAGTATATTTGAATCTGCTGAATTCTAGGTAGTTTCTTATGATTCATTCAACAGTAATGAACAGAACTAAGCAATTAAATATATACAGCAATTTTTAGTTTAATAAATTTGTATATAATTTGTTCTCTGTATTTGTGAATGCCATAAACATCTTTTATTTTCAAAGCACAAACTCAATTCATATTTGTTCATTTTTCATTTTATAGTTACTCTGTGAGTTAATATAGTATCATTTTAGTTATAGAAATCAATGATCATATTGGCCTGATTACTAAAAATTAGGCATCACCTATGAAAGACTGAAAATGGAGGACTGGAACCGTGGGGCTCCACTTCTAATGAGGGCTGTCAATCACAGGTATGGTTACAGGGCTAGGATCATAAAGAACTGACAAATTTAGAATTTTTGATGCAGAAACACGTTTTACTCATTCAGTTGATTTTGAGATGTCACAACATGGGTTCTGGGTTTGCTGATGACATATTCAGAAAAGTCACACCCAACAATACCATGAAGAAATCTGTAGGGAAACCACATGCATGGTCCATGCTTCTTCCAAAATACTGTGTGAAAATAAGAATCCAGAGAACTGTCTTCCCTGGGAACTTGTCTGCATGTCCTAAATATATGAGGATTTTTTTTACCCTATGCGTGTTATTAGGAGCAAGGGCCTTTTCCATCCCTGTCAAGAAGGGCACTACCTTTCTTTTCTTTCTCCAGGAAATTTGTGTGTATATTATGACTTCCAGTTTAATGATTTTATGAGATTCTTGGGTATGCAAATGAGTGCATCTCTGCTTTTTGTGCATTCTGTTGTGTTCTGTTCCTTTTGTTGGTTTGTCTTGTCCAACTTCACTGCAATAGCTTTTGTTTTACGTTACTGTATTTTATTTTGTTAAATTTTAAGAAATGAATGTAAATATAGACACTAGGAAAAAGTTAACAAGTAAACTGTCATTTATGCATGATGGAAGAAAACATTAGTTTTCTACAGTGGGGTGAGACTGGGTATATTCATCATTCCAGGAAAGGCCTCGTGTTCAGGAGTAGTAGAACAACATACAATAAACTCCATGATTTACTTGTGTGCTTTTATTTGGTGATAGTTTGCTGGATTCTTGTTTTCTTTTCTTTTGGGCTGTGGTATGTTTGTTTGTTTGTTTGTTTGGATTTGGGGATTTTGTTGTTATACTGAGTTTTTGCTTGTTTCTTGAGAAAGAGCTTAAAGTTGGATGAGTATGAATGAAGACAGGATCTGAAAGGACTCCAGGAAGGGGAAATGTGATCAAAATATATTTCAAGTAAATTTTTGAGTTAGTAAAAAATTATAGTTTAGGGTATAAAGAGAGGAAGATTCTGTAGTTTTTTGTTTTTTGTTTTTTTTTTTTGTTTTTTTTTTGTTTTTTACACATAAAGGGATATTTACAGCATTTATGTAAGGCTATTGCATAAAGAGAGAAAAATGGATTTATTTGAAATTTAAGTAAACTCAATAGCCAAAACTGTTTCTTTCATGATAATAAGAATCAGAAAACTGAAATAAATTGTCAAAACTTTATAATGAGGGTCTATTCAAGACAAAAATAAATAAATGTTCCTGCATGACTTCAAACCATTTGAGTTTCAAGGCTACTGCATACTATAGTTAATGGTATGCGTATACCATATGTGGATTGCACCACATCAAGCTCAGCATCAATTAATTATTTTCTGGCCGGGCGGTGGTGGCACACGCCTTTAATCCCAGCACTTGGGAGGCAGAGCCAGGCGGAAAACTGTGAGTTCGAGGCCAGCCTGGTCTACCAAGTGAGTTCCAGGAAAGGCACAAAGCTACACAGAGAAACCCTGTCTCGGAAAACCAAAAAAATAAAAATTAATTATTTTCTTTTTTGTAGTTTTTGGTACACATGTAATTTTATCATCTATTAAAACAAAGATATATTGAAGACTAATCAAATGATGATTTGTTTTTACAGGAAGAAATCATGTCTGAATATTTGATATTGAAAGACAAGGCAAGGAAATCTTGGAGACTGACTGACTATCATCCACTCTAGCCAAAACAGTGAGCTGGAGGTTCAAGAAGAAACCCAGAACCCAGTCTAAAAATATAAGTGATAAGCAGAAGAGGAAGACACTGGGTGTATGGTCAATGTTTTTATTCCTAAACATAAAGTACATGCCATATGGAGACTGAGTTACCAAAAGATGTAATAAAACTCTCAAGAGATGTTTCAGTCAAGATTTCTTTTTTAAAGTCAGGGTCTCAAGTAGCTCAGGATGGCTTCAAAATCACTGTGTAGCCAAGGATGACCTGGAGCTTCTGATTCTCCTGCTTCCACTTCTCTAGTTCTGGGATTACAAGTGTGTGGCTCCATCACCATCCTTGGTTTGTTATATTAAAAGGTTTAAGGAAATGGCTCACACAATAGAAGGGGTTGGCAAATCCAAAACAAGCAGAAAATGCTGGTTGGTTGTAATATCTAGGGGAAGAGTGGTTGCAGTGTCAAGAACTTATTTCTTCTTCATTAAGAAAACATTAGTTTGCTTTTAGGCTTTTCACCTAATTGGATAAGGCCCAGTCAGAGAATCAAGGACAATCTTATTTAAGCCAAGGAATCATGGGTGTTAGCTACATCTACAAAGTCATTTCACAGCAAAACCTATGGTGGTCTTTGATCAGGTAACTGGACACCAGACCACACTGAAGTGTGAAGTCAACATAAAACCAATGATCCCAATTCATTATTTTATATAAGATGAACATATTGTTTGTTAACTATCCTACTGAATTCTTTTTTATAAGATGAACATATGGTTTGTTTACTCTTCTACTGCAGCTCTCTCATGTGTCACTAGGCTGTATAACCCGTGCTTTCTGTAACCTTGCAGATGGGAATAAAAGTTTGAATGAGTAAAATTAAAACGACCATTGTTAACTGCGGAAAATCACAAGACAGCCAGACTAAGTATAGAGAAGAAAGTCATTCAAAGATATTCTCCCCTTATTTATATTCATTTTAGAATCCATGAATGTTGAGCTTTCTCCTTGACTTAGCCAACCTTGGCCACCCTGAGGCTGAACAACTTCTACATTCCTGTGATAAATTTTAGTTGAAGCATGTATAAAGTGATTTATTGAAATATTATCTGTCATAGTAAAAAATAAAATAAAAGCATCACAAATTTTTTTCAATGTAGTACACTGAATAATACAGTTAAGTTATATTACATGCACACATGCCATATTATTGTAAAACTGTGAAAAAGAATGAGGAGGCCTTCTGTATGCTAATATATATTCCTTTTCTTTCTTCTATTGAGAATAGATTTTTTTTATATAATATACCCTGATTATAGTTTCCCCCCCATCTACTCCTCCCAGTTCCTTCTCACATTCTGTCACCTCTGAATACCTTCCTTTTCAACCTCTTCTTAGAAAAGAACAGGCTCCTAAGAGATAACAACCAAACACGACAAAAGAAAATATATGAAGCAAAAATAAAGAAACTATCATTGATGAAGGTGGACTCAGTAACCCCAGAGGAGGCAAAGAGTTCCAAGAGCAGACATAAGTCAAGCTCCCATTTGTTCTCACTGTCAGGAGTCCTGTATAAATACTAAGCTAACGGATATAATATATATGCAGAGGACCTGAGGCAGAGCCATGTGGGCCCTATGCTTGCTCCTTCAACCTCTGTGAGCTCATTGTACCTGCTTAGTTGACTTAGAGTGGCTTGTTCTCCTGCTGTCCTCTGGCTCCTCGCACACTCTTTCTGCCTCCTCTTTCATGGAATTCTCTGAGCTCCGAGGCAAGGAATTTGGTGCATGTCACCAATTTAGACTTTCTCTCCTCATAATGTCTGTTTGTTGGGTCTCTGAACCTGTTCCTATCAGATGCTGGAGGAAGTCTCACTTTTGATGACTGGATAAGGTACTGATCAATTAGTATAGGAGAATCTCACTAGGAATTTTTTAAAAATTTTATTTTGCATCCACCCTGTAATGTTTCATTTACCCTAGATCTCTGGCCTACCTAGTTTCTGGTCTTTGGCTATCCCAGCAGTTTGGGGCATGGGGTTCGTCTTGTGGAATTGTCCTTAGATCAAATCAAACATGGGGTGGCTACTCCCCCACATTCTGTGCCACCATTGCTCAAGCATATTTTGCAGGCTGGACAGATTGTAGGTCAAAGGTTTCGTGGCTGAGTTTTATATATTTCTCTTGCAGTTGCCTGAAGAGTACCTTTCCAACCAAAGACCCTAAAACATAGGGGTAAAGACTCAAGGCAGGCATCAGCTCAACTTCTCATGTTCAAAGAACTATGTGTATTTTGTCTTCCACAATTGGGCTGGGACTTCATGTCAGTCACAATGATCAACATGTCTGTTTTTGTGCCTATAACATGTGATTTTATTACTATAGCTCTATAGTACAACTTGAGATCAGAGATGGCGATATCTCCTGCCATTCTTTTATTTTCAGGGTTCTTTAAGCTTTCCTGCTTGTTTGATTTTGTTCTGTCTTTTGGTTATTATTTTGTTTTTGTTATTGAGAAATATCCATTAAAGGTTGGTATAGATTATTTGTGGGATTTTTATTAAGATTGCGTTGAATCTGTGTAATTGCTTTTGGTGGGATAGTCATTTTTTCTATGTTAATCCTACTGACCAACAAGCATGGGAGAACTTTTCATCTTTTGATATAGCTTCAGTTTCCTTCTCGAAAGACTTGAAGTTTTTGTAATACATGTATTTCACTTGCTTCATTAGAGTTACCCCCATGATATTTTAAGCTATTTTGGGCTGCTATGAAAAGTGTTCTTTCCCTGATATCTTTCTCTGACTGTTATTTGCATATAGGAGGGCTATTTTTTTTAAGTTAATCTTATATCTAGCCATTTTGCTCAAAGATTTTATCAGCTCTGGGAGTTTTCTGGTGGAATTTTTTTCCCTTTTTTTTATTATTATTATTTTACAACACCATTCAGTTCAACATAATAGCCACAGATTCCCCTGTTCTCCCCCTCTCGCCCACCCCTCCCCCCAGCCCATCCCCCATTCCCACCTCCTCCAGATCAAGGTCTCCCCCGAGGACCGGGGTTGACCTGGTAGACTCAGTCCAGGCAGGTCAATTCCCCCCTCCCAGACCGAGCCAAGTGTCCCTGCATAAGTCCCAGGATTCAAACAGCCAACTCATGCAACGAGCCCAGGACCTGGCACCAATGCACAGCTGCCTCCCAAACAGATCAAGCCAAATGACTGTCTCACCCATTCAGGGGGCCTGATCCAGTTGGGGGCCCCTCAGCCTTTGGTTCATAGATCCTGTGCTTCCATTCATTTGGTTATTTGTCCCGGTGCTTTATCCAACCTTGGCTTCAACAATTCTCGCTCATATAAACCCTCTTCTTTCTCACTAATTAGACTCCCAGTGCTCCTTCTGGTGGAATTTTTAGGGTCACTTGTCTTATACATACTACCATATCATCTCTAAATGATAAATCTTTGTCTATCTTGTTTTTTCAATGAACCAAGTCATTGTTTCATTGATTCTTTGTATTGTTCTCTTTCTTTTCTTTCTTTTTTTTTTTTTAGATTTTATTGTTTCAGTTGTCAGTTTATTTCATCTGCTCTTTTTGGGTGTGATTGTTTCTTTTTGTTCTAGAACTTTCAGGTGTGCTGTTTATTAGTAATTTTCTTTTTTCTTATGTAGACACTTAGGTCTATGAACTTTGCTCTTAGCACCAGTTTCATTGTGTCCCATAAGTTTGGGTGTGCTCTGTATTTATTTTCATTGCATTCAGGAAAGTCATTATTATTTTTCTTTACTTCTGTTCTGACCCATGTTTTCCTTCAGTAGACAGTTGTTCAGTTTCCCCCAGTTTATAAGCTTTCTATTATTTCTCTTGTTGTTGATATTTAGCTTTAATCATTGGTGGTCTGAGAGGATGCAAGGAAATATTTTAATTTTCTTAGATGTGTTGAAACTTGTTTTGAGGCCAAATATGTAGACAATTTTGGAGAAATTTCCATTAAGTGTAGAAGTTATATCCTTTTGTTTTTCCATAAAATTTAATTTAAATATGTTAGGTCCATTTGGTTTATAATGTCTGATAGTGTCAGTATTTCTGTTTAGTTTCTGTCAGGATGACATATCCATTGGTAAGAGTAGAGTAATTACATCACCCACTGTTAGTGTGTGAGTATGTGTATCAATGGGTATAATATGTGAATTTAGGTGCAGTATTTTTTTTTCTTTTGCCAACTTGTGTTCCCTTTGTTTGGGAAAGAGATGCTTAGAATTGAAATGTCATCTTGTAGATTTTTTTTTTTTTTGGTGTGTATGCAGTGTTTTTCCCTAACTCCCCTGATTAGCTTTGACATGAAGTCTATTTTTTTCTTTTGTTAACTAAGGAATTTTTTATTAATTTTTACATACCAACCACAGAACTCCTCTATTCCCTCTTCCCCCCACCCCTCCAGCCTTTCCACCCAGGAATGTCCCCGTTACATCATCTGTATTTTTTTTTAGCTATTAAAATAGCTACACAAAATTGCTTCCTAGGTCCCTTTGCCCTTTGCTTGGAATGTATTTTTCCAAGCTTTAGCCCTGAGGTAATGACTGTCATGATGTTGAGGTATGTTACTTTGATGTAGTAGGACAGACCTGTTTGTGCACCCATTCTGCTAACCTGAGTCTTTTTATTGAGCATTGAGACCACTTATATTGAGAGATATAAATGAACAATGATTGTTGTGATTGGTGATTCCTATTATCTTGTTGTTAGTGGCAGTGTTATATGTATGTAATTCCCTTCTTTTGATTTTCCTAGTGTGAGATTATTTATTCACTGAATTTTCATAGGTGTAGTTAACCTCCTTATGTTGGAGTTGTCCTTTATTCCTTTAGCACTTTCTGTTAGGCTGGACTTATAGACAGATATTGTTTAAACTGGACTTTATCATTAAATATAGTACTTTCTACATCTATGGTTATTTAAAGTTTTTTTGCTAGGTAGAGTAGTCTGGGGTGGCATCTGTGTGTCTTAGAGTTTTCAGCACATCTGTCCAGACCCTTCTGGCTTTTAAAGTCTCCAGTCAGAAGTATAATTCTAATAGGTCTGTCTATAGATGTTATTTGGTTTTTGTCCTTTGCAGGGTAAAAAATTCTTTCTTTGTTCTGTATGGTTTTTTGTTTTTATTATTATGTGCTGAGGGGACGTTTTTTTCTAATCAAATCTGGTTGATGTTCTGTATGTTTCTTGTACCTTCATAGGTATCTCCTTTGTGTTAGAAAAATTTTCTTCTACAATTTTGGTAAAAACATTTTCTTACCCTTTAAACTGGGAATATTCTTCTTCTGTACCCATTATTTTTAATTTTGGTCTTTCCATAGTGTCCCAGTTTTTCTGGGTACTTTGTGCCAGGAGTTATTTAGATTTAATATTTTCTTTGACCTATGTGTTCATTTCTTCTATTGTATCTTCCACACCTTAGATTCTCTTCAATCTCTTATATTCCGCTTCTGAAACTTGCCTCTTTAGTTCCTGTTCAAATTCTTAATTTTTATTTCCAGATTTCTCTGCTTTTTTTTGCTTTACTGCTTCTATTTCCATCCATTTTCAGGTGCTGAACAGCTTTGTCTCCTTGAACTACTTGTTTGTGTGGTTTTGTATTTCTTAAAGGGGTTCATTCATTTCATAAAATTGTTTGTGTTTTCCTGGATTTCCTCAAGGAATTTATATTATATATATATATATATATATATGGTTTTGTATTATCTTTATATAGTTGGTTTTAAGGTCTGTTTTTTATGCTTCAGATATGTTAGAATATTAAGGACCTGATATGGGATGGGAGTGTCTTTTTGCATGCTGTGAAAGTATGTTTCTCTGATTGGTTGGTAAATAAAGCTGTTTGGCCAATGGTGAGGCAGAATAAGGTTAGGCAGGACATTCTAACTAGAGAGGAGGAAGGAGAAAGGCAGAACAGAGAAACACTGCCAACTGAGCCATGAGAAGCAAGATGTAAAGATACTCATAAGCCATGAGCCACATGGCAAGGTATAGATTTATAGAAATGGGTTAATGTAAGATGTAAGATCTAGCTAGCAAAGAGCCTGAGTCATAAGTCCAAACAGTTTTAATTAATATTAGCATCTGTGTGTTTACTTGGGGGATGCGAGTAGAAGAGATTTGTTCAGACTGCCAGCCAGCTGGGACACAGGAAATTTTCCAGCTACAGGAATGGTAGGATAGCTAGGCTCCAGTGTAGACATGTTGTCTTGGCTGTTGTTAATTGCATTTTCATGTTTGCATCTAGGCGTCTGGGTTTTAGGTGGTTATAAGTCTAGGTACTTATTTCTAGATTTGCCTTTTTTGCATGGGTGCTTTTTTCCTGTATTTCTGTTTCCTCTTTGGATTTTTGGAGAGTGTGATTATGTGTGTTAACTATTTTACTGGCTGGTTCAGTAGGTGTTTTCACAGGAAATGCTTGCTGTTATTGGAGGCTGGGTAGCTGGGATGAGTTGAGGGAAGGAAAGTTGGAGGAGGTCTTTGTGATCCATTGTTTTTGGGGCCAGAAAGGGATGAGAAACCCTGGCAGGTTTCTAGCTACAGAACTGTTGATGAAACTTGGGAGTTTGTATCTCAGGAGAAGTAGGAGAGGTGTGTCTGCCTTCAGACTACTTGTTGCCTTAGGAACAACTGCTCCTGGATTGTCAAAGAGTACTTTCTGGAGTTTTAGTCTTGAACAAAGTAACAAGTCAGAGAAGGGAGGTTATGAGGAGATGGTTTGTGGTATCCACAGGAACTGTGGGGAGGGGTGAGAGAAGGCTGTAGCTGGTGTTCTGTTGCAGTGATAGTAACATGACTTGGGATGGTTCTGCAGGAGAAGAGAGGAGAATGTCTGTGTGCAGACCACCTGGATTTCCGGCAATTGTGACCTATGGCTTAGCAGGGAGTTGTGCTGGAGTTGGGGGCTGGGATACAGTGATGTGTGAGGAAAGGTAGGTTAGGAGATAATGATGTGGGGGATCCACAGGAGACATGGAGAGGGGAGAGGTAAGGGTGCAGCTGGTGTTCTGTTGTAGTACTAGGGCCAAGTCTTGGAAATAGGGTCTAGGGGAATAGAAAGGAGAAGGTCTCTAGCAGTGTACCTGGATTTCTGGCAGGCATAGCCTGTCTGTTTAACTTAAAATCAATCCCTGCTCCTAACATGGATTTTATCACCCATTTGTGGACCTCTTCCCTTGTACATTAATGATAATGACTAAAAACAATACTCTTTTATTCCCAAAGAGTGGCACTACCTAAAGTACCTCTGTGGCTTACCCACCAGTCTTCTTTTTGTCCATAGGAAAGTACTATGTCAACACCAGGCATTCATCATGGAGTGTCTTTAAAAATACTGAAACTACACTTGAACAGAAACTTTGCAGGATGTTTCGGTTACTAGGTTTTCTTAAATGTTTTAAACTATATTTTTAACTATATTTAACTATATTTTTAACTCTATTACAAAGTCAAATAATTAATATTAATATAAATATTAATGGCTTTGAAGATAAGCAAATGATAATTAGATATCACATTTGCAGACACATGAAGGAATGTGGTTATTAATTATTAGTACTGTTTGTTATTGAGAAGGAAGATAGTCCTCAAAGAACTGTCAATGACTTTGCTGTTCATGGAAACTATAATTTAAGTTATAATTTAATACAGGCAATAAAGTGATGTAACCCAACACAATTTAAATTTTCCCAATTTTAAATCACGCTGTAGCTATGTATTCTAAGTTGACCACAAATACAAAGCAGTCTTCTTGCCTCTGCCTCCTCTGTAGGGCATTAGAAGTATACAGGGCAGTTCCTGGCTTAAATTGACTCTGAAAATAGGTTTCCTGTCAGGTACTGAATATACATTATGGATTTAGAATGATGCATGTCTCTCAGACTTGTGATGCTTCACTATTGATTCATGTAATGCAGAGCTAGAGCCATTTATGCCTTGATGAACTTCGACAGGATTGCTTAGAATTGGACAAGTACTACTTCCATATTTATGCTATTTTTCTTGACACTTTCTTATACCATGAATGACTCTTTTTTTTTTTTTTCCTGGCACACTATTCAGGAATTGAAAGATGTTGCATATAGTTCATACTGGGAACTGTAGTTCATCAACCGATTATCAGCTACATTGAGCTTCTAGTTTCTCATTCTGCTCCCATTCCTGTGAGACAAGCACGATTACAATGCCTGGAAAACAACTCATAACATTAAGATTATTCCATGAGCTGAGGATAACGGAAAGTGACAGTTTGCTGCTGTAGACCTCTGAAACACACCTGCAGGGTTAGGAGAAAGACAACAATGTGTACAATCTGCAGTAGGCACAAAGAACACAGTATAGTGTATATCAATAAGATTTTTAAAAGATATATACTTTGAAAATTAAAATGCGCTATTCTTTTTATAAAAATTGTATTTATTCAGTTTTACGTATCTGGATGTTTTCCTTCAGATATGTTTGTGCACTGTGCACATGCAGTGTCCACAAGGGCCTGAAAATTTTGCTGAACCCCAAGAATTGATGCCTCAAAGTTTTATGAGCCACCACGTCCATGCTGGAATGAATCTGGGTTCATCTGGAGGAGTAGCCATCTCTTCAGCTCCTGAAATCACTATTCAGTCTTATGGTTTATTCTAATTTATAAAAGCTTTGCCCAGATACTTGGGCAGGACTAAGAAAGCAGCAATCATTTTTAACAGTGAGTCCAATAATTTAGTTTTTATTTTATTTAATTAAATATAAATAAAAAATTTACACAACATACTCTTCATTGATTTACTAATGTTTATTAAGATTAAAATCAAAAGCAACAAGAACAATATTGTAATGCCAAAGAATAACATATTTTTAACAAAAATATTTAGAATTTTTAATCAGCATGTCCTTTAATACTTATATCAGCTTCATTCATTAAAAATACAATGAATCAGTAAATATTACTTTACTAACTAATTTCAATATTTTGTCAAATCAAGAAGTATTATTACTTATACATATTACCTTTACTAGTTAGACATTAAGGTTTTATAAAAAAATTGTATAGTTTTTCATTACATATTTAAAGTAATATTTTTAATTTATTTTAATTACTGAAAGTAACAATATCATGTCTCTAACCAACTTTTCCATATCTAATTGGGAAAACCAAAAGCCACAAAAATTCAAATTCATACATGGATATAATAATCAAATAACCAATTATATGTATAGTGTTACTTTTTAATTTATTTTATAAAACTGGTTCCTTATTCATAAATTTAGATATCTGAAATATAAACTTGATTTCCTTTAAACCACATCCATCATGTCAGAGTAACGATTTTTGTGCCTATATTTACGTGTGTGTTTTAGATATAATTAAGATCCATTCTCTTATTGGAATTCAAGTACACAATACATTATTATTAGCTACAGTTATGGTTAACCATGCATCACCTTTGAGAAATCAAATTTCAAACATTAAGGACATTTAGAGGAATAAATTTATGATTAGTTAGCAATGATTCATTTTCCTCTTAATGCATTGTTGAGTACATGTTCCAAGTAAAAATATATTGAGGAAAGTAGGAAGGAAGAAAATGTTAAACCAGTGGAACAGATCATAAGTTTCAAAGCCACCCATGACAAAAAGGTGTATTTGTGCTTGATAAATTATAATTATTTTCAATTGTGCATAGACTCATTGTAACTACTTAAAAGAGAATGCTTTCTGCTTATCTCTAGAAACTAGCACATGGTGTTATATCATGTGACCCTTGAAATTGTCATCCACATAAGCTACATAACTTTACATATATTTAATCAAATGAGAATAACTACCTTTTAAATTTTCCTTTGTTATATAAAGTAAGATTTGTGACATAGTAATTAGTTGAATTACCATCTTTACTATGCTGTATATTTTTATTCTTTGATATATTTCATAATTTTTATGGTGATTCCAAACAAAGCAATTTTTTATATGAAGTATCATAAAGTATAAAACTTAAGATGCTCTACAGCATGCAATGATTCAGCTGCCCTAGCCTCTTAACAACCCAGGATATTCCTAGCCTAAGATCAATCCTCATCAAATAAATTTTCCTTTAAAGTAATGGAAACTGTGGTAGTTTAAATGTAATTGACCCCCATAATCCCATAATCTTATAGTCTCATAAGCAGTGGTGCTGTTAGGAGATGTGGATTTATTAGAGTGGGTATGGCCTTGTTGGAAGAAATGTGTCATTGTGGGAGCAGGCTTTTAGGTTTCATACACTAGGATACTGCCCAGTGTGCCAGTTCATTTCCTGTTGCCTACAAGATGTAGCAGTCTCAGCCTAGGCACCATCTTTGCCTGCACCTAGCCATGCTCCTTACCATGATGATAATTGACTGAACCTCTGAGACACTAACAAGCGTTTGTGTTTAATGTTTGTGTTTAGTAGTCAATTAAATGATTTCTTGGTAAGAGTTGCCATGGTCATGGTGTCTATTCACAGCAATAGTAAACCCTAAGACAGAGACCATCACCAAAACCTACACAAAAGGGAGATCAGTTGTACTTTTTGATAAATAGCTATTACTAAGTAACCAGTACAATGACTTCTAGTCAGTACCAGTCACTAGCAAATTCTCCCTGTTACAAGATATTCAATATTTCAGATTAAAGTGAGTAAAACAGGTAGTATCTTTTCAACATTCTTGTCTAACTGTTTAAATGGATACTAATCCATCTACAGCCATGAAAGAATTTTTCAAATACTACTAAAATTATCAATAACATTTTATTTTCCTGTTAACAACAGTACAGAATAAACTAAGGAACTGAAAATGTTAAACAAGTACTGTACAATAGATTTATTTCACAAACGTCTCAGCAGGTGGATTTAAAAACAGCAAGATTTTGTGTATGTTTTATATGATCAATGAATCCTTAAATTTGAAGAACAAGTCAGAGTTATCAAAGAAGAAAGTGTGAATTGCAAAAGTAAAGAGATAGGAAGTATGAATATGATGTGGCTGATTGTTACTGGATTTGAAATAAAGAAAATGATCTGATGTCATAGAGGATTCATAGCTTCTGAAAGGAAAAAGAAAAATGTTGCTTCTAGCTGACATAAAGAAATGAAATGGAGTTCCTCCTCTCTCTTGCCAATTGGATTCCCAGAGCTCCACCTAGGGGCTCGGCCGTGGATCTCTGCATCTGTTTCCATCAGACACTGGATGAGATCATGACAGCTAGGGTGTTCAGCCATCCTACCACCAGAGCAAGTCAGCTCAGGTACTCTTTTGACCATTGCAAGTAGTCTACAGTGGAGGTATCTCTGTGGATTTCTGGGGGACTTCTCTAGCACTCTGCTTCTTCCTATTCCCCTGGGGTCTACATTCATCATGGTATCTCCCTCCCTGTTCTCCCACTCTGCTCCTGATCCAGCTGGGACCTCCTGTTCCCCTAAGCTCTCTTTCTCCTGATCCTTGCCCTCCATTATCTCCCCACCCCCAGTTTGCTCATGTAGATCACTAGGCAATCCCTATGTCCTTCTTAGGGTCCTCTTTACTAGGTAGCCTCCCTGGAGTTGTGAGTTGCAGTCTGGTAATCCTTTGCTTTACATCTAGTATCCACTTATGAGTGAGTACATTCCACGTTTGTCTTTCTGAGTCTTGGTTACCTTACTCAGGATGATTTTTTTCTAGTTCCATTCATTTGCCTGCAAACCATGATGGCATTGTTTTTCTCTCCTGAGTAGTACTTCATTGTGTATATGTATCACATTTTATTTATCCATTCTTCAGTTGAAGGGCATCTATGTTGTTTCCAGGTTCTGGCTATTACAAATAATGCTGCTATGAACATAGTTGAGCATGTGTCCTTGGGTAGATGCCCAAAAGTAGTATAGCTGGGTCTTGAGGGAGGTCGATTCCCATTTTCTAAGAAAGTGCCATATTGATTTCCAAAGTGTTCCTCTTGCTCCATATCCTCTGGAGCATAAGCTGAGAGAGGAGGGACTGTATGAGTGAGAGATATCCAGACCATAATTGGAAAAAGCACAGGGACAAATAGCCAAACTAGTAGAAATGCATGTACTATGAACCAATGGCTAAGGAGCTCCCATGGAACTGGAGCAGGCCCTCTGGATAAGTGAGACAGTTGATTAGCTTGAACTATTTGCGAGACCCCCAGGCAGTGGAGCCAGGACCTGTCCTTGGTGCATGGGCTGCCTTTTTGGAGCCTGGGGCCTATGCTAGGACTCTTTGCTCAGCCTTGGAGGAGGAGACTGGACCTGCCTAGGCTGATTCTACCAGGCTGGGCTGACTCCCCAAGGGAGACCTTGCCTTGGAGGAGGTTGGAATGGGGGGTGGATTGGGGGGAAGAACTGAGGGGTGGGAGGAGGGAGATGGGGGAATCCATTGCTGATATGTGAAATTAAGTTACTTATAAAATAAGAATATTAAATAAATAAATAAATAAAAAGAAAACAAATGGAGACTAGACCTCTTCAGTTGCATAGTACTTAACTCAGCACATAATCTGATTAAATGGGAATAGATTCCCACATTTACTAGTAATTATTTCATCATTGTTCATACTTCCTGGGAGTCAGGATGCTCACCCAAGCCTACTTGGATTGTGACTATAAATGTGATTATCATAGATGATTATTAATCTTTATTTCTTAATTATATTTTATATTTTGAATGAATTGAATAAACATCGTGTCTTAAAGCCGGGCGTTGGTGGCGCACGCCTTTAATCCCAGCACTCGGGAGGCAGAGGCAGGCGGATCTCTGTGAGTTCGAGGCCAGCCTGGGCTACCAAGTGAGCTCCAGGAAAGGCGCAAAGCTACACAGAGAAACCCTGTCTCGAAAAACCAAAAAAAAAAAAAAAAAAAAAAAAAAAAAAAAAAAAACAAAAAAAAAAACATCGTGTCTTAAGCAAGAGTAGAAATATACATACATATATATATATATATATATATATATATATATACAGGATAACAAAACTAACTTTAAATTTGTATCAATAAATTAAAATCTATAGCAATGTATAATATTTTAAAGGAGTTGTTTCTTTTTAAAAGTAGATTCAATCTACTCTTTTATCCTATCATATCTATATTCTACATTTCTATATCATCTATTTGTGTGTGTGTTCACCATTGTAATGACCAGGTTTCAAGAGAATATCTTTTCCCAGATTTGCTTCACCATTCCCACAAGACACCGTTCAGTACAGCCATGCAGTGCTCCAGGTCCATTTTCTGGAATGCATGGTGGTAACTGTACTATGCTTTCACAACAGGCTTCACTCCCAGAAAGCTGTTTCATACACATTATATCCATATCAAATTACACTAGATTGTAAGAGTGCTAAGATGTTTCTTGTTCTCTACTGAAGAAGTATAGCCACGCTTTCATTCAGATTTTTATTTTATTTTTTTTCTTTTTTTTATTATTATTATTATTTTACAACACCATTCAGTTCAACATAATAGCCACAGAATCCCCTGTTCTCCCCCTCTCGCCCACCCCTCCCCCCAGCCCACCCCCCATTCCCACCTCCTCCAGATCAAGGTCTCCCCCGAGGACCGGGGTTGACCTGGTAGACTCAGTCCAGGCAGGTCCATTCCCCCCTCCCAGACCGAGCCAAGTGTCCCTGCATAAGTCCCAGGATTCAAACAGCCAACTCATGCAACGAGCCCAGGACCTGGCACCAATGCACAGCTGCCTCCCAAACAGATCAAGCCAAATGACTGTCTCACCCGTTCAGGGGGCCTGATCCAGTTGGGGGCCCCTCAGCCTTTGGTTCATAGATCCTGTGCTTCCATTCATTTGGTTATTTGTCCCAGTGCTTTATCCAACCTTGGCTTCAACAATTCTCGCTCATATAAATCCTCTTCTTACTCACTAATTAGACTCCCAGTGCTCCACCAGGGGCCCAGCCGTGGATGTCTGCCTTCAGATTCCTCAGTCCTTGGATGGGGTTTATGGCACCACTATCTGGGTGTCTGGCCATCCCATCACCAGAGTAGTTCAGTTCCTGCCATCTCGCGACCATTGCCAGCAGTCTTTTGAGGGGGTATCTTTGTGGATCTCCGTGGGCCTCCCTAGCTCTCTGCTTCCTCCCCTTCTCACCTTCTCATGTGGTCTTCATTTAACATGGTCTCCTATTCCTTGTTCTCCCTCTCTTTTCTTGATCCAGCTAGGATCTCCCACTCTTTCCCTCGACTGTCGCCCTTCATTGTTCCCACTCATGACCAGGCTATTCATGTAGATCTCGTCCATTTCTCCGTGTCTTTTTTTGGGGTCTCGTTTTCCAGGTAGCCTCACTGGTGATGTGAGTAGCAGTCTAGTCATCCTTGTTCCACATCTAGCATCTTCCTATGAGTGAGTACATACCATATTTGTCTTTCTGAGTCTGGGTTACCTCACTCAGGATGATTTTTTCTAGATCCATCCATTTGCCTGCAAACCGTGTGATGTCATTGTTTTTCTCTGCTGAGTAGTATTCCATTGTGTATATGTGCCACAATTTATTTGTCCATTCTTCAGTTGAAGGGCATCTAGGTTGTTTCCAGGTTTTGGCTATTACAAACAATGCTGATATGAACATAGCTGAGCAAGTGCTCTTGTGGTATGATTGAGCATTTCTTGGGTATATGCCCAGGAGTGGTATAGCTGGATCTTGGGGGAGATTGATTTCCAAAGTGGTTGTACAAGCTTGCATTCCCACCAGCAGTGGAGGAGAGTTCCCCTAGTTCCACATCCTCTCCAGCATAAAGTGTCTTCAGTGTTTTTGATCTTAGCCACTCTGACAGGCGTAAGGTGGTATCTCAGAGTCATTTTGATTTGCATTTCCCTGATGATTAGGGAAGTTGAGCAATTCCTTAAATGTCTTTCAGCCATTTGGGATTCCTCTGTTGAGAATTCTCTGTTTAGTTCTAAAGCCCATTTCTCAATTGGACTGTTGGTCCTTTTGATGTCTAATTTCTTGAGTTCCTTATATATTCTGGATATCAGTCCTCTGTCAGCTGTACTCAGAAATTCTTAAACTATTTTATGGTAGTGGGGTTGCCTTCCATGTATCTCAGATCATTATGTGCAGATGTAACCAGGCCTAGAATTGGCTCTATGTATAAAAGGAAAGTATGAATCTGAGATGAGGAAGCTAGTTTATAAAATGTCTTACGGGACAAATGATAACAGGTAAATATTATTTGTTCTAATTAGAATTTTAAAGTTTCTTTGTAACAATAAAACAATTCTCCACTACAGCTGTTTTGAAATTATCAGTAGTTGGTAGTCATTGCAAGTAAAACGCGGATGTAATGAAAAATCAGTAAAACCAAAAGAGATTGTTCCAAAATCATCACATTATAATTTTTCTATTAGAAGTGTGGGAGCCCGTTCTGGGGTTCCTCGTGGCTTTACCCAGCAGGTCCGAATAGAGGATGATCAGGACCACGGGCCTGAGTGCAGGTGTCTGAGATGGCCTACACTGGATGTGCTGGGGGAGGAGGTCTTTTGCTCCACCCCTTGGCGTCTCTATAAAAACCCTGGACCAGAGACAGTCGGGGCCCGTTGGAATAGGTTCCAGGCCCTCTCGAGGCTATCCTTTATTTTCTATCTGTTTATCTCCGCAACATTCTCCGCTATAAATCCTTCTATCTAATATTTCCTGCTGCTCGCACTCAAGAAAACTCTGGGAAGCTGTGGGGGTGGTGGGTAAACGCCCCACATAGAAGAATAATATTTTCATAGAGAACAGTGCCATGTCCTCAGAGTATATATGATGGCTTTCAATTTAGTATTTTTTAATGAGGAATTTTTTATTCATTTTACATATCAACCACAAATACCCCTCTCTTCTCTCCTCCTGCCCCTCCA